>NW_027468674.1:13966847-14511847 GCF_046254945.1 Alosa pseudoharengus | reverse complement strand
TGAGTGAGAGAGAGAACATGCATGAATGTCTCATTGTATTTCTCTCTAACTAAATGTCTTTATTAATGCTTGGTGTGGCACTACATGTGTCAACTGTCAACTTATCACAGATATTCTTATGTTTGTCATGGAAATAAATACATTTAATAAAACCACAACAAAAAACCTATCACAGGCAGTCTAGTAACCCAACATCTAAGAAGCAAACATTACATACAAATTAGTATGTAAAAAGTGTAGAACATCTTTCTGCTTAGCTGAAGTGACTATAACAGCCAACTTGCTTTTGTTCAAACACAGTACGTTTAGCGTGGAGAGTAAAAAAGAACTTTGATCAGATAAAGGAGAAATTCCAGAATGGATTGTTTTTATTTTTCCAGAACAAAACAAAAGTTCTTTATTTTTTTTTTCCTCTCAGATGGCTGCTGCTGTAACATGTGTTGGATGTGTGAGCAGTCCAGCCCTGGGCTCAAAACTGCACACTTCCAGCACCTGAAGGTGGGCAAGCTAGCAAGGAGGCTAAACCACATTGGTGCTAGCTAACATCTGCTACTGCTAGATACTGTAGCACATATCTGCTGTTGTCAGGAGGGTTTGGGTTTACATCAGTGGTGAAAAAGTCCAGCTTCAGAAAGTAAAAGTCCAACCATTTATTGGATTTACCTGTGGACTTAACACAGGTGATCTCACCAATTAGCTGCTCTACCTGGCTGAAGAGTTGTGCTTATTAGAATCAGCTGGTTTAAGTGAAGGGTTGGCACAGATATGTGATGGGACTTTTACTTTCTGAAGCTGAACTTTTCCACCTCTGGTTTACATACTGACTGCACGACTACTACACATTGGTTACCATTACATTGACTTAGGCCAGATGTGAAACAGGCATTTGCTACACTTGGACCATATCTGCACCAGATCTATGCTAGGCTTAGGCTAGACCAGGTCAGAGCCATGCAAGACTTGGGCTAGACCTACTGTATGGTAGGTTTACTTAAGCTTGATCCAAAGCAGAACTCTGCCAGACCTTCTCCGTCATCAGCAGCTATCTGGGCTTGTGTGTGGGTGTCTTTTTACTCCATTAGCAATAAAAGATCAGGTTTGATGTGAATAGACCGACTGGAGGGTTGCGTTTTTGGAAATTGAACTTTGTTGTATGTTGTGTAACAGCTGTTGGAAATTGTTTTGTAATTTCATAATTCCTTCTCATTACTGAGCCATAAATTGTGGTACTACTACATAGGGAAAAAAAACCTATTTGGATCTTTTTTTTTTCTTCTCAAGAGTGTAAATTAAATTGGAAAAAAAGTTTCTAAAGGTTGTGATTTGATAATGTTTGGATATTCTGAGAATTACTGGGCTATTTTGTACAGAATGTGTCCGAACCCTTTTTGTTTGTGCAGAAACCAGGTAGCGGCTGATTTTGAAGTGGACTGGAGGGGTATTCCTATAAGTATTATGTGGTTTAGTGCCTAACCCAAATATGCAAACTCAGAGTAAATTGTGAACCCTTTGCCTTCATTGTCCTAGCAAAGAAAAAGAAGAGGTGTAAAAGTGTGAAAGTAATAAGTCCTACCATGTATTGGTTCTACCTGTGCACTTAACAAAGGTGATTTCACTAATTAGCTGATCTACCTGGCTGAGGAGTTGTACCAATTAGAATCAGCTGGTTTAGTGGATGGTCGGAGCAAATATGTGGCAGGAGTTTTACTTTCTGAAGTCAGACTCTTAACCTCTTAACACCTCTGAGAATAAGCCACAGGCTGGGAGGTGTTGTGGCACAACCGGCTACAGCGCCCGTATACCACATGTGGGTCCAAGTGACCACGGGGACCAAGGTTCAAGTCCAACCGTGTAATTTCCCGATCCCACCCCATCCCATTGAAATAAAATTAAAAAAGCCACAGCGCTCTTCCTCTCTTTAAAGGGTTCACGGCCTACTCAGTTTCTACTCACGACCTACTCAGATTTATTAATTTGTGTTAGGGTTGGCAGCTCTGCAGTTTACACGTAGGCCGTTTAGTCACCGAACAAAGTTGTTAGACCCCCCCGGTCCTGGATCCACATTAAAAACCAGCCAGATCTGGTCTTAATCTGGTGATGTCAGCTGCTACGTGGCTAATGTCTTTGTAAAGAGGGATTGTCGTAAATGTGATGAGGTGTCAGACAGTGCTTTGTACTGTACATACGTATTGGCTATTAGAGGTCCAAGAGACCCTGTTCAGGAATTTATTTTTTTTTCTAATTGGAAGCATGCCCTTTGGAAAGATGAACAAAAACGTTTGTGACCGAATGTAGCTGTTAATTCAGTGGTAGCTATCTGATTTTGTTGGTGGGAGATCAGTGTTTCTGTTGGTATGATTATTCAAAAATTGAAAGGGAGTGTTGGATAACCTGCTATAGTGTCTGGGATGTGGGGAAACTCACTGTGATGTTGACATTGTCTCGTTGATATGCTCTCATGTCACAAGCTCTCTCTCTCGTCCTGATTTAACATTAAAAACACAGAGCATCACAGTTTATGAGTTAGAAATGTTAAATTATGCTGTAACTGATGATGTGATTTTGACATTCATTGGCTAATTTATGTGCTTGACACAAAGATCATGCCCATCCCATGACCTATTATTATTTTATTTATTTATTTATTCAGGTCAAACCTTCAATACTCCAAAAGCAGCATGCCTTAGCTCTCATCAACCTCACCTTTTTGTATGTTCATGTTAGGCAGTGCAGATGATGGATCAATCAGTGAGATGCATCTCAAACACGTTGGTGTTTACTCTCCATCTAACCTAAAAGACCATCTGAGCCAAACAGACATATCTGTACAGTTTAATCGTGGTGCATGCATGTTTATTTGTGTTCATTTTCACATACATACATAAATACACAATATACCATAAAAAAATAATTCTTTGTTCTCCACATGGAATCAATGAACGGGGCCAAAATGAAAGAAAATCTGTTTGTACTGTATGTCATTTTATTTCATTCTTATTTGTTTTCTACAGAATGGCTTGTGTCAGGCACAATGGGGAATATGCCTTCTTTGCCCCTCTCCTCCAAGACACTATGTGCTGTGCTTAAAGAAAAAAACAAAACAATTCTCATCAGAATGTGGTCTCTATTAAAAAACTGCATTTGTAATGAATTTGGTCCTTTTCACTGTTTTTATTTCTCTTGAGTGTGCATACATCTTCTATACATTCCCATTTTGTGCATAGTAGCATTTATGTATGGGTGTCGTGTCGTCATTAAACAATACAGTACAACATAAAACTATGCTTAAAATGTAAACAACGGGTCAAAGGTTTGGACACACCTAATCATTAATGGGTCTTTCTTTTTAGGACTTATGTGTAGGACAAAACACTCATGTTAATCAAGAAAATTTAGAGTATATGATGTAGTCATACTCGTTTCATATTCAGAATTTGAGTCTGATACTGTTTCAATGGGACGTGATAATGGGGTGTTTCATCTTCTCATAACAAATTACCATTATTAGATCTATTTTTATTATTTTTTAAATTATTATTATGAAATAATACATAAATCATATTTATTATTATACTTTTTATTATTTTATTAACATATTTAATAAAATAATGTTTTATTTATATCGTAGTAATTAGTAGAACAGTGCAATACAGTGGGCTACAACAGCTGGAAGATAGTCACTGTGTTGGCCGAACCACTCAACAAACATGTGACATTCGGGGATGTTCCCTAAAGGTTCTGAAGGTCACCTTTAGTAACCTTTAGAGGTTCTATAATATTTAGACGTTCTATAAAAAACGTTACAAAACTGTTTTACTGGCTTCGCAGCAAATGTTCCTGCACCCTTCAGTGGTGTTTGCAAAACATTCCCCAAACCGAAAATTGTTTGCTGGTCAGGTTTTTCCTGTCATAGCCTACATGCCGTGGCTATGAAAGAAAAAAACTAATTTGAATTCATAATTTGAACATTGCAGTTAGGGTGGTAAGACAGGATTTGTTGCCTGTGACTGGAAACAGCTTTACTTTCATATCAGATATCCAAATGTGGAGGTAGTAGGTAAGGAGTGGGAATTTCACAACCTCAACCATAAACAGTAAGTTTCATTGACTATATTTCTAATAGGAGTAGGCCTAGGTAAAATATAGTTGGGTTATCTATAACAGTTTCGTGACCATGGAGAGCGAAGGTTTGTTTAGCTTAACATAACTTATATGTTAATCTAATGTTTCTTGTGTGCTATAATGCAAACTATTGTATTATTGAAACGTAGTTCCCCTAATTTAACACACCTGTTCAAGGTCTGATCATAGTCAGTTGAAGAAGTTAAATAAGTTACCAGCAGGAGTTGCAGCACGTTACTTGATGTTTTTAGCCCCCAACATCATCTTTCAGGCAGCGCTGCATGGAAGGTACTAGGGTTAGGCAAGGGTCAGGGTTAAGGTTAGGGTTAGTTGCCTTGAAGTCGACGGTCGCAGCACTGCCTTAAAGTCGATGGTGGGGGCTTAAAACACCATCGAGCTTGTAGCACAGGGGGATTTAACCTGTAGAGTCTGAAGTTTGAATAGTCAGTTGGAAAGGTTAGAGTTGTAGTACAAGGGAATGGCTGACCTGGCTGAGGTGAATTCAGCTATATTGGGATATTGTTTATAACTATCTTTGTAAGTCAATTCTTGCCACCAGTTAAAAAACATATAACATTTAATGTGTTTCTGTGCTTTCTATATGTAAATAAATTAAATGTTTATGATATTCTTACAAAGCAAGGCTCACCCTTTTTTATTTGACACAAAATAGATGTTCTACTACCAACTGTAGTAGATACTACACACAAGTGTAGCATAATGAATAATTGGTAATTAGGCAAAAATGGTTTACGCTAATCACAATCAGCTAATATGAGAACAGCTGTGTTCAATGAAGCTCACAGTACTTTAGTTACGGCTATTGCTGAAGCGTCAGCCCTGGTCTGAAGCCCTCTTTGTGTGAAGACGTACTCAAGTAAAGACAAGCAAGTTTACCTGAGCAAGTTCTCAGAGCAAAGGGTACCGACAAAAGCCACCAGTCCTATTGCCTCTATAACAATCCTTAACAGAAACAAATTACAGATCTCAATGAACCACAATGACATTGATTGATGGCAAGGTATTTGGCGTGTTTGAATTCCCTTCCTTGTAGCTTCCCTTTTTGCATTCCACGGTGGGGGGAAGTTCACCTTGTCTAATTAACAATTATATTTCTTTATTAGCTGCCTACTTGAGGTTGAAGATATTTAGGCACATCAAGTTTCTTACATACTGGAACTTCAAAATACTCGCCTTATGATTATCTTGTTCAGTACTGCACTGGGGTTGAATTAGGAACCTCGGGCACAGATATTGTAAAAAACACATGATTTTGGCCTATTGACTATAATGTGGTTAAATATATAAGGGCCTTGTTTACGAGTATATGTGAAGAATTATAAAGATTTATGGTCAAACTGTATTAGTTGTTAGTTCCTGCTTTCAATTCCTTTTCACCTAACAAAACCCATATTTGTTGGTCCTCAGGGGCCCCTTTGATTCTAAATCTGATCTGACCCGCTTTGTACGTTTTTATACCAAATTTGATAGGCCTTATTTTGACAGATGTAAGCACCAACTCCTCTGCAGGATAAATATCCTTAGGATTTGTATTCAGTCATCCGAACATTGGTGTAAGTGTTGCTTTTTTCAGGCTACGTTTTCGATGGTAACCCCTTGTCAGTCAATAGTGAAAGTAGTTAAAGGAACCATATGTAAGATTGTGGCCAAAACTGGCACTGCAATCACTTTCAGATTACTGTAGAGTGGCGTGTCCCCTCCCCCTCCCCCCTGACTCGAGGTTGCCAACCCGGATGCCGAAACACCACTGACTTTGTGATTAGTAGATAGGTGGATGGTGGCACATCAGGCCAAAACACAACATGACATGACAAAACACAACATCAACATCAGTTGAGGGCTGCAACTTCACTTTTTAAATGACAATATCCTGGCTGGACTACTGTTGTAACATATCCATTTCATGATTAATTGAAATACATTTCCTACATACATTTCCTTTAACTGTGTGGAACTGTTTTGTCGTTGACTTTATCACAAATAGGTTCCAGTAAAGCAAGGTTTAGTGGAATCCCTGTGTTCTACACAGGCTCTCAAATGCAAGCATATTCTTTCAAATGCACCGGTGACTGGCAAAATATTGATTCGCTGAAGTTGCGCTGCTTGCTGTTAAAGGGAATGACAGATGTCACTCTCATTGGTTAAAAGGATGTTTTGCCAAAACAAACCCATGACTGAATAAGAAGCAGAAGAACAACCCTTTTGAACAATACACCAGACGTTTGATAACAAAATGACCCCGAATGTGGACTGGACACACCCCTAAATGTATTTAAGCTTTTTGCCACTGACCATGCGTTTCAGATCGCCAAGATAGAGCCCTGAGTGTAAAAAGCCTACTTATATAGTGTCCCATTTATGTTATTTTAATCGTGTTCACTGGTTATTAAACAGTCTTTCTTGATGACAGTTTACATATTTCAAATTATTCAATTAATATTTCCCCACAGTTTCCACATTATCATCTCCGAGATATAAGAAAATGGCCTCTGCAAAAATGAATACTAAAGGTACTGGACTGATAACATTTAAAACAGTTATTGTTTTAACTATAATTTGCAAAACAATTCGTCAGCCATCTGTTTTATTTGTTAGGTTGCTTGTTTGTTTATTGGGAGGTGTACAAAATATGTCATTTGTTTAGTTTAAAGTCAGATCGAAACACAAACACCTTCCTAACTATAATGACACGTCAGTGTTCAAATGGATATTTGCATATTAATTTCCATAACCATCCATATATGACATCCGTTTTCCTTAATTATCCTTAGGTGTGAAAAGAAGCCTTGAAAATGAGGCATGTACTTCGCATGGCCTCACTGTAGAAGGGAATAAACGTTTCTGTGTCCCTGCAGCCGACAGAAAAACAGGTGAGACCAGTACAAGTGTCTGAATAAATCACAAAAAGTTACAGTTGTTAAACATGGAAGATTTAACCCTGTCGTTCCAAATTAATTGTTATTTAGACTTGGATTATTAAGCAACATTATGTGTTCTGAGGAAAGTCATTTTGTTTTTTATCTTCAAATCAGTTGATCATGTTGTTAAATACATATTATGGGGCCTTGCCACTTGGCTTTGTTAGTGTTGCATGCAGTTATATTTATTGTAACTTATGCTTTCATGTATTATCACAGATCAGAGTTCCTTAAGACAGGCAAAACTAGTTATGTCACAAGTCATAAGAAAACTACACTCAATTCCTCATTCTAACTTCAACGAAGAATTCCTTCAATACATCAAGTAAGTATCATAACTCTAGTGGCTACAACAGTTGTACTACAAATTATAAGCATTATTTGATCAGTTTTGTGTCTGTTCAGGTCGATGATATCAAAGCTTGATGCAACCTCTAAGAAGAAAACCACGGTGGGTGTGTTTGGTAAATCGGGAGTGGGCAAGAGTTCCTTGATAAATACCATCTTGGGAGAGGAAGACCTGTTGCCATCAGGAACCATTACTGCATGCACTTCAGTCATTATTCAAGTTGAGTCCAACACAACTGACTCCAACTACACAGCAGAGATTGACTTCATTCCCAAAGAGGTATTTACAGTATACACGTATGTGTCAGATGTAGTTCCTAGTAAAGTGTCAGACATACTGTACAACTGAAGTGGTAAATTAGTGTAATGCTGAAATGAATTGAGTGCAATTAATTCAAATTTAACTCCAGGGAACAAATTCAAGCAATGCATACTTTAAAATGACTACAGTAAGTAAGTAAGTAAAGTAAGTATGTTAGTGTTAAGACTTATGAATAGGGACTGTGGTACTCACTGGTTGTTGGCACACCATTTTTTATTTAACTAGATGGCACTTTAGCAATGCTACATTTTATTTTACTGTACACAATCTCTATTTTCTAATTAATCAGGTGTGGGAAAAGGAGGTTAAAAATCACCTAAATGCTTTGTCACAAGCCAAAGAGAGCGATGAAGATAAAGATGAAGATACATTGAGCACAGCTCAGGAGAAAGTACGAGCCGTTTATGGGGATATTAGACCAAATGCAACCCTGGAAGAACTGATAGATGAACAGAATTTTACAGCCATCCCAGAATTCCTTGTGTCATCCAAGAAAACAGTGTCATGCACCACTGTAAGTTCTCTGTTAGTATAGTTTTGTTAGTAAAGTTCTGTTAGTATAGTTCTGTTATCTCTGTTAGCAGTTCTGTTAGTATAGTTCTGTTATCTCTGTTATTAGTATATCATCAGAATATCCCTACAGCCAATGCAGGAAACAGCAGGAGACAAACCATTGTCTCTTGGCTTGTGGATACCAGGTTACTTAAAGGAACCATATGTAAGGAATGTATTTCAATTAATTATAAAATGGCCCTGATATGTCACTAGACATTAAAAAATCATGTTCATTTCAAATACTTATATCACTGATAACAGTAGTTCGGCCAGGATATTGTCATAATATTATTATTATTGTCATGTCATGTTGTGTTTTGGCCTGATGTGCCACCCTCCACCTATCTACTAATCACGAAGTCAGTAGTGTTTCGGCATCCGGGTTGGCAACCTCAAGTCAGGGGGGACGGGGAGGGGATACACTGCTCTATAGTAATTTGAAAGTGATTGCAGTACCAGTTTTGGCCACAATCTTACATATGGTTCCTTTAACTAAGCTTACCAACTTTTTAAAAAACGGTTTACTGTTAACCTTAACTATTGTAATGTTCATATTCTGCAAGTCGCTTTGGACAAAAGTGTCAGCTAAAAACAATAAGCATAACCGTAACTACACATAAGCAGGTTAGACCACCAGAATTGGGGAAAGCTGTGCGTAAGGTATCAACTAGCAACAATGGCTGACAATATTTAGGTGACTGTTCAGAATTGCAAACTTGCTACTGATAATGTCTTGCTAGCCAAATAGAGGATAGAATTTAGAGGATTTATTTGCCATTCGTACACATAGAGACAGTTTGGGTATATTTTTGAGTCAGCAGTAAAATAAATCTCAGATAAAATAAAATCTTTAAACTCTCTAATGACAACTAACTATATACCTACGCATCTTGTTTTAGTTTAATTTGTTTGAATAATACTTGTCAATTATCATCAGGCCTCTGAACTTTCAGAAGAGATCAACAGTTTCACAAGGTCTGATGATTCCAGCCCTGGGCAGCACTTCTGGCCACTGGTTAAAACTGTCACCATCAAGATACCCTCTGGCAAAGGCCTTCAAAACATTGCCTTTATTGACCTTCCTGGCACTGGAGATTTCAATAAAAGCAGAGACGAAATGTGGAAGAAGGTAACATCTAACTGACGTCTACCACACTTCTAATCCAATTTATTTTTTTTGTAATCCAATTTAATTTGCAAAGAACAATGTAAAAAAAGCTATCTTATAACTACACAAAATGTATTTGCAAGTGTAATGCCAAGATCCTGGGCCCACACATATGTTCAACACTCATTAGGCAGCTATTTTCTTATTCAAGTGAATGAATGGGGGCATCCGTGGCCTACTGGTTAGCGCTTCGGATTTGTAACTGAAGGGTTGCCGGTTCGAACCACGACTAGTAGAAAGTGGCTGAAGTGCCCTTGAGCAAGGCACCTAACCCCTCACTGCTCCCTGAGCGCCGCTGTTGTTGCAGGCAGCTCACTGCGCCAGGATTAGTGTGTGCTTCACCTCACTGTGTTCACTGTGTGCTGAGTGTGTTTCACTAATTCACGGATTGGTATAAACACAGAGACCAAATTTCCCTCACGGGATCAAAAGAGTATACACTGATCTAACCTTGACTCCATCTTCAGTGCTTAAGCAGATGTTCCACGGTGTGGATTATCAATGACATGAACCGGGCTGCATCTGACAAGGAGCCATGGAAGATTCTCACCAGCTGCATCAAAGACATGGCGCATGGCGGAGAGTGCAACAGCATGACTTTCATCTGCACAAAGACGGATGACATAAATTACAAGTCATACATGAAGTGAGCCATCAGTCCATCCATCCATTTGTCCATCCATCCAACTATCCATCAGACTATCCATGAGTCCGTCCGTAGAGAACATACCACTAGCTATGAGTTTCTTATCATGGCATTAATATCACAGATTATTACAGAATATTTACCAGAAAATACAGTGACAGACCAACCTCACAGTACTGTATACTTATCATTCCCAGGAATTGCAAGTTGAAGGATAAAGACCTGAATGTCACAGCAACACAGGTTGTAGTATTCATCAATAGATGGGATATGTTCAGGTAGAACTTTATATTTATCATGGCATTTAACATAATTTGTTTTATTTGTAGGACTCAGTGGATTATGGAAAACAGCTGAAACGGGCCTGTATACTACACCGGAATGAAGAAGCCAAGAAAAAAGTCAGGACAATGTTTTCCGACCAAACTGAGATACAGGTATTAACAGCAATGCATTTTATGATCAAATCCTATTTCTAAAAACAAAAAATCTTTTTTTTAGATATTTTAAGATTGTAAGACTGTAAAAGACACATCTCAAGGAAAAAATCATGAGAAAACTACAATGAATCTGACTCCAGAAAATGTATAAATTGACCTTCAATATAACCAAGCTGTTTATCAGCTAGTGGCACACAAAGGGAGATGAATGGTGGATAAATTAATAATTTTGAAGTTGAAAGGTAACCAATATCAAATAAACTGAATCCAAAGTAAGACCAGATAAGCAAGTACACTACAAGTTATGTTAGATAAACCAGATTAACCATAGATTATGATGATAATCAAAGTTAAAATTATGAACAAAGTTTAAAAGCTTCATATCAATGACTATCATACAGTAGTTCAACCCTACTTATTGGATTAATTTACATTTGAAATACTGATCTCTCAAAACATCTCAGTATAGATTTTTTTAGAAAAGGAAACTGTATTTTAACTTTATTAACTTACATTTATTAACTATTTTACTTGAAGGTATCTACATAAGAGTGACATGACACTGTCATAATTATGACATGACACTGTCATGAACGTGTCATAAATGTTATAAACAAGTCATAAACATTTATGACTTCGGCCATTGTCATTTGGTTTTTGTCATGACAACTTGACATTGTTTGGGTTGTCTTGATTATGACAACTTGACATTAATCAAAGTGACATTGACACTTAATGACAGTTAAATGTTTATGACTTGTTTATCATATTTATGACACATTCATGACAGTGTCATGTCATAGTTATAACCGTGTACTGTCACTCTTATGTAGATACTTTCAATTAAAGTGTTTACCCATTTGTTTTCTGTTTTTATCAGAATAATTTCACATGTGATGAGGACTTCTTGAAGGTCTTTACAGTTAGCGCCAAGGATTTCTTTCAGCAGAAAGAAGATGGCTGCATTTTGAATAAAGAGGACACAGGTGAGTGTTTTATGAAATAATTGTGTGCCTAGCTAGCCATTAAGAATGCATAGTATCCACTTTATCATAATGCCAGTCTACACTAAGCCAACAGCCTTATGTCTGATAATGTTGGGCCTGTTGACATCAATTTCTGCCGTATTGGATTTTCCACCATTTTGGATTTTCTCGAAAATGAAACTAAAGCCTCACAGGTCACAAATGTTGTCCAACTTTGAACAAATTTGGCACAGATGATTTTTAGACCAATCCTCACAAAAGGTATTGGATGTTTTTTTTTCATTTTCAAAAGTGTCCGCCTACCACAGCCAATCGAAGTTGCAGACAAAGCCACCAAACAAGACGTGAGATCATATCTCAGCAACACTTTTCATTTAAAACAAACTTTAGTACATTTATAAGGGACCCTATTGTGAAGAGGCGTGTAATTGTTTTGTGTTTGGATTTGAAACTTGCTAGTTCTGTCTGACAATACTGTGAGAGGTCCAAAGGCCAACACATGCCAATTTGTGACGTCAACTTAATCGATGGATTTTGTTGGAAACACCAAAAACATGTTTTCAGGTCACACGTTTTTCCATTTGTCATGAAACTTAGCACAGATAATCTTCAGACTAAGCTTATTGAATGGATTTTGAATACTTGAAAGCATTCATCCGTCACAGCCAATCGGAATTGGTACCAAACAGTAAAAGCCACCAGTATGGCTACCTTATAAGTCAGACTGTCTTTGGTTGCTTGACACAAAACTTGCTTTGAGTGCTTTCAGGTACAGTATGTGTCTGATGTAATGGCATTGAGTTGCCATGGCAACTCCGGCTACTTGGCCCCCTCATTGCTGCTTTCAGCTATATTCATTATTATTGTTAAATGTATTGCAAGTATAATATTGTATTTGATCCTACATCATTATGATTCTCAGAAATCCCAAAGCTTTGGAGACTACTGGAAAAACTTGACAATGGTCATCATAGTACATCAGCAAATAATTACATTCAAGGAGCATATGGTATTCTGTCCTTGATCCAAGGTGCCAAGAGTAATGTCTCTGAGACCGTGAGTTTTTACCATTAGTGACAAATCAGAGTGAAACCTTTATTTTATATTTAAGGACATTTGTTTCTTAGTGTATTTTCAAAATGTCCTCAACATTATACTACTATATAGTTAATCCATTTATTTATTTTCAGTTGAAGGTAAAACAGAATGCTATGAAAGCTCTGAAACAAAATTTGGAGGAAGAACTGTACTTCCTGAAGGCATTCCTCATAAGACAGTCCAATCATCTGCAGTTATGCCTTTCTGAGGGGGTAAACGAATCAGAGAACCTTTCCCTGGAAACCGCTGATAAAGACGTCATAAAAACAGTAAGAACACACACACACTCAAACAACACACATGGCCTTGGAAATCACCTGTGTTATATACCTACAATGACAAGTAACTTCCAGTGTTGGGGCTGTTATTAGTAAGGGTCCAAACAGAAGCTGCAGAACAAAGTGGATTTTTACCTCACTTAAAACCATAGATACTATATATAGCTAGATATCGCCTTGTCCGCTAAAGCATATGAGGTGGAAAACGTCAGCACAGCTGCCATGTTTGTCCCGTCAATACTTACTAGTAAACAAATGGAGTGTAATGACAAGCTGTAGGAGTTTTGGGCTATAAATCCTTAAAATTCATACTGTACATTGCTCAATCAATGGCCATGGATGGTGTTTTATCTTTGAAGGTAGATAAACTTGTGGGCAGCCGTGGCCCACTGGTTAGCACTTCGGACTTGTAACCGGAGGGTTGCTGGTTCGAGCCCCGACCAGTGGGCCGCGGCTGAAGTGCCCTTGAGCAAGGCACCTAATCCCTCACTGCTCCCCAAGCGCCGCCGTTGAAGCAGGCAGCTCACTGCGCTGGGATTAGTGTGTGCTTCACCTCACTGTGTGTTCACTGTGTGCTAAGTGTGTTTCACTAATTCACCGATTGGGTTAAAATGCAGAGACCAAATTTCCCTCACGGGATCAAAAAAGTATATATACTTATACTTATACTTAAACTACATGAAAAAAATGGTTATGGAACACAATTTACATGGAGGAAAATAAATATAAAATGTAGTAGGCCTGTTTCTTACCTGTCAATTGTTATTCCTTGCTCCTTAGTTTTCAAATTCCTTGCATTGGAACATCCAAATGCAGCACAAAAGTCTGGCATCTTTTGTGCTGCCCAGGATGCAACCAGAGCTTGTTCAGAATGTCACTGCAAAAAAATTAAATCTAACCAAGTGTTAATAATCTTATATTAAGATCAAAAAATCTATTTGGTATTGTTTTTAGCATGAAATTACTTACCTACCTACCTAAATTTGCTTAACGCACTGTCAGACAAATTTGCTTGTTTTCAGGAGGAGATGTCTTAAAATAAGTCAAACCTTTCTTAAATTAAGTGAAATTATTTCCAGAGAAAACGCTTGTTTATACTTTTTCAGATTCCAAAAATAATTCTGTGGAAATGCATGGATTCCTGTTGCTGCTACTGGAAGAAACTGGAATCCATGCATTTCCACTGAATTATTTTTGGAATCTGATCCCTTATCATACCTGTTCATTCTTACTCGTCGCTCGACTTATCGTGACTAAATTCAAGATGGCTGCAAACGCTAAACTTTGTGAAGATACTGTCTGTATAAATCGTCTTGTAAGTAAACTACCAGTGCTTTTTAAAAGTTCTCAATGTCTCGTTTTAAATGTCAGGGCCTTCGGTAGTCTACCAATGAAGTGTGGAGATACATTGAGCCTCGTAAATGGTGTAAAACAGTGATTTATTTGCATGGCTAGCCCGATGCCGAAGCACCACAATTGAAAAAGCTGTTGGTAGCATCGGCTAACTAGCGCCAGATTTTGGAGTGCAGGGGACAAGCCGAGATGGGCTATAAGACATACGTTCACACTCGGTATCATGTTTCAACACACTTTAGGTCAATATCACACCGGAATTCTCCTTTAACGTACCGAAGATTACAGTATATACACTGCAAAAAATGAAATCTAACCAAGTGTTGATAATCTTATATTAAGATTAAAAAAATCTATTTGATATTGTTTTTAGTATGAAAAGACTTACCTAGTGCTCTCTCGAAAGATCATTTTGACTTAATTTAAGAAGACTTTGACTTATTTTAAGGAGTCTTGTCAAGACAAATTTGCTCAACGCACTGGCAGACAAATTTGCTTGTTTTTAGGACAAATTTGCTTAATGCACTGGCAGACAAATTTGCTTGTTTTCAGGATGAGATGTCATAATTTGAGAAAAGTTTGACTTATTTTAAGTCAAATGATTTCATGAAAAAGTGCTAGGTAAGTGTCTTTACACTAAAAACAATACCAACTAGTTTTTTTTGATATAAGATTAATAACACTTGGTTAGATTTTGTTAGATAAGCAGTTTTTGCAGTGTACGCTAGAAGGCAAAGGACTAAAGTTTATAGCAAAACGTTTGCATTTCCGATTTCTTCATCCCCGCGAGAGTTTAACAGATGTGATAATTCAAAATCCCCATGCTATTTTCCCAAAGAAAAAATATCAAGATCTCTTTATATGATCAAAGATAGTAGCTTTTTCGTAGGCGAACTTCAGAGGTCTATTTGCAAAGTGCTAGTAAATGATAGCTGTAAGCTTCGGTGTCACATTGAGACCAAGCAACCTAGTTTGCCACTTGAGTTTTTGACAGAAAGCTGAATTCACAGAAGTAATTCAAGGGGAAGGTCATATTCACCCAATTTGAAAACCCCTGCTTTAACCCATTACACCCATCACTGCTTATATGTATTAAATAATCGGTAGATTTACATGACACTTTTATTCTGATTAGAATTGGAATGATGGCTCAATCAGAATAGAAATTACACATATAAACACCTTGATCGGAATAAAACTGCTGATCCAAGAATTTTAATCGGATAAAATAGATTGATAGAATTTTATTTTAATGAAAGGGCTGGTGTATTCCTTTCTTATTTTGATTGAACAGCCATGTATACCGTCCGTCAATTGGGTAAGTACCCAATGTAAACAGATAGCACACATTTTTCATTCAGAATAGCTTAATCGGGATGGCTCAACAAATAGTCCATGTAAAACAACCTGGTGTTTCTAGGGCTGATTTGGTAGTCACATCCTGATCTTGATAGTCCATGATGCTGGTATTGATCAGTGGTCAAATATTTTTTGAAAAGTGGTCAATCCCAGTTAAATTAACTTTTTTTCCAGGGAATAAAGGATGCAAGGGGATATCATATGACATTCAAGGCTTTGTGTGAGAACAATGGCTTCAGGAGGATTAAAAATGGAACAATTATAGATCTGAATGCATCTCTTGCTACCTACATGTACAAACATGTTAATGGACAATTTCAAAATATGTTCCCAGTGTAAGTAATTTGTGTTATTTGATACAATTAGTTTCTTTCTTGCATGTTTGCAAGTTTTAATTTCTCAAATTAAATGTACATTCCAGGGATGACCCAGTAACAGGAAAACCAGACAAATCAATTAGAGGGATGCTGCACAGATTCAACATCCTCAACAGTGACATCACAGAGCTTTACGGGGAATCTCCTGTGTCACTCAACCTGACATTCATTAAGACTCAGGTATCCTTTTTTTTTTAACAAGATTAATTTACTAAGCATTCTAACATTGTAATATTAGCACTTAAGTCTGGGAGAGCTCAGAGGTAGTGTAGAAGACCAATTTAGAAAATATTTGAAAGCTGCAGTTTGTATAATTAACTGTCACACTGTTTCAAGGCCGTGCAAGAAAACAACATAGGACTAATCTTACAACAAAACACATTATAATATCATTGTATGTCACCCTAATAGGTGAAATCTATTATGTGTGTGTCAGTGTGTGTTTTGAGACCGTAATAATAAACCATGCCATGGAGGGCCAGACTAAAACAGAAAGCCTGCCTAGTACCTTGAGTTATTGTAGAACTTTTCATTACAGCAACACAATATAACTGTGTACAAGATAGTAGTAGATATTCCACCCATTGCTAAAGTGTGAGAGGACAATGCTTGTTTACACTGCAAAAAATGAAATCTAACCAAGTGTTATTAATCTTATATTAAGATTAAAAAATCTATTTGGTATTGTTTTTAGTATGAAAAGACTTACCTAGCGCCCTCTCAAAAGAACATTTTGACTTAATTTAAGAAGATTTTGACTTATTTTAAGGAGTCTTATCAAGACAAATTTGCTCAACGCACTGGCAGCCAAATTTGCTTGTTTTTAGGACACATTTGCTTAACGCACTGGCAGCCAAATTTGCTTGTTTTCAGGATGAGATGTCTTAAAATAAGTCAAACTTTTTTTAAATTAAGTCAAATGTTTTCACAAGGAAGCGCTAGGTAAGTCTCTTTATACTGAAAACAATACCAACTAGTTTTTTTTATCTTGATATAAGATTAATAACACTTGGTGAGATTTTGTTAGATAAGCAGTTTTTGCAGTGTATATACTAACTAAGCTAATTTATTATGGCAACCAACAAGTTTCTTCGAACAACTGTGTTGCCTGTATTGTTCCAAATTAAAGTTCAAAGCTTGGAATAACAGAAAAATATGTTTACAATTGAAACAATACGGGCACAGAAATGTAATTGCATTTTCACTCCTTCAGCAAAACAGACTGATCTCAAGAATCGAGGACAACATTTTTCAAAGGAAGAAAAGAATCTTCAATTCCCTCTATGAGTCCATTCTCTTCCAAATGATCCCAGTTTACTCAGGTGAGTTCATTTCAAAGATTCAATTAATGGCAACCGTTCCACAGTTCCAAATTCTTTTTCAAATATACACGGGGGAAATGTGAAATTCCTAGTGCTGTAGGTAGGCGATTTCAAACAGTGGCCAATCTGTGACCAATTGTTTTATATTATACCAATCCAAAAACAAAATCACAGCAAAGCATCCATCACCAACAGAGCAGTATTTGAGAGCTTTTTACTGGGCTTATCAAGCAGGCACTTCCCTTCATCCATGTTTCGTTGAATTAGGCCCACCGCACTGTGTTTTTTCCCCCATAAAGTTTGTTTTGAGCATGATATTGTTGGTTTTCCATCATTTAGGTTGTTAGCTGCTAGCTACAGTGATACATTTATTACCTACACTCACTTTGAATCAAGTTGTATACCTGTTGTGTAACTTGTTAAAGGTGCAGTTGTTTATATTTATGTTAAATTTATTAGCAGACACTTTTTTACAAACAACATACATTACATTTTAACCAAGGATGAAACGATATCCCCCTCCTTCCCCCCCCCCCAGTTTCTGGAGCCTGGGCTTCATACAGAGACCATTTTTTACAGTGAGAATGGGCAGCTATGGGTCATGAGGTGTTGATTGCTTTATGTGACACAAAAATGCTGACTACACCTTTAAGTTTGAATCCTTCTTCCTGTGTCTCTCTGGTTGAACTAATGTGACTATGAAACAGTCGCTCACCATTCACACTATTTCCCGTCAGAGGCTGCAAAAATATATGGAAAGCATTCTTTTATTGCAAGGCAGATGTTGGTGACAGACCACATTAAGAATTCAAAGGCAGACATGTTTACCAGAGCCAAAACAAACATGATGGAACTCTTTGAAAACCTTACAGTGAGTCCTTTGTCCCATTTATGCTAAATGTAGCTTTACAGTATGTCTTACATAAATCTAAAAAAAAAATGTCTTCTCACTTAAGGAATACATTCAAGAGATTTTGAGAGAAGAGTTGGATGACATTGTAACACACGCCCTTACCATTAAAGATGGGCTGCCTCTTCCAGGTAGGCCTAATACATATGACTCCAGGGTTAACCACAGGATCAGCTTTTGATGGCACAATCCCTTTTTAACAATTTCTAAAGTTAGCCATTTCAGTTCTTACCACATTAACTAATGTCAAATTTCATAAAACATGATGGATGTATACAAACTTGTTCCAGAATGTTTTATGAATGTGCAGGAATGGACCATAATGACAATTAGTGTACACACTAATGCATTTTTGTACAATGTACAGGTATAAGTTAATGCTCATTTACTGCTGTTTTGTAGATATCAGGCGTGAGGTGAAAGAGATGGAGTCCCTTGCCTCCAGTTTTGTCGACCTTCAGCTGTGAGGAAATGCAGACAAACAGCAATGTTTCCTCTCATGGGTTTTATTTTATATCCTTATTGTAAGGGTCTGTTTCCCTGTGTGTTGATTCTTATGTTTCTTTGTTTACCTATTGTGCCATGTGCTCCTATGTTGGCTCCCACCTGACTCCAACTCCAGCTCCAGTCCTGACTCCAGCCCCGACTCCGACTCCTACCCTGGCTCCGACTCCAGCCCCGACTCCTGCCCCGACTCTGACTCCAGCCCCGACTCCAGCTCCAGTCCCGACTACGACTCCAGTCCCGACTCCCGCTCCCAAGCTCCTGTTTGTAAAACAGCCATAGGAAGTTGAATTTCGGGTAGGAACATTGCCTCCCTCCAAAATAAAACTACTTACAAGAATTCGGAGCTAATTACAGGAATTTGGAGCTCTCTTTCTACAGATTGCGCTTCTCCGCTGTAGGACACCGAGAGCTAATCTTCTTTAGTGCTGCTTTGAATTTAAGATTTCTTTTAAAAAGGGATGCAAGTTATGCTTTTTCTCTCAATTTGTTACCTTGTGGATTATGCAGTTACCTTTTTTTTACAGAAATAAAGTACTGGTATGTGTCTTATGTTGTGATATGAAAAGCATCAGCTTATCCATAAATTGAAACATTTGTCTGAAACACCCCTGTCTCCACCTCCTCCTGTCCCATTGTCATATCAGATATTCAGACTCGGAGTTTTGAGTAGAGTCCACCTCCGATGTTGGGATACAGAGTGCACATGGGGGTGAATTCTGGTAGCATAGCCTTAGTATGTTAAAAGTATTAGTAAAACTTGTTATTTTAAAATGTTTGATGGCCATGCAAATTACGTGAGTTTTCCGGGAAAAATAACAAAACAGGAGGGTGCCGGTAGATGACCTTGAAATACGGGAGAAACCCGGGAAAAACGGGAGTGATGACAGGTATGGGTATGCTGCTATTTTCCTGTTCCTTCCCTGGGGCAATGACTACTACTGCTACAAGCATAAGGACGAATTCCAGTGTACACAATATCCAGTAGGCAATTAACAACTTCAACACAATAACATCTATGTCTGTTTAAATTTATTGAATAAAAAAAATAAATAATAAAAAAAAATCCTTTGTGGTGTTAATTTTACTCCCCCACCAGTTGGCAGTGTTCCCCTACTGCTACGCTAGACTGGTTGGAGCAGAGCATATAACTGCTCGTCTGCCCTCGGGCCCCACCTTTACTTCTCCTTTTAGGCCTACTTCTGCTTTTTCTGTGATAGATGCGACTGCTCCACTCTCTGTCCCTATGTCTGTGGGAATCCTCCCCCGTTCCCTCCCTGCCCTTCTTTATATATGATATTTTCCTATTATCTGATTTACACTCCTAAACAATCACTTTTGTCATACACTTATCAAATAGCACACAGGAATAACATATTACACATGATTATTTGCCACTTAAATCATAAGTAAAAGGGTGACAAATATGTATTCTTAAGCTTCATTACAGTTGCATATAAGTGGGACTTTCATGTTGCGTTGAGCAAACATCTGATCTACAATGCCTTCTGTGTTCAACTGGACTACCTGTGGATGAGACACACAACCATAAATGACAACAAAGTGGAAGAGATATGTATTCACATATCTGTTAGTAGTGCAGCGTGGCTTATGGTGTCAGTGGGAGTCCAGGTAGATTTAGTGTTAGTACCAGTGGGGGACCCTGGCTTTGTTTGTGAGGCCAACTGCAGTCAGGAAGAAACTAAGTTTGTGCCGTGAGGTTTTGGTTCTGATGGACCGCAGCCTCCTGCCGTAGGGAAGTGGCTCAAAGAGAGTGTGTCCAGGGTGGTAGGGGTCAGCCACTATCCTACCTGCCCGCCCCAGGGGAGTGGCTCAAAGAGAGTGTGTCCAGGGTGGTAGGGGTCAGCCACTATCCTACCTGCCCGCCCCAGGGCCCTGGAGGCATGCAGGTCGTGGAGGGGTGGCAGACAGCAGCCAATCACCTTTCAGCAGAAAGAAATGATACGCTGCAGTCTGCGTTTGTCCTTGGCAGAGGCCGCTGCATACCAGATGGTGATGGAGGAAGTGAGGATGGACTCAATGATGGAAGTGTAGAAGAGCACCATCATTGGCTTTGGCAGGTTGTATTTCTTCAACTGTCACAGGAAGTACATCCTATGTTGTGCCTCTTTGGTGAGGGCACTGGGGTTTAGTTCCCACTTGAGGTCGTGGGTGATGAGGATGCCCAGGAAGTGGAAGGACTCCACAGAGTCTACAGGGGAGCCACTCAGGGTGATGGGGGCAGGTGGGGCTGGGTTCTTCCTGAAGTCCACAACCATCTCCACTGTCTTTAGAGCATTTAGCTTCAAGCTGTTTTGTCCGCACCAGGACACCAGATTGTCAATCTCCCACCTGTAGGCAGACTCATCGCCACCAGAGATAAGCCCAATAAGGGTGTTGTCATCTACAAACTTTAGGAGCCTGACTGACTGGTGACTGGAGGTACAATTGTTTATGTATAGGGAGTAGAGTAGAGGGGAAAAGACACAGCCTTCAGGGCAGGGGCGTAGCCAGGATTATTTTATAGGGGGGGCCAGCTGGGTCCAGACTTTTTATTGGGGTGGCACTTGGGAATCAAAACTACAATATGAAAACTACTCAAAAAGTTTTGAAGATTAGGATACCCATTTTTAATAATGGCAATAAATTGTGTAAAGCCAACACTGATACACAGGTCCATTCACAGACAACCTGAACAGTTTGTTGTCCACTCCAACACATTTTCCATAAATAGGCCAATGCTATAAAAAGTACATTATGATAATGCACCTTACTTAATCAGTCATATTCAAATGATGTTAACTCAAAGAACAATAATAAATACTACAAATATGGTATGCAGATATTTAATCTTATACTGATGGCAAAACTATATTTCTTTCTGTTATCCACTCCAAGTACTTGGCTGTAAGTAACATGGCTCTGAATTAAGACATTAACCCTTAGAACCCTAGACTGTTTTAAGGGCTTTTTCACTACCTTTAGTTAGAAGCATTTATCCTGGTCATTGTAAGTGCCATACACAAACAAAAACAATGAGCCATGAACAAAGTGAAGGGAAAAAGGTGTTTCTTTGTCGAATAAATTGGGATGCAATGTGAGTCTTGAATTGGATGCCATGTAGGAATTTGCTAGGATCTCAAAACCGGATTATGAACATGCTATGCCATAGAAACACATACGTTGGATTATGAACATGCTTTGCCACCACAACAACACACAAAAACGTGGGGTAAGTAAGTCGAGCTATATAAAGTTATTATTTTGATGTCACTTCGTCTGTTTTATAACCCAGAAGGATGTACTTGGTATCAAATGATAGCTCTGTGTCTCCTCTTTCATCTGACATGCGTGGCATATCTATCAGATCACGGGTTCGTGAGTATAGGGCCTAATTCAAACGAGAGTAATGGCTGTGCAGCGTTGGTTTTTGTACATGATGTTATTTTGCAGTCACGTTGTCTGTTTTTATAGCCCAGAAGGATCGATATACTTGGTACCAATGGATAGCCCTGTGCCTCCTCTTTCTTCTGATATGCCATATCTATGCGATCACGGGTTCGCGAGTAGCCTAATTCAAACGAGAGTGTGGGTGCGCAGGTGAACTAAATATGATGCAATTTGATTTAATTTCATGATTTTTTGTATTTTCATACTTGATCGCACATACAAGTGTTTAGTCTCGTTGGAAAGCCCCACTTCTGCTCTGTCACGCAGGTAAGGTTTCATCTCGTTGCAATTACCGGAGCAATGTAACAAAGAACTTCAGCAACGCAGCAGCCTGCCTCTGCCTGACCAGCTATGGCAAGAACCACACGCAGTCAGCAAATTATGTTTTTATAAAGTAGCCTTGGAGCCATCCGGAGATATGTGCCTAATATGCTTGCATTTCACCCGAATATTATCAAAATATTTTTGTAACAGCATTACCACGGTCATCCGCTTATTTTTGATCAGCCTCACAAGTCAATGTCAGAGCCTACCTAACAAGAACAGCCCAATGCAGCTCACTTTGCTATGATTCGTGTCACATTTTAACATTTTATTAACATTAATGTTCCAAGTCATCATCAACTCACCTGTTGTCACTGAGGTTAAGTAAGTAGTAGTCTACTGTCAAGTGTTTTTAACAGATGACTTGAATTGTCCCCTGCTGCTGCTGCACTAGGCCTACTCACGATTTGATTAGAACCGTAGGCTACACTTCCTTTCAAAGTACCGTTGAAAACGGCAGCAATCTTTTTTTTTTACTTTTCACTGAACGGAGCTGGGGGGGCCAGCAGGGTGGCCAAGCTTTGACCAGTGGTGGCCGTGGCCCCCCCTGGCCACCACGTAGCTCCGCCCCTGCTTCAGGGGAACCCTCCCCCTATGACTCGCTGACTACAATTTTGTCCTATGACTCGTCACTAAAATCACTGATAGTGTTTGTACTTCTCAAGCTTAATTAGGGAAGATGACACAGAGGATGGTTACAACATGTCACTGTTGTCCTCTGGGGTGTCTGTGCAAGGGGTTGTGGACTCAGACGGGATCTCTACATCAGGGGCCGTGCTATCAGCAGACAAGTGGGGTTGGTCAGCAAGTGGACTCAGTGGGCTCAGTGACCCAAACAGCTGCTTTTCCTCATGAAAAGGAAGTATGGGCAGAACATTAATTAACCAAAAACTCAAAGAGAGTCTGGAATGATTAAGTGGATCCCGCTGAGTCCATCACTATAACAGTCTTTTTGGGTAACACACACAAGGGTTGAAATTTGTGTCCTGTCTTCTGCATCTAATGAAAAACAACTCATACACAGGCCCACAGCCTAGGGTTGTTTTACTTCCTCTTTTCTCAAACACAATCCTCTTTTCTCTCTTTTCCTCTTTTCTCTCTCTCTCACACACACACACACAGACTGCCCCCACTCATGTGTGTAGTGGCTAGCCGGCTACATTTGGTGTGGGCAGACAGATAAGTCTCCCCAAGAAAGGCGCTGATGTTCCTTTTAAATATTTTACTTGGAAACACTATAAAACTAAGCATACATACAAAATACATCTTAGTTATTTTTTCAGATTACACCAGATATGTATACGCAATCACGTAACATTACAAGATTTTAACACAAATGGATTTGTATGGTGAATTCCATTAGGTTGCTAACGATTAGCATATTCGACAAATATATAAGCATTCGAAACGACCTTAAGTCCACAAAGTTCCACACAAGGAACTTTTTCATTAAAACTATGAATCATAAGACTGAGAAAATACTTACAGGCGCATGTTTTCTGGCCGTGTAATAGTGTATGGTAAAAAACGTGTCTGATTAAAGGATAAATCCAGTATTTAGCACTTTGAGTCCCTTTTCTGGTTTGTTTGTGATCAACTAGAGTGGTGGACACCGAAATTTTGACGATGGGTCCTGTCTCAACTTTCTGACTCGTTTTGAATCGCCTTTGACTGGCTGGCTATGGGCATGCACAAACATGCCAAAAAACAACCCTTAACGTTCGTTTTCAAAACTCGCGTGATTTCTACAAATAAAAGAATCCTTGTTGTGAAGCCATTTCAGTTTGACCATTTATTTGCTGGCTAGTTAGAAATACAGAGCAGTTAGCTAACAGCATCTCTACTGAATTTCCACATAACATTTTCAGTAGGCTACAAGTTAGCATCTCTTTGGCCCTATTACATTCAGGCAGTCATGGCCTACTGGGAGGCAGTCGTGGCCTACTGGTTAGGGCTTCGGGCTTGAAACCGAAGGGTTGCCGGTTCGATCCCTGACCAGTGGGAACGGCTGAAGTGCCCTTGAGCAAGGCACCTAACCCCTCACTGCTCCCCGAGCGCCGCTGTAGCAAGGCAGCTCACTGCTCCGGGTCAGTGTGTGCTTCACCTCACTCTGTGTTCACTGTGTGTTCACTAATTCACGGATGGGATAAATGCAGAGACAAAATTGTATAGCAAGTATACTTGCCCTAGAAACCTGATTTACATCTTTGTTGTATTCATTTCAACAATAACCACCTTCCCTTCTTCTTTGTCTGCTACTACACTACACTACACTATACTACACTACACTACAGACGTGAAATAGAAGCACAAAGCTCATTTTCCTTGACAACGGTCTGTTATTGAGAATTAGCAGACCGCTGAACGTTGGGAATTCTGGGAACGTGGGAATTCTTCAGCATTATGGAGAGCCGTGTAATAAGGAGTATTGGTTTGTGCCAAATCTACCTGGAACACAAGACATGGATCTCTACTTGGCTAAAATGGCTGATATTATTCAGCAATATGGTGGCTGTGGGAAGTTGAGTTATTAAAGAATGAAGCACTCATGGTCTCTATTTACTGTTTAATTCATTATGACTGTTAATCTTGCAGTACAAGTTTTGCAATGTGTTATCACTTCTAATATTTGTGTAAAAATTGTGGGTTTAATTCCAGGCTGCCACTGTTTTGCCAGTGAGCAAGGCACTCTTGCTCTGGGGAGACTGACTCATCTAATAGGCCAGTCAATATAGCCCAAAAAGACCAAAAAATTGCAACAGATATGACTCATAGTAAAAATGCATTACAAGCTCATTATTATTATTATTATTATTATTATTACTGTGGCATGGCCGTAAAATCCACTTATGGATTTTACTCTGTGGCATCAACAAAAAAAGTTCAATCCATGTTCTCAAGTTTGCCGACATATTTGCACATACTCCTCTGCACTCTGTGCAAGCTAGGGAGCAGTAGAGGCCTTGTCGACTGCAATTGCAGTGCATTGTGCCGGCTAGATTGACTGGCCTATAACAGATGTATGTAAGTCAGCATCAGCCACATGAATAAGCAGAAGTATTAAAGGGATACCTAACAGTAAACACACCAAGGCCTGTTTACCTACAGTACAATATTAGAAGCCTCATCAGAGAACAGTGGAAAGCCTGTTGCAAGGCCTGCCCAAGGTAGCTGAGGTGTCCTCAAAAATGAGCCCTCAAGGCCTTTACATGACAAAAATGTTTCAAGTCAAGTCAAGTCACTTTATTTATATAGCACATTTAAAACAACAACCTTTGACCCAAAGTGCTTCACAGGTAAGGCTATCTTACAAAAAAGCAGAAGACAAATAAAATAAAAAAGGGGGATATATAGTAAAAGCATTAAGATGACAGTAAGACACAAGCCTTACAATGGTTACAATGCTCATAAAACTAGCGATAATACATAAAATAAATGAATAAAATAAATAGATAAATAAATAAATACACAAAGGGGCTATTAAAAAGTCCAAATAAGATAATACTAAACTCAAGTGCCATCTAGAGTGCCACCTCAAACAATAAGTTTGAAGAACATATCTTAAAAAACATTCTTACATATACCTTTAATAACAGCTGTACCATTCCATACAGATGTCATTCCTAGTATTTTATTGTAATTCTGTGTTCATTTTTAGGCAGCTTTTATTTTTGCAGCAGACATACATATGCAAACATATTCATTTTTGGAATATTCATGTATTCACGAATACTCAAGTCATGATATTTTTATTGTGCATTTTGAGGTAATATAAAACATGTAGTTGTGTTGTTTTGATTAAGTAAAGGGAAAGGTCGCATAGGAATGTAGTACTTATATTTACTTTAAATGAAGTTCTGTTGTGATAAGTGAATGGACTTCTTGTGCAATGATGGAAAATACTTAAATTAAAAGCACAAAACCAGAATAGCCAAAGACAGACATGTCAGACCTCAGAATGATGGGAAGGCCCATTCATGTCAATAATACTCTCTGTAGCATTCTGTTCGGTTAATTAAAAAAAGTATTCAATTTCAATCTCGTTCTTCAGCTTAATATTTTGCCATTGTGCTGGTCTCACCACAAGTTTGCTTTCTCGTCTTCTCCCTTTGCATTTCTTCCTCTACTTCGCTGAACATATCTTACACTGTCCAAATCCACATAAATCAGCAAAATGGTGTACACAACAACCAACACAGCAAGCACAAAGAAAAGTGCTATGGATGCTTCCTGAAACAAATTGATGGATTGTCATCTGTAAATCTCTAATGATGTCTTGATCTTTTTTTCTCTCATTCTTAGTACAGTGTGGAAATTGTTGCAGTTTTGGAGTCATTTAACTAAGGCATGTTTGTCTATATACTGTACTCATATGTCAGCTATTGTAATTAATGGTTAAAATTATAGCTAGCAGACACATTTATGTACAGTAAGGAATAACCAAAATAATATGGAATTAATACAATATATATGAATGCATTATAATATCAATATTTAAAACGTATGTATTTGAACTGTGATGAAACATTGCCATACCTGAGACTGAATGAACCACTCAGTGGAGATAATTTGTTGTTGCTTGCGGAGAGTTTGGTTGTTATGATAAGGTTCACACCACTTACTAGTCATTCCTTTCAAAGAGTCGGATTCTGTCCAAACACCACTCCATGTGTTCTGTTGACATACACTGCAAAAAATGAATTCTAACCAAGTGTTATTGATCTTATATTAAGAATAAAAAATCTAATTTTAAATCTAAAATCTAGTTTTTAGTATGAAAAGACTTACCTAGAGCCCTCTCAAAAGATCATTTTGACTTAATTTAAGAAGACTTTAACTTATTTTAAGGAGTCTTATCAAGACAAATTTGCTCAACGCACTGGCAGACAAATTTGCTTGTTTTTAGGACAAATTTGCTTAACGCACTGGCAGACAAATTTGCTTGTTTTCAAGATAAGATGTCTTAAAATAAGTGAATTATTTTTTAAAATTAAGTCAAATGATTTCACAAGAAAGCGCTAGGTAAGTCTCTTTATACTGAAAACAATACCAACTAGTTTTTCTTATCTTGATATAAGATTAATAACACTTGGTTAGATTTTGTTAGATAAGCAGTTTTTGCAGTGTAGATAGTAGTGTCCATCAGAGTACCACAACGTGAGCCAAGTGAATATAGAGATTAAACCCGATAAGAAAACAATGCACAGGTAACATGTTTTCTTTTCTCTTCTTTTTTCTTCTTCTGCTCTTGCTTCTTCTTCTTCTTCTTCATCTTCTTCTTCCTTTTCTTCCTTTTTCAACAGTTTCTTGTAATTATGCATTTGGATGAGCACAGTAAGAGAGACAATTATGAAACCTGAACTAACCACAAGCCCATAGAAAAATAAATTGTTATTTGAGTTGCAAGGACAATTGAACTATTTTTCTATCATTTTTTCCAGCACAACAAAGACGATGCAGCCCAACAAAACATCCACTTGAAGGATGGACATAGAAAATGAAGAAAACATCTTGCTCCTAACAAAGCTTCTGAAGCTTTAGAATCCTCTCACTGGCCTTATATAAACCCTTAACCGAAAATAAGGTGTTCCTGTGGTGTTAGCCTCACCTGATTGGCTAATTCTATAACACTTTGTACCCTCCTTTTGCAATGGTCTCTAATCAGACTCTGCATTTAACCCATCAGCAAGCAGGGATCACACACAAAGGCTGATTAATGTGGTCATGGGTTCCTAGCTTTTCTGTGGTTAACATTTCTACCCAATCAGCTGCTTAATAGAAATAATTTATTGCGTGCAAATGACATTGAAGTTTTTTTCCTCTGATGTCCATTTAAATAGAAATATTGGCTTGGCTAGGCTAGGTTGCAGCCTTTAACGCCTGCATGTTAATATGCACCTGCACACACACACACAGAGAGAGAGAGAGAGGAGAGAGAGGGAGTGAGAGAGAGAGAGAGAGAGAGTAGTGAACAGGTATTTTTGATGTAGCGTCTGGGGACCAGTTGAAGGTTAGTATAAAGCAAACCCTTCAGCTGTTGATATGGATGGAGGGAAAGCACTGATCATTTACGCCTCACCCTGATCAGGCCTTGGTGTAATTGGTGAGCCAAGTACCAAACATTTTAAGGAGTTCAAATCTAGCTGTCACCGACATGTAGTGTTCACTTACACAGTAAAATTCAGCGCAGTTAGGTGCGATATGATGAACGGAAACAGGGCATTTAGGCAGGCTCTGACACCAGTACCTCTACAAAAACATTGGAGGAAGCAAGCGAAGATGAAAATGTAGCATGTGTGGCAGGTATCATGCTGAAAAAGGCACGCGTGGAAAAGGCAATTTTCCTGATGACAAAGCAGCTGAGCCAATACGGTTTGCCTGGAATGACGGAAAGGCTTTCCCCGACCACATGCCCACCCAACGTAAAAAAGGAATGGTCCCTGCGAGCGTGGAGGATGAAGGAACAGCTGGACCAGGCCCAAACCACCCTGATGTTGCTACACAGGTTAGTTAGCTGGTACTTCAAGTGTTGTGGTGCTTGAAATTGTGAACAAGTATAAGTATAAGTAAGTATATATACTCTTTTGATCCCGTGAGGGAAATTTGGTCTCTGCATTTATCCCAATCCGTGAATTAGTGAAACACACTCAGCACACTCAGCCACTGTCCTCTTTTTGGAAGCGCTTCTTTCCAAATTTGAGCTCCAGTATCACTTTGATTGGAATGTCCAAATCATACCCCTTATCGATCAGCTACTCCTGACTTTGATGAAGCTCCAACTAAATTGTGGCATCCTAGACTTTACAACAAGGTTTAATTGCTGCTGTGCCACAGTCACTAACATCTTCACCACCATCAGCCGTGCACTGTATGACATTTTATATGTCGGTATGATGGAAAACAACATCCCCTCCAGAGTCAAGAACCAAACATCTCTGCCAGATTGGTTCCAGCCATTTCCCGACTGTCAGATTGTGCTTGACTGGGCTGAAGAAGCCGTCTCCAACACAAAAAGACTGGACACCCAGAGTCATCTAGGTACAGTCATTACAAAGGATGCACCACACTTAAAGTTCTGATCGGTGTGACTCCCAATGGAGTTATAACCTTTGCCAGTGATGGTAATAGCAGCTGACTGTGGAGTATTCCAACAGGTAGAACCAGGTGACATGGTGATGGTAGATAAGGGATTCACTATTTGTGACATTTTGCCTGAGGGAGTTTCACTGAACATTCCGATGTTCCTTGTCAATGGACAGTACAGGAAGTTAACCACAACAGACTGATGACCGACATGTGGAGCGTTCCATACAACAAAAAAAAAATCGAAAGTGACCAAGGAAGTCCTTGTCTTTTCTTTGGTTAGCATTGTACAACGTCTGAAAATGTTTGACATTTTGACCTACATCCCACACCAGTATAAGAAGCATGCCATCAAGATTTTCCATCTCCCCTTGACTTAAACAATTGATTTTTACCTTTCTCCAGTTCATCCAGCCGTTCTCTGAGTCTGGCGATTTTTTACTTTTAGCTCCAGCCTATAGATCATGAAATCAGATTAGACCATTAACATCATTAACATCTAACACCTACTAGCATCACACTTAAAAGTGACTAAAATTTCTGGTAATTTTCTATTTAAAACTTGTCTCCTCTCAAGTTAGAAAGTGTCATAAAACCAACGGAAAATAAAACGTGGCAATTTTCTAGGCAGATTTGACATGAAATTATACTCTCACGCTTATGCTCTGTTGGTTTATTTTGAAAATTAGTTGATTTCATTAATTTAGTAGATCCTGTCTACATGTACAGTACTTTCCACTCTGGGTGCATAGTGAGGACATTGAGTTTGAACAGATGATCACCTTATTGGGTTTTACTTCTTCCACCCATTGTAGAGCCAGTTTGATTGCTATCATCTACATGTACGCTGTAAAAATGGCCAGATGGTCTGTTGTCCTTTTTTTAATTAACACTGTACTTTGGAATGTGACCTCAACTCGTTTTCCCAGTCTGGTCTTTTGATGCATCTGTGTAAATCTGAACTGTGTCATCATACATTATGTCAATATATTGCTGAACATTTATATATCCCTGATTTAACTATGTTCTTAGCCACTAAATCTCCCCTGGGAGAGCAAAACATCCAGGGTGGGATTGTTGGTGTACTAACTGTTTTGCAACATGCAATGTTATCAATTTCCATATCCTTTGCCTGCCTGTTCCCATGCAGAGCTGGACAGTAACGGAGTACATTTACTTGAGTACAGTACTTGAGTACAGTTTTGAGGGATCTGTACTTTACTCAAGTATCATTTTTGGGGAGTACTCATGACTTTACTCAAGTACATTTGAGAGGCAAATATTGTACTATTTAGTCCACTACATTTCTATCCATAACCGTGAGTACCTGTTACTTCTTCTAAAAAAAAGGAAAAAAGAAAAATCTCAGAAACCCTCAATTTGTTGTTTCCCTCTTAAACGTGATTGGATTGTGCAGGCACCACTGATTGGGCCAGCCTATCAGCAATCACCTTCAGCTTTCAACAATTCCATGGTTAGATTTAGATAAGAGACGAAACCATGGACGAAACAATGGATGAAGACGCAGCAGGTCCATCCCGGGAATGTGCCAACCTGTGGCCCCACCAGTGTGAACTGCACTTCTGCATTCGCTTCACGGCCCTCTATCAGCTATAACCGCACTATGCAAGTTTGCCAGATCGGGTAGCGGATCTGTAGTTCGTGTGGGCGCCCATACTCCCAGCATTCTAGCACCTGCTCTGTGGGGTGTATTTCTTCATGACCCTGCAGATTTGTCCAGTAAGACATGGATAGCTTATGGAACAGTTGCTGCCTCTGCTCTGCATAATAGTGGATTTTGACCCCCCCCTTGTGTGATCCGGGTTCATTTGGAAATGAAAGTATTTAGCCTAATCCATGCACATATAGGCCCAATGTAGCTTTTACACGTCGACTTATCATAACATATTTTTACCATTATTACATGTATTTGTATTATTTTATTAACATACTTTATTATATTTTAATTGTAGTAATGTGTTACACCGCAGTTTTCAGTCATTAAGTCTGACGTCACAAGCCCAACTGCTTTTTCCTCAATAGACGTTTTATAGCCTACAACTTGAAAACCTTGTCACCATCACCTCCATTTTGGTGAGGGTAAAACATACACAAAAAAAATGGAAACATAGCCTACATTGCAGAACCACTCAACTTTATTAATTTATGGTGAATAAATGTTACACTACTGTGCACAGCCTGACGTGACGATGCTAGCACGTTAGCAGCGGTTAGCTAACTATGCTAACGTTAGTTATCTACAAATCTCCTCCAAGTGACAATCATATTATACACAATACTGGCAATGCTGAGAACAATTAGCATCCTCGTTTATCTTACTTACATTAAGTTGACTGTGTGGCTTAATCCACAGATGTGGTGAAGCACTGTTTCGTTATGGTTTGCTAAGGAGTAACACATTGCTTGAAATAGTGGAGAGCTGGGATGAGAATATTGTGTCAAATCTTCGCATTGTATCGCGGAGTGATTTATTATTAGCTGTGCAAAGTCTGAGTTGAAATGTCCAGGGATATTCCAACTCATGGAACGTCTCTCGGCCAATCAGAAACAAATAAATAGTTCCATGGAACCCAATTGTTGTATAATCTATTCTATTCTATTCTAGGCCTAGCCTATTCTAACATGTGACGTTCGGGGAACGTTCCCATAGGTTCGCTGAATTTCACACAAAACAAACCTTTAGAGGACGTTCTATAAAATCGTCTACATTATAGAAAAGTTTTACTGGCTCCTCTCTGCTCACTGGCTCCTCTGTCACCACATAGGAACGCCCCGGCATCATTAAGAAAACATTCCTGAATTACCGTGAGGGAACGTTGGTGACCTGCCTTCAGCAGACGTTGGTGGGAACGTTCCCCGAACCAAACTGTTTGCTAGGCAGGTTTTGCCTATAGCCCTTAGGCCTACCTGACCCCAAATAATAATTTCAATATTGCAATTAGACAGACTTTGAATATTGCAGTTAGGGTGGATGACAGGATTGTTTTTTCTGTGATAGGAAACAGCTTTAGACTTTCATTCAGATTTTCATAAAAGGCAGAACAGAGCCAAGGAGAGACAGAACACAGCCAAATTTGTTAATTGGAATTTCACATCATCAACCAACTATGTGCCAAATGCGACTGCAGTCTAAACAGGCAGGCTATTCCCTGTCATCTTTAACTTGAATTGAATATTGAACATGCCTAATCTTTTACGTTTTCGCATAATAGACCGTGTTGCCTTCAGTTTCACGTGAATGCCCGACTAGCAGAATGGTGTAGCCTAGGGAAATTAAAATGAAACAGATGGAGAAGCTGCATTAAAAGCGGTAGGCTCTCCACTTTCTTTTTCGCCTCAAAATAAAAACGATAGCCTATTTTGCGGACTTCTCAGGATATAGCCTACTTTGGAAACGAAAGTAAACAACCACTGAAATACCTTGATGCAAGCTTATTTCGTGCATATGCCGTCTGGTTGTTTCCTTTCATTTTCGTGACCAAAATTCCTCGTGTGCGCATGTGGATTGTCTCAAGTGTTTAAAATGAGTGAACCACAAACACAGATTTCTGATATAGGCCACTCTCGAACGTAGATGTAAACAGGCAGTCCTAAACTGTGGATTAAGGTGGGAAATCGGAACTGTGAATCAAGGGCTGCCGGTAAATGCAGCAGCCTCATATTCCCAGGTTGCTTGAACGGACCATCAACTCCCGCAAGTAGGCTAGGCTAGCCTAGGTGACGTCACACCTCATCTACGGATAGGTTTTGTTTTCTGTGAAAGGAAACGTCCTCAGATACTTTCATTGACCAATGTGGCATAAGCCAATGAAGTAGCGCACATCCAAGTGTGGAGATAGTAGGTGAGTAGCGGGAATTTCACATAAACAATAACTTTTACCTATATTTCCACTAGGGATAAGTAACAGGTCTAGGCTATGTGAATCATGTTTCTGCTGTGCTATAGCCTACTGCAGGCCAAACTAGGCGTACTGTAGGCATAAGTGACATGTCTGTCTGCCACTCGTTGTCTAGCTGTGTGGTATTCTGAAACATCCGTATTTGAATCTTGTTCACTGGTTATTAAACTGGTCTTTCTTGATGACAGTTTACATGTTTCTAATTATTCAGTTGATATTTCCCCACAGTTACACATTACCATCTGAGAAGCAATGGCCTCTGCAAAAATGAATAAAGGTAGGCCTACTGGACTGATGTCATGTAACATTTAAAAAAAAAGTTTAACCAGAATGTGTATAATATTCTTCAGCCATCTGTTTTATTTGTTTGCTTGCTTGTTTATTGGGTGGTGTAAAAGATGTTGTTCAGGCTTTTTCAGTTTCAAGTCAGATTGAAACACAAACACGATCCCAACCATAATGACACTGTGTTGAAATGGATATTTACATATCCATATGACATCCATTGTTAATTGCCCTTAGGTGTGAAAAGAAACCTTGAAAATGAGGCATGTACTTCATATGGCCCCACTGTAGAAGGGAATAAGCGTCTCTATATCTGTGCAGCCGACAGAAGAACAGGTGAGACCAATACAAATATAAACGTATCAACAGGGATGGGCGAGCATTCTGGAATAAATCTCAAGTATAAGTATATATACTCTTTTGATCCTGTGAGCGAAATTTGGTCTTTTTTGGAAATTTATCCCAATCCGTGAATTAGTGAAACATACTCGGCACACAGTGAACAGAAGCAAACACTAATCCTGACGGTACAGCGGCACTTGGGGAGCAGTAAGGAGGTGCCTTGCTCAAGGCCTTGCTACTGGTCGGGGTTCGAACTGGCAACCCTCCAGTTACAAGTCCGAAGCCCTAATCAGTAGGCCACAGCTGCCCCCAATAATGTAATAATAATAATATAATAATAGGTTCTGTGGTTAGGTTTTGGCTTTGTTTAGTCGGGCTGTATGATCCCTTACAAAAAAGAACTACAATACAAATGCAGTTTTTTGTAAGTACAGTGCAGTTAAACTGAAGTTTTTTTTTTGTAAGTACACTGCAGTGTACTTCATGTCCAAAATTTTGCATTTCTGCAGTAAAGTATAGTATGTAGTGCAATGCCGTTTTTCCATGTCAAAAATGTAGCATTTCCTGCATAAGAACTGCAAATAATTATTCCAAAACTACAGTTTGGATACTCAGAATATTGCAGTTTTGCGATATAGTTCGCAGTTATTTTCTGTAAAGATTATTCCACGTTCACAATATTATCTAAATAGCTTATTCAAAACTTCATACATGGTAGATGAGGATTGATAAATGTGGCATTATGTTCAGACAAGGTCTCACAAAAGGCACACATAAAGCGATACGGTTCTGGTACGGTCAAATTTGAATAGTCAAAGTCAAATTTATTCAAATTTATCAGATAGAACAGACAAATTAAAATGGAAGTAGGCTAAATAAAAGTAAAAAGGAACATAAAATAATATAAAACAAGTACAAAAAATAAAAAAAGGAATAAATAAAAAAAAATGACTATAAAACAATTCATATAAAAAAATCAATGTAACCAAAGGCAGTAGAAAAGAGTGCAGTTTTAAGTCTCTTTTCTACCACTGGAGCAGATTTAATCTCCATGGGGAGGAGGTTCCAGTGGTGGGTGGCATTATGGCTAAATGGCAATTCACCTTGCTTGACTCTATTCACCTTGCTTGCTATTGACTCTGGGGAGGACTAGCTGACTGTTCCCAGTAGATCTAAGATCTTTCGCAGGTGTACTGTATATGGCCTTAGCATTTCTGCAATGTATTTTAGGGCAATTTAGTGTTTTGTACATAATTAACCCTCTATTGCATGAATTATCACCTAAACTTTAAAAAAATCACCTAAACTAAAAAAAAAAAATGTATTTTTCTTACTTAAAACCAGTTAATCCTCAGTTTCCCGACGGCGGGACGGTTACCCCCCTCCCCCTAACATTCTAAATCAATTGTATTATATATAAATTGCTATGTAACATAGTAATGTTATACACCATGTGAAAGCTTTGACTCTTGGGAATCCAAAAATGACAACTGGTGGTGCTACCCTACCTTCTAGCTGCAGTGTGTATCCTTAGCAATAAGTAGATGCAGCATATTGGGTCTTGAAATATTCACATATTCACAGGAATCCATAAAAATTTAATCTTCATGTTGTATTAGCCAATATTAGTTGTACAGATGTATACACACTCATTGAACCAACAAAATAAATGCAAAATTAGAGACTTTTTTTTTACAAAACGCATGAGCATACCTTGGCAAATAATGGTCTGAAGCACTCATATTTTAATTTTATATTGATCTACTTTTGCACACAGCTTCACAAGACCTGGTGCTATAGCTCTAAGTGATGGGGTTGGGTTTCTAAGTGATATCAAGTGACCTAGAGGGCTGAAATGTGGTCAGTTCAGAGATGCTTGTAATCCGGCAGAAAGAAAAAACTATATTCTAGCCTCTCTGTAACTCTGTGTCAGTAGACCACACAGCTATTTTGAATTATTTTGGGGCCTACCATCAAACATTTGGCAAAGGGAGGCTTAAGAAGGTATTACAAGCAGGGGTGCCAATAATTGTGAGCGACGTGTTTTTGTTAAGTAAGGGATAATGTATAGAACACCGGTCATTATTGGGAAAATAAGTCCCGACGGCGAACTGGACCCAGACGCGCAGAGGTCTTATTCCGGCCTGAAGGGACTTATGTTCCCAATAATGACCAGCGTTCTATACATTATCCCCCTTATTACACGGCTACTTGCCAAAACGAAACAATAAACTCCCCACAATATGACTTTAGCCTACATAGCCTAGCCTATTTGTTACCGTTCATCGTGGCATTTGCTGAGAAACAAATAGTTCGCAACAACACACGCTGAACTTGAATCAAACATTCTTTAGAACACAGCTGATTAACCGTCTGCTTTCACTTTTGAATTAAGTTCCAGTCCTTGCGTAGTGATATGAAATACCTGAATTAGGAGCACAAACTCCGTTGCCATTGACAGCGGTCATTATTTTTTTCAGAGGTCCTTTCCTCAAAAATAATGACCACTAGAACTTTGGGAAATCCTATTCAAGTCAATAGAGTGTTCTACTTGCCTTGTGATGAGCCGTGTAATAAAAATATTTATTTCTTTATGAGATTTTCCTTTTTCTCAAAATAAATTTGCTTCCCTTGAAGGCTGGATTTTTCCTCATTTTTTTCATTGTGAGATTACAATAAATTACCAACAGATTATTTTTTTATACAGGTTTTTAGTCAACTTGAGCAGAGGTGCCAATAATTCTGGAGGGTACTGTACATATTTACTACTGCAGTCACTATACTATCTGTATAGTGACTGCAGTAGAACCTTATTCCACAGATAATTTGCAAATTGGTAAACATTTACAATATCCTGAAAGACTGAAAGCCAATATGTCTGAATTACAAACAAAAGTGTAAATAATGCTTTTTTTACTTCAAAATATTGTCAGAGGTTGTATTCCCAGAGTATCCTAGTGCTATGCAATCCTATTGTAATCCTATGATACCAATTATTTGAATGGACATAAAGAGGTTTGTATTTGCATGCTGTTGCCATATGGCAACAATTATATTTTACCTTGAATTCTATTCTGAAACTGACTGTCAGCCAGTGCAGAGACTTGAGGATTAGAGTAATATGGTCTCTTCTCTTGGTTTTGGTTAAGTCTGACAGAAGCATTCTGAATTAGCTGCACCTGTCTGATGGATTTCTTGGGGAGGCCAGTTGGAAGAGCATTGCGGTAGCCAACTCCACAGGATGAATGCATGGATGAGTTTTTCTAAATCCTGCCGAGAGATCTCTAATTTTTTTAGTTATGTTTCTGAGATGCCAAAATGCTGATTTGGTCTTAACTCATTGAGTGCCAAAAACGTAATATTATGTTTTTCCTTCCCATGCGTTGAGTGCCAAAAACGTAATATTACGTTTTTAGCTTTTTTTTAAAAAAAAATATGAAACTAGATACTCTAACACACCTTATATGTGATTTTGGGAACTCTGTGATGAATGGAAATTAAATATATGACGATCGAAAACTCATGAAAACACACAATCTGGACATTTTATCTGGACATTTTATCATAACTCGGTTGCCGCTTTGGGTCGAATCAGTGATGCATGCACGTCAGCTCAAAACCAGGCCATTTTCGTGGGTCTATCACTAGGTGGCAGTCTCGCCAAGTCTCGCTAGGTCACTTCCCGGAAAGTTTACAGGCAACACTTCATATTTCATGAAAGACGTCCATTTCTAGAAAAAAAACAGTTATTGTGATGAAAACTAGCCACTGTTTAGCTTGGGATTTCTCAGGAACAGAGGCGTGTAGAAATACACGGTTTGCACCCACTGAGAGCTTAAAGTCTCACCTTTTAAATGAGTTCATATGTGTTCATAGCTATAACACAGAATATGCTGTGGCTGTACAAAAATCATCAACAATGGTCTAGATTGCTGGCACTCTAGGACAAAGCTTCCGAAAACAGTTTGGCATTCAATGAGTTAATGTGGTTATTAAAATTAAGATCCTCATCTAGGATTACCCCCAACATTTTTGAGATACTAGAAGTGCCCTGGATTCTATGTACCAGTAGGCACTATTTCAATCTTCCTTCTTTGCTACCAAACAAGACTATCTTCAGAATAATGCATTTGATTATCAAACAGGTCATATATTTGCTTAATGAGCAGGAAACTTACTAAGAGTGCTTACTGCTTTGCCTTTGACAGACCTGTTGTACAGCTTGGCTTTCTTTATTGTTGCTGTTGCTAATTTACACTTTCATTTCATATTGTGTATTATCACAGATCAGAGGTCCTTAGACAAGGCAAAACTAGTAATGTCACAAGTCATACGCAAACTACACTCATTTCCTCATTCTAACGTCAACGAAGAATTCATTCAATACATTAAGTAAGTATCATACCCTAGTGAGTACAATAGTTATACTACAAGTTATAACAGTAAGCATTTCATCAGTTTTGTGTCTGGTTAGGTCGATGATATCAAAGCTTGATGCAACCTCTAAGAAGAAAACCACGGTGGGTGTGTTTGGTAAATCGGGAGTGGGCAAGAGTTCCTTGATAAATACCATCTTGGGAGAGAAAGACCTGTTGCCATCAGGAACCATCACTGCATGCACTTCAGTCATTATTCAAGTTGAGTCCAACACAACTGACTCCAACTACACAGCAGAGATTGACTTCATTCCCAAAGAGGTATTTACAGTATATCTGTCAGATGTAGTTCCTAGAAAAATGTCAGACTGACATACAATTAAAGTGTTAGGGCTGATTCAGACTGGGTGCGTGGCGTGTCAGCTGCGTGGCATGTCTGTTTTTATTTCGGCTCCCATGTTAGAGGTTGCACACTGCCTGTGTGGCACGCACGTCTCAGGCGCAGCTCGAGCAGCGGCGAAAACGTGTGCATGCTAGAAATATTTTATTATATTTATTTTATTTTTATTATATATATTTTATTATATTTTTCACACGATACGCAAGCGTGTTGGAAGTGTTTCCATTCAAAGCAGAAAGTGGAGAGATGTTTTAATAGGCAGAGACGCTGCCACAGCGCAGCGTCAGACATGTTTGTGGTGTGCAAAGACATAGAAAACGCCACGCATCCAGTCTGAATCAGCCACAGGCTTTAAGTTAGTGTTATGTTGAAACTAATTGAGCACAACCAATTTAAATTTCAGTTGTTCGGAATGCTCAGCAATCAAACTCATGCAATGCATATTTTAAATTACTGAAGTAACTTTATGAATGAATGAACGTGATTTTTATGAATAGGGACTGTGGTACTCATTGGTTTTTGACACACCATTTTTTAACTAGATGGCATTTTTGTACTACTATGACATTTTATTTTACTGTTCACAACCTCTATTTGTAATTAATCAGGAGTGGGAAGAGGAGGTTAAAAAAACCTTGGAGGCCTTGTCACAAGGCAAAGAGAACGATGAAGATGAAGATGAAGATGAATATACATTGAGCACAGGTCAGGAGAAAGTTGAAGCGGTTTATGGGGGTATTACACCAAATGCAACACTAGAACAACTGATGGATGAACAGAATTTTGCCGCCATCCCAGAATTCCTTGTGTCATCCAAGAAAACAGTGTCATGCACAACTGTAAGTTCTGCTCTGTTGTCTCTGTTAGTATAGTTATGTTGGTATGGTTCTTATTATCAGTATATAATCAGAATAACCCTACAACCAATGCAGGAAACAGCAAGAGACAAACCTGTCTCTCGGCTTGTGGTATAAAGTAACTTAACTGTACATAAGCAGGTCACCAGGCTTAATTAGCTTGGGGACAACTGGTGTTTAAGGTAGCAACTAGCAACAATGGCTGACAATATTTAGGTGACTGTTCAGAATTGCAAATTTGCTACTGGTAGTGTTGTCTTGCTAGCCAAATAGAGTGTAGAGGTTTTATTTGCCATTTGTATACATACAGACAGTGTGCATACACATGGCAACAATACAACATGTTAACAGTAACATAAATCTCAAATAGAATAAAATCTCTTAATTTGAGCAACTAGCTATCTACTTACACATCTAAAAAGTATAGTTTTTTTCAGCTTTGTTTAATTTGCTTGAATAATACTTGTCATCAGGCCGCTGCACTTTCAAAAGAGATTAACCACTTCACAAGGTCTGATGATACCAGCCCTGGGCAGTACTTCTGGCCACTGGTTAATACTGTTACCATCAAGATACCCTCTGGCAACAGCTTTGACAACATTGCTTTAATTGACCTTCCTGGCACTGGAGATCTCAATAAAAGCAGAAACGAAATGTGGAAGAAGGTAATATTAACTTCAGACAATAGTTGATGCCTACCACACTTTTAATGCAAGGGCCTTAATTTGCAAAGTGCAACATCTAACAAAACCTTCCCAACATTGTATATACATCTGATCTAACCTTGACTCCATCTTCAGTGCTTAAGCAGATGTTCTACTGTGTGGATTGTCAATGAAATTAACCGGGCTGCAACTGACAAGGAGCCATGGAAGATTCTCACCAGCTGCATCAAAGACATCGGGCATGGCGGAGAGTGCAACAGTATCACTTTCATCTGCACAAAGACGGATGACATCATGAACTATAAGTTGAAGGATGAAGACCTGGATTTCACAGCATCACAGGTGTAGTATTCATCAATAGGTGATATGTTCAGGTAAAACGTCATATTCATCATGGCATTTAACATAATCTGTTCTACTAGGACCCAGTGGAGTATGGAAAACAGCTGGAACGGGCCTGTATACTGCAGCGGAATGAAGAAGCCAAGAAAAAAGTCAGGACAATGTTTTCCAAACAAACTGAGATACAGGTATTCACAACAATGAATGAACAAATCCTATTTATTAAATTAATTATTAATTATAAATTATTTAATTATAAATTATTTTCCTTTTCAGATTTTTTTAGATGTTTAAACAGCATTAATGATGATGACGACGATAATTTAACAAAACATCTAAACAGATAAAAAAAAAACCTTGCTTGTCTGCAGGTGCATCTAAACAAAATAGAATTTCAAGAAAAAGTTCATTTTTCCCATCATTTATTTCAAAACGTGAATGTTTAATATACAATATTCTAAATTAATTACACATACAGTAAAATATAAGACTGTTTTTGTTTTAATCTTGATTATTCTAATTTTGATGATTATGGTTTATAGATATAGAGCTGTCGACCTGAGAAAAGCTCTAATTAGGTAATTTAAATATTTATTCGTTCAGTCTGTGCAGGGCTATGGACTTTTCCATGATATTCAAATTTGATGAGAGGCACCTGTACTTATCGGTTCAATGTCCATTTGAAATACTGATTCAACACATTTGATTTCATTGTACAAAAATGTTTGGCGAAATATAGACTTAAAGATCTTTTCTTTTTTTAACAGAATCATTTCACGTGTGATGAGGAATTCTTCAAGGTCTTCACAGTTACCTCCAAGGTTTACCAACAGAAGAAAGATGAACACATTTTGAATCAGGAGGACACAGGCGAGTGTTTGTTTCATAAAAATAATATTATGCCGAGCTAGCTATGAAGAATGCCACTTTATCACAAATCCAGTCTGATGTCGTTGGGTCAGTTGCTGCCCTGTGGTGTCAGAGCATTAGTAAAAGGTGTGCTCTGACTGGCTCTTTAGGTTGCTTATACCTGTAGCCAAGAGACACTATATACTGATCAGATATTTACCTGAGGAGGAGGTACAGTCCCAGGCAGGGTAGGAATGGCCATGTCCGTCGTTGCCCCTTGCGTTGGCCGTGATGCCCCTTTGAAAATCAGAGGTTTACAGGCCACGGTGGCCTTGGTGCCCCCTTCTATCAATATTCTGCTTTGCGTCCTACTTCACAGCTCAAATTAATTGAGTCTTTTACGCAGTGGAGAAAGTGACAGCGCAAGAAAGAAAGTGCGTCCAAATTCACCCATTGTTCTCAGTTAAACTACTCGCGAAGTAGACTATTCATCACATAGACATCATAAGTATCACATGAAAGAGCTTTTTCTCAGCTTTTAAACGCTGTTATCCGCTAATTGCTGTGGTGAACGGTTCGCGAGAAAAGTAAATAATATAATTCAATTTAATCATAAATTCTACTGAAGGTTTTTGCGTCCATCTCCCTACCCATTCATCTCGGTGGAATACTTCACGAACCCTTCGTTTAACACATGACAAACCATATATCAGAATAAACAGCAGACCTTACCGAACACAAAGGTGTAAAGCAGAACACAAAGGTGTAAAGCATTCCCCTGAACAGTTAGCCATTCCAGAGTAATCCAGTTTTGAACTTGCAGCAAATTTCGACATGCATGGATGTCTCCAAATTTGGGCTTTAAGTTTTACAATGTGTTTAAATTGTTCTACATGAGTTCATAATGGGCCAAATACAAAATAAATGTTACAAATATCGCCTAGATGTTGGTAAATCACAGGACAGCTGACTAAGAGTTTGTGAAAGTAGCCTTAAAGGAGAATTCCGGTGTGATATTGACCTAAAGTGTGTTGAAACATGATACCGAGTGTGAACGTATGTCTCATAGCCCATCTCGGCTTGTCCCCTGCACTCCAAAATCTGGCGCTAGTTAGCCGATGCTACCAACAGCTTTTTCAATTGTGGTGCTTCGGCATCGGGCTAGCCATGCAAATAAATCACTGTTTTACACCATTTACGAGGCTCAATGTATCTCCACACTTTATTGGTAGACTACCGAAGGCCCTGACATTTAAAACGAGACATTGAGAACTTTTAAAAAGCACTGGTAGTTTACTTACAAGACGATTTATACAGACAGTATCTTCACGAAGTTTAGCGTTTGCAGCCATCTTGAATTTAGTCACGATAAGTCGAGTGACGAGTAAGAATGAACAGGTATGATAAGGGATCAGATTCCAAAAATAATTCCGTGGAAATGCATGGATTCCAGTTGCTGCTACTGGAAGAAACTGGAATCCATGCATTTCCACAGAATTATTTTTGAAATCTGATCCCTTATCATACCTGTTCATTCTTACTCGTAGCTCTACTTATCGTGACTAAATTCAAGATGGCTGCAAACGCTAAACTTCGTGAAGATACTGTCTGTATAAATCGTCTTGTAAGTAAACTACCAGTGCTTTTTAAAAGTTCTCAATGTCTCGTTTTAAATGTCAGGGCCTTCGGTAGTCTACCAATGAAGTGTGGAGATACATTGAGCCTCATAAATGGTGTAAAACAGTGATTTATTTGCATGGCTAGCCCGATGCCGAAGCACCACAATTGAAAAAGCTGTTGGTAGCATCGGCTAACTAGCGCCAGATTTTGGAGTGCAGGGGACAAGCCGAGATGGGCTATGAGACATACGTTCACACTCGGTATCATGTTTCAACACACTTTAGGTCAATATCACACCGGAATTCTCCTTTAATGATCACAAAGTGCTAAGCATGCATATGAGTTTCTTAAAGCTGAGCTGTGCTTAAATTGTTCAATACATGATTTCATAACAGGCCAACAGGTGCCCTGACATGTGGCCTTTGTGCCCCCCACCAAATATGCCCAACTGAAGGCCAAGTAGCCTTGCCCCTAAAATGGTGAAATTCCAAGCCTGGTCCCAGGCATTAGTGTTTGGATGATTGGATTTAGTAATGTTGTTTATCTGTAGTTTCTCCTCCAACTCTTATTTTGCTCCATAACCTGACAACGCTAGTGCCATTTGCCAACTTATTATCAAACATATACTTGATTAGAAGTAGTCTGAATGCCAGCCAACTTATCCCCACCCACAACATTTGAAGTCGGGAAGTTCAGTCTGGACTTGTTCCAGACTATGCCTGAACCAGAGCTGTTTGGTCGAGTCAAATTGGACTTTGTACGATGATGGACAGATGAGTAACAGTGGAAAACAGTGGAAAGCGGAAAATGGATTATTATCCCAGCGCAACGTTTATTCTTATCGAGTTCTTATGGCGAGTTGTTTATATTTTATTTTAAGAGCGCATTATTAACAGTGATGATGGGCAGGTGCACAACACACCATGCTTCTATCATCCACAAACATGCACCAGCGCACATCCATGCAGAAAGATGCATTATAACGAGATGTAAGCAACTCCTCCGCAGGATAAACACTTTTTATTCGGTCATTCGAACATTATTGGGGTAAGTGTTGCTTTTTCCAGTAATTAACTGTGTATAACTGTTTTGTAGTTGACTGACACCACGGTGAAGTTAGTTTCACTTTGCCAATGAGTTCAAATAATAGACGAGTGCAAATGTGTGTAGGCTATACTCTGCAGTGTTTCATCTAGATTTTTTTTTAGCAGTAGGGGTGTTGCAGGCCACTCTCAGGAACCCCCCTCCTTAAGGCTTAAACCTATAGCTTATTTTTTTTTTTTTTATTGCTAATCACATTATTTTAACGTGATTTGAGAGGGAAAGGCCCATCTTCTGTCTAACGCATGTCACGTTACCCCATGCATTAAACCAAATGACACTGCTTTACTATGAAAAACATAATGAACATGGACATCGTCATAGTTCACGTTGACAATGAAAACGTTTAGCCTAGACTACAGTACTTGGTTTCTGACAGAAATTATGTTTTGTCCCAACATATTGTAGAAACACAACCACGGCCTTTATTTGGTGAACGGAGGTGCAAATCATCTACTTTACTTTCTTTGGTTATTACTCTATGATTCACTTTAACCACAAGTGCAAACAAAACGTTTTTCACCAAGTGTGCCGTCGCCACATTTAGAAAATTGCTATAATGCAATTTACCTTCGTTATCTACCAGTGATACTTTTAGCTTCGAATCGCAATTGAGTGACATCCCACTTTGTTTAAATAAGCTTTTCGCCAGTGACCATGTGTTTTAGACTACGATAATAGGCCCCAGTGTCTATCACGTCATCTGAGCACACGTATATATATACACTTATACACACTTCACTAGTTCACATTCCTGAATTTGCATAAAGACATAAAGCATAATACATAAAAGCATAATAGAAAAGCATGTTTGGCGAGGTCTCTGGCCATGGTCCTGAAGGGCTTCGCGGAATCGTGCCGGAGTCGACTGCGCAGGCTGGAGTCGGGCAGGATTCCGCCATACACCCCCTTATTCTTTAACTATGGAAGACGGGAGGCGTAAGGGGAGGTGGTGGGTTGCGAGCGGAGTAACACCGATGCTGCAACTTCGGCAGGTAGACTGCGAATAAATAACCTGACTGATTGAAGAAGGAGGCGTGGCAAATTCCGTCACGCTCCTCCCGAACTTCCGTTTGTAAAACGCCATTTCACTAGTTCACATTCCTGAATTTGCATAAAGACATAAAAGCATAATACATAAAAGCATAATAGAAAAGCCTGTTTGGCGAGGTCTCTGGCCATGGTCCTGAAGGGCTTCGCGGAATCGTGCCGGAGTCGACTGCGCAGGCAGGAGTCGGGCAGGATTCCGCCATACACCCCAAAAATTGCATTTGAAGATGAAGGACCCTATGGCAAGAACCACGCTGAGCAAATTCAATGGGAGTGCGCGAGGTGCGCTTCCTCAGATCAGATATTTGATCTGATATATGAGTGATAGGCGTCGGAGGACCACCGGCCGAGAGTTTTGAGGGCTTGATCGGACAGACCGTTATTTGCCGCAGTGGTGGCTGCACCAATCCTAAAGAATAAGTTGAGTAACGGTCTGCTGGGATTCCGACTTGCGTTAGAACAGCTTTGAGCTGCATTTGAAAACAGAAGCAAGTGACGGAGCGTCCGTCATCTGTATCAAATGGGGGGTCTAATGGGGATGCGATAGAGGAACGACTTAAATTAAGACAGCCAGGGGCGCCTGTCGTCTATGGCAGATGGAGGTCTAATGATGATGTAAATGCCAATCTATGAGTTGACATGCAAAACAGCAAACTTGTTTGGCAAGATCCCTAACCAGGGTGAAGGAGTGCTTAGCGGATTGGTCAGACCACCAGCCGCGGTGGTGGCTGTACCAATCCTGAAGTAATGGGAAGCTTGAGAGCTAACTTAACAGGCATGCACTTGCACACATAACATGCACTTAACATTGAATGCCAAGCTGTTTTCGGGAGCTTTGACCTGTGTCCTGTGAGTGCCAGCAATCTAGACCATTGTTGTTGATTTTTGTACAGCCACAGCATATTCTGTGTTATAGCTATGAACACGTACAATAGCTCGATTAAAAGGTCAGACTTTAAGCTCTCAGTGGGTGCAAACCGTGTATTTCTACACGCCTCTGTTCTTGAGAAATCCCAAGCTAAACAGTGGCTAGTTTTCATCAAAATCGCTGTTTTTTCTAGAAATGGAGATATAACGTCTTTCATGAAATATGAAGTGTTACCTGTTACTTACTTGTGTAAACATTCCGGGAAGTGATCAGTGAGACCTGGCGAGACTGCCACCTCGTGATAGACCCACGAAAATGGCCTGGTTTTGACCTGACGTGCATGCGTCACTGATTCGACCCAAAGCAGCAACCGAGTTATGATCAAATGTCCAGATAAAATGTCCAGATTGTGCGTTTTCATGAGTTTCACGATCGTCATATATTTCATTTCTATTCATCACAGAGTTCCCAAAATCACATATAAGGTGTATTAGAGTGTCTAGTTTCGTAATTTTAAAAAAAAGCTAAAAACGTAATATTACGTTTTTGGCACTCAACGCATGGGAAGGAAAAACGTAATATTACGTTTTTGCCACTCAATGAGTTAACATGACATGCAGGGCAATGAGCTAGCAGTTGCAGAGCTCGGGGTCAGTGCAGGGGAGTACAGCTTGCAGTTGCAGGGCTCGGGGTCAGTGTAGGGGAGTACAGCTTGCAGTTGCAGAGCTCGGGGTCAGTGCAGGGGAGTACAGCTTGCAGTAGCAGAGCTCGGGACCAGTGCAGGGGAGTACAGCTTGCAGTAGCAGAGCTCGGGACCAGTGCAGTGGGAATAGAGGACTGATGTAGTTGCTGATGCTCATGGCATGTGATTCGAAGATTTGTGAGTGATTCATAAAGTTAACATTCCAAATTACGATCTACAATTATGCTGTTTGGCAAGATCCCTAGCCAGGGTCATGGAGTGCTTTGCAGGGATCTTGCAGGAGTGTACTGCGCTGGCAGGAATCAAGCAGGATCCATGTCATGTGATCACCCCAAAAAATGCAACCCAATTGAAAAGACCCTGGCTAGGACCGTGTAGGCTATAGATAAGGTGATATGAAAGGTATCTAAGGCGCCTAGAGTATTCTACTACTCGGGTAGGCCGTTATTTGCCTGAATGAAACCTAAACGATATATGCGTTGGTAGATATCAGAGTTGCCCTTAAAACCAATGAGGGTTACATGTGCAAAAAATGTCAAATATATGCTATATGGGGATCTTAGACATTACATAGCATACACATGGTCTGAATATAAGGATAGTTACTGAAAGGTGATAAATGGGTGTTACAGGTTTCTACTTTGCTGTATTAAGTTTGAAGATAACACTGAGCTACCTAGCATTATGGTAGCCAATCTAGAGAGTAAATATGAACCTGTAGCAAACACTTTAATAGAGGCAGTTTGCATTCAAGAGCATGAGAAGAAATTTAGAGAATGAGAGCAAGCGGCTAGGCTGGAGTAGGTTAGGCATAGACATGTAGATTAGTACAAGTGAAGAGCCTGAAGAGCCATCTTGAAGCTAAAACTGATTAATGGATGTTAAGAAACCCATGCTTGGCAGAGTCTATGACTCAGCCAAATTGCTCTGGGGAGATAGTGCAGGAGTCACTGTGCAGACAGGAGTCAGCAGGATCCGTGTATACAGCCCAAAGATGAGGGCAACTAGGGCGCCTTAAAAAATGAAGCAAAAGGGTTTGTAAAGAGCAAACATGAAGAGTGGAAAGAGAAGATTGACCTGGGTGTGATCTGGAAAACATTGTTAGAAGGATGCGGTGACCAGTGTTTCCCACAGAATTGAATTCCAAATTGTGGTGGTTGGTTTGCAGAATTAACTTGAATGGAACAGTTTATCAAATTAGCACAGCGTGGTTATGATGCTAACCAGATTTAAGCACAATTTAATACAACCTGGAAAATCATTGTGTGGTGGTCAATGTTGATATTGTGGTAGGCCGCTACAAATAAGTCAATGTATGGGAAACACTGGGTGACCCCATGGGTGGTGGCACCAATCTATGGGGCGCCAAATGTAACATGCCTTATTTCGTGGACAGAATGACTTTCGTGTGACGAAATACATATATTCATTACGAAACCATGTTACATCGTAACGCCTTTTGTCCATGGAATGCACAAATTGGTTTGCATTGTGTCCACGAAACACTGAAGAGAGCACATCATTTCGTGGACGAAATTGACTGGTGGCCTTTTCCTTTCATGGACATAATGCTGAATGCAGTATTCACTGTCGTAGACGAAATGTTCAGTCTACGTAAATACGGAATGCACCTACACGCATCATTCTGTGCATCCTATTTCAATTTCGTCCACAGAAGTATTGTGTTGTGGTACAGAAGGCATTCCGTCCACGCAATAGTAACTTAACAACGAAATGCATTCAGTGACATATGCTTTCTTTCTGTGGACGAAATGCATAATAGAATCACGTACAATACATTTCGTGAGTCAGCAGTTTACGAAATGACTTATGTGTCACGATGATTTCATTACGTGGACGAAATGCATAACAGAATCACGAAATCAGTTTTGTGACCTGATGCAATACATTTCGTGAGTCAGCAGTTTACGGAATGAATTATGTGTCAGGATAATTTCATTACGTGGACGAAATGCATAACAGAATCACGAAATCAGTTTTGTGACCTGCTGCAATACATTTCGTGAGTCAGCAGTTTACGGAATTAATTATGTGTCAGGATCATTTAATTACGTGGACGAAATGCATAAAAGAATCACGAAATCAGTTTTGTGACCTGCTACAATTGATTTCATGAGTCAGCAGTTTACGGAATTAATTATGTGTCACGATAATTTTATTACGTGGACGAAATGCATAAGAGAATCACGAAATCAGTTTTGTAACCTGCTAAAATACATTTCGTGAGTCAGCAGTTTGCGGAATGAATTAGCCAGTGGGTCCCATTTAGAAGTGGCACTCGCGCCTCCCGTTCCTAGAGCTGCGTGAAATGTATTGCAACTTTTCGCCACAAGGTGGCAGCTTAAGTCCGCTGTAGCATTGCCGGTAAACGGGACAGCTGGCTGCATTCAGAGGCTTTGCAACGGCAGTGTGATTGGCAATCCGCGAACCGGTGCCAGGCCGTACTGGACCTAGGTCAGCGAAAAGCAACTGCATAGGCTTTCTCTGAATTATCTATGGTCTATGATCTTCAAACTATGAGCCTCTTCTACGAGTAGATTGCTGGTCCACTGGACCACGATTTTAGGCTAGATTAGGTCTATGCCCGGTGCTTCTGTCTGTTAATTTTGCGGCACAACTGATGGAACCGTGGACCGAAAGAAAAAAAACGAAATGTTTCCCTGATCAATGCATAGGCCTACTTCTTAATTCATTAAATATAGAGGCATAACATTAGCCTAGGTGGTAGTGGTAGGCTGTGAGTGCTCAGCAAAGTCTATGCGTGTCTGTGCAAGTTGTAACAAATCGCCCTTATTCAAGAACTGATTGCCACTTCGCATTTAAGGTTACGGGCGGATCTAACAAGCAGGAAATCATTCTAGCTCAATGCAGACGAAGACCTCAGTTTATCTTAACTTAAACTGGCAAAAGGCCTTGCCTTCCTCTTAATAAGAGTGTATATTAAAGAAAAAACTATCTTACAGAAAGAAACCCAAACATATGAGATTGATTCACTTTGTATTGTAATGAACGAACTTGCGGCCACTAGGCGCGCAACTGAAGGCCCGACACACAATTAACAACAAAGTTTCACAATGCACGAACAAATACCCCCCAAAGTTCAGTACCCAATAGTCCCGACAGGGGCGGAGCTACGTGGTGGCCAGGGGGGGCCACGGCCACCACTGGTCAAAGCTTGGCCACCCTGCTGGCCCCCCCAGCTCCGTTCAGTGAAAAGTAAAAAAAAAAGATTGCTGCCGTTTTCAACAGTACTTTGAAAGGAAGTGTAGCCTACGGTTCTAATCAAATCGTGAGTAGGCCTAGTGCAGCAGCAGCAGGGGACAATTCAAGTCATCTGTTAAAAACACTTGACAGTAGACTACTACTTACTTAACCTCAGTGACAACAGGTGAGTTGATGATGACTTGGAACATTAATGTTAATAAAATGTTAAAATGTGACACGAATCATAGCAAAGTGAGCTGCATTGGGCTGTTCTTGTTAGGTAGGCTCTGACATTGACGTGTGAGGCTGATCAAAAATAAGCGGATGACCGTGGTAATGCTGTTACAAAAATATTTTGATAATATTCGGGTGAAATGCAAGCATATTAGGCACATATCTCCGGATGGCTCCAATAAAAGTAGGCTAACAGTGTCTAGCCGAGGCTACTTTATAAAAACATAATTTGCTGACTGCGTGTGGTTCTTGCCATAGCTGGTCAGGCAGAGGCAGGCTGCTGCGTTGCTGAAGTTCTTTGTTACATTGCTCCGGTAATTGCAACGAGATCCCAGCTAGCAAGTAGGAGCGGGCCGCTTCCGTAAAACCTGCGGCGCTGTCGGCTGCGTCGCGGCATCGGCTGAGTCGTGGTAAACGCAATTGGGCCAGGTAATTTTGCCACCTGCAGGCAGCCATGCTACCGCACCTACAACTTTTTTTTTTTTTTACTTTTGGGTCATCTACCAATAATGGGTGATAGAAACAAAATGCCAGCCAAAATATATATTTTCTTGAATTTCCTTCGGGATGAATAAAGTAGGCTACTATCTTATCTTATCCTATCTAATAGCCTATCTTATATAGTTTTTACTGGCCCATATATTTTTTAACATGCAGACTAATCCTGTGTTTACTTGGGATGGGGTGGGTAGCCTACATGTACAACGTTTTGTTAGCAACTGAGTGTGCAACTCATTTTACTGGCCAATTCAATTTTTTACCAGCATTGACCGGTGATTGCTGTTAAACTCTGGGCGCTCGGCTCAGACCGTTTTTACCCGTATTCAGCCGATTTCAACTGCAGCAAGCGTCAAGAAGCACGTCACTGGAGTGACGTTTACAACTTTGGATGAGAGAAGACTCGAAAACTTTGGATGGGAGCAGACTGCGAAAACGGTGAACTTGAGGTAAGTCTTGTCTAACATTTCCTTAAAAAGCATTAACAATTGAGTTTCCTTAACATTTTACATTAACTCTACATATTTCGAATTATTGCTGATTAAATATTGATTATTATCGATCCGTTTAAACTTTGTTCATGAGGTTTCTTCGTCTATCCTCCAGATGAAACGAGAAGAAAGAATTCAGAAATGCAATGCAATTAATAATTATTAATTAGGACAACAACCTAAAATTCTTTATCATGCCTGCCTGAGTAAAGTAGTGCAAGTTGGGGAAAATATATATGAAAGTGTCTCCGGCTTTTAAGGCGCGAACGTAGCTAGCTGTTTAGCTCAGGGTAACTAACATTGACTAGCTGGGGTGTTGTTAGCTCATGGGTTCTTCGCAGCTTGGATGCAATTTTCGTGTTTTTTACGAGCACGGTCTTTGACCTGTGGAAGAAAATAAAGTGGAACAAAAAGTTAGCTGGCTTAGTTGTACTTTTATGGAGCGAACGCATCCAGCTAACAACACCATTTAGCTCAAGGTAGCTAACATTGACTAGCTGGGCTGTTACCGCAGCCTACCCCAACGTCCCTGAGAAGGGATTCCCTTGGCATTGATAGACCAGACATATCTGAAGTTAATTGCAAACAATGAGCAAGTCTGTCTAGCCTTCTGCATAGATCTTGTATTTGCATAGGCTATTGTTTGCAATTAAATTCAGACGTGTTTGACTTATCAATGCCAGGGGGATAGCTTTTTAGATGTGTTCACGTATATATTGACATTCAAGAGCCATGAACACCTCGCTGGCGAGACTCATTAATTGGAGTGGGGCCAACCAAAAGCCTGCATTCAAAAGGCTCATTTTGAAAAGTGTGGTCAGTACTGGATAACTGCAATGTGGTGATTGCAGTGACACAAGTGATAACTGCAAGGTGGTGCGGTTGCAGTGACATAAGTGCTACACTGAGTATACATCACATGATCATGCTGCCCTCTTCTTGTGTTTTTCTCAGATGCAGTCCGCCGGAATGCCCTAACCAAAGATTCCTCCGAAAAGGAGATAGAGCTCCTCATCACCAGATGGCTGCAGCTGGCCTGTGACAAGGATGGTGGCCGAAGCCAGAGGGCAAACCGGCAGACATCATAGGGTGTCACACTTAAGTGTGCTCCAATAATAATAAAAAAAATGTTTTAAACATGAAAACTGTCTACTTGTATTTGTATTTTCAGTTTATCTTGTAGCCTATAAAGAACGGCTGTTTAGCGATTCTGGTATTAACTTGACACGAATGGAAATCAATAAAATTAAAATAAACCCAAGGAACTGGATTGGGGGCGGGGGCTTTACGTCATCTCACTCGGCGTTCCGCAATAGGGCCGCGTCAGAGCCGAGTGCTCGCAGAGCAATCGGACCTAGATTCATGCCGAGGATCGGCCGAGTGTTTTCGCCTTAATCGGGCCGCTTTCGGCCCGCACAATTTTTGCTACCTGGGATGAAACCTTAACTGCGTGACAGAGCAGAAGTGGGGCTTTCCAACGAGACTAAACACTTGTCTGTGCGATCAAGTATGAAAATACAAAAAATCATGAAATTAAATCAAATTGCATCATATTTAGTTCACCTGCGCACCCACACTCTCGTTTGAATTAGGCTACTCGCGAACCCGTGATCGCATAGATATGGCATATCAGAAGAAAGAGGAGGCACAGGGCTATCCATTGGTACCAAGTATATCGATCCTTCTGGGCTATAAAAACAGACAACGTGACTGCAAAATAACATCATGTACAAAAACCAACGCTGCACAGCCATTACTCTCGTTTGAATTAGGCCCTATACTCACGAACCCGTGATCGGATAGATATGCCACGCATGTCAGATGAAAGAGGAGACACAGAGCTATCATTTGATACCAAGTACATCCTTCTGGGTTATAAAACAGACGAAGTGACATCAAAATAATAACTTTATATAGCTCGACTTACTTACCCCACGTTTTTGTGTGTTGTTGTGGTGGCAAAGCATGTTCATAATCCAACGCTATGTGTTTCTCTATGGCATAGCATGTTCATAATCCGGTTTTGAGATCCTAGCAAATTCCTACATGGCATCCAATTCAAGACTCACATTGCATCCCAATTTATTCGACAAAGAAACACCTTTTTCCCTTCACTTTGTTCATGGCTCATTGTTTTTGTTTGTGTATGGCACTTACAATGACCAGGATAAATGCTTCTAACTAAAGGTAGTGAAAAAGCCCTTAAAACAGTCTAGGGTTCTAAGGGTTAATGTCTTAATTCAGAGCCATGTTACTTACAGCCAAGTACTTGGAGTGGATAACAGAAAGAAATATAGTTTTGCCATCAGTATAAGATTAAATATCTGCATACCATATTTGTAGTATTTATTATTGTTCTTTGAGTTAACATCATTTGAATATGACTGATTAAGTAAGGTGCATTATCATAATGTACTTTTTATAGCATTGGCCTATTTATGGAAAATGTGTTGGAGTGGACAACAAACTGTTCAGGTTGTCTGTGAATGGACCTGTGTATCAGTGTTGGCTTTACACAATTTATTGCCATTATTAAAAATGGGTATCCTAATCTTCAAAACTTTTTGAGTAGTTTTCATATTGTAGTTTTGATTCCCAAGTGCCACCCCAATAAAAAGTCTGGACCCAGCTGGCCCCCCCTATAAAATAATCCTGGCTACGCCCCTGAGTCCCGACATCAAGCAGATGATTCAATCAGTCCAAAACACAAACGTGATCCCCGGAATAAGAAAGAGTCGTTGCGCTTACAGTCTGTTGAGAAGTCGTTCCCTAATACGGTTGCGAAACGCAATCTCACCAAAACACGCACGTTAGGAAAAATGCTCCTTTGCTTGCTGTAATTCAATGACTTTGGGAAAAAATGAGTGATCGCAGATAGCGAGAAAAAGTCACGGTTCAGCATGCAAGGCCTCTAACGCGCGCTACTCCATACACCAGCGTCTTCGCACAGGTAACTCCCGGGGGCGAGCGCTCTCCCCGCGCCTCCATTTAAACAAAGTGCAATGAAAGTCACTCCTACCCAAAACGCGCGTTCAACGGTCAGCTGACATCAAATTTACATACATGGCATATTAAACAGAGAGAAAATACTAATACATTTTCATACAAACAACCATGTAAAAAGGTGATTTTGGCTTTACAACTTTACAAAGTGAAACTGACAAACTCGTGGGTAGGCTAAGCAACGATATTTAAAACAATCAAGAAGTGGATTCCTGTAATGTTCATGAAAACAGTATTGCGATTGGATAGCCTAATAAATCGCGACTTGTTGTAGGCCTAACAGTAGGCCTAGTTTATATCGTCTCGCTGGAGTGCGCGCATAATAGGCGTAATGCCTACTTGCCCGTCCAAATAAAGGGCTTTCCTTTGTTTCACGGAGCTCTGACAAACGGGAGGCGCGATTGAAGTGGCCACTTCTAAATGGTAGCCTAGGCTACCCACTGATTAATTCATTCCGCAAACTCACGAAATGTATTGTAGCAGGTCACAAAACTGATTTCGTGATTCTGTTATGCATTTCGTCCACATAATGGAATTATCATGACACTTTCGTGATTCTGTTATGCATTTCGTCCACATAATGGAATTATCATGGACACATGGACACATAATTCATTTCGTAAACTGCTGACTCACGAAATGTATTGCAGCAGGTCACAAAACTGATTTCGTGATTCTGTTATGCATTTTGTCCACGTAATGAAATTATCGTGGCACATAATTCATTCTGTAAACTGCTGACTCACGCAATGTATTGCAGCAGGTCACAAAACTGATTTTGTGATTCTGTTATGCATTTCGTCCACGTAATGAAATTATCGTGACACATAATTCATTCTGTAAACTGCTGACTCACAAAATGTATTGCAGCAGGTCACAAAACTGATTTCGTGATTCTGTTATGCATTTCGTCCACGTAATGAAATGACCGTGACACATAATTAATTCCGTAAACTGCTGACTCACGAAATGTATTGCATCAGGTCACAAAACTGATTTCGTGATTCTGTTATGCATTTCGTCCACGTAATGAAATTATCGTGACACATAAGTCATTTCGTAAACTGCTGACTCACGAAATGTATTGTACGTGATTCTATTATGCATTTCGTCCACAGAATGAAAGCATATGTCACTGAATGCATTTCGTAAGTTGTTAAGTTACTATTGCGTGGACAGAATGCCTTCTGTAACACAACACAATACTTCTGTGGACGAAATTGAAATAGGATGCACAGAATGATGCGTGTAGGTGCATTCCGTATTTACGTAGACAGAATTACTTTTGACCAAACATTTCGTCTACGACAGTCAATACTGCATTCAGCATTATGTCCACGAAAGGAAAAGGCCACCAGTCAATTTCGTCCACGAAATTATGTGCTCTCTTCAGTGTTTCGTGGACACAATGCAAACCAATTTGTGCATTCCATGGACAAAAGGCGTTACGATGTAACATGGTTTCGTAATGAATATATGTATTACGTCACACGAAAGTCATTCTGTCCAGGAAATAAGGCATGTTACATTTGGCGCCCCATACCAATCCAGGGAAAGAGGGGTGAGGGAGAACCTGGAGAAGAGACACGGGCACGAACGCGGTTCACGCCGGTGGGAGATGATGGGGAAAGGGAAAAGGTAGCGACGCGGTCGCTACAGGGGAGGGGGAGGAGGTTGCACAGCACCATGGGTCTGCAAAGAGAAGAGGCTTGATTAGCTGGAATAGAGAAAAGAGACCGCAGTAGTGAAAGGCAAGGTAGAGGGCTGCACGCAGGCACCCATAACTTGCTGGGTTGACAAAGCATGTTGCATGGACAAAGGGAGAGATGCCGGAGGAACGGAGCTCCACACTACGGCGCAGGTGCTTGGCTGATTGGCTAGCAGGAGGGAAAGAAAAAAGGATTGAGCTCAACACTCTGACTGAGGACAAGTTTCAGGAGAAAATCGGGAAAGTGTTGGCCTTGATTTGAAATTGTTTAAGAATGTATGTTTCATTTTAGCCAACACCTATCAAGCAATTCAAAATGAGCAAATTACTAGCCACAAAGTACAATGGAGACGATAGTAGTATAGTAGTTGTAGGCTGTTGCTTACAACATGCTTTGATGATACAGGTCTAACACGCCAGGATAATGCATATAATTACATAGAGTTGTGATAATTGAGTTTGAGTAATCCAGGGATAGCAATAGCGCCAATTTAGCAATATGAGGTGCTATGGAAACCAGGAAGTAATTAAATACTGTAGCTAACAGCAAGAAAAGTGGTGAGCAGCACATTATTAGAGAGGATTCCAAGGAACAGCAGAGCTACACGCTGGTGTAGGTGCTTCCATGGTCAGCTAGGAGTGTAACAGAGCAAAGCTACACGCTGGTGTACTGTGCTCCCATGGTAAGCTAGGGAAGGCTTTAACATGCTGGCACTCTCAACACAGAGGAAGGCGAAAAACTCCCAAACACTTTAAAGGAGAAAAAATTCCTTCCTTGCCCTCTTAGCAATGAGCGACAGAGCAACAGCTCCTGTGTATCAGCTGTCTTACGGCCAAAGCCGGCATTGAGGTGGGGGGTAAAAGCGGCAAAACTGACCTCAACTCCGCATCTCACACACACTGGGACTCCATATTTGTGCATGACTGGATCAGAATGATACCAGATTGTTGCGGCACAGAATCTGGCCGAATGACAGTTCAGCTTGGTGTTCATTAAAGGTTAGCATCATGAACACCGCAGCGCAATGCGTTCAATACTAATGCATATTAAACTGTTCTCATCACAAATCAAATGCCGAGATAAGATTCTTTAAACAGGCAAAGTGGTAACAGTAAGCAACATGTAGTTTGTTAGCTGTTTGTTATGTAGGTCTACTACTGATCTTTAATGAGATAGAAACTCGTCACAGCAATTGAGACTTTAAAGTTATTATTGAAATAATGTAGCAGGAATTAGCCTACAAACTAAGCTAGAACCCACTGCCCACGGTGACACACACTGACTAGCAGGAGTAGGCTAGTCAGTAGCCTACTAAATTAAAACAGTAGGCTAGGTAATTTTAGCTAACGTTATACAATTACCCTTGGCAAACGGCAGCAGTTTGTAGCCTAGTACCAACTTCATGTGTAGGCTAACCATTAGCCATCTGCAATGAGGGAAGCTAGTTGCTTGCTAAAACAAACAAAGTGGCAAGAGATGTAATGTGTTAGAAGTTTCAAGCTGGGACCCATGCAAATCACGGAATACAGGCACATTGGCTACTGAAGCAAATTTGAGTGACAAACAACTTAGGATAGACAACACGTTGGTTAACACAATTCCAAGCAAACTTTACCAAAGAACCACGAAGGACTGGAAGCCTGATTTATCAGAAATGTCACGTCTATATAACATGGCCGCTTGCAATGTTCAAGTGTGATTCACGGGATATTTAGCCTACACTGACTTCAGTGCCCTATGCCTCTAGACAAGCACTCCGTGAGCCTGTAACTATTAACACAGCCAATGTGACCGAAAAGTTGTTAGCTAAACACAAGAACTTTCTCACATATTCTGAAAGCAACTATATACAGAACATGTTGCCAGGCTGGCCTTGTACACATCACAAACATCAAATGTCTCCAAAAACATTAATTCTATCAGACATTTCTCCCTCGCTGTCATCAGTATCCTCCACTGAAAGTGTAGCCATCTTCAAATTTTTATTTGCACACTGTTCACCACCTTTGCCATGGCAGTAGGTGGTGCATGGTAGTCCATCTGACTGACAGCAGCAAGAGGCCCTGGAGCATAGTGGCACTGCCTTGCATCCACAAGCAACAAGCTGTAGAACTGTTTTGGGTGCAATGTCAGTGTTGCCATGAACAGGCACAGGAGGTGTTTTTTTTTGTCAGCTGCTCTCCACAGAAAGGCTTTTGATGTGTTCCACTGCATATTCTCTTGTTGGAAGAAGAGTCTTTATTTTAGGATGGTCTCTTTTCTTGGTGAATAGCATTTATCTCAAGTTACTGATGTGTTCCACTGCATATTCTCTTGTTGGAAGAAGAGTCTTTATTTTAGGATGGTCTCTTTTCTTGGTGAATAGCATTTATCTCAAGTTACTGAGGCTTTCAAAAGTCTTTCCATAGTAGAGGCAAGAAAGGAAATCCATTCCTGCCTTCATGCTCATCAGCTTCTACAGTACATCTGTAAAATTCTTCCAATCAAGATTCCTCTTGCGCATCAAATTGATTGCTGAGTTTTTTCCTTTGCCATATGGATATGACACACTGTCACAACCAAACAATACATGAACAGCCAACAAATCATAACATTTGTCTCCTAATTTGTCAGCCATAGCATTAATGTCAATTACTCTGGGCATCCATGGCCTACTGGTTAGGGAATCGGACTTGTGACTGAAGGGTGGCCAGTTCGATCCCCGACTGGTAGGAAAAATGAAGGTAGGGGGAGTGACTTAACAGCGCTCTCCCACATCCATATCCATGGATGTGGTGCCCTTGAGCGCCAGATCAAGGGCTGCCCACTGCTCCGGGTGTGTATGTGTACTCCTAGTATGCTCACTGCTCTAGGGTGTTTGTGTTTGAATGGGTGTTCACTGTTTGTGTGGGTATGTTGTACACTCCCCCACTCCCCCCTTGTACACTACCCCCGAATGGGTAAAATGCAGAGCACAAATTCCTTGTATCCGTGTCCCACATTTATTGGATTAGGGTTAAGGTTAGGCCTGAGGTGTGGGTTAGGGTAAGGGGACATAGGGCTGTGGGAACATAGGCATGCTCCCGTACTGGTATATGTAAGTATACTTGGGTAGCTGTGGCCTACTGGTTAGGGCTTCCGGCTTGAAACCAAAGGGTTGTCAGTTCGATCCCTGACCAGTAGGATGTGGTTGAAGAGCACTGCTCTCTCATGCCCACAACCATGGTTGAAGTGCCCTTGAGCAAGGCACCTGACCCCTCACTGCTCCCCAAGCGCCACTGTAGCAAGTGAACACTAGTTTGTGCTTCACCTCATGTGTGCTCATTGTGTGCTTCACCTCACGGTGTGTTCACTAATTCATGGATGAGACCAAATTCCTTGTATATGCAAGTATACTTGGGCTATAAAACTGATTTACATAAATTATATTTGTTCCTTGCTGGAATATATGGAATACTGGAAGAAATCATTTTCTTGATTCCTAATTTGACCTTAAAGGTTACTTTGCAAAAGGTATTTTGTTCTCTGGAGGGACCTAAACTATTTTTTCTACTTTTTGATGGTCTAAGCTGAGTTCTGTATGAAAAGAGCTTTAATTTGATACCATACATGATGGGTTTATATGTTAATGTCTATTTAGATGATTTTATATGATTTAAAAAGAGGTGTGGCAGCTGATGCTCAAGGATGAGAAAATGCTCAAGGGTGCCGGAGTGGCACCCGTCAGATTCTGAAAGGACACCCCCTTACCTATCAATTTATGCAAAAAAATTGCATTAGTACCTTATGTCACACTTAAGCCCAAATTCCACAAAGTTCTACCTGACTATATCGGGTGTTGCACAAGATATTAACAGTGGAGTAAAGTTTAAAAAAGACTAGAAAACAATGTTATTAAGGCATTTGTGGAGTAGAAGGATGGTTTGGGTGTTCTTCCTCACTGTAATCTGTCTATCCAATTGAGTGCAGAGGCACCCCCCCCCCACCCCCTTATCGGTTGAAACACGCCCCATAATTACAATGAAGCAGTATCAGACTCATATTTTGACGTCAGGCTGGATTAGAAGTAGATCAATTATAAAACTGTCTGTCTGTGACACATTCATTAGGGTGGTGTACAGAGACAGAATTACTAAAATGGTGTGACTGTCCAAATACTGAATGAATCTTATAGTTCTCTCAGAATTAAGTGCTACTTTCAAATGTAAAGTATTATTATTATTATTATTATTATTATTATTATTATTATTATTATAAAATGAAGTGATGCCTTTATCTAAAGTGACACAGACAAAACAAGTTAGTGACACTGCTCCTTTATTATTATTATTATTATTATTATTATTAAATTTTATTTTAAGTATTATATTATTGCATTTAATCATAAGTTATTATGATTGTCAGAAATCCCAAGGCTTCGGAGACTGCTGGAGAAACTTGACAATAGTTGTCAGAAAACATCAGTAAAGGATTACATTCAAGGAGCACATGGTATTCTGTCGCTGATTCAAGGTGCCAACAGCAATGCCTCTGAGACTGTGAGTTTTTACCAATGCCTTGGAAACAAATCAGAATGAAACATTTATTTAATATTTAAGGACATTTGTTTCTTAGTGATTTTTTAGAATGTTCTCAATCACATACTATAACTGTATATATTAAGCTGTTTATTTATTTTCAGTTGGAGGTGAAACATGATGTTCTTAGGGCTCTGAAACAAAATCTGGTAGAAGAACTGGACTACTTGAAGGCATTCTTCATTAGACAGTCCGATCATCTGGAGTTATGCCTTTCTGAAGGGGTTACAGAATCAGAGAACCTTTCCCTGGAAACTGCTGATAAAAACGTCATAAAAACAGTAAGAACACACACACACACACACACACACACAAACAGCACATATGGCTTGGAAAATCACCACTGTTGTACTTATAATGACAAGTATCTTAGGTCTAAAATTGGGGTTGTTATAATTTGGGGTCCAAACAGCAAAGCTGCAGAACAAAATAGAGAAAATTGGATTTTTACCACACTTGAAGCAAGAAAAGTGAGACAGGTGGACTTACAACATGTATAACAACATCAAACTAGAAATGCAATTCCAAGGAATTACCAGTGCATGAAAATGCTAAAGTTGTGAAACAGATAATACAGAGATGGTTACTACGGTGATGCTAGGATAGACATGGTGGTTGCATAGCTTAATAAAAGTTGATAGTTTAAAAGTAGACTGTTGAAAAGCTGAATGTAGATAGTTTAAAAGTTGTTGATAGACAGTAGATAGTTTAAAAGTTGTTGATAGACAGCTAGTTTAATAGATAGTTTAATGATAGTTTAAAAGTAGACCGTTTAAAAGTTGAAGGTAAATAGTTTAAAAGTTGTTGACAGACTGGAAGTTTAATGAATGTTGATATTCAAATAGTTTAATGGCTGTGTATAGGTAGCTATTTGACGATAACTGAAAGTTGAAATGGCTCTAATGTTTGCTAGCAGTTATCCTAAGATTTTTAACTATGCTAACCATGCTACTTAGCTAATGTTTTATAGTAGTGTTAGCAATGATAACATGCTAACCATGCTACTTAGCTAACTTAGCTAACGTTTTCTAGCAGTTTAATGAATGTTGATATTCAAATAGTTTAATGGCTGTGTATAGGTAGATATTTGACGATAACTAAAGGTTGGAATGGCTCCAATGTTTGCTAGCAGTTATGCTAAGATTTGTAACTATGCTAACCATGTTACTTAGCTAATATTTTATAGCAGTGCTAACAATGCTAACATGTTAACCATGCTACTTAGCTAACTTAGCTAACGTTTCTAGGAGTTTTGCTAACTATGCTAGCAATGTTAACTATGCTAACCATGCTACTTAGCTAACTTAACTAAAATTTTCTAGCAGTTTTGCTAAACATGCTAACTAAGCTAGCAATGCTAATATGCTAACTATTTTAACCATGTGACTTAGCTAACCTAGCTTATAATTTTTAGTAGTTATGCTAACTAGCATGTTGACAATGCTAATGTGTTAACTATGCTAACCATGTGACTTAGCTAACCTAGCTAATCATTTTTAGTTGTAATGCTAATTATGCTAACTAGAATGCTAACAATGCTAACCATGTGACTTAGCTAACCTAGCTAATCATTTTTTAGCCGTTTTAGCAATGCTAACATGCTAACTATGCTAACCATGCTAACTAGCTACAGTGGGTAGGAGTCATAGTTGATGACAAGTGTTGACATAGTTGATGACAAGTTAAAAGTTGTTGATAGACAGCTAGTTTAATAGATAGTTTAATAATAGTTTAAAAGTAGACCGTTTAAAAGTTGAATGTAAAAAGTTCAGTAGTTTAATGGGTTACATTGTTTAACAGTGGATTATTGTAGAGAGGACTTTTATTTTGAAACAGTTTTGGGCAGAGGAAACAGTTGAATAGGATGTGTAGTCTTAATTGACCCAGATTGTATGCTTAAAGCCTGAGGCTGCAGGTGGCCTGAACACCTGCCATAGGATTCTAATTGCTTAATGGGCGTATTATGATGTCAAAATCGGCAGTGTTAAGTCTATGGGGATTTTTAAAAAGTTTTTCTTTAATAGTTTAAAAAGTATAAAAGTTTCAAAGTTGAAAAGACATACCAACCTGATCTGTTTGAAGACCTACGTTACAAAGTTTGAATGAAGTTTCTAAGTTAAACTGTTGAAGAGAAATTGCGTACGGAAAAAGTGGTAAGCGGAATAATAATAATAACTAGAAAAGCATTTCCTGAAGGAAATACAGTGCATGAAAATGCAAAAAATATGATGTAAAATAATATACAGAGTAAAAACAAACTATATTGGTTGCTAGGTAGATGAGGTTTAATATAGTTGGAGTGACTGAACAGTTAAATAGGTGGATAGTTTATATGGTTAAATGATTTGCTTGGTAGATAAGGTTTAATATAGTTGGAATGATTGAACGGTTAAATAGGTGGATAATACTTAACTTTAGTAGTTATGCTAACTAGCATGTTAGCAATAATAACATGCTAACTATGTTAACCATGTTACTTATTTAACTTAGCTAATCATTTTTTGCAGTTTTGCTAAAAATGTTAACTAGCATGCTAACATGCTAGCATGCTAACTATGCTAACCATGTGACTTAGCTAACTTAGCTAATCATTGTTAGCAATTTTGCAAAAAATGCTAACTAGCATGTTAACATGCTAGCATGCTAACTACGCTAACCATGTGACTTAGCTAACTTAGCTAATCATTTTTAGCAGTTTTATAAAAAATGCTAACTAGCATGCTAACATGTTAGCATGCTAACTATGCTAACCATGTGACTTAGCTAACTTAGCTAATCATTTTTAGCAATTTTGCAAAAAATGCTAACTAGCATGTTAACATGCTAGCATGCTAACTACGCTAACCATGTGACTTAGCTAACTTAGCTAATCATTTTTAGCAGTTTTATAAAAAATGCTAACTAGCATGCTAACATGTTAGCATGCTAACTATGCTAACCATGTGACTTAGCTAACTTAGCTAATCATTTTTAGCAATTTTGTAAAAAATGCTAACTAGCATGTTAACATGCTAGCATGCTAACTATGCTAACCATGTGACTTAGCTAACTTAGCTAATCATTTTTAGCAGTTTTGTAAAAAATGCTAACTAGCATGCTAACATGCTAACTATGCTAACCATGCTAACTAGCTACAGTGGGTAGGAGTCATAGTTGATGACAAGTAACAGTTACAATGGCTGAACAGTTAAAAAGTTCAGTAGTTTAAAGGGTTAAATTGTTTAACAGTGAAATATTGTAGTGAGGACTTTTATTTTGAAACAGTTTTTGGTAGAGGAAGCAGTTGAACAGGATGTGTAGTCTTAATAGGTCCAGTTTGTATGCTTAAAGCCTGAGACTGGCAGTTGATGCAGCTGGCCCGAACACCTGCCATAGGATTCTAATTGCTTAACGGCTCTATTGTGATGTCATCAGCCCATGTTAACTCTATGGGGAAATTTTGAACAGTTTTTAATTAATAGTTTAAAAAGTATAAAAGTTACAAAGCTGAAAAATACAAAGCACCCATGTCCTAAGTAAGACCTACGTAACATAGTTTGAATGAAGTTTCTACGTTAAACGGTTGAAGCTGCATTAAGTGCGTTAGAAGAAGAAGAATAAGAAGCCTAGGAAGAACAGTACAGTGCATTTTCATGCACTGTAATAAGTTGCCTAGGAAGAACAATACAGTGCATTTTCATGCACTGTAATTACAGTAGATCAAAGTAGGTCAATGTGTTAAATAGAAATGTAATGTCAGTAATGCATTATTTAAAGTGTCACACAATGTAGTATATGCCTTTTAATAAACGTACAATGTACTGGGTGCCCATTTAGTGCTATATGGGGGTGCACAATTTGTTTAAAACCAACAAAAAGCTCCATGTGCCTACCCACACCAATAGCGTAGCATTGTGCAATACTAGGTATTCCAGGTATGCATAGCCGATGTCTGAGACTCCATTCACCTTAGTGTAAGTTAATGGGGGAGTGAGTTTAAAGCTATAATTTTACAGTACAGTAACAACATATTGTTGCTTTAATACATTACACCCATCACTGCTTATGTGTTATAAACAGTGTTCTCAGGCTGAGAGGCTTGTTGGAGTCCTAATGACACATCCTGATTCTGACGCATCCTGACCCTTCACATTGAGTAGAGTGACTGGTACTCGTCTGGTCTTGATCAGTGATTCCAAAGAAAAATGTACAATCCTTATTAAATTAACCTATTTCCAGAAAATAAAGGATGCAAGGGGATATCATCGGACACTCAAGGCTTTGTGTGAGAACAACGGCTTCAGGAGGACTAAAAATGGATTAATGATAGATCTGAATGCATCTCTTGCTACCCACATGTACAAATATGTTGATGGACAATTTCAAAATATGTTCCCACTGTAAGTAGCCTAATCTGTATACAGACTGTTGTGTTGTAGAATTTGTTTATGTTGCAACTTTGCACTTCTTAATTTCTCAAATTAAATGTACATTCCAGGGATGGCCCAGTGACAGGAAAACCAGACAAATCAATTAGAGGCGTGCTGCACAGATTCAACATCATCAACAGTGACATCACTGAGCTTTACGGGGAATCTCCTGTGTCACTCAACCTGACATTCATTAAGACTCAGGTATCCTCATGTGCTCTGCCCTTTTTTGTTTGATCAGTAGATGAGTAACGTTATACATATGCAGTTGAAGTTTACATACACGCCTTGGATGAATACATGCAAACTCATGTGTCACAATTTGAATACAAAGGCTTTTATTGTTAAAAGTAGTTCCTAACTGGAAAATTTAGGATGAACTCCAAAAACTAGACAGGACAAACTCAAACTCACACACACATACACACACAAACACATAAAAACACATACTCATGCACAACACAAAAAAACGGGTAACACTTTACTTGAAAGTATCGACATAAGAGTGACATGTCTCTGTCATGACACTGTCATGACACATGAACCCTAACCCTAATCCTAATCCTAACTTGTTATGACAAAAACCGAATGACACTTATTGACGGAAGCGTTATGTCATAAATATTTATGACTTGTTTATGACACGTTCATGACAATGTCATGTCACTCTTATGTCGATACTGTCAAGTAAAGTGTAACCAAAAAACTAGTGCGCTAATTATGTGGACGTCAGTCCTAACTTCAGGGCCCGTATTCACAAAGCAATTTATCTTTTAATTTATCTAAAAGTACTTCTTAATCGCATAACATGTTTTTAACTATACTAAGAGGTCTCTATTCACAAAGCTGCTGAGACCAACTTTTAGTGAGGAAAAATGATAACTCCTAAGATAAGATGACAGCTCCGTTGCTGTGGTTGACATAATTTCTCATGCACAAGCTTGCTTGCAGTGACCACGGTGATTGGCTGATGATGAGTGACAAGTCCTTTACTGGTCAGAAGGCATATACTACGGGAGTAGCCTACCGCGATGGACAAGAGATAAATAAATAGACAGACAAAGATGCCATGTATACACTATGGATTGATGCAGTAGGCTATCTTTGGAACATTTCAAAATTAATCTGTTCGAAGACATCTTTGCATAGACAAGAGCCAATTTAATTTTATTTAAAATTAAACGTTTAATTGAGTTTAAATCTTGACAATGAATGGTTTTGGTTGTTGTTGGTGCTGTTATTGCATCCATTACAATGCACAATTATTCGCTTACAATTAAGATGTCCTGTAAGTAATTCTGAATCTGCATGTACATTTCAAGACATGGAAGGCTACAAACAGCTTACAATTGTTTGTGAATAGGTCTTAGTTAGGAGTCCTCTCGACTACTTCTAACCTGTCCCAGACTTAGGTGCTACTGTACTTTTAGCGCACGTAACAAAATGCTTTGTGAATTACTCTTAGTCAAAAAAACTAGGACTCCTGAAGTTACGACTGACACAACTCCTAAATTAGGTTAGGAGATAGTTTTAGCCTTAAGACTGTTTGTGAATATGGCCCAGATATAGCTTTAGTCACTTTCCTTAATTACACCTACTGTATTCACAAATTGTTAGCGAACTATATTTCTTGTTTCTATTTTGTCTGCTTAACTAAGCTTATTTTGAGTTGTGGCAGGCAACATTGGAAGTCTCATCAAACAATTGTGTTGCCTTTATTGTGTTGTTGAAAATTAAAGTTCAACCTTAAAGCTCGGAATAGCAGAAAAAAAACTTTGAATTTAAACAATAATGGCACAAAAACGTAATTGCAGTTTTGCTCCTTCAGCAAAACAGACTGATCTCAAGAATTGAGGACAACATTTTTCAAAGGAAAAAGAGAATCTACACTTCTCTCTATGAGTCCATTCTCTGCACAATGCAACAAGTTTACCCAGGTAAGTTAATTATAAAGATTCAATGGACCATATGCACAGAAGCTAAGTTTTAACCCAGTCATTTATTTCCAGTGGAGCGTTAGCTGTGTTGTAACAGCATCTTCTGTTATATTCTGCTCCTTACATGTTCACTCCGACACTGAATATATTGTTTGCCCGATAACAGTTTTAACACACGCATAAATCCTTTTACATGTGCTGATTCACTAGGTGCAACACCCAACCGGGTCCGTGTAGACACTAATTACATTAACAATAACGGCGGCTAATACACACCTGGCTCCACCGGAAATAAATGAGCTGGCTTAAGAGTGTCCAGTGCATACTGTATGGTCCATTAACAAGGCCAATCAACTGGTATGTTCTCTTGCTAGGGATGGCAAACAGCAGTAAATGAAGGGGAAAAACAGTGATATTTTAAATGTGAAAACCCATTAATTCTACATTCATTCCTCATGGGAACTTTAAATACCTGTACCCTTTTATTTGGGGCGCAGTGGGTGCAGTGTCCATACAACGTTCAGGTCCATTTCTGTTGGGACACAGGATTTGCTCAGGATTAGTACATTTGGCTTTTTAGTCCTTTCTTGACTCTCACTATGTTTCCATCTTGACTCTCACTATGTTTCCATCAGTAATCGTTGTATGTTCCTTAGCGTATCCGTAAATATGGCTGCTGCTACCCTAATGTGACGTATTCACCCGTTCTCTTTTATTGTTTCACTGTGCAGATTGCTGTGTATTTTTTATGGGTGTGCAAAAAAATTGATTGACATTCATATCGCGATTTAAGCTCTACCGATTCAAAATCGATTCATAATTTTTTTCTGTTTTCTAATGGCATTTAAGTTTGTTAGTTTTAACCACAAAGCCTGTCTAGGCATAGGCCTACTAAATAGTTTAACATTTTGCTATTTCACGTTTGTCCTGCCCTGGGGTTGGAAACCTTTACTCTCAAGAGCCATTGTTTGACCAAAAATTAAAATCAGACATGTCAATTTGTCTCCATCTACTCCGTCCCCTACTCTTGCAACATTTGTGTATCCAAATTAGTGTGAGCATGTGTGTGTTTGCTTTTGTGTGCATGTGTGCTTCTCTGTGTGTGTGTGTGTGTGTGTGTGTGTGGGGGTAATGGTGTATGTGTGTGTGTGTGTGTGTGCGTGTGTGTCTGCTTGTCTGTATGTGTGTGTGTATGTGTGTGTCTGTGTTCGCTTCTAAGTGTGTGTGTGTGTGTGTTTGTGTGTGTGTGTGTGTGTGTGGGGGGTGGGGGGGGGGGTAATGGGGTCTGTGTGTGTGTTTATGTATGTGTGTGTGCGTGTTTTTAATAGCCAGATTTCCAGTGCCCTACCTATATAAGGTATTTTGCCTTTACAGGGCATTGTAGGCTAGGACCTACAGTGTTATTTTGGGAGGAGAGGGAGACGTGTAATTTGATTCCATTTTGAACTGAAATATCAACAACCTTCAAGCTGCATCTTCTTCAATCAGCATCAATATCAGAAGGCTATCACATGACTCCCTATTTTGCACATTGGCCCACCGGGGCAGGCTATATATTATCATCAAGTAGGCCTATACTAAACAATGTAGTCAAAATTATAACTTTATGGTAGCCATCTTATGAGTGGACAGAATGAAAACAATAAATCTTACTCAAAGCTGACATTGAGTAGTATTAAACTATATTTAATTTGTTGTGTTTCTTTTATTTTAAATTGTATGTCTACTGCAATCATAGGAAAAGTAACTACCTACTCCGAATTGTTTCTGCAAACTATGACATTTTTTTAATCGTGCACCCCTAGTATTTTCATGGGTAAGCTTTGTTTTGAGCCCAAGATTGTTGTTTAGGTCCTACCTCTGCTAGCATTGTGATACATTCCTTACTGCTACATCTTTTATCTTTAAATCAAGTTGTGTACCTGTTTGGCTCCTCTGCAACTTGTTAGGTCACTGACTATTGCAACTATTTCCTGTCAGAGGCAGCAAAAGTATGTGGAAGGAATTCTTTCACTGCAAAGCAGAAGTTGTTGATAGACCTCATTGAGAAATCAAAGCCAGACATGTTTACCAGAGCCAAAACAACCATGTTGGAACTCTTTGAAAACCTGACAGTGAGTAATTTAACCCATGTATGCTAAATGTAGCTAACAAGTTACTTACATGTACCTAAATGTATGTCTTACATAAAATAAATTAAAAAAAAATGTTGTCTTCTCTTTTAAGGAATACATCGAAAAGACTTTGAGAAAAAAGTTAGATGGCATTGTAACACGTGCCCTTACCATTAAAGATGGGGTGCCTCTTCCAGGTAGGCCTAATACATAGGCTACTGTATGACTGGGATAACCACAGGTTTAGCTTTTTCTTTGCACAATCCCTTTTTAACAATTTGTAAGGTTAGTCATTTCCGCTCATAACATGTCAACTAATGTCATTATCATAAAAAATGACGGATGCATACACACTTGTCCCAGAATGTTTTTCTGAATGTGCAGGAATTACACATGATTATGCGTGAATAATAATGCCAGTTAGTGTATATACTAATGTCTTATGCTAAGTTAAATGTCCATTTTCTGCTGTTTTGCAGATATCAATCAGGAGTTGAAAGAGATGGAGTCACTTGCCTCCAGTTTAGGGGTGTAACGGTTCATGTATTCGTATTGAACCGAAACGGTACGGGCGTCACGGTTCGGTGCATGAATTTACACGGAGAATACAATGTATATAAAATACATAAAACTCGTGTGCGGATTAATTAATGTCATGCGCAATTACTGTTAAGTAGCGAGAGTTACGGGAGTTCTTTAGCGACACCTAACGCTAATCTGTAGCCTTGCCTTAGCTCTGAAGCTCTGATTGGCGCCTATGTTTTTTTTGTCAGGTCGTCAGTCGAGTCCGTCAGTCATTAGCAGCGCTAAGGTTAGACCTACAAGAGTTAGAGGATCCGCTGGTCTCTTTAAGATCGCAAGTTTGAGAACTTCAGTTACAGTAACGTTAGTACAGGCGAAAGAGTGGTGGATAAGATGAAACTGTGTGTCGGCGTTGTTCAGCATTGGGTATGTGAGTGGAAAAAATGCTACACATATTCGAAGCCATCACCCAGATGATGTAGGCTACCAATCACTGAAACGAGGGGAAAAAAACTTCCCCTTCAGCAGCCTTTGGATACACATACAAATAGGGCCAAAACCTATGGCTTAAATTAAATGATTTCGTAATGACAGAAAGCTATGTAAATCGTGTGCTAATTACCTTTATGTTGGGGTAACTTGTAACTTCTCACATGAGGAGCTGGTAGTGTTAAAGGAATTATCTGGAGTAAAATGCACTTTAGATCAATTTACGGAAGATTGGGAGTACATACGTTGAGTTGACATCAAAATCATGTCATTCGGATGTGTTTTGAGAAAGTTCGATTTTACCGTTTTTAGTCAAAACTCGTTAGCCTGGAAGTGACCAGGGCATGTCATTTCGCCGCTACAAAACGCTATTTTTATACCTCTTCTACAGTTCCAAACAACATTACACTTACGTGGTAGTGAGTAGAAGGTCCCTAAAGCCAAACCGCAGTATCCCGAGATCTTTATGTGGTCGGATGGAGAGTCCAGAATGAATTTCATCAAGCCAGTACCTTTCCGGAAAAGTTGCTGCTGCAGCTGGCATCTTTAGGGGAAAGTCCGTAGGAGTCGATTGCCGAGTGTTGAGTAACACGCTCTGGAAATTCACAATTTCGTCGCGTTTAAAAAAAAAAGAAAAACATAGTCCAGTATTTCTTTCGAGATTGAAATGAAGTTGTATGCAACAGCTTACTAACAGGTTGGAATTTTGAAATGTGACGTGATGTCGTGCAACGACGTGATGCAATCGACTCCTACGGACTTTCCCCTAAAGATGCCAGCTGCAGCAGCAACATTTCCGGAAAGGTACTGGCTTGATGAAATTCATTCTGGACTCTCTATCCGACCACATAAAGATCTCGGGATACTTCGGTTTGGCTTTAGGGACCTTTGATGTCAACTCAACGTATGTACTCCCAATCATCCGTAAATTGATCTAAAGTGCATTTTACTCCGGATAATTCCTTTAAGTGCATAGACAGTCAAATAAAGTGACAACGCTAACCAGGCTAATAAACAAACCATGCTACGGTGAGTTAACGTCAAAGGGCAAAGTCACGTGACTTCTAGTTGTAGTCTGTTTATGAAATGCAATTTCGTTTTTAAAAAAAAGGTAAAATAGTGTGATATTTTAACAGTTAGTAGGCTAGATTATTACTTTACACACAATGAAAAATATTGAGGCAAATTGTAGACCCTTCCATATACAACTAAACACAGATGGTCTTGCTTAAGTGGATTTTTAAAAATCATTTTCTATGTAATTTGCACTTTCAGAAATAAGAGATGCTGTAGGCCTATTTTCAGTTTTATAGCTGATTGTCTTATTTTGTTTACAAGTTACAGATTGAGTCTGGGTAGTTATTGTACTGTTTAGCCTACATCTTACACACTTCAGGCTGTTGCAGATAGCTCAGGGAAGAGACTGTATGACACTAGGTGGTACAGCCTGAGACATGTACAAAAAAAAAATGCTTTCTGCATTTTTGTTTTGCTTTTCCCTCCATTGTACCGAACTCGTACCGAACCGTGATGTCCGAACCGAGGTATGAACCGAACCGTGACTTCTGTGTACCGTTACACCCCTACTCCAGTTTTGTCGACCTTCAGCCATGAGGAAATGCAGACAAACAAGAACCAGCAGCAGCAATGTCTAGTGTTTCTTCTCATAAGTTTTTATTTTATATCCTTACAAATGTCTCAATCTGTCACCTTGTGAATTAGTGTAGGCTACCTTTTTTACAGAAGTAAAGTACCGGTATGTGTCTTTTGTTGTGATAGGAAAAGCTTTAGTTTATCCAATATCATTTGTCTGAAACACCCCTGTATCAAAAATCAGCATAGAAACACAAAGACTGTAGTGTTTACAGTTTTTTTCTGAATGCTTAAACGCTAAGCGTGATTCTTATAGCACAATTTCTAAAACTAGATAGATAGATAGATAGATACTTTATTGATCCCCAAGGGGAAATTCAAATTCAAAACTATTAATTTGTATCGCAAAACCACTCACTGAGTTTGCAAAACTAAAAGCACAAACACTGCTTTGCACTCAGATTGCAATTTTGTAACACACAGTTTGCAAAACTGTAGGTACTATAGGTTTACACTCAATTTCCAAATCATTAACACACTCCTAGCAAAACTATACACATGTATGCCTATTATTTACACTATTTTGCCAACTGTCTGGCACACTGTCACATCATGAAAACTGTTTTAGATAATTAGTTCACTTTGCAATCAGCCTAAGCAGTGTAAATAAGCCACAGGTAAGCTGTCCGTGTGAAGTACAATGGAGGGAGCAGGAAGAGTAAGAAGAGTGAGAAGTAGAGGAGGCCTAGGAAGAAAACGTGGAGGTGAAGAAGTAGGAGAAAGAGGAGGAGGAAGAGGACGTGGAGGTGAAGAAGTGAGAGGGAGAGGACGACAAGGACAGGAGGTGAAGTTAGAGGAAGCTTGTAATTTAGCAGAATTGGTTCAGGGGTTTGGTGCACGAGTTACTGGTCATTGTGTGTAATTGTGTGTAAACAATTGAGAAAAACTGTAAATTGTGCACGTGTATGGTTTTGTTCCAATAATTACATTTTTTGAAAGGATTGTTGAGTTTTGATTACAGTGTTTCATTTTGACATCACAGTTAATGAGTTAGAAATGTTAAGCTGTAGCTGATGAAGTGAAGTTCAACCTCTCACCTTTTTGTATGTTCATGTTAGGCAGTGCAGAATTAATTATTATTTTTTAATCGTTTGACAGCCCTAATAAAAACGTAAAATATTTAACTGCAGCAATTTACTTATGTAGCCTATCTGACGATTCTTCTCATCACCATTTTTTGTAATCATTAACCATTACTTGATTACTACATGATTCTGGCAGACCGCCTAATACATTTTTTGCAGGCAAATCCAGGCACCGATTACATTCTATATCACTTAGAATAGGCTAAAAAACTATTTATGAGGGAACATGGATCATGCTTTGTCCACCCTCGTCACAATCACCATTGTCCTGATTTGAGATTTTAAGTATTTTTTTCAATGAAATATTGTTTGGTGTGGTGCACAGCCAAAAGGTCACTGTGTGTGGGAAATTAATGTGATTTATTATAGGCCTACTGTCTTCATTATGTGTGCTGTTCTAAAGACAATACAAGCAGTCCTGTCCAGTGTCCACTGATGGTCAATATCAATAACAGGAAACGGGGAGGTAAGCTGAATAGGTGAGGTCTGAACACAAAAACACTCACATGAAAATAAATTATGAGACTGACCTGCCTTGCAAATACTATACACACAATCTGATGGAATTGTAGCCAAGAATACTGGACCTTCCATGTGTCTCTATATTACACCTGAGACTCATTCACATTCACACAATCACAGCTGAACAAATCGATGATAGTCACCGGTTTGTGTTCCAATTTAAAACATTTTAAAGATTAGTGTCATCATAATATGATGTGGTGTAATGTCTAGGATTGCAGCCAAAGCTACTCTGCTCACAGTTTGTCTATGATATGAGACACTCACTATATCCTCTGAACATGCCTTCATGTCTACAATCATGTAGCAGTTATCAACGTTCATGATGTGAAAAGAGTTTAAACTCTTTAGAGACTAGTGTTATGATGATGTCAGACGTGTGATTTGGTGAGTTCCTGTGCTGCTGGTGTTTGTCCATTACTGGATTTGTTTTGGGGTGAGGGGCACTGCCTCCACCTCTCATCACACACAGTAAATGAATAGAAGCCACTCTGAAAGAGGCGCCATTGGGAGTTTTGGATCAGGATCCTCTCCCTCATCCACGCCTGTCCCAGTCTAGAGGAGGTCAGGTAATTGACCTTCATGCTGTGTAAAAACCTGTGATCTGTTGCTTGTGAGTCTTTACCTGATAAGGTGTGTTTCAACAGGTTTAAAGCCGACGCTTTAATAAGAGTTTTGAGGAGGAAGAAGGTTTTTTGCTGGAGGAGGGCATCTGCTTACTGCAGGAGGCTCAGAGGCTCCCAGACTGCCCCATCATACTTACAGCGTAATTTTACACAGTTTAGTTGTTGCTGCTTTATGAATGGACTCACACACCACTGGATACAAATTGAAATCTCTCATATCAAAGGTCCTCTCTGCATATGATTTTTTTAAACAATTTAAATTAAATTTTCAAAAGACTGTATTACACTGAAAATCACTTACTGATTAGTAAAATTACTAGTACAATCACTAGAATGCAACAAGACAATTAAGCATTATACTAATGTATTAATTAACCACAGGTATGAGATGCTAATCATATTTTGGGATACATTAGGCCAAATATTAAAAATAATTTAAACAATTAAACAAACCCACTCTCATTCAATGGCAAACACTACACTCTAGTGGCCATACTGAAGAACTGCACAGGTAGTCACTTTGCCAAACCTACCAATGACAAAGGGCCCTATTTTAGCGATCTAAAACTCATGGTCACTAACGAATAGCTTAATTAAATGTAGGGGTTTCTCCAGTCCACAATGGGGGTTGTTTTGTTATCAAACGGCACTTGGTACAAGAAGGTTGGTCTAATGTTAGTTATGGGTGTGTTTTGGGCATAACATCCTTTAAACCAATGAGAATGACATCTGTCATTCCCTTTAAAGGAACACGCCACCCAAAATCAGTAGTGATATATGTTCTTACCGTAACTTTCACGAGTTGAGTCGTACCTCTCCCGCGTCGGTAGGTGCACTCAAACGCTCTGTCGCGCAGCGTGAATTGTGTTAGCATGTTGCTATGCTAGCGGGCTCTGCCGTGGCCGTAGAGAGAGGCACATAGCAGTATTCAAACACCTCCACGTTTTACCTACTTAAATACAGTTGCAGGAGTAGTTGATGAAAAATGTTAGGGCACACAACATGAAACGTGACGATTTTCCAAGCGAATAAACATGAGAACTACAATGTGTGGCGCAATAGCACTTGGGAGTACTTCGACCTAGCGTGGTAATATTATTAACACCTAATTGTAGATCCTATCCACCACAGAGTTTAGAATCCATGCTGGATCGACCCTCAGCCTCTCCCTCCCCTCTGAGTGAGAGAGGCACACAGACTAGAGATGCGCTGATGGGCTATTATTTCAACCATAACTGCATAGCAAAACTTATCATCCATCAGCCATCCATCAGCACCAAAGTTTGTTGACCAATTTTCAAAACGGCACCTGCCCACCATCCGCTGGTTGTTTTAATGTAGGCTATATGGGTGATGCAGCGCTGCTGATGTGAGGCTAGAAAGCCCTTGCCTGTTCTAGAAAGACTGATCTAATGCAGCAAATATATTAAAAGGCAAAAGTCGTACATTGGCTAGGCCTATCCCCAGAATATCAGCAGCAAACTCAGTCTCTGTCGCGCAAAACAGTCTCCAAATAAAACGCACATCGGCCTGTTGCCTATTCTGCCAGCTTGTGACAATATATCGTCCAAAATGCTTGATTGCATTGCATTCTCCACATTTTTAGCTACATTTTCATGTACCACATCAGCATTTTTGTTCAGTGAATCTTTTGTAAATTGCTTTACAATTACCGTCGGGCCCTTGTAGCGTCATCACGCTGGCTTGTTGTCTAGCGTTAGCGGTAGTCTTTAAAAGCATGGAGCCGACTCGGCCAGGCGAGTAAGCTCTGCCTGTTCCACGCAGTTCTGTATCAGCATTGGTTCTGCTGCTATTTCTTGTCCGCGAGCTATCCCTGCTGAGGCAGCATTCGGCATTCCCACGGCTCTCTTTGGAGGTATGTTGATCTGCTTCCTCTAATGTTGAAATGCGAGCTAGTTGCCAATTGCTAATGTTATCTTCTCGCACTGCTTTCAGAGTGTTTTCCTTGGTGACCTGCGTCCCTGCAGTAGCCCCTCGGTTTAATCTGCGCTCCGCGTTTACGCGCTTACTACTTGCATCCTTTGCAGTGGGTTATCCAGTTTTCTTCCTCCCTCTGCATTCTGGTATGTCTCTACCCAGCAACGCTTTTATTCAGCATTATGTCTCTACATTGCTCCGTGGCTAACGCTTCCTCCCTCCACGTAGGGTCCACATTCGTGACATTTGCCTCAGAGATCAGCTGGGTATTCGGGTTTGGTGAATGGTAATATCAGGCTTTGGGTGAGTAGTGCTGCTCTTAATACCGTTGTTGCCATGAGTAGTAGTAATTTGTAATGGGCATAGCTAATTTGTAAATGTTTGTCTGCCCGTAGGCCGCCGGGTACTCTCATTCCCCCTCCACTGGGCCTACAACGAGCAGCGCCTCTGCATCGTCAGGCTCTGCTCCGGCTGCTGTTCTGCTTTTATTGAATTTCTTCCATTTATAGTATATGCTCACGCTGTTGCTTGTATCGTATCACGGCGGCACCGCACTGAGGGGGGCCGCGTACCGCAACAGCATACGGCATCGTGTGTGGGCTAACTGCAGCCAGTGTGTGCTTGAGTGTGTGTGTCGGTGTGTGTGCGTCCGAGTTTTGTGTGTGGTCGCGTGTGCGTGAGTGTGTGTGGGGTGGTAAGTGGGTATTACCCACTCACCATTGAGTACATTGTTTTGTGTTCTTGTTTACTTTGTTTCATCGTTGTGTGTTTTGATTTATTCTGTTAATTTATTGTTTGTGATTTCTGTACATATTCCGTGGGCATTGGTCAAGTTCACAGGGCCTGTGTGGGCCTCACATTTTGTCCCTCACGACTTGTTGTGTTGGTTAAGGCGCTTTGCTGTGCCCCTTCGGGGATGCGATATTTGCTCTGTGTGTATAGCTTGCTGTGCGTGTGTGCTATCACTGTGGTTCGTGAATTGCCTTACTATTAGCCCTGTGGGCTCAGCCATTGCCTGCGGGCACTGTACCGTGTTAATTGTCGTTTCTTTTCTTTTCTTTGGCAGGACCAGGGACGACCAGCAGGGGGGCCAAGCCGTTGGTGGTGGGTATCCGTGTCTGTGAGTTCACATTTATGGTAGTGTAGCGGCACCTGGGTGTGCAGTGCAGTGTATATCACGTGTGGTCCTTCTGACCCACTCCATAGCTACGGTCCTCCCTCTGGTAAGCCCTCTGTCGTTTTGCTTTATTAATTGATGTATGTGTTTATGTTTGTTTGTATTGTATTTCTGGTGGGTCTCCCGATAACCATACCCACAGCAGTCTGCATGCGAGCGCGTATGTGCGTGTGAGTGTGTATGTGCGCAATCATTTTACAGAACATTTGAAAAACATTTTAAAGAATTGATAAATATTTGAAAATAAATAAACATTTATACGATTGGAAATAGAACCCTGTCTCTGTTTTGATTTGCACAAACCTGATTGCCTTTGTGCGGGTACATTGTGAAACGTGGTAATTGTGATCAATCTGGGTGTTTGTAACTATAAACTCACTTTCCCTTGGGGATCATACTCCCCGGGGGTGGCGTAGTCGGAAGTACTTGTTCATTTCTGCCACTTTGGCTTATGGTCGGCAGGATATGCATGAAAGCAGAGACATTGGTTCTATTTGTTAGATCTGTTCGTTTCATTCCCGTAATACAAATCTGTTGTATGGTTGACGTATGAATGAGCGTATGTGTATGGGTGTTTGAATGAATGAGCATCGCTGAGTGAGCAGCGTGAGTTTTCCTTTTCTTTTAGAGGCAGAACAGCAGCCGGCGTCAGAGGACTGCAGCCGCTTGGAGCTCCGTCCAGTCACTTTCGTGAGTTTTGAACATTCTAAATTTGTGTCGGTGTCTTCATACAGCATGTCGGAAACACAAGAACTTAGGGACCAGTTGGCCCAGTTGAGAGCCGAAAATGAGCGCTTAAAGGCCACTCGCCCCGAACAAGCCATAGACGCGAGTACATCCAATCCTAGTGCCCCAACCGTATTCCCCACTGAACGTCTAGTCTTTATCCCTAGGGAAAAGAAGTGCCCATTGTTTAGGGGAAATGTAGGCATAAGCATCGAGGCGTGGAAGGAGGAAGCGGAGGCCTGTATGCGGGCTCGTCGCCTTTCTACCATTGACAAAGCCTTTTCTTTTAGGCGCGGGAAGAGATCCGGTATAGGTCGAGGGAAGAAAAGGAAAACCCAGAGAAGATCCTTGAAATTTTGCAGGAGCTTTACGGTTGTCCACAGTCATACGTGGCCCTGCAGGAGGCTTTCTTTTCTAGAAAACAGCAAGAGGGGGAGTCGCTGCTCGAGTTTTCGATCGCCTTAATGACACTAATGGATAAGGTTAGACGGAGCGCGCCTGAGGGCATTCTTAATGCGGATGTTCTTCTGCGTGATCAGTTTGTGGAACACATTAGTGAGGGTGCTCTGCGTCGTGACTTGAAAAGCTTCATCCGGACTAAACCGTTGGCCACACTGATCGAGGTTCGTAAGGAAGCCATTCGTTGGGAACGGGAGGGCTCAGTTGAACCTCCACGGCCGCGTAGTTTCTCCTTACCCTCTAGCGATCGAGTCTTTGGGGTCCCCGGTACATCTTGCGCCGTGAGTAGTGATCCTCGCGGTGGGCCTCCGACAAGGTCTGACATGGAGAAATTACAGGCTGACATGGCGAAGCTTATGGAATTGGTGCAACAACAACAGGTTCAGCTTCAGAATCTTTCTCATGGTGCGGCTGCGCGGGGGGAACCGCAGAGGCGTGGTCGGTCTCCCCGGGAGGGACCCATCATCTGCAGACGTTGCCGTCAACCAGGCCATTATGCTGGGGACTGTGACGGGGAGCGAGTGGGGGGGCCCCCACCAGTCCCTTCCAATAGAGGCTCTAGGCCCTTGGAGAGTCAGCCTTCCCACCGGTATCAGCCCTCGGAAAACTGATGCCCGCCGGACTGAAGAGTCACAGTCCGGAGGGGGCTTCCCTTGGCTCAGGCACTTCGGTTGATTCCCTCACCGTTGCCAATGCCTTACTTTCCAATTGTCCACATTTGCTTGTCCTGATGGGCGGGGTCCATGTCCTATGTCTTATTGATACCGGGTCCATGGTGTCAACTATTACGGAAAGCTTCTTCTCGGCCCATTTCGAACCTTTGGGGCAGGAACGCTTACAATCATGCCATTGGTTGCAGCTCCGAGCGGCCAATGGCCTAGAGATTCCTTACTTGGGCTACTTGGAGCTGGACGTCGAGCTCTGTGGGAAAAGTATGCGTAACTGCGGTGTTCTGGTTGTTCGCGACCCCCCGGGGGGAATGGCTGCCAAGATTCATGGGGTTCTTGGTATGAACGTAATTAGTAAGTGTTATCAGGAACTGTTCGGGCAACATGGTCCCACGCTCTTCGATCTTCCATCCGTGTCAAAAGCCCCACAGCCGGTGGTAAAAGCGCTGCAGCACTGTCATCAGGCCGAAATCCAGCCCACAATCAAGACTAGCGGTGCAGTGAACGTCGGGGGTCGAAGGCCATGGCGCGTTCCGGGGGGGACTATGAAGTTGATCCCTGCCACCTGCTCCGAACAGCATTCAGGACTTGGCACGCTTTTCGAGCCCATGGACTGGGGATTGCCAGGGGGGTTGCTGGTTTCCCCAGCCCTTTTGCAAGTGACACGTGGCTCCGTGCAGGTCCCTGTAGTCAACGTCGGTTGTACAGACATCTTGCTTTACCCTCGTACCAGGCTTGGACAGCTGAGCGCCGTGTCCATCGTTAGCTTGCCCCGGGAAGTGGTGGAGGTTCACTCGGTTACTGCCACTACCGGTTCTCAATCGCCTGCCCCGTTGCCAGTGGAGGAGCAAATCGGGGCTTTGGATTTGTCACCTCTGTCTGCCGAGGGACAGGCAGAGGTTCGTGCACTGCTTTGGAGATATTCCTCCGTCTTCTCTGCCCATGAGGGAGACCTGGGCTGTACTACCCTAATTTCCCACGACATCCCATTGTTGGATCAGACCCCGGTCCGGCAGCGCTACAGGCGCATTGCCCCCTCCGACTATGAGGCCGTGAAAACCCACATCAACCAGCTTCTCCAGGCGAAGGTCATCAGAGAGAGCAGCAGTCCATTTGCCTCTCCCCTGGTTTTAGTAAGGAAAAAGGATGGAAGCCTACGGCTTTGCGTAGACTACCGCCTGTTAAATGCAAGGACTCGGAAGGATGCCTTCCCTCTCCCTCGAATTGAGGAGACGTTGGACATGCTGGCAGGTGCCCGCTGGTTTTCCACGATGGACTTAGCCAGCGGGTACAACCAAGTCCCTGTGTCGGAGGGTGACCGGGCCAAAACGGCATTTTGTACGCCGTTCGGGTTGTTCGAGTGGAACAGAATGCCGTTTGGTCTTTGCAATGCGCCGAGCACGTTCCAAAGGCTGATGCAACGTATGTTCGGCGACCAACAGTGCCACTCTGTTCTACTGTACCTTGACGATATTGTCATCTTTTCGTCCACCGTAGCACAACACCTACAGCGCCTGGAGATGGTCTTGACCCGGTTGCAAGGGGAGGGGCTGAAGGCCAAGTTAGGGAAGTGTGCGTTCTTCAAACCAGAGGTTCGCTACTTGGGGCACGTGATTTCCCAGCAAGGGGTCTCTACCGACCCTGATAAGGTGGAGGCAGTTTCCAAATGGCGGCAACCTACTAACGTATCCGAGCTTCGCTCGTTTCTTGGCTTCGCCAGTTATTATCGGCGTTTCGTCGAAGGCTTCGCCAAATTGGCAGCCCCATTACATCGGCTGGTAGCCGAATTGAGCGGGAGCCGATCCAGAAGGGCCTCAGGGCAGCAGCTCCAGGACGCCTGGTCGGAGGAGTGTGACGCGAGTTTCGAAGGGCTCAAGAACAGGCTGGTCGCTGCGCCAGTGCTGGCGTATGCAGATTTCGACAGGCCATTCATCCTGGAAGTAGACGCAAGCCATAGCGGCTTAGGTGCGGTACTCTCTCAGGAGGTGGATGGCAAGGTTCGGCCTGTAGCGTACGCCAGTAGGACCCTGAGACCAACTGAGCGAAACATGAGCAACTATAGCTCTATGAAACTTGAGTTTCTCGCGCTAAAGTGGGCTATTACGGAGAAGTTCAGGGAGTATCTACTGGGGCAGAAGTGCTTAGTTTACACAGATAACAACCCTTTGAGCCATCTCACCTCCGCGAAGCTAGGGGCCGTAGAACATCGATGGGCTGCGCAGCTGGCGTCGTTCGATTTTGAACTTAAATACCGATCAGGGAAGTCCAACCGTAATGCCGACGCCCTTTCGCGGCAATACCAACCCAATGGAGAGGGTGGGGGTGATCTGGCTTCAGGGACTGCGGTCCCCAGGTTGCTACAACAGGTAGCAGCTCATGGAGACCGCATTGCAGCCTCCCAGTTGGTAGTCTCGGTATTGCCATCCCATGCTTCTCCAGACCTGTGTGCTCTACAGGCAAGTGACCCTACTATTCAGTCGGTCCTGGTCTTCTGGAGGGATCGTAGGCGGCCGACCCGTGAAGAAAGGGAGACCCTTTCGCCTTTGGCTCTTGTCCTGCTGCGCCAGTGGGACCGGTTGGTCGAAAGTGAGGGAGTGCTTTATCGACGTGTTCTGCACCCCAGTGGTCGCGAAGAGTGCCGTCAGCTGATTTTGCCAGCCGCTCTGCGGTCAGAGGTCTTGCAACAACTCCACCAACAGCATGGCCACCAAGGGGCCAATCGGACCCTTGAGTTGGTTCGACAACGGTGTTACTGGCCACGAATGTTTGTGGAGGTTCGCCAGTGGTGTGAGGAGTGCCCTAGATGCCAGGTGGCTAAGGAGACAGCCCCTCCGGCCTCCACATTCATGGGCCACCTGTTGGCATCTCGGCCTAACGAAACGGTGGCCGTGGATTTTAGTCCTGGAGCCCACGATGGGTGGGGTGGAGAACGTCTTGGTGATGACCGATGTCTTTAGTAAGTACTCCATTGCAGTCCCAACACGGGATCAGCGGGCCCCGACTGTTGCTCAGGTCTTGATCACGAATTGGTTTTACCGGTTCGGTATCCCTGGTCGGCTTCATTCCGACCAGGGGCGCTGCTTCGAGGGCATACTAATCCAACAACTTTGCAGTATGTACGGGATCCAGAAGTCGCGAACAACCCCGTACCACCCGGCGGGGAATGGGCAATGCGAGCGGTTCAACCGCACGTTACACAACCTGCTGCGCACCCTGCCGACCTCCCGTAAGCGCGACTGGGCCACCTGTCTGCCACACGTATTATTCTGTTATAACACCACCCCGCATCAGTCCACAGGAGAATCGCCACACTTCCTGATGTTTGGACAGGAACCGCAGCTGCCGGTGGACTTTCTGCTAGGCCGAGTTCGGCCGCCGGCTCAGGGTCGGATGTGTGATTGGATACAAGAACACCAGACCCGGCTTCAAGTGGCGTTCGATGGGGCTAGGGAACGTTTGGCAGCGGCGGCGGAATATCGCAAAGATAAGCATGACACACGGGTGCGAAGCCCTGCTTTAAAAGTAGGACAGCTGGTGTATGTACGCGACCTTGGCGTGCGGGGTCGAAATAAAATCCAGGACCAGTGGAACTCCCTGGTATACACGGTTGTGCGTGCTCCTTTGGAGGCTGGGGCCGTGTATACCATCGCCCCTGTTGGTGACCCGACTAAACTGAAGCACGTGCATCGCAGCATGCTGAAAGGACTGGTGGGGCCTCATGCCCCTGACAACCCTCCAAGGGTTATCCAACAAGGAGAACCAACTCCCGCTGACTCAGGGGAGCTGTCTAGTGAGGAAGACGTCCTCCTTGGGGAGCAGATAGGTAACATTGGCCCATACGTTCCAGCTGGGCCTGACTCACCCCAAGGTGATGCTCCAAGAGGAGGTGAGGGGCTGGGTCGGAATACTCAGGATGCCCCTGCCAACAGCTCGGCTGCAGGCCCGTCGGCCGTTCAGCTGCCAGGTCGCAGCCCTTGTCGTGGTGAGCAATCTCCACGTCGCACCACCCGGGCCACTGCGGGACAACATTCCAACCCTCACCGGTTGCCTTGTGGGGTGATTACGAACCCTTGATGTGACCTCATTTTGGATGCGGGGAGGTACGTGTCTTATAGTCGGGCCAACGATAAAAGATGCGGGGGGTAGATTGTAGTGGTGCCCCTGTACCTTTAAGCGCGCCGCAGCCGTGCGGCGTCATCGGTTACGTCATCACGCTGGCTTGTTGTCTAGCGTTAGCGGTAGTCTTTAAAAGCATGGAGCCGACTCGGCCAGGCGAGTAAGCTCTGCCTGTTCCACGCAGTTCTGTATCAGCATTGGTTCTGCTGCTATTTCTTGTCCGCGAGCTATCCCTGCTGAGGCAGCATTCGGCATTCCCACGGCTCTCTTTGGAGGTATGTTGATCTGCTTCCTCTAATGTTGAAATGCGAGCTAGTTGCCAATTGCTAATGTTATCTTCTCGCACTGCTTTCAGAGTGTTTTCCTTGGTGACCTGCGTCCCTGCAGTAGCCCCTCGGTTTAATCTGCGCTCCGCGTTTACGCGCTTACTACTTGCATCCTTTGCAGTGGGTTATCCAGTTTTCTTCCTCCCTCTGCATTCTGGTATGTCTCTACCCAGCAACGCTTTTATTCAGCATTATGTCTCTACATTGCTCCGTGGCTAACGCTTCCTCCCTCCACGTAGGGTCCACATTCGTGACATTTGCCTCAGAGATCAGCTGGGTATTCGGGTTTGGTGAATGGTAATATCAGGCTTTTGGGCTCTTAATACCATTGTTGCCATGAGTAGTAGTAATTTGTAATGGGCATAGCTAATTTGTAAATGTTTGTCTGCCCGTAGGCCGCCGGGTACTCTCATTCCCCCTCCACTGGGCCTACAACGAGCAGCGCCTCTGCATCGTCAGGCTCTGCTCCGGCTGCTGTTCTGCTTTTATTGAATTTCTTCCATTTATAGTATATGCTCACGCTGTTGCTTGTATCGTATCACGGCGGCACCGCACTGAGGGGGGCCGCGTACCGCAACAGCATACGGCATCGTGTGTGGGCTAACTGCAGCCAGTGTGTGCTTGAGTGTGTGTGTCGGTGTGTGTGCGTCCGAGTTTTGTGTGTGGTCGCGTGTGCGTGAGTGTGTGTGGGGTGGTAAGTGGGTATTACCCACTCACCATTGAGTACATTGTTTTGTGTTCTTGTTTACTTTGTTTCATCGTTGTGTGTTTTGATTTATTCTGTTAATTTATTGTTTGTGATTTCTGTACATATTCCGTGGGCATTGGTCAAGTTCACAGGGCCTGTGTGGGCCTCACATTTTGTCCCTCACGACTTGTTGTGTTGGTTAAGGCGCTTTGCTGTGCCCCTTCGGGGATGCGATATTTGCTCTGTGTGTATAGCTTGCTGTGCGTGTGTGCTATCACTGTGGTTCGTGAATTGCCTTACTATTAGCCCTGTGGGCTCAGCCATTGCCTGCGGGCACTGTACCGTGTTAATTGTCGTTTCTTTTCTTTTCTTTGGCAGGACCAGGGACGACCAGCAGGGGGGCCAAGCCGTTGGTGGTGGGTATCCGTGTCTGTGAGTTCACATTTATGGTAGTGTAGCGGCACCTGGGTGTGCAGTGCAGTGTATATCACGTGTGGTCCTTCTGACCCACTCCATAGCTACGGTCCTCCCTCTGGTAAGCCCTCTGTCGTTTTGCTTTATTAATTGATGTATGTGTTTATGTTTGTTTGTATTGTATTTCTGGTGGGTCTCCCGATAACCATACCCACAGCAGTCTGCATGCGAGCGCGTATGTGCGTGTGAGTGTGTATGTGCGCAATCATTTAACAGAACATTTGAAAAACATTTTAAAGAATTGATAAATATTTGAAAATAAATAAACATTTATACGATTGGAAATAGAACCCTGTCTCTGTTTTGATTTGCACGAACCTGATTGCCTTTGTGCGGGTACATTGTGAAACGTGGTAATTGTGATCAATCTGGGTGTTTGTAACTATAAACTCACTTTCCCTTGGGGATCATACTCCCCGGGGGTGGCGTAGTCGGAAGTACTTGTTCATTTCTGCCACTTACTACACCTACATTAAAACAACCAGCGGATGGTGGGCAGGTGCCGTTTTGAAAATTGGTCAACAAACTTTGGTGCTGATGGATGGCTGATGGATGATAAGTTTTGCTATGCAGTTATGGTTGAAATAATAGCCCATCAGCGCATCTCTAGTGTGTGTGCCTCTCTCGCTCAGAGGGGAGGGAGAGGCTGAGGGTCGATCCAGCATGGATTCTAAACTCTGTGGTGGATAGGATCTACAATTAGGTGTTAATAATATTACCACGCTAGGTCGAAGTACTCCCAAGTGCTATTGCGCCACACATTGTAGTTCTCATGTTTATTCGCTTGGAAAATCGTCACGTTTCATGTTGTGTGCCCTAACATTTTTCATCAACTACTCGTGCAACTGTATTTAAGTAGGTAAAACGTGGAGGTGTTTGAATACTGCTACGTGCACTGTAGGAGAATGCAGACTGCAGACATGGGGCTCCGGAATTTGCTGTGTGTGACTGTGCTAGTCTACAATGTTACAGGTGATATGTGTCTATGTGTGTGTGTGTGTGTGTGTGTGTGTGTGTTTGTGTATGTGTATGTGTATGTGTTTGTGTGTGTGTGAGACATGCCTACCATGTGTTGTGTGTGTGATAGCATGAGTGCCCACTACACATTGTTATCACATATACCTAGACCCATTGTCATTATTTAAACGTTTGTGATCATTAATTAACTTTTACATACTCGCCATTCCCGACCTGTCATGCGACAATGTGACATCACGGGAGTGCCTAACCATTTCGCAACTAGTTAACTAGTTGATGCATCATTTGTCCAAACTACTTAACTAGTGAGGTCATAAATGTATACTAGTAAACTAGTTCAAGACAAAATTCACACTAGTCAACTAGTGGCGCAGAATTCAATCAAGAAAGAAATTGAGGCTTTCTATTGGCTCCCTATGTCCAAATAGAACATGACAACCTATCACAGTGCTGAATTTCACGAAATCCCACCCACAACATTTGCATGTGGCACACTAGTTAACATGCTGGCCAAAGGAACTCTAGCTAGTAAACTAGTGGCTTCAGTGTGACACTTACATGTAAACTAGTGAAGGCAGAACTGCTCACTAGTTAACTAGTGAAGACACAAATGCCCACTAGTTAACTAGTGAGGTCTAAAAAGTGTCACTAGTTTACTAGTGTGCACCAAAAAACCCACTAGTGAACTAGTCATGGCAATTTCCATTCGACTAGTTAACTAGTGAGGTGCAAAAAGTGTCACTAGTTTACTAGTGTGCCCCAAAATGCCCACTAGTTAACTAGTGAAGGCCATTGCAGCCCCACTAGTTAACTAGTGAGATGCCAAAACACTCACTTGTTAACATGTAAAGGCCAAAATGCCCACTAGTTTACTAGTGAGGGTGTTGTGGGCCTTACTAGTTAACTAGTGGCATGCATATTTTGTTCACTAGTTAACTAGTTACACCTAAAAACACAAACAAGCTGACCGTTTTTGTCCACTAGTTAACTAGTTGAACAATTTAAGTCTCACTAGTTTGCATGTGTGGCAGTGAAGCAGCTCACTAGTTAACTAGTGCCTGAAACAATCATTATGCATATTCTAATGAGAGGGTGGGTAGAAGACTCCTATTGGGTATCATGTAAGAATCCCACCCAGTCTAAATGTAAATTTACTGTTCATAGCCTCGCGATCAGGTCCTGATGGGTGCCCCTAGTGGCTAAAGTGACACACTGCTCTGCAACGGTACTTCAGTATAGATAGTAAAGCAGAGCCTGCAGTATGCAGTATCTCATATTCTGTCAAAATGGTTTTTAATAATAACAGGGAAACCCCATACTTTAACAAGTGAGCTCTTAGTGATCCACACCAAAGATTCAAGGATCGATTTTAATATTATTCTTTGTTTATTGTAGCTAGGCAACCACAGACATATGTATCCATTCAGTCGCGCTTTTCTGATTAATAATTGAAAAACAAAAGATTGTACACATTAACTGCACATAGTTTCAAAAGTAATTAAAAGCTCAAAGATCAAGAAAAAAACTCCATGCACTTGTAAGGAATTGAACCCTGGCCTCCCACATGAAGTCCTGCTGCTTAACCACTTGAGCTAGTCTTGCCACATCAATAATGCTATCATCAATGTTCATGTTACTGAAATGTTTTGTTGCTAGGCAACCATATACAAATGCCTCCAGTTTTATCGCGATTTTCAGACTAATAACTGAAAAACTAAAGATTGTAGACATTAACTGAACGAAGATTACAGCAATACACCACAACTTTGTCACTAGACGTGTTATCAAAACATATTTTTATGTTCAAACGATCTTAGTTTATAAAAGTTTGCTCTTAGAACAGCCTGGACGAAGTCAGCCATGTTTTCTAGGTTTCTGAGTCCTAAATGGACCAATCAAAATCCTTGTTCCGCCTTCTTCATTTGCATGCAAGTGCGACATTGCGCACTAGTAAACTAGTGGCCAATTACGTCCCACTAGTTAACTAGTTGCACAAAATGCCAGCCGTTTGTGTATTTATTCAAATTCCACTAGTTTACTAGTGTGAGGGGCATTTTTCTCCTGCTAGTTCATTATGGACAGTGTTTTGTCCTCACTAGTTAACATGTAAGGCTCAAAATGCCCTCTATAAGCTAGTGAAAGGCATTAATAATGCAGATATGCTCACTAGTTAACTAGTAAGCATGTCCTGTTCCATTACTAGTAAACTAGTAAGGCCAAACATGTCAACTAGTTAACTAGTGAAGGCCAATGTGTCACTAGTTAACTAGTAAGAGTACCTTTTGCATTACTAGTAAACTAGATAGCTCCAAAAACAGCCACTAGTGTGTGTCTTGTGCGCACTAGTTAACAAGTGAGCTGCTTTACTGCCACACATGCAAACTAGTGAGACTTAAATTGTTCCACTAGTTAACTAGTGGACAAAAACGTTCAGCTTGTTTGTGTTTTTAGGTGTAACTAGTTAACTAGTGAACAAAATGTGCATGCCACTAGTTAACTAGTAAGGCCCACAACACCCTCACTAGTAAACTAGTGGGCATTTTGGCCTTTACATGTTAACATGTGAGCGTTTTGGCATCTCACTAGTTAACTAGTGGGGCTAACTAGTGGGGCTGCAATGGCCTTCACTAGTTAACTAGTGGGCATTTTGGGGCACACTAGTAAACTAGTGACACTTTTTGCACCTCACTAGTTAACTAGTCGAATGGAAATTGCCATGACTAGTTCACTAGTGGGTGTTTTGGTGCACACTAGTAAACTAGTGACACTTTTTAGACCTCACTAGTTAACTAGTGGGCATTTGTGTCTTCACTAGTTAACTAGTGAGCAGTTCTGCCTTCACTAGTTTACATGTAAGTGTCACACTGAAGCATACCTGCCAACATTTGGTTTTCAAAATCCGGGAGATTTGTGCGGGGACCCTTCGGCACGACGGGGGGGGGGGGGGGGGTGGGGGGGTTATGAAGACATAACTTAATCTTAATTTATTGATATTTCTTTAGATTTTTTTTCCGCGCTATCAACATTGCCATCTTAAGTTCGGCTTGCATCACGTTTTCTGCCTCTGTCTGCAGTGATGAAGGATGAGATCGCCTGTGATGTATCTTATCATGTTACTGGCCTCTTCTGCGCGATGGTGCCGCTGTGTTTTAATGTGCTGACTAATGTCATTTTTCCCTCCGTGGCCTACATTAAAATCAACACGGCACACCTTACAAAAAGCGTGGAGGTTGTTGATATGACTGGGTAAGATACACGTAAATTGTTGCGTCCAACATTGCTGAAATTTACAAGTGTACTTCGGTTTCTTTGCGGGGACACCGCGACCACCTTCACCTGCCATGTCTATCGGCTCGCTTAAACGCGACTGCGCAACTGGGTTATAGGTTGCCAGGTTAAGGTGACAAACGGGTTGAAATTGTATATGGTGTGTGTGGGTTGTGTGAATATAATGCATTTGATACAATATCTGGCAACTGGTCTACATTAGACAAACATATTGGTCCGATTCATAAAGGAGTTTGGGCCATGCAAATTACGGGAGTTTCCCGGGAGAAATAACAATCCGGGAGGGGTCCGGGAGATAGGGCTAAAAACGGGAGAAACCCGGGAAAAACGGGAGTGTTGGCAGGTATGCACTGAAGCCACTAGTTTACTAGCTAGAGTTCCTTTGGCCAGCATGTTAACTTGTGTGCCACATGCAAATGTTGTGGGTGGGATTTCGTGAAATTCAGCACTGTGATTGGTTGTCATGTTCTATTTGGACATAGGGAGCCAATAGAAAGCCTCAATTTCCAGAATTCTCCGCCTCCTAATTTGAATTCTGCGCCACTAGTTGACTAGTGTGAATTTTGTTTTGAACTAGTTTACTAGTATACATTTATGACCTCACTAGTTAACTAGTTTGGACAAATGATGCATCAACTAGTTAACTAGTGAGCCTGCTGCCATCACCTAGCTAGCTAGTAAGCCATTTATGGTTCACTAGTTAACTAGTGACATTGACCTACTGCAACTAGTTAACTAGTGAGGTGTTTTGCCTTCACTAGTAAACATGTGCACATTTTTGGCTGTCACTAGTTAACTAGTGAGACCCAAAAGCCTTCAACTAGCTGACTGGTATGCATTTTGGCCTTTACTAGTTAACTAGTAGACATTTCTGGCTCTCACTAGTTAACTAGTGAAGCTAAAATGTGTTCACTAGTTAACTAGTGAGCCTTTTGGCTCCCACTAGTTAACTAGTGTGCATATTTTGGCCCTCACTAGTTAACTAGTTCACACAAACATGGCTCACTAGTTAACTAGTTGACAAAAATGGCTTACATGTACATGACAATTATGCCTGATATCAAGATATCAGAATAAATGCTCAATCGGCTTGCCATATGTCTTAAACTGTCTTTTGTTGCTTGTGAAATACATATAATACACATTTTTGTATTAAGTGGTAGGGTTGCAAATGTTAAATATATATAAATTCAACATCCTATAATTGTGAGATTGACCAGCAGGGGGCACAACAGTGTAAACCATGTTGTTTTTTGTTTTGTTTTCTGGACAGAATTTCTGAAAGCAGTGGAGTAGATCTGTGGTTCAAATTGATATTCAGTGAACACAGAAATGCTATGTTGATGACCAAATACAAGGAAAGTCTTTGAGAAAAAAAATCAGGTTTTTCAGAAGCTGATTTAAATATTGTAGCATCAAGTTTAGATTATAAGAATTTGATACAAGCTATGAGCAGATTAAAAAAAAAGACAACTCAAGATAAAACAAATTAATTAGTCATTGAGTGAATTTACAATGTGGAAATTATTGCATATAAAACACATTTGCTTATTCACCCACTCATGAATGCCTGATATTTCTATATTATGTGAAGGAATTGTAAATATTGTGAAATACATTCTAACCATTCCAAATGTTGAGACTGGATAACATGCCTGCTGTAGCCTACTCTACTCCAGGCCTGCCATGTGAATCACCTGTTGGGCTACACTATAGATTTTCTTCAACCCCTCTAGGAGCACAGATCGTGAGATAATAAAAGAGACTACAGCTGATGTTATATTGCCAGGAACAGGCACAAGGTTGTGCAGATCCTCCACAACACCTGCTGCCATCAGCGTCTGCCCTAAACTTGATCGTTGAAGGCATGGTATTTCATCATGTACCTTGAACAAAGCTAATTTCCCTATCGTGACCAGTTTTGGTTTGTTTACTACAATGGGAAAATCAAATGCAGATGAGAGACCTGACACTGGGATACCTCCTATTGCACCTGAGAATAGCAAAGCCCAGATAATTTTCTTGAATGTCTTATATTTTTCACAGCAGACTGCTGAGAATACACAGGTAGAACAGCTTGTCTCTTGAGTTTTGAAAGGTATCCCTCCAGAGTATGTACCAGTTTCTCAAAGTCAAACCTGTTCAGGTCTCGGGATGTAATGAGGAAGACAGGATCAGGATAATTCAGATTATTTAGATGTTTCTTACAATCGTCCCGTATTTTCTGAAGTGTCTGTTCCTCTGTTACTCCCTTCTTTACTTCTTCTTCTACATCCCTGTCAATCTTTGTGCGAACAAAGTAGAAATTCTTTTTCCTTTTCTGGATTTCCTTTATCAGAATGATGTCATTCTTCCTGAATCTTGTTGCACTCACTATGATAAAGAAGTCATAGTTTTGGAACTTTAAAGCTTTCAAATAGGTCTTTTGTTTGAATCCAGGCTCCCCAGACCCTGGCAGGTCCCAGATAGTGACAATGGGCATGGTTGGGTGGGGGTAAGCGGTGGGCTTTGAAGTGGTCTGTGTGACTCCAGTAGATGCAGCTCCATCATCAGTATCTGTAAGACCTCTAATGGAATTCACAAAAGAGGACTTTCCTGCGCCAGTCTCTCCTGTTACAGCAATATTGAGCACCACATTATCAAGCCTGTTGACTTCTTCTCTGGCTCTGGCAATGGCCGGCTTCACAGTCTGTTCACCAGAATCCACCAGGAGTAAAGCATGTGCATTATCCTGATCAGCCATAATCTAAAAGGAAAAGGTAATGTCCGCTATTACATTACAAGTTCTGTTTTTTAGCAAGAAGCTATCTAATTTAATTTAAATGTGTATGTTATAATGACTAATTGACTCAGGATTAATACAGCTCAACAATGTAATTTGAGTCTCATGCCAGCATTAAATCATTTTTAGTAAGTGATGTATTTATAGTAGTACACTGTTTTTGTTTTTGTTTATTTTTATATTTTAACTTTATATTTTGTAATTTCCAAAGAGAGGATCTGTGCCTTTGACTGTGGCTTTTATCTTTGTCAGTGCGTGGGCTCCAAAACATGTGATAAGGACAAAAATCAAGGAAGGAGCTTGCTCCTCAAAACGTATCTTTAACAACCGAGTTTCACATCGAAAAGTGATTTATTGGCTCACCAGACTATACAGGTAAAACCCGAAACGTTTGCACTTGCACTTTAGTTTTACCTGTATAGTCTGGTGAGCCAATAAATCACTTTTTGATGTGAAACTCGGTTGTTAAAGATACTTTTTGAGGAGCAAGCTCGTTCCTTGATTTTTGTCCTTTTAACTTTATATTTTGGTAAAAAAGTCAAAAAAATCACCGCTCATCTGTTGAGGTGCTGGATTAGCAAGTAATTCAATGAAAAGTAAAGAAAAATCCGCACACTCAAGTCTTTGCAAAACACTTGAGTGTGCGGATTTTTCTTTACTTTTCAACTTTATATTTTGGAAATACATTTACCAAATAAAGGATTATATTCTTTACTACTAACACATAGCCTACAAGTGCAATCCAATTTTTAGAAAAGTTAATGAACTTAATGTCAATTAAAGTAAAATTAATCAAGATAATTTCATTAATAGCTAAACATTGTTTTAACTTACAGTCAAGGTCTTCAGCTTTTGCTTAAGATAAGTATACGGTGAAAGTATACGGTGGAAGGTTTTCTTTACTACTTTTTAAAATGATGCCTGGACACACCTGAAAGTATGTGAAGCGTAAGTCTGAGAGTTTCAGATTCTATAACAAATCCGGTTGTTTCTGAAGGAGGAGCTCATGGGGATTCTAAATGAAAGCTCTAGCATAAGTTCTACCACCAGGAAGACTCGAATGCTACGTCATTCATTCATTCATTACCCTTGACCAATCACAGCTTTCACCTGTTTTATAATGACTCGTCTAACATACCTGCTTCACTGCATTCATTATGTAAATACAAGATTGAAATAGTTAAAAGTCTTTGGCATAGCCACTGTCAGCAGTCCAGGTCTTGTCAACACAAAGTTCCCACCTTCTTCCCCACCACCACGTTTAGGCCCAGTCACCTTGCCCAGGGGGTAGTTCCACCCTGCCAGCTTTCACCAGGATTTGTCAAGTCAAGCCTTTACAAGACCTGGACTGCTGACAGTGGCTATGCCAAAGACTTTTAACTATTTCAATCTTGTATTTACATAATTCTGTCATGCAATGAAACCTTCAAGCTGCATTTTAACTCTCTGAGTCTTTCTGGTAGCACTCGTGTACTTAAAATATTCAGCAGGTGTAGGCAGGTTTATTCAGAAAAGTATGTGGGCATTAGTCACAGAGTCATTTACTTGTATATCGGCATTAGTCACAGAGGGCCGAATTCTCCCATTTGCGAATATAATACGATAATTACTGCTCGACAATAATGCCGGCGTCTGTGCTGACTTCAGTCAAGTTGGAAAGAAATGGACAGATTTGAACGAAGTAGGCTATGAGATGATGACTTCACATCAAGTTAAAACTGATGGTGCACAGACTTCTATATCCATCTGCCGCCAAACAAAAAATTACCTTATACTGTATCAACCAATCTTTGGTTGTTTCACATGCAACCTGCTGTATATGTCTATAGCGATGGGTCTGACGTATAACGTTGTCATGGTAAGCACATTGCATTGAAGAAGACACACATGTCTGGTTAAATAGTTGACAAGACAACAAATGACAACTGGGTGGAGAAGGTAATGTGCATTTACTCAAAACGAAATAGGGGGGGGGCGCTCGAGCAGCGACATGTGAAGACGTGTAATTTCGGTGCTCCGAGAGAGAAAAATAATTTTCATCTTTATAATGTGAAATTTTATTTGAATCACCACAAGTCAGCAAGTTCAACTGCTACTGCATATGCGGAGCATCTTTTCTATCATTTCAAGTGATGTCTAAACAGAAAATGTCGAAGAATAGACTCTGATAGAGTGGTGGATCACGAAACGCAACTATCCCAACTAAACGTCGAAGTGTCCAAATTAAGCCAAAAGGTCGAAGACCTCGAAGGCAGACAGCGCCGAGACAACATTCGCATTCTGGGGGTCAAAGAAACTTTTGTGCTGGGTCCTCGTCCTACACAGTCCGTGGCCAAACTACTTCAAGACTGCTTGAAGTTAGACGCGGTGCCAACGCTGGATAGGGCGCATCGCAGTCTACAACCTGAGCCGGGGAAAGGCAACACTCGTCCGCGTCCTAGGCAGCAGTGGCCGCGAGCTATTATCGTCAAATTCCACTACCACCAGGAAAAGCAGGAAGTGCTACGAAAAGCGGCAGCTACGACTTCACTCGAGTTTGACGGAGAGAAGATAATGATCTTCCCAGATCTACCGCAGGCTGTGGTTAAACGGAGGGCTGCTTTCAAGGACACTAAAGAACTTTTACGTCGCCACCCTGACGTCCGATTCGGGATGGTTTATCCTGCTAAGCTGAGGATCACCTCTCCTCTCGGGGAAGATATCTTTTCCAGCCCGACGGCGGCCAAGGACTATGTGCTGGCGAACTTTTCCCAAATTCCACAAAACGAGGCGGTGGAATAAGTATCCTTAACTAAACTTATTTCTTCTACTTATTTCTTCTACTTGGTCACTGGCATCTTTAGTTGTATTTTTTTTTTCTGCTCCACAGTGCAATATGCACAGTTAATACTGAAATGATAGACTTGCAATGATTGTGTTTGCTGACTTGGGTTATGAAACATATCTTTTAACATATCTTTTCTTTTATCTCTCGTCATGGGCAACGAGGAAGGCAACGGCTAGCTCAGTTAGGCTTGAAGCGTTGGAATCTATAGGTTTACATGTTAGGCTGTATACCATATGGGGGGTGGGCGACTGTCTTGAGTTCAGGGGAAGACATGTCTGTGGGTACATGTTTTGTGTATTGCTTGGTTTTATGTGTCTATGTTTTTTTTCGGGCCCGAGCACCGAAGGGCGCAAGGCCCCTATTGTTTTTGTAAGGATTATTAGGGCCCGAGCACCGAAGGGCGCAAGGCCCTATTGTTTTTGTAAGGATTATTATTAGGGGCCGAGCACCGAAGGGCGCAAGGCCCTATTGGTTTTGTAAGGATTATTATTTTTCACTATTATTATTATTAGGGCCCGAGCACCGAAGGGCGCAAGGCCCTATTGTTTTTGTAAGGATTATTATTATTATTATTAGGGCCCGAGCACCGATGGTGCGCAAGGCCGTCCGAGAGGTGCGAAGCCCTATTGTTTTTGGAAAGATTATTGGGGGCCAAGCAGCGAAGCTGCGAAGGCACCCATTGTGTTTCTAGCTTTTCCTATTATTGGGGGCCAAGCAGCGAAGCTGCGCGGCAACCCATAGTGATTCTACCTTTTCTTATTGGGGGCCAAGCAGCGAAGCTGCGCGGCAACCCATAGTGATTCTACCTTTTCTTATTGGGGGCCAAGCAGCGAAGCTGCGCGGCAACCCATAGTGATTCTACCTTTTCTTATTATTGGGGGCCAAGCAGCGAAGCTGCGAGGCAACCATTGTGTTTGTTAGTTTTCTTATTATTAGGGGTCCGAGCAGCGTAGCTGCAGGAACCCTATTGTTTCTGTACCGTTCATTTTTTGGCCAAAATTCTGTAAAAGTCATACTGCAGCCTAAACCGTAACTCCAAAACTCTTGAAATTTTCAGGTATGGTTACCAGTACCCCCCTCTACCCATAACCCAAAATTTGGGGTACTGCACCCAAAGGTGGCGCTATTGAAAAAAAAAGTTAATTATGCTTATTTCTCCTTACCAGATTCACCTAGACTCAAAATTCTTTCAGAATATTAATCTCTAAACTCAGATGCATCTTTTTGGCCCTGGTCTTATGGTCTACAAATGTTTACTTTTTCCACAATTTCATGGAAAAGCCAAACATTATAAAAAGTTTCACACTCTTCAAAAATAATCGAATCTTCACCAAAATTCTCACAGACAATGTTTAGACCAAGCCTCACAAAAGTTATCGCTCAGAATTTTGATATTTTGTTCCATTTCAGAGATATAGGCCAATAAAGTTAGACCACTTAGGCCTTTTTTCCTAGATCACCTATATTCCTATAAACCGTAAGTCCTAGAAACTTGACATTTTCAAGTATTGTTACCAGTACCCCCCACTACCCATAACCCAAATTTGGGGTACTGCACCCAAAGGTGGCGCTCTTGTCAAAAACGCTTATTTCTCCTTACCAGATTCACCTAGACTCAAAATTCTTTCATCATATTAATCTCTACATTCAGATGCATCTTTTTCACCCTGGTCTTATGCTCTAAAAATGTTTACTTTTGCCACAATTTCAGAGAAAAGCCAAACATCATAAAAAGTTTCACAGGCTTCAAAAATTATCAAATCTTCACCAAAATTCTCACAGACAATGTTTAGACAAAGCCTCACAAAAGTTATCAAAAGAATTTGGATACGTTGTTCCATTTCAGAGATATAGGCCAATAAAGTTCGACCACTCAGCCCATTTCTCCTATATCACCTATATTCCTATATGAGTAATTTTTTTTTTCTTGGATAACAACCATACAACCATCATTAGGTGGATACCATTAACAGTGCACATTTTCAGATATGTACTCTTTTTTATAAAGCCCTTAATTCTATTGTCAAATGTATGCTAGGAATTTTCTTGATGTTGTGTGTTTGCCAACACACATTTTCACCATTTGAATGTGACTGCTCAATGTGTATGATTGTCAGTGGCTGAGTGGGATAATGCCTAGTGCTGGTGTTTGTTAGGTTGAGAGTTCGAATCCTGCTAGAGCTTTAGGCTCAAGATGCACATGCTATTGGTTATTGAAGATTCACACTATTGAACAGCACCTGAATGACATCAGACAATTAACATTCACACTCATTAGTTGCCAATAATCAGAATGCCGACACACTCTATGACATATAGGGGAACTTTTTTGTTTACTATTTTTCCTTCATCATTAAGTCTATCATATTTATATTTCATCCATTACTGTTCTTCTCTATAAATGTCTAATTGCCCCAGAATATCCAAAAGTTTTCAGGTGTACTTTTTCAGGAAAGCCCTTCATTTTATTGTCAAATATATACTTGGAGTTTTTCTTGTGTGTTTACCAACACACATTTTCACCATGTGAATGTGACTACCCAATATGTAGGATTGTCAGTGGCTCAGTGGGATAATGCCTAGTGCTGGTGTTTGTTAGGTTGAGGGTTCGAATCCCCGGTAGTGCTTTAGGCTCTAGCTCGAATACTATTGGTTATTGAAGATTCACACCATTGAACAGCACCTGAATGACATCAGGCAATCAACATTCACACTCATCAGTTGCCAAGAATCAAAATGCCGAGACACTCTATGACATTCAGGGGAACTTCTTTGTTTACTATTTTTCCTTCATCATTAAGTCTATCATATTTATATTTAATCTATTAGTGTTCATTTCTACAAATGTCTAATCGCCCCTCCATGCTTGGAGTTTTTCTTGTGTGTTTACCAATACACATTTTCACCATGTGAATGTGACTGGCCAACATGTAGGATTGACAGTGGCTCAGTGGGATAATGCCTTGTACTGGTGATCCTTAGGTTGAGAGTTCAAATCCCACTTGAAGCATTAGTGGGTTGTGGATGTTAGCATACTACAATAGAATGCTGTTGGGTTGTGGAGGATAACACACTATAACATTACAGCTACTTGTCAATATGGACTTGTAGTGCAAGGCAAGTATTACTGTATAATTATAAGCTGTAGCCTATAATTATTTGTTATTCTTATAATATTTGTCATTTCTTATACATATTTAGTCGGCTCTTCCACTTGACAGAACAACTCTATATCGGTTAAGGATGTCACGCATGAAACAATGCTGCAGAAACACGAAAATACGACTTTGAGTTTAGTAGGCTATAATTTTCAGTTCCTGTTTATCTATTGCACAATGGGTAATAATTTAAAGGAATCATGTTGCAGTCTTGTAAATAGTGACCCTGCAAGATCCCTAGTCATTGCAAAATCATAGTCTGTGACTTAAAACTCTACTACTTGTCTTTAGATGTGAGAGGGTCTGAGACTGTGGTCTTTCAAAAATCTTTTCCAAATCTTTGCAAATCTTTCCAAAGTTTACCCGCTGGGAAACCCTGTAGCTCCGGAGCAGGGGCTCAGACCAGGATAAATTGTTTGCTCGCCCTCAGTTCGCTCTTTTGTTCATCTCAACCCAGCACTCCAGTGTGTCCTGCTCTGTGTGCGTCTTTGAGTTAACGTAAGTCATCACTTTAATCACCCTCACTATGACTTTTGTGATGTTTATCAGTTTGTAGAGTAGTTCTGCCATCATGTGTAAAGTTAAGGTCTTTGTTGGTTTGGTGTGTTGGAGTCCCATGTGAGAGATGATTAGGTGATGTTGGTTGACTTGGGATGTCAAGTATTGTTTAGTTGTACCTTATATAGCCATATGATTTCAGTTTATTGTTCAAATGTCAATTGGTTTGTTTGTGAGTTGGGATCTGTACTGATTTACCCCATTTCACTGATTACTCCATTTTCTGTTTGTTTCCTCTTTGATGCAGCACACATACAAGTAAAGAACAAAAGAACAGATGAATTGAAACTCAAATAAAGTTAACTTGTGTTGCACCGAAACCTGCCATCTCCGTGTCATCACTCCATACCATTGAGCCTTCTGAGTCACACCATTGAACAGCACCTGAATGACATCAGGCAATTAACATTCACACTCATTACACACTGCTGGTGTTTGTTAGGTTGAGAGTTCGAATCCTGCTAGAGCTTGAAGCTCAAGATGCACATGCTATTGGTTATTGAAGATTGACACCATTGAAGAGCACCTGAATGACATCAGGCAATTAACATTCACACTCATTAGTTGCCAAGAATCAGAATGCCGACACACTCTATGACATATAGGGGAACTTCTTTGTTTACTATTTTTCCTTCATCATTAAGTCTATCATATTTATATTTCATCCATTACTGTTCTTCTCTATAAATGTCTAATTGCCCCAGAATATCCAAAAGTTTTCAGGTGTACTCTTTCAGGAAAGCCCTTCATTTTATTGTCAAATGTATACTTGGAGTTTTTCTTGTGTGTTTACCAACACACATTTTCACCATGTGAATGTGACCGCCTAATATGTCGGATTGTTAGTGGCTCAGAGGGATAATGCCTAGTGCTGGTGTTTGTTAGGTTGAGAGTTCGAATCCTGCTAGAGCTTTAGGCTCAAGATGCACATGCTATTGGTTATTTAAGAGTCACACCATTGAACAGCACCTGAATGACATCAGGCAATCAACATTCACACTCATTAGTTGCCAAGAATCAGAATGCCGACACACTCGAAGACATATAGGGGAACTTCTTTGTTTACTATTTTTCCTTCATCATTAAGTCTATCATATTTATATTTCATCCATTACTGTTCTTCTCTACAAATGTCTAATTGTCCCAGAATTTCCAAACGTTTTCAGGTGTTCTCTTTCAGGAAAGCCCTTCATTTTATTGTCAAATATATACTTGGAGTTTTTCTTGTGTGTTTACCAACACACATTTTCACCATGTGAATGTGACTACCCAATATGTAGGATTGTCAGTGGCTCAGTGGGATAATGCCTAGTGCTGGTGTTTGTTAGGTTGAGGGTTCGAATCCCCGGTAGTGCTTTAGGCTCTAGCTCGAATACTATTGGTTATTGAAGATTCACACCATTGAACAGCACCTGAATGACATCAGGCAATCAACATTCACACTCATCAGTTGCCAAGAATCAGAATGCGGAGACACTCTATGACATTCAGGGGAACTTCTTTGTTTACTATTTTTCCTTCATCATTAAGTCTATCATATTTATATTTAATCTATTAGTGTTCATTTCTACAAATGTCTAATCGCCCCTCCATGCTTGGAGTTTTTCTTGTGTGTTTACCAATACACATTTTCACCATGTGAATGTGACTGGCCAACATGTAGGATTGACAGTGGCTCAGTGGGATAATGCCTTGTACTGGTGATCGATCCTTAGGTTGAGAGTTCAAATCCCACTTGAAGCATTAGTGGGTTGTGGATGTTAGCATACTACAATAGAATGCTGTTGGGTTGTGGAGGATAACACACTATAACATTACAGCTACTTGTCAATATGGACTTGTAGTGCAAGGCAAGTATTACTGTATAATTATAAGCTGTAGCCTATAATTATTTGTTATTCTTATAATATTTGTCATTTCTTATACATATTTAGTCGGCTCTTCCACTTGACAGAACAACTCTATATCGGTTAAGGATGTCACGCATGAAACAATGCTGCAGAAACACGAAAATACGACTTTGAGTTTAGTAGGCTATAATTTTCAGTTCCTGTTTATCTATTGCACAATGGGTAATAATTTAAAGGAATCATGTTGCAGTCTTGTAAATAGTGACCCTGCAAGATCCCTAGTCATTGCAAAATCATAGTCTGTGACTTAAAACTCTACTACTTGTCTTTAGATGTGAGAGGGTCTGAGACTGTGGTCTTTCAAAAATCTTTTCCAAATCTTTGCAAATCTTTCCAAAGTTTACCCGCTGGGAAACCCTGTAGCTCCGGAGCAGGGGCTCAGACCAGGATAAATTGTTTGCTCGCCCTCAGTTCGCTCTTTTGTTCATCTCAACCCAGCACTCCAGTGTGTCCTGCTCTGTGTGCGTCTTTGAGTTAACGTAAGTCATCACTTTAATCACCCTCACTATGACTTTTGCGATGTTTATCAGTTTGTAGAGTAGTTCTGCCATCATGTGTAAAGTTAAGGTCTTTGTTTGTTGGTTTGGTGTGTTGGAGTCCCATGTGAGAGATGATTAGGTGATGTTGGTTGACTTGGGATGTCAAGTATTGTTTAGTTGTACCTTATATAGCCATATGATTTCAGTTTATTGTTCAAATGTCAATTAGTTTGTTTGTGAGTTGGGATCTGTACTGATTTACCCCATTTCACTGATTACTCCATTTTCTGTTTGTTTCCTCTTTGATGCAGCACACATACAAGTAAAGAACAAAAGAACAGATGAATTGAAACTCAAATAAAGTTAACTTGTGTTGCACCGAAACCTGCCATCTCCGTGTCATCACTCCATACCATTGAGCCTTCTGAGTCACACCATTGAACAGCACCTGAATGACATCAGGCAATTAACATTCACACTCATTACACACTGCTGGTGTTTGTTAGGTTGAGAGTTCGAATCCTGCTAGAGCTTGAAGCTCAAGATGCACATGCTATTGGTTATTGAAGATTGACACCATTGAAGAGCACCTGAATGACATCAGGCAATTAACATTCACACTCATTAGTTGCCAAGAATCAGAATGCCGACACGCTCTATGACATATAGGGGAACTTCTTTGTTTACTATTTTTCCTTCATCATTAAGTCTATCATATTTATATTTCATCCATTACTGTTCTTCTCTACAAATGTCTAATTGTCCCAGAATTTCCAAACGTTTTCAGGTGTTCTCTTTCAGGAAAGCCCTTCATTTTATTGTCAAATGTATACTTGGAGTTTTTCTTGTGTGTTTACCAATACACATTTTCACCATGTGAATGTGACTGGCAAAGATGTAGGATTGACAGTGGCTTAGTGGGATAATGCCTTGTACTGGTCATCCTTATGTTGAGAGTTCAAATCCCACCTGAAGCATTAGTGTTAAAATACTGTTGGGTTGTGGAGGTTAGCATACTAGAATAGAATGCTGTTGGGTTGTGGAGGTTAGCACACTATAACATTACAGCATTACAGCTACTTGTCAATATGGACTTGTAGTGCAAGGCAAGTATAACTGTATAATTATACGCTGTTTATCTTATTGACTCCGACACAGAACCCACCACCACAAATACAATTCAATTATGTGGGAAACACTGCCTTCCATTATCAAACCCTTCATCTTATCCACAACAAATAAATAGTCCTGTAGAATCAAGTATTGTTAGAATACTGTTGGGTTGTGGAGGTTAGCACACTATAATGTTACAGCACAGGGTAATCCTAATTTTATGCATCAAATTTATTCCAATCCAACTCAAAAGTTTTGAACGACACAAAGTGAAGGTTTTATCCAGATCAAAACCAAGAATAGGTTATGTGATCTAATCCAATTTCAGGATCCTTGTTTCCCTTTGAACAACCCATTTTCAAGATTTGATCCAATCCGATAGCTGAAATCCGGTAACTGAAATCCGATAACCGAAATCCGATCACATTTCTTTTGAACAATTGTGCCCAAACAATCAAAGCATATGTAAAACTAAAAAGCTATGCTATCATGTTCGTTTTGCTCGGACCCCGTAAATCACCGCTTGCGGTTATATTTATTATTATTCCGCCATGGAAGTCTATGGCAGCCCATAGAACCGTCTGGTGAAAAGTTGTGAATTTTGGCACACTGATTGGGGACAGTCCAATAATTAATCTCACCAAGTTTCATGCCGGCACCTCCAGCGCTCTAGCGCCACCAACAGGCTAAAGTTGGACGTGCGTTCACGCACGTAACTTTTGACCCGTTTGCCCGATTGTCAAAAATGTGGTATCGTTGGAATCCTTGGACCAAGCCGAGTTCAACGCACTCTATGACGTCAATTTCCGCCATGATGGATTTTCCGCCATTTTGGATTTTGTCAAAAACCTTTAAAAAGTTTCACGCCTCACATAGTTTGTCCGATTTTCACGAAACTTAGCACATAACATCTTCAGACCAAGCCGCACAAAAGTTATCGATTTTCATCTTCGGAACTAAAACCGTTTTCCCGTAACAGCCAAACGAAATATGTGGCGAAGCCGCCAAACAGGAAGTGAGCTCATATCTCAGCAACCCTTTCATCTGTCATAACCAAACTTAGTACATGGACTTATAACCCCATCAGTAGGGCACTCAAAAAATCTGGTGACCTTTGACCTCTAGGGGGCGCTGTAATTAAGAAATATGCCTATTAGCCTGTAGCTGCTGTTGTGCTTAGAATTAAAACGCACTAGTGGTGTCTGACAATACTGTGGAAGGTCCTTAGGCCGACCCAAGCCAACTTGTGATGTCATCGTAATTGATTTGGTCGCCATATTGGATTTAATCAAAAACATGAATAATTATTCGCAAGTCACAAATTTCAGCTGATCCACACCAAAATTGGCAGAGACAATCTTCAGACCATGCCTTATCAGTGTATTTTTTTCTGGAACAATTGACAGAAGCGTTTGCCTGTAACAGCCAATCGAAATTTGCGGCGAAGCCGCCAAACAGGAAGTGAGCTCATATCTCAGCAACGCTTTCATGTATAAAAACCAAACTTAGTACATGGTCCTCTGGACCCACCAGGAGGACGCTCAAGAAATTTGGTGACCTTTGACCTCTAGGGGGCTCTGTAATTGGCAAAAATGTATTTTGGCCTGTAGTTGCTGCATTATTCTGCAATGGAGGTCAATGGCAGCCCATAGAACCATCTGGTTCATCCTGATGATGCACAAATAATTTGGTGACCTTTGACCTCTATTGGGGCATTGAAATCACAGCAAGCATGATCATATCTCAATCGATCTTTTATTTTTGATGTGAAACTGTTGACAGCGAGTTCCATCCAGTTAATTCAATGCGTGCGTGCAAGGGTGTGGCGGGGTGGGAACGGGGTGGGACGGGCAGGGGCGGGCAGGGGCAATTGCAGTGGTGGGTTGGCTGGGTGAGGGGGCGGCGACACTCAGCCCTGGTTCAGCCACACAAAATCAGTTATGTTTTGATGTGAAACTTGACCTTGTAACTCAGCCAATCTTGGGTTGTTTGACATGGAACTTGTTGTGACTGCTTAATGCTATATGCCTGATGCCACGGCATTGAGTTGCATGGCAAATCTGGACTTCTGGACTGCTGAACTGCCTGCTTGGCCCCCTCATTGCTGCTTGCAGCTATATTTGGGGGCCAAGCAGCGAAGCTGCGAAGGCACCCATTGTGTTTCTATGATTTCTTATTGGGGGCCAAGCAGCGAAGCTGCGAAGGCACCCATTGTGTTTCTTTTTTTTCTTATTATTATTATTGGGGGCCAAGCAGCGAAGCTGCGAAGGCACCCATTGTGTTTGTACGTTTTCTTCCCTATTATTAGGGGTCCGAGCAGCGTAGCTGCAGGAACCCTATTGTTTCTGTACCGTTCATTTTTTGGCCAAAATTCTGTAAAAGTCATACTGCAGCCTAAACCGTAACTCCAAAACTCTTGAAATTTTCAGGTATGGTTACCAGTACCCCCCTCTACCCATAACCCAAAATTTGGGGTACTGCACCCAAAGGTGGCGCTATTGAAAAAAAAAGTTAATTATGCTTATTTCTCCTTACCAGATTCACCTAGACTCAAAATTCTTTCAGAATATTAATCTCTAAACTCAGATGCATCTTTTTGGCCCTGGTCTTATGGTCTACAAATGTTTACTTTTTCCACAATTTCATGGAAAAGCCAAACATTATAAAAAGTTTCACACTCTTCAAAAATAATCGAATCTTCACCAAAATTCTCACAGACAATGTTTAGACCAAGCCTCACAAAAGTTATCGCTCAGAATTTTGATATTTTGTTCCATTTCAGAGATATAGGCCAATAAAGTTAGACCACTTAGGCCTTTTTTCCTAGATCACCTATATTCCTATAAACCGTAAGTCCTAGAAACTTGACATTTTCAAGTATTGTTACCAGTAACCCCCACTACCCATAACCCAAATTTGGGGTACTGCACCCAAAGGTGGCGCTCTTGTCAAAAACGCTTATTTCTCCTTACCAGATTCACCTAGACTCAAAATTCTTTCATCATATTAATCTCTACATTCAGATGCATCTTTTTCACCCTGGTCTTATGTTCTAAAAATGTTTACTTTTGCCACTATTTCAGAGAAAAGCCAAACATCATAAAAAGTTTCACAGGCTTCAAAAATTATCAAATCTTCACCAAAATTCTCACAGACAATGTTTAGACTAAGCCTCACAAAAGTTATCAAAAGAATTTGGATACGTTGTTCCATTTCAGAGATATAGGCCAATAAAGTTTGACCACTCAGCCCATTTCTCCTATATCACCTATATTCCTATATGAGTAATTTTTTTTCTTGGATAACAACCATACAACCATCATTAGGTGGATACCATTAACAGTGCACATTTTCAGATATGTACTCTTTTTTATAAAGCCCTTAATTCTATTGTCAAATGTATACTTGGAGTTTTTCTTGTGTGTTTACCAACACACATTTTCACCATTTGAATGTGACTGCTCAATGTGTATGATTGTCAGTGGCTGAGTGGGATAATGCCTAGTGCTGGTGTTTGTTAGGTTGAGAGTTCAAATCCTGCTAGAGCTTTAGGCTCAAGATGCACATGCTATTGGTTATTGAAGATTCACACTATTGAACAGCACCTGAATGACATCAGACAATTAACATTCACACTCATTAGTTGCCAAGAATCAGAATGCCGACACACTCTATGACATATAGGGGAACTTCTTTGTTTACTATTTTTCCTTCATCATTAAGTCTATCATATTTATATTTCATCCATTACTGTTCTTCTCTATAAATGTCTAATTGCCCCAGAATATCCAAAAGTTTTCAGGTGTACTCTTTCAGGAAAGCCCTTCATTTTATTGTCAAATGTATACTTGGAGTTTTTCTTGTGTGTTTACCAACACACATTTTCACCATGTGAATGTGACTGCCTAATATGTTGGATTGTTAGTGGCTCAGAGGGATAATGCCAAGTGCTGGTGTTTGTTAGGTTGAGAGTTCGAATCCTGCTAGAGCTTTAGGCTCAAGATGCACATGCTATTGGTTATTGAAGAGTCACACCATTGAACAGCACCTGAATGACATCAGGCAATCAACATTCACACTCATTAGTTGCCAAGAATCAGAATGCCGACACACTCTATGACATATAGGGGAACTTCTTTGTTTACTATTTTTCCTTCATCATTAAGTCTATCATATTTATATTTAATCTATTAGTGTTCATCTCTACAAATGTCTAATCGCCCCTCCATACTTGGAGTTTTTCTTGTGTGTTTACCAATACACATTTTCACCATGTGAATGTGACTGGCCAACATGTAGGATTGACAGTGGTTCAGTGGGATAATGCCTTGTACTGGTGATCCTTATGTTGAGTGTTCAAATCCCACCTGAAGCATTAGTGTTAAAATACTGTTGGGTTGTGGAGGTTAGCATACTAGAATAGAATGCTGTTGGGTTGTGGAGGTTAGCACACTATAACATTACAGCATTACAGCTACTTGTCAATATGGACTTGTAGTGCAAGGCAAGTATAACTGTATAATTATACGCTATTTATCTTATTGACTCCGACACAGAACCCACCACCACAAATACAATTCAATTCTGTGGGAAACACTGCCTTCCATTATCAAACCCTTCATCTTATCCACAACAAATAAATAGTCCTGTAGAATCAAGTATTGTTAGAATACTGTTGGGTTGTGGAGGTTAGCACACTATAATGTTACAGCACAGGGTAATCCTAATTTTATGCATCAAATTTATTCCAATCCAACTCAAAAGTTTTGAACGACACAAAGTGAAGGTTTTATCCAGATCAAAACCAAGAATAGATTATGTGATCTAATCCAATTTCAGGATCCTTGTTTCCCTTTGAACAACCCATTTTCAAGATTTGATCCAATCCGATAGCTGAAATCCGGTAACTGAAATCCGATAACCGAAATCCGATCACGTTTCTTTTGAACAATTGTGCCCAAACAATCAAAGCATATGTAAAACTAAAAAGCTATGCCATCATGTTCGTTTTGCTCGGACCCCGTAAATCACCGCTTGCGGTTATATTTAGGGGTCCGAGCAGCGTAGCTGCAGGAACCCTATTGTTTCTGTACCGTTCATTTTTTGGCCAAAATTCTGTAAAAGTCATACTGCAGCCTAAACCGTAACTCCAAAACTCTTGAAATTTTCAGGTATGGTTACCAGTACCCCCCTCTACCCATAACCCAAAATTTGGGGTACTGCACCCAAAGGTGGCGCAATTGAAAAAAAAAAGTTAATTATGCTTATTTCTCCTTACCAGATTCACCTAGACTCAAAATTCTTTCAGAATATTAATCTCTAAACTCAGATGCATCTTTTTGGCCCTGGTCTTATGGTCTACAAATGTTTACTTTTTCCACAATTTCATGGAAAAGCCAAACATTATAAAAAGTTTCACACTCTTCAAAAATAATCGAATCTTCACCAAAATTCTCACAGACAATGTTTAGACCAAGCCTCACAAAAGTTATCGCTCAGAATTTTTATATTTTGTTCCATTTCAGATATATAGGCCAATAAAGTTAGACCAGATAGGCCTTTTTTCCTAGATCACCTATATTCCTATAAACCGTAAGTCCTAGAAACTTGACATTTTCAAGTATTGTTACCACTACCCCCCACTACCCATAACCCAAATTTGGGGTACTGCACCCAAAGGTGGCGCTCTTGTCAAATCGCTTATTTCTCCTTACCAGATTCACCTAGACTCAAAATTCTTTCATCATATCAATCTCTACATTCAGATGCATCTTTTTCACCCTGGTCTTATGCTCTAAAAATGTTTACTTTTGCCACAATTTCAGAGAAAAGCCAAACATCATAAAAAGTTTCACAGGCTTCAAAAATTATCAAATCTTCACCAAAATTCTCACAGACAATGTTTAGACTAAGCCTCACAAAAGTTATCAAAAGAATTTGGATACGTTGTTCCATTTCAGAGATATAGGCCAATAAAGTTCGACCACTCAGCCCATTTCTCCTATATCACCTATATTCCTATATGAGTAATTTTTTTTCTTGGATAACAACCATACAACCATCATTAGGTGGATACCATTAACAGTGCACATTTTCAGATATGGACTCTTTTTTATAAAGCCCTTAATTCTATTGTCAAATGTATGCTAGGAATTTTCTTGATGTTGTGTGTTTGCCAACACACATTTTCACCATTTGAATGTGACTGCTCAATGTGTATGATTGTCAGTGGCTGAGTGGGATAATGCCTAGTGCTGGTGTTTGTTAGGTTGAGAGTTCGAATCCTGCTAGAGCTTTAGGCTCAAGATGCACATGCTATTGGTTATTGAAGATTCACACTATTGAACAGCACCTGAATGACATCAGACAATTAACATTCACACTCATTAGTTGCCAAGAATCAGAATGCCGACACACTCTATGACATATAGGGGAACTTCTTTGTTTACTATTTTTCCTTCATCATTAAGTCTATCATATTTATATTTCATCCATTACTGTTCTTTTCTATAAATGTCTAATTGCCCCAGAATATCCAAAAGTTTTCAGGTGTACTCTTTCAGGAAAGCCCTTCATTTTATTGTCAAATGTGTACTTGGAGTTTTTCTTGTGTGTTTACCAACACACATTTTCACCATTTGAATGTGACTGCTGAATGTGTATGATTGTCAGTGGCAGAGTGGGATAATGCCTAGTGCTGGTGTTTGTTAGGTTGAGAGTTCGAATCCTGCTAGAGCTTTAGGCTCAAGATGCACATGCTATTGGTTATTGAAGATTCACACTATTGAACAGCACCTGAATGACATCAGACAATTAACATTCACACTCATTAGTTGCCAAGAATCAGAATGCCGACACACTCTATGACATATAGGGGAACTTCTTTGTTTACTATTTTTCCTTCATCATTAAGTCTATCATATTTATATTTCATCCATTACTGTTCTTCTCTATAAATGTCTAATTGCCCCAGAATATCCAAAAGTTTTCAGGTGTACTCTTTCAGGAAAGCCCTTCATTTTATTGTCAAATGTATACTTGGAGTTTTTCTTGTGTGTTTACCAACACACATTTTCACCATTTGAATGTGACTGCTGAATGTGTATGATTGTCAGTGGCAGAGTCGGATAATGCCTAGTGCTGGTGTTTGTTAGGTTGAGAGTTCGAATCCTGCTAGAGCTTTAGGCTCAAGATGCACATGCTATTGGTTATTGAAGATTCACACTATTGAACAGCACCTGAATGACATCAGACAATTAACATTCACACTCATTAGTTGCCAAGAATCAGAATGCTGACACACTCTATGACATATAGGGGAACTTCTTTGTTTACTATTTTTCCTTCATCATTAAGTCTATCATATTTATATTTCATCCATTACTGTTCTTCTCTATAAATGTCTAATTGCCCCAGAATATCCAAAAGTTTTCAGGTGTACTCTTTCAGGAAAGCCCTTCATTTTATTGTCAAATGTATACTTGGAGTTTTTCTTGTGTGTTTACCAACACACATTTTCACCATTTGAATGTGACTGCTGAATGTGTATGATTGTCAGTGGCAGAGTCGGATAATGCCTAGTGCTGGTGTTTGTTAGGTTGAGAGTTCGAATCCTGCTAGAGCTTTAGGCTCAAGATGCACATGCTATTGGTTATTGAAGATTCACACTATTGAACAGCACCTGAATGACATCAGACAATTAACATTCACACTCATTAGTTGCCAAGAATCAGAATGCTGACACACTCTATGACATATAGGGGAACTTCTTTGTTTACTATTTTTCCTTCATCATTAAGTCTATCATATTTATATTTCATCCATTACTGTTCTTCTCTATAAATGTCTAATTGCCCCAGAATATCCAAAAGTTTTCAGGTGTACTCTTTCAGGAAAGCCCTTCATTTTATTGTCAAATGTATACTTGGAGTTTTTCTTGTGTGTTTACCAACACACATTTTCACCATTTGAATGTGACTGCTGAATGTGTATGATTGTCAGTGGCAGAGTGGGATAATGTCTAGTGCTGGTGTTTGTTAGGTTGAGAGTTTGAATCCTGCTAGAGCTTTAGGCTCAAGATGCACATGCTATTGGTTATTGAAGATTCACACTATTGAACAGCACCTGAATGACATCAGACAATTAACATTCACACTCATTAGTTGCCAAGAATCAGAATGCCGACACACTCTATGACATATAGGGGAACTTCTTTGTTTACTATTTTTCCTTCATCATTAAGTCTATCATATTTATATTTCATCCATTACTGTTCTTCTCTATAAATGTCTAATTGCCCCAGAATATCCAAAAGTTTTCAGGTGTACTCTTTCAGGAAAGCCCTTCATTTTATTGTCAAATGTATACTTGGAGTTTTTCTTGTGTGTTTACCAACACACATTTTCACCATTTGAATGTGACTGCTGAATGTGTATGATTGTCAGTGGCAGAGTCGGATAATGCCTAGTGCTGGTGTTTGTTAGGTTGAGAGTTCGAATCCTGCTAGAGCTTTAGGCTCAAGATGCACATGCTATTGGTTATTGAAGATTCACACTATTGAACAGCACCTGAATGACATCAGACAATTAACATTCACACTCATTAGTTGCCAAGAATCAGAATGCTGACACACTCTATGACATATAGGGGAACTTCTTTGTTTACTATTTTTCCTTCATCATTAAGTCTATCATATTTATATTTCATCCATTACTGTTCTTCTCTATAAATGTCTAATTGCCCCAGAATATCCAAAAGTTTTCAGGTGTACTCTTTCAGGAAAGCCCTTCATTTTATTGTCAAATGTATACTTGGAGTTTTTCTTGTGTGTTTACCAACACACATTTTCACCATTTGAATGTGACTGCTGAATGTGTATGATTGTCAGTGGCAGAGTGGGATAATGTCTAGTGCTGGTGTTTGTTAGGTTGAGAGTTTGAATCCTGCTAGAGCTTTAGGCTCAAGATGCACATGCTATTGGTTATTGAAGATTCACACTATTGAACAGCACCTGAATGACATCAGACAATTAACATTCACACTCATTAGTTGCCAAGAATCAGAATGCCGACACACTCTATGACATATAGGGGAACTTCTTTGTTTACTATTTTTCCTTCATCATTAAGTCTATCATATTTATATTTCATCCATTACTGTTCTTCTCTATAAATGTCTAATTGCCCCAGAATATCCAAAAGTTTTCAGGTGTACTCTTTCAGGAAAGCCCTTCATTTTATTGTCAAATGTATACTTGGAGTTTTTCTTGTGTGTTTACCAACACACATTTTCACCATTTGAATGTGACTGCTGAATGTGTATGATTGTCAGTGGCAGAGTGGGATAATGTCTAGTGCTGGTGTTTGTTAGGTTGAGAGTTTGAATCCTGCTAGAGCTTTAGGCTCAAGATGCACATGCTATTGGTTATTGAAGATTCACACTATTGAACAGCACCTGAATGACATCAGACAATTAACATTCACACTCATTAGTTGCCAAGAATCAGAATGCCGACACACTCTATGACATATAGGGGAACTTCTTTGTTTACTATTTTTCCTTCATCATTAAGTCTATCATATTTATATTTCATCCATTACTGTTCTTCTCTATAAATGTCTAATTGCCCCAGAATATCCAAAAGTTTTCAGGTGTACTCTTTCAGGAAAGCCCTTCATTTTATTGTCAAATGTATACTTGGAGTTTTTCTTGTGTGTTTACCAACACACATTTTCACCATTTGAATGTGACTGCTGAATGTGTATGATTGTCAGTGGCAGAGTCGGATAATGCCTAGTGCTGGTGTTTGTTAGGTTGAGAGTTCGAATCCTGCTAGAGCTTTAGGCTCAAGATGCACATGCTATTGGTTATTGAAGATTCACACTATTGAACAGCACCTGAATGACATCAGACAATTAACATTCACACTCATTAGTTGCCAAGAATCAGAATGCTGACACACTCTATGACATATAGGGGAACTTCTTTGTTTACTATTTTTCCTTCATCATTAAGTCTATCATATTTATATTTCATCCATTACTGTTCTTCTCTATAAATGTCTAATTGCCCCAGAATATCCAAAAGTTTTCAGGTGTACTCTTTCAGGAAAGCCCTTCATTTTATTGTCAAATGTATACTTGGAGTTTTTCTTGTGTGTTTACCAACACACATTTTCACCATTTGAATGTGACTGCTGAATGTGTATGATTGTCAGTGGCAGAGTGGGATAATGTCTAGTGCTGGTGTTTGTTAGGTTGAGAGTTTGAATCCTGCTAGAGCTTTAGGCTCAAGATGCACATGCTATTGGTTATTGAAGATTCACACTATTGAACAGCACCTGAATGACATCAGACAATTAACATTCACACTCATTAGTTGCCAAGAATCAGAATGCCGACACACTCTATGACATATAGGGGAACTTCTTTGTTTACTATTTTTCCTTCATCATTAAGTCTATCATATTTATATTTCATCCATTACTGTTCTTCTCTATAAATGTCTAATTGCCCCAGAATATCCAAAAGTTTTCAGGTGTATTTTTTCAGGAAAGCCCTTCATTTTATTGTCAAATATATACTTGGAGTTTTTCTTGTGTGTTTACCAACACACATTTTCACCATGTGAATGTGACTACCCAATATGTAGGATTGTCAGTGGCTCAGTGGGATAATGCCTGGTGCTGGTGTTTGTTAGGTTGAGGGTTCGAATCCCCGGTAGTGCTTTAGGCTCTAGCTCGAATACTATTGGTTATTGAAGATTCACACCATTGAACAACACCTGAATGACATCAGGCAGTCAACATTCACACTCATCAGTTGCCAAGAATCAGAATGCCGAGACACTCTATGACATTCAGGGGAACTTCTTTGTTTACTATTTTTCCTTCATCATTAAGTCTATCATATTTATATTTAATCTATTAGTGTTCATCTCTACAAATGTCTATTCGCCCCTCCATGCTTGGAGTTTTTCTTGTGTGTTTACCAATACACATTTTCACCATGTGAATGTGACTGGCCAACATGTAGGATTGACAGTGGCTCAGTGGGATAATGCCTTGTACTGGTAATCCTTAGGTTGAGAGTTCAAATCCCACTTGAAGCATTAGTGAGTTGTGGATGTTAGCATACTACAATAGAATGCTGTTGGGTTGTGGAGGATAACACACTATAACATTACAGCTACTTGTCAATATGGACTTGTAGTGCAAGGCAAGTATTACTGTATAATTATAAGCTGTAGCCTATAATTATTTGTTATTCTTATAATATTTGTCATTTCTTATACATATTTAGTCGGCTCTTCCACTTGACAGAACAACTCTATATCGGTTAAGGATGTCACGCATGAAACAATGCTGCAGAAACATGAAAATACGACTTTGAGTTTAGTAGGCTATAATTTTCAGTTCCTGTTTATCTATTGCACAATGGGTAATAATTTAAAGGAATCATGTTGCAGTCTTGTAAATAGTGACCCTGCAAGATCCCTAGTCATTGCAAAATCATAGTCTGTGACTTAAAACTCTACTACTTGTCTTTAGATGTGAGAGGGTCTGAGACTGTAGTCTTTCAAAAATCTTTTCCAAATCTTTGCAAATCTTTCCAAAGTTTACCCGCTGGGAAACCCTGTAGCTCCGGAGCAGGGGCTCAGACCAGGATAAATTGTTTGCTCGCCCTCAGTTCGCTCTTTTGTTCATCTCAACCCAGCACTCCAGTGTGTCCTGCTCTGTGTGCGTCTTTGAGTTAACGTAAGTCATCACTTTAATCACCCTCACTATGACTTTTGTGATGTTTATCAGTTTGTAGAGTAGCTCTGCCATCATGTGTAAAGTTAAGGTCTTTGTTTGTTGGTTTGGTGTGTTGGAGTCCCATGTGAGAGATGATTAGGTGATGTTGGTTGACTTGGGATGTCAAGTATTGTTTAGTTGTACCTTATATAGCCATATGATTTCAGTTTATTGTTCAAATGTCAATTGGTTTGTTTGTGAGTTGGGATCTGTACTGATTTACCCCATTTCACTGATTACTCCATTTTCTGTTTGTTTCCTCTTTGATGCAGCACACATACAAGTAAAGAACAAAAGAACAGATGAATTGAAACTCAAATAAAGTTAACTTGTGTTGCACCGAAACCTGCCATCTCCGTGTCATCACTCCATACCATTGAGCCTTCTGAGTCACACCATTGAACAGCACCTGAATGACATCAGGCAATTAACATTCACACTCATTACACACTGCTGGTGTTTGTTAGGTTGAGAGTTCGAATCCTGCTAGAGCTTGAAGCTCAAGATGCACATGCTATTGGTTATTGAAGATTGACACCATTGAACAGCACCTGAATGACATCAGGCAATTAACATTCACACTCATTAGTTGCCAAGAATCAGAATGCCGACACACTCGAAGACATATAGGGGAACTTCTTTGTTTACTATTTTTCCTTCATCATTAAGTCTATCATATTTATACTTCATCCATTACTGTTACTTCTCTACAAATGTCTAATTGTCCCAGAATTTCCAAACGTTTTCAGGTGTTCTCTTTCAGGAAAGCCCTTCATTTTATTGTCAAATGTATACTTGGAGTTTTTCTTGTGTGTTTACCAATACACATTTTCACCATGTGAATGTGACTGCTGAATGTGTATGATTGTCAGTGGCTCAGTGGGATAATGCCTTGTGCTGGTGTTTTTTAGGTTGAGAGTTCGAATCCTGCTAGAGCTTTGGGCTCAAGATGCACATGCTATTGGTTATTGAAGATTGACACCATTGAACAGCACCTGAATGACATCAGGCAATTAACATTCACACTCATTAGTTGCCAAGAATCAGAATGCCGACACACTCTAAGACATATAGGGGAACTTCTTTGTTTACTATTTTTCCTTCATCATTAAGTCTATCGTATTTATATTTCATCCATTACTGTTCTTCTCTACAAATGTCTAATTGCCCCAGAATATCCAAAAGTTTTCAGGTGTACTCTTTCAGGAAAGCCCTTCATTTTATTGTCAAATGTATACTTGGAGTTTTTCTTGTGTGTTTACCAACACACATTTTCACCATTTGAATGTGACTGCTGAATGTGTATGATTGTCAGTGGCTCAGTGGGATAATGCCTTGTGCTGGTGTTTTTTAGGTTGAGAGTTCGAATCCTGCTAGAGCTTTGGGCTCAAGATGCACATGCTATTGGTTATTGAAGATTGACACCATTGAACAGCACCTGAATGACATCAGGCAATTAACATTCACACTCATTAGTTGCCAAGAATCAGAATGCCGACACACTCTAAGACATATAGGGGAACTTCTTTGTTTACTATTTTTCCTTCATCATTAAGTCTATCGTATTTATATTTCATCCATTACTGTTCTTCTCTATAAATGTCTAATTGCCCCAAAATGTCCAAAAGTTTTCAGGTGTACTCTTTCAGGAAAGCCCTTCATTTTATTGTCAAATGTATACTTGGAGTTTTTCTTGTGTGTTTACCAACACACATTTTCACCATGTGAATGTGACTGCCTAATATGTCGGATTGTTAGTGGCTCAGAGGGATAATGCCTAGTGCTGGTGTTTGTTAGGTTGAGAGTTTGAATCCTGCTAGAGCTTTAGGCTCAAGATGCACATGCTATTGGTTATTGAAGAGTCACACCATTGAACAGCACCTGAATGACATCAGGCAATCAACATTCACACTCATTAGTTGCCAAGAATCAGAATGCCGACACACTCGAAGACATATAGGGGAACTTCTTTGTTTACTATTTTTCCTTCATCATTAAGTCTATCATATTTATATTTCATCCATTACTGTTACTTCTCTACAAATGTCTAATTGTCCCAGAATTTCCAAACGTTTTCAGGTGTTCTCTTTCAGGAAAGCCCTTCATTTTATTGTCAAATGTATACTTGGAGTTTTTCTTGTGTGTTTACCAATACACATTTTCAGCATGTGAATGTGACTGGCAAAGATGTAGGATTGACAGTGGCTTAGTGGGATAATGCCTTGTACTGGTCATCCTTATGTTGAGTGTTCAAATCCCACCTGAAGCATTAGTGTTAAAATACTGTTGGGTTGTGGAGGTTAGCATACTAGAATAGAATGCTGTTGGGTTGTGGAGGTTAGCACACTATAACATTACAGCATTACAGCTACTTGTCAATATGGACTTGTAGTGCAAGGCAAGTATAACTGTATAATTATACGCTGTTTATCTTATTGACTCCGACACAGAACCCACCACCACAAATACAATTCAATTCTGTGGGAAACACTGCCTTCCATTATCAAACCCTTCATCTTATCCACAACAAATAAATAGTCCTGTAGAATCAAGTATTGTTAGAATACTGTTGGGTTGTGGAGGTTAGCACACTATAATGTTACAGCACAGGGTAATCCTAATTTTATGCATCAAATTTATTCCAATCCAACTCAAAAGTGTTGAACGACACAAAGTGAAGGTTTTATCCAGATCAAAACCAAGAATAGATTATGTGATCTAATCCAATTTCAGGATCCTTGTTTCCCTTTGAACAACCCATTTTCAAGATTTGATCCAATCCGATAGCTGAAATCCGGTAACTGAAATCCGATAACCGAAATCCGATCACGTTTCTTTTGAACAATTGTGCCCAAACAATCAAAGCATATGTAAAACTAAAAAGCTATGCCATCATGTTCGTTTTGCTCGGACCCCGTAAATCACCGCTTGCGGTTATATTTATTATTATTATTATTACGCTTCCGTCATTGAAGTCAATGGCAGCCCATAGAACCGTCTGGTGAAAAGTTCTGAAATTTGGCACACTGATTGGGGACAGTCTCATGATTAATTACACCAAGTTTCATGATGGCAACTCAAGCACTCTAGCGCCACCAACAGGCCAAAGTTGGACGTGCGTTCACGCATGTAACTTTTGACCCGTATGGCCGATTGTCAAAAATGATGTATCGTTGGAATCCTTGGACCAAGCCGAGTTCAACGCACCCTATGACGTCAATTTCCGCCATGATGGATTTTCCGCCATATTGGATTTCATCAAAAACACTTAAAAGTCTTCACAGGTCACAAATTTTGTCCGATCGATACCAAATTTCACAGATATCATCTACAGACCATGCCTCATTAATGCATTGCTTTTTGGAACAATTGACAGTAGCATGTGGCTGTAACCGCCAATCGAAACTTGCGGCGAAGCCGCCAAACAGGAAGTGAGCTCATATCTCAGCAACCCTTGCATGTATCACAGCCAAACTCGGTGCATGGACTCAAGACCCAATCATGGGGACGCTCAAGAAATCTGGTGACCTTTGACCTCTAGGGGGCGCTGTAATTAAGACACATGCCTTTTGGCCTGTAGCTGCAGTTGTGCTTAGAATTAAAATGCACAAGTGGTGTCTGGTAATACTGTTGGAGATCCTTAGGCCGACCCAAGTCAAATTGTGATGTCATCGTAATTGATTCGGCCGCCATATTGGATTTAATCAAAAAAACGTACAAGTTTTCGCAGGTCACAAATTTCAGCGGATCCTTACCAAAATTGGCAGAGAACATCTTCAGACCATGCCTTATGAGTGCATTGCTTTCTGGACCAATTGACAGAAGCATTAGGCTGTAACAGTCAATCGAAATTTGCGGCGAAGCCGCCAAACAGGAAGTGAGCTCATATCTCAGCAACCCTTACATGTATCAAAGCCAAACTTGGGGCATGGACTCAGGACCCAACCAGGGGGACGCTCAAGGAATCTGGTGACCTTTGACCTCTAGGGGGCGCTGTAATTAAGAGACATGCCTTTTGGCCTGTAGCTGCTCTTGTTGCCCTATTGTTGCTGCCCTATTTCAGCCCTGTTGATCCCGGGTGTCTGCTGAGTTCTATTTTGTCACCGTGGCTACTCCGGCCTATACTGCTTGGCCCCCTCATTGCTGCTTGCAGCTATATTTGGGGGCCAAGCAGCGAAGCTGCGAAGGCACCCATTGTGTTTCTATTTTTTCTTATTATTATTATTATTGGGGGCCAAGCAGCGAAGCTGCGAGGCAACCCATAGTGATTCTACGTATTCTTATTATTATTATTATTATAACGAAACGCTAATTTGCCATTAAACCATACAGTAAAAAGTTGGGATATTCGGCACATTGATTCGGTTCAGTCATATCTTTAATTTATCAAAGTTTCAAGTCTGCACTTTGAGTGCTCTAGCGCCACCAACATTTCAAATTTTTTATTACATCTATGCACATAACGTTTGAACGGTACACCACATTTTGAACATTAAGGTATATTTGGAATCCTTGGATGATACCGAACTCAATGCAGATGTGAATTTATGAGGTAAACGTAATTGATCAGGCTGCCATATTGGATTTAATCAAAAACACCTAAAAGGCATCAAAGTTCGCAAAGTTTGTCCGATTTTCACGAAACTTGACGCAGATGATCTTCAGACTATGACTCACAAATGTTATTGCTTTTCGGAGCCATATTCAAAACCCATCGCCCGTCGTGACCAATCAAGTTTGGCGGCGAAGCCGCCAAACAGGAATTGAAGTGATCTCAGCAAGGCTTTCGCGTATCAACACCAAACTCAGTACAGGGTCTCAGGACTCAATTAGGAGGAGGCTAAATAAATTTGATGACTTTTGACCTATAGGTGGCGCTATAATTACCAAAATTACGTTTTGGCCTGTAACGAGTCATGTGTTTGGAATTAAAGCATATTAGTGATATCTGTTAATACCTTGAGAGGTCCTTAGGCCGAAACATGCCAACATGTGACGTCAACATAATTCATTCGACCGCCATATTGGATGTCATCAAAAACACTTAAAAGGCACCAAAGGTCAGAAAGTTTCTCCGATTTTCACGAAACTTGACGCAGATGATCGTCAGACCATGACTCATAAACGCATTGCTTTTTGGAGACATATTCAAAACCGGTTGCCTGTGACGACCAATCAAGTTTGGCGGCGAAGCCGCCTAACAGGAAGCGAAGTAATATCTCAGTAAAGCTTTAACGTATCAACACCAAACTCAGTAGAGGGCCTCAGGACCCAATTAGGAGGAGGCTCAATACATTTGATGACTTTTGACCTATAGGTGGCGCTATAATTACCAAAATTACGTTTTGGCCTGTAACGAGTCATGTGTTTGGAATTAAAGCATATTAGTGATATCTGTTAATACCTTGAGAGGTCCTTAGGCCGAAACATGCCAACATGTGACGTCAACATAATTCATTCGACCGCCATATTGGATGTCATCAAAAACACTTAAAAGGCATCAAAGGTCACAAAGTTCCTCCGATTTTCACGAAACTTGACGCAGATGATCGTCAGACCATGACTCATAAACGCATTGCTTTTTGGAGACATATTCAAAACCGGTTGCCTGTGACGACCAATCACGTTTGGCGGCAAAGCCGCCAAACAGGAAGTGAAGTGATCTCAGCAAGGCTTTTGCGTATCAACACCAAACTCAGTAGAGGGCCTCAGGACCCAATTAGGAGGAGGCTCAATACATTTGATGACTTTTGACCTATAGGTGGCGCTATAATCACATGAAGTGGGCTCATATTTCAGCAATGCTTTCACATATTGAAACCAAACTTAGTATATGGACTTGGGACCTCATCCTGAGGACAGACAATAATTTTAGCAACCTTTGACCACTAGGGGTGCTATAATTTGCAACACTTTCTCGTATTAACACCAAACTTGGTATATGGACTCGTGACTACAACCTGAGGACGCACAATAAATGTGGTGACTTTTGACCACTAGGGGTGCTATAATTATCAACACTTTCTCGTATCGACACCAAACTTGGTATGTGGACTCGTGACTACAACCTGACTATGCACAATACATTTGGTGATGTTTGAGGTATGCATATGTATGGGGGGTTATTGGGGTGTGTGGGAGAGGAAGTTTATCTTTGTATATGTGTGTGTGTGGGACGGGTGGTTAATTGGGTGTGTGTATAATGTAGCAACATTGGGTTGCCATGACAACTCCTGCTCAACTGCTTGGCCCCCACATTGCTGCTTGCAGCTATATTTGGGGGCCAAGCAGCGAAGCTGCGCGGCAACCCTTAGTGATTCTACCTTTTCTTATTGGGGGCCAAGCAGCGAAGCTGCGCGGCAACCCTTAGTGATTCTACCTTTTCTTATTATTGGGGGCCAAGCAGCGAAGCTGCGAAGGCACCCATTGTGTTTCTATTTGTTCTTATTATTATTATTATTATTATTATTATTATTATTATTCCGCCATTGAAGTCAATGGCAGCCCATAGAACCGTCTGGTGAAAAGTTGTGAAATTTGGCACACTGATTAGGGACAGTCCCATGGTTAATGTCACCAAGTTTCATGATGGCACCTCAAGCACTCTAGCGCCACCAACAGGCCAAAGTTGGACATGCGTTCACGCACGTAACTTTTGACCCGTATGGCCGATTGTCAAAAATGAGGTATCATTGGAATCCTTGGACCAATCCGAGTTAAACGCACAGTATGAAGTCATTTTCCGCCATGATGGATTTTCCGCCATATTGGATTTCATCAAAAACACTAAAAAGTCCTCTCAGGTCACATATTTTGTCCGATTGACACCAAACTTCACAGATATCATTTACAGACCATGCCTCATTAATGCATTGCTTTTTGTCTCCGGAACTAAAACCGTTCGCGCGTAACAGCCAATCGAAATTTGTGGCGAAGCCGCCACACAGGAAGTGAGCTCATATCTCAGCAACCCATTGATCTATCATAACCAAACTAAGTACATTGACTCAGGACCCAATCAGGGGGACGCTCAAGAAATCTGGTGACCTTTGACCTCTAGGGGGCGCTGTAATTAAGAAACATACCTTTTGGCCTGTAGCTGCAGTTGTGCTTAGAATTAAAATGCACTAGTGGTGTCTGGTAATACTGTTGGAGGTCCTTAGGCCGACCCAACCCAACTTGTGATGTCATCGTAATTGATTCGGCCGCCATATTGGATTTAATCAAAAACACGTACAAGCTTTCGCAGGTCACAAATTTCAGCGGATCCTCAACAAAATTGGCAGAGACCATCTTCAGACCATGCCTTATCAGTGCATTGCTTTCTGGAGCAATTGACAGAAGCATTCGGCTGTAACAGCCAATCGAAATTTGCGGCGAAGCCGCCAAACAGGAAGTGAGCTCATATCTCAGCAACCCTTGCATGTATCAAAGCCAAACTAGGTGCATGGACTCAGGACCCAATCAGGGGGACACTCAATAAATCTGGTGACCTTTGACCTCTAGGGGGCGCTGTAATTAAAAAAACATGCCTTTTGGCCTGTAGCTGCTGTTGTATTTGGAATTAAAATGTACTAGTGGTGTCTGGTAATACTGTTGGAGGTCCTTATGCCGACCCAGGCCAACTTGTGATGTCATCGTAATTGATTCGGCCGCCATGTTAGACTTAATCAAAAACATCAAAAAGTTTTCACAGGTCGCAAATTTCATATGATTTTCACCAACATTGGCACAGACCATCTTCAGATCATAACCTATCAATATGTTGCTCTCTGGAACAATTGACAAAAGCATTCGCCCCTACCAGCCAATCGACATTGGTGGCGAAGCCGCCAAACAGGAAGTGAGCTCATATCTCAGCAACCCTATAATGTATCATAACCAAACTTACTACATATATTCATGACCCCATTAGGAGGACGCTCAAAAAATGTGGTGACATTTGACCTGTAGGGGGTGCTGCAATTAGCAATATTGCATTTTGATGTGTAGTTGTTGATGTGTTTTATCAATCTTTTATTTTTTGATGTGAAACTGATGACAACATGTTCCATCCAGTTAATTCTAATGCGTGCGTGCAGGGGCAGGGCAGGGCAGGACGGGGTGGGACGGGCTGGGGTGATTAGGTGGGGGGGGCTGGCTGGTGGAGGCGGTGGCAATACTCAGCCCTGTTTCAGCCCTGTTCATCCCGGGTGTCTGCTGGGTGTCTGCTGAGTTCTATCTTGTCACCGTGGCTACTCCGGCCTATTCTGCTTGGCCCCCTCATTGCTGCTTGCAGCTATATTTATTATTATTATTACACATCTTTCCGCTGTCATTGAAGTCTATGGCAGCCCATAGAACCGTACAGTAAAAAGTTGTGAAATTTGGCACATTGATTCGGGACAGTATAAAAATTAATTTGAGCAAGTTTTATGCCTGAACCACAGAGAGTCTAGCGCCACCAATGGGTCAAAGTTGACATTGCATCCATGCAATTAACTTTTGAACCGTATGCCCGATTTTGAATATCGCAATATCTTTGGAAGTCTTGGATGAGGCCAAACTCAACGCACCCCATGACGTCAATTTCCGCCATGTTGGATCTTCCGCCATATTGTATTTCATCAAAAACACTTAAAAGGCATCAAAGTTCGCAAAGTTTGTCCGATTTTCACGAAACTTGACGCAGATGATCGTCAGACCATGACTCATAAACGCATTGCTTTTTGGAGACATATTCAAAACCGGTTGCCTGTGACGACCAATCAAGTTTGGCGGCGAAGCCGCCAAACAGGAAGTGAAGTGATATCTCAGCAAGGCTTTCGCGTATCAACACCAAACTCAGTACAGGGTCTCAGTACCCAATTAGGAGGAGGCTCAATAAATTTGATGACTTTTGACCTATAGGTGGCGCTATAATTAGCAAAATTATGTTTTAGCCTGTAACGGGTCATGTGTTTAGAATTAAAGCATATTAGTGATATCTGTTAATACCTTGAGAGGTCCTTAGGCCGAAACATGCCAACATGTGACGTCAACATAATTTATTCGACCGCCATATTGGATGTCATCAAAAACACTTAAAAGGCATCAAAGGTCAGAAAGTTTCTCCGATTTTCACGAAACTTGACGCAGATGATCGTCAGACCATGACTCATAAACGCATTGCTTTTTGGAGACATATTCAAAACCGGTTGCCTGAGACGACCAATCAAGTTTGGCGGCGAAGCCGCCAAACAGGAAGCGAAGTAATATCTCAGTAAAGCTTTAACGTATCAAAACCAAACTCAGTACATGGGGTCAGGACCCAATAAGGAGAAGGCTCAATAAATTTGATGACTTTTGACCTATAGGTGGCGCTATAATAAGCAAAATTACATTTTGGCCTGTAACGGGTGATGTGTTTGGAATTAAAACTTACTATTGGTGTCTGTTAATGTTAATGTTAATATACTAGTGATGTCTCTGGGAGGTCCTAAGGCTGACAGATGTGATTTTGTGATGTCAACATAATTGATCTGGCCGCCATATTGGATTTAATCAAAATCACTTAAAAGGCATCAAAGGTCACAAAGTTCATCCGATTTTCATGAAACTTGGTTCAGATGATCTTCAGACCATGACTCACAAACGCATTGCTTTTTGGACCCATATTCAAAACCCATCGCCCGTCTTGACCAATCAAGTTTGGCGGCGAAGCCGCCAAACAGGAAGTGAAGTGATCTCAGCAAGGCTTTTGCGTATCAACACCAAACTCAGTACAGGGTCTCAGGACCCAATTAGGAGGAGGCTCAATAAATTTGATGACTTTTGACCTATAGGTGGCGCTATAATCACAAGAAGTGGGCTCATATTTCAGCAATGCTTTCACATATTGAAACCAAACTTAGTATATGGACTTGGGACCTCATCCTGAGGACAGACAATAATTTTAGCAACGTTTGACCACTAGGGGTGCTATAATTTGCAACACTTTCTCGTATCGACACCAAACTTGGTACCTGGACTCGGGACCACATCCTGAATAAGGACAATACATTTAGTGACCTTTGACCACTAGGGGCGCTATAATTAGAAAAACTTTATCGTATCGACACCAAACTTGGTACATGGACTCGGGAACACATCCTGAAGACGCACAATATATTTAGTGAGCTTTGACCACTAGGGGTGCTACAATTATCAACACTTTCTTGTATCGACACCAAACTTGGTATGTGGACTTGTGACTACAACCTGACTACGCACAATAAATTTGGTGATGTTTGAGGTATGCATATGTGTGGGGGGTTATTGGGGTGTGTGGGGGAAGAAGTTTATCTGTGTATATGTGTGTGTGTGGGACAGGGGGGGTTAATTGGGTGTGTGTATAATGTAGCAACATTGGGTTGCCATGACAACTCCTGCTCAACTGCTTGGCCCCCTCATTGCTGCTTGCAGCTATATTTATTATTACACATCTTTCCGCTGTCATTGAAGTCTATGGCAGCCCATAGAACCGTACAGTAAAAAGTTGTGAAATTTGGCACATTGATTCGGGACAGTATAAAAATTAATTTGAGCAAGTTTTATGCCTGAACCACAGAGAGTCTAGCGCCACCAATGGGTCAAAGTTGACATTGCATCCATGCAATTAACTTTTGAACCGTATGCCCGATTTTGAATATCGCAATATCTTTGGAAGTCTTGGATGAGGCCGAACTCAACGCACCCCATGACGTCAATTTCCGCCATGTTGGATCTTCCGCCATATTGTATTTCATCAAAAACACTTAAAAGGCATCAAAGTTCGCAAAGTTTGTCCGATTTTCACGAAACTTGACGCAGATGATCGTCAGACCATGACTCATAAACGCATTGCTTTTTGGAGACATATTCAAAACCGGTTGCCTGTGACGACCAATCAAGTTTGGCGGCGAAGCCGCCAAACAGGAAGTGAAGTGATATCTCAGCAAGGCTTTCGCGTATCAACACCAAACTCAGTACAGGGTCTCAGTACCCAATTAGGAGGAGGCTCAATAAATTTGATGACTTTTGACCTATAGGTGGCGCTATAATTAGCAAAATTATGTTTTAGCCTGTAACGGGTCATGTGTTTAGAATTAAAGCATATTAGTGATATCTGTTAATACCTTGAGAGGTCCTTAGGCCGAAACATGCCAACATGTGACGTCAACATAATTTATTCGACCGCCATATTGGATGTCATCAAAAACACTTAAAAGGCATCAAAGGTCAGAAAGTTTCTCCGATTTTCACGAAACTTGACGCAGATGATCGTCAGACCATGACTCATAAACGCATTGCTTTTTGGAGACATATTCAAAACCGGTTGCCTGAGACGACCAATCAAGTTTGGCGGCGAAGCCGCCAAACAGGAAGCGAAGTAATATCTCAGTAAAGCTTTAACGTATCAAAACCAAACTCAGTACATGGGGTCAGGACCCAATAAGGAGAAGGCTCAATAAATTTGATGACTTTTGACCTATAGGTGGCGCTATAATAAGCAAAATTACATTTTGGCCTGTAACGGGTGATGTGTTTGGAATTAAAACTTACTATTGGTGTCTGTTAATGTTAATGTTAATATACTAGTGATGTCTCTGGGAGGTCCTAAGGCTGACAGATGTGATTTTGTGATGTCAACATAATTGATCTGGCCGCCATATTGGATTTAATCAAAATCACTTAAAAGGCATCAAAGGTCACAAAGTTCATCCGATTTTCATGAAACTTGGTTCAGATGATCTTCAGACCATGACTCACAAACGCATTGCTTTTTGGACCCATATTCAAAACCCATCGCCCGTCTTGACCAATCAAGTTTGGCGGCGAAGCCGCCAAACAGGAAGTGAAGTGATCTCAGCAAGGCTTTTGCGTATCAACACCAAACTCAGTACAGGGTCTCAGGACCCAATTAGGACGAGGCTCAATAAATTTGATGACTTTTGACCTATAGGTGGCGCTATAATCACAAGAAGTGGGCTCATATTTCAGCAATGCTTTCACATATTGAAACCAAACTTAGTATATGGACTTGGGACCTCATCCTGAGGACAGACAATAATTTTAGCAACGTTTGACCACTAGGGGTGCTATAATTTGCAACACTTTCTCGTATCGACACCAAACTTGGTACCTGGACTCGGGACCACATCCTGAATAAGGACAATACATTTAGTGACCTTTGACCACTAGGGGCGCTATAATTAGAAAAACTTTATCGTATCGACACCAAACTTGGTACATGGACTCGGGAACACATCCTGAAGACGCACAATATATTTAGTGAGCTTTGACCACTAGGGGTGCTACAATTATCAACACTTTCTTGTATCGACACCAAACTTGGTATGTGGACTTGTGACTACAACCTGACTACGCACAATAAATTTGGTGATGTTTGAGGTATGCATATGTGTGGGGGGTTATTGGGGTGTGTGGGGGAAGAAGTTTATCTGTGTATATGTGTGTGTGTGGGACAGGGGGGGTTAATTGGGTGTGTGTATAATGTAGCAACATTGGGTTGCCATGACAACTCCTGCTCAACTGCTTGGCCCCCTCATTGCTGCTTGCAGCTATATTTGGGGGCCAAGCAGCGAAGCTGCGAGGCAACCCATAGTGATTCTACGTATTCTTATTATTATTATTATTATAACGAAACGCTAATTTGCCATTAAACCATACAGTAAAAAGTTGGGATATTCGGCACATTGATTCGGTTCAGTCATATCTTTAATTTATCAAAGTTTCAAGTCTGCACTTTGAGTGCTCTAGCGCCACCAACATTTCAAATTTTTTATTACATCTATGCACATAACGTTTGAATGGTACACCACATTTTGAACATTAAGGTATATTTGGAATCCTTGGATGAGACCGAACTCAACGCAGATGTCAATTTATGGGGTAAACGTAATTGATCAGGCTGCCATATTGGATTTAATCAAAAACACCTAAAAGGCATCAAAGTTCGCAAAGTTTGTCCGATTTTCACGAAACTTGACGCAGATGATCTTCAGACTATGACTCACAAATGTTATTGCTTTTCGGAGCCATATTCAAAACCCATCGCCCGTCGTGACCAATCAAGTTTGGCGGCGAAGCCGCCAAACAGGAATTGAAGTGATCTCAGCAAGGCTTTCGCGTATCAACACCAAACTCAGTACAGGGTCTCAGGACCCAATTAGGAGGAGGCTCAATAAATTTGGTGACTTTTGACCTATAGGTGGCGCTATAATTACCAAAATTACGTTTTAGCCTGTAACGGGTCATGTGTTTGGAATTAAAGCATATTAGTGATATCTGTTAATACCTTGAGAGGTCCTTAGGCCGCCACATGCCAACATGTGACGTCAACATAAATGATCCAACCGCCATATTGGATGTCATCAAAAACACTTAAAAGGCATCAAAGGTCACAAAGTTTCTCCGATTTTCACGAAACTTGACGCAGATGATCGTCAGACCATGTCTCATAAATGCATTGCTTTCTGGAACCATATTCAAAACCTGTTGCCCGTGACAACCAATCAAGTTTGGCGGCGAAGCCGCCAAACAGGAAGTGAAGTGATATCTCAGCAATGCTTTCACATATCAAAACCAAACTAGGTATATAGGTTCAGGACTCAATCAGGAGGACACTCAAGAAATGTGGTAAATTTTGACCACTATGTGGCGCTATAATCACAGGAAGTGGGCTCATATTTCTGCAATGCTTTCACGTATCGAAACCAAACTTGGCTCATTGACTCGGGACCACATCCTGAGGACATACAATAATTTTAGCGACCTTTGACCACTAGGGGTGCTATAATTTGCAACACTTTCTCGTATCAACACCAAACTTGGTATATGGACTCGTGACTACAACCTGAGGACGCACAATAAATGTGGTGACTTTTGACCACTAGGGGTGCTATAATTATCAACACTTTCTCGTATCGACACCAAACTTGGTATGTGGACTTGTGACTACAACCTGACTATGCACAATACATTTGGTGATGTTTGAGGTATGCATATGTATGGGGGGTTATTGGGGTGTGTGGGAGAGGAAGTTTATCTTTGTATATGTGTGTGTGTGGGACGGGTGGTTAATTGGGTGTGTGTATAATGTAGCAACATTGGGTTGCCATGACAACTCCTGCTCAACTGCTTGGCCCCCACATTGCTGCTTGCAGCTATATTTATTATTATTATTATTCCTCTGCCATTGAAGTCAATGGCAGCCCATAGAACCGTCTGGCAAAAAGTTCTGAAATTTGGCACAGTGATTGGGGACAGTCCAATGATTCATTTCAGCAAGTTTCATGTGGGCAGCTCTAGCGCTCTAGCGCCACCAACAGGCCAAAGTTGGACTTGCGTTCATGCACGTAACTTCTGACCCGTTGACCCTATTGTTAAAAATGAGGTATCGTTGGAATCCTTGGACCAAGCCGAGTTCAACGCACCCTATGACGTCATTTTCCGCCATGATGGATTTTCCGCCATTTTGGATTTTATCAAAAACACTTAAAAGTCTTCACAGGTCACAAATTTTGTCTGATCGACACCAAACCTGACACACTTGATCTTCAGACGAAGCCTCACAAAAGTTATTCCTTTTCGTCTTCGGAATTCAAACCGTTCGCCCATAACAGCCAATCGAAGTTTGCGGCAAAGCCGCCAAACAGGAAGTGACCACATATCTCAGCAACCCATTCACCTATCATAACCAAACTTAGTACATGGACTCAGGACCCAATCAGGGGGACGCTCAAGAAATCTGGTGACCTTTGACCTCTAGGGGGCGCTGTAATTAAGAAACATGCCTTTTGGCCTGTAGCTGCAGTTGTGCTTAGAATTAAAACGCACTAGTGGTGTCTGGTAATACTGTTGGAGGTCCTTAGGCCGACCGATGTCGACTTGTGATGTCATCGTAATGGATTCGGCCGCCATATTGGATTTAATCAAAAACACGTACAAGTTTTCGCAGGTCACAAATTTCAGCGGATCCTCACCAAAATTGGCAGAGACCATCTTCAGACCATGCCTTATCAGTGCATTGCTTTTTGGAACAATTGACAGTAGCATGCGGCTGTAACAGCCAATCGAAACTTGCGGCGAAGCCGCCAAACAGGAAGTGAGCTTATATCTCAGCAACCCTTGCATGTATCAAAGCCAAACTTGGTGCATGGACTCAGGACCCAATCAGGGGGACGCTCAAGGAATCTGGTGACCTTTGACCTCTAGGGGGCGCTATAATTAAGAAACATGCCTTTTGGCCTGTAGCTGCTGTTGTCCTTAGAATTATAATGCACTAGTGGTTTCAGGTAATACTGTTGGAGGTCCTTAGGCTGACCCAGCACAACTTGTGATGTCATCGTAATTGATTCGGCCGCCATATTGGATTTAATCAAAAACATCAAAAAGTTTTCGCGGGTCGCAAATTTCATCTGATCTTCACCAAAATTGGCCCAGACCATTTTTAGACCATAACCTATCAATATATTGCTCTCTGGAACAATTGACTGAAGCATTCTCCCGTAACAGCCAATCGAAATTGGTGGCGAAGCCGCCAAACAGGAAGTGAGCTCATATCTCAGCAACCCTGCCTTGTATTATAACCAAACTTACTACATATATTCATGACCCCATTAGGAGGACGCTCAAACAATTTGGTGACCTTTGACCTGTAGGGGGTGCTGCAATTAGCAATATTGCATTTTGATGTGTAGTTGCTGATGTGTTATATCAATCTTTTATTTTTTGATGTGAAACTGATGACAACATGTTCCATCCAGTTAATTCTAATGCGTGCGTGCAAAGGCAGGGCAGGGAAGGACGGGGTGGGACGGGCTGGGGTGATTAGGTGGGGGGGGGGGCTGGCTGGCGGAGGCAGTGGCAATACTCAGCCCTGTTTCAGCCCTGTTTATCCCGGGTTCTGCTGAGTTCTATCTTGTCACCGTGGCTACTCCGGCCTATACTGCTTGGCCCCCTCATTGCTGCTTGCAGCTATATTTGGGGGCCAAGCAGCGAAGCTGCGAAGCCCCATTGTGTTTCTATGATTTCTTACTATTATTATTATTATTTAACATCTTTCTTCCGCCATTGGAGTCTATGGCAGCCCATAGAACCGTCTCGTAAAAAGTTGTGAAATTTGGCACACCGATTGGGGACAGTCCAAAAATTAATTTCACCAAGTTTTATGCCGGCACCTCGAGCACTCTAGCGCCACCAACAGGCCAAAGTTGGACGTGCATTCACGTACGTAACTTTTGACCCGTAAGGCCAATTGTCAAAAATGAGGTATCGTTGGAATCCTTGGACCAAGCCGAGTTCAACGCACCCTATGACGTCATTTTCCGCCATGATGGATTTTCCGCCATATTGGATTTTAGTGAAAGTGAAACTAAAACTTCACAGGTCACAAATTTTGTCTGATCGACACCAAACTTGACATACATGATCTTCAGACCAAGCCTCACAAAAGTTGTGGTGTTTTGTCTCCGGAACTAAAACCGTTCATCCATAATATCCAATCGAAATTTGCGGCGAAGCCGCCAAACAGGAAGTGAGCTCATATCTCAGCAACCCATTCATCTATCATAACCAAACTAAATACCTGGACTTAGGACCCAATCAAAGGGACGCTCAAGAAATCTGGTGACCTTTGACCTGTAGGGGGCGCTGTAATTAAGAAACATGCCTTTTGGCCTGTAGCTGCTGTTGTGCTTAGAATTAAAACACACTAGTGGTGTCTGGTAATACTGTTGGAAGTCCTTAGGCCGACTGAAGCCAACTTGTGATGTCATCGTAATTGATTCGGCCGCCATATCGGATTTAATCACAAACATGAATAAGTATTCGCATTTCACAAATTTCAGCTGATCCTCACAAAAATTGGCAGAGACCATCTTCAGACCATGCCTTATCACTGTATTTTTTTGTGGAACAATTGACAGAAGCGTTCGCCTGTAACAGCCAATCGAATTTTGCGGCGAAGCCGCCAAACAGGAAGTGAGCTCATATCTCAGCAATGCTTTCATGTATCAAAACCAAACTTAGTACATGGTCCCCAGGACGCACCAGGAGGACGCTCAAGAAATTTGGTGACCTTTGACCTCTAGGGGGCTCTGGAATTTGCAAAAATGTATTTTGGCCTGTAGTTGCTGCATTATTCTGCAATGGAGGTCAATGGTAGCCCATAGAACCGTCTGGTTCATCCTGATGATGCACAAATAATTTGGTGACCTTTGACCTCTATGGGGGCATTGAAATCACAGCAATCAATCAATCTTTTATTTTTGATGTCAAACTGATGACAGCGAGTTCCATCCAGTTAATTCTAAAGTGTGCGTGCAAGAGTGGGGCAGGGTGGGACGGGCAGGGGTGGTTGCGGCGGTGGGCTGGCTGGGGGAGGGGGTGGCGACACTCAGCCCTGGTTCAGCTCCACAAAATCAGTTATGTTTTGATGTGAAACTTGACCTTGTAACTCAGCCAATCTTGGGTTGTATGGCATGGAACTTGCTGTGACTGCTTAAGGCTATATGCCTGATGCAACGGCATTGACTTACATGGCAAATCTGGCCTGCTGAACTGCCTGCTTGGCCCCCACATTGCTGCTTGCAGCTATATTTGGGGGCCAAGCAGCGAAGCTGCGAAGCCCCATTGTGTTTCTATGATTTCTTACTATTATTATTATTATTTAACATCTTTCTTCCGCCATTGGAGTCTATGGCAGCCCATAGAACCGTCTTGTAAAAAGTTGTGAAATTTGGCACACCGATTGGGGACAGTCCAATGATTAATTGCACCAAGTTTCATGCCGGCACCTCGAGCACTCTAGCGCCACCAACAGGCCAAAGTTGGACGTGCGTTCACGTACGTAACTTTTGACCCGTAGGGCCAATTGTCAAAAATGAGGTATCGTTGGAATCCTTGGACCAAGCCGAGTTCAACGCACCCTATGACGTCATTTTCCGCCATGATGGATTTTTCGCCATATTGGATTTTAGTGAAAGTGAAACTAAAACTTCACAGGTCACAAATTTTGTCCGATCGACACCAAACTTGACATACATGTTCTTCAGACCAAGCCTCACAAAAGTTGTGGTGTTTTGTCTCCGGAACTAAAACCGTTCATCCATAATATCCAATCGAAATTTGCGGCGAAGCCGCCAAACAGGAAGTGAGCTGATATCTCAGCAACCCATTGATCTATTATAAGCAAACTAAGTACATGGACTCAGGACCCAATCAGGGGGACGCTCAAGAAATCTGGTGACCTTTGACCTCTAGGGGGCGCTGTAATTAAGAAACATGCCTTTTGGCATGTAACTGCAGTTGTGCTTAGAATTAAAACACACTAGTGGTGTCTGGTAGTACTGTTGGAGGTCCTTAGGCCGACCCAAGCCAATTTGTGATGTCATCGTAATTGATTCGGCCGCCATATTGGATTTAATCAAAAACACGTACAAGTTTCCGCAGGTCACAAATTTCAGCGTATCCTCACCAAAATTGTCAGAGACCATCTTCAGACCATGCCTGATGAGTGCATTGCTTTCTGGAACAATTGACAAAAGCATTGGTCTGTAACAGCCTATCGAAATTTGCGGCGAAGCCGCCAAACAGGAAGTGAGCCCATATATCAGCATCCCTTTCATGTATCATAACCAAACGTAGTATATGGACTACTGACCCCATCAGGACGATGCTCAAAAAATCTGGTGACCTTTGACCTCTAGGGGGCTCTGTAATTGGCAAAAATGTATTTTGGCCTGTAGTTGCTGCATTATTCTGCAATGGAGGTCAATGGCAGCCCATAGAACCATCTGGTTCATCCTGATGATGCACAAATAATTTGGTGACCTTTGACCTCTATTGGGGCATTGAAATCACAGCAAGCATGATCATATCTCAATCGATCTTTTATTTTTGATGTGAAACTGTTGACAGCGAGTTCCATTCAGTTAATTCAATGCGTGCGTGCAAGGGTGTGGCGGGGTGGGACGGGGTGGGACGGGCAGGGGCGGGCAGGGGCGATTGCAGTGGTGGGTTGGCTGGGTGAGGGGGCGGCGACACTCAGCCCTGGTTCAGCCACACAAAATCAGTTATGTTTTGATGTGAAACTTGACCTTGTAACTCAGCCAATCTTGGGTTGTTTGACATGGAACTTGTTGTGACTGCTTAATGCTATATGCCTGATGCCACGGCATTGAGTTGCATGGCAAATCTGGACTTCTGGACTGCTGAACTGCCTGCTTGGCCCCCTCATTGCTGCTTGCAGCTATATTTATTATTATTATTTAACATCTTTCCTCTGCCATTGGAGTCTATGGCAGCCTATAGAACCGTCTGGTAAAAAGTTGTGAAATTTGGCACACTGATTGGGGACAGTGCCATGATTAATTTCACCAAGTTTCATGTTGGCACCTTGACCGCTCTAGCGCCACCAACAGGCCAAAGTTGGACGTGCGTTCACGCACGTAACTTTTGACCCGTATGTCCGATTGTCACAAATGAGGTATCGTTGGAATCCTTGGACCAAGCCGAGTTCAACGCACCCTATGACGTCATTTTCCGCCATGATGGATTTTCCGCCATATTGGATTTTAGTGAAAGTGAAACTAAAACTTCACAGGTCACAAATTTTGTCCGATCGTCACCAAACTTGACTCACATGATCTTCAGACCAAGCCTCACAAAAGTTGTGGTGTTTTGTCTTCGGAACTATAACCGTTCACCCGTAATATCCAATCGAAATTTGCGGCGAAGCCGCCAAACAGGAAGTGAGCTCATATCTCAGCAACCCATTCATCTATCATAACCAAACTAAGTACATAGACTCAGGACCCAATCAAGGGGACGTTCAAAAAATCTGGTGACCTTTGACCTCTAGGGGGCGCTGTAATTTAGGAACAGGCATTTTGGCCTGTAGCTGCTGTTGTGCTTAGAATTAAAACGCACTAGTGATGTCTGGTAATACTGTTGGAGTTCCTTAGGCCGACGCAAGCCAACTTGTGATGTCATCGTTATTGATTCGGCCGCCATATTGGATTTAATCAAAAACACATACAAGTTTTCGCAGGTACAAATTTCAGCGGATCCTGACCAAAATTGGCAGAGACCATCTTCAGACCATGCCTGATGAGTGTATTGATTTCTGGAACAATTGAAAGAAGTATTGGCCTGTACCAGCCAATCGAAATTTGCGGCGAAGCCACCAAACAGGAAGTGATTTCATATCTCAGCAACGCTTTCATGTATCAAAACCAAACTTAGTACATGTACCTCCGACCCCATCGGGAGGACGCTCAAGAAATTTGGTGACATTTGACCTCTAGGGGGCTCCGTAATTGACAAAAATGCATTTTAGCCAGTAGTTGCTGATGCGCATTATTTTGCAATGGAAGTCAATGGCAGCCCATAGAACCGTCTGGTAAAAAGTTATACAATTTTGCACACTAATTGGGGACAGTCCAATAATTCATTTCACCAAGTTTCATGACGGCACCTTATGCGCTCTAGCGCCACCAACTGGCCAAAGTTGGATTTGTGTTCACGGACGTAACTTTTGACCTGTTGACCCGAATGGCAAAATGAGGTATCATTGGAATCCTTGGGCCAAGCCGAGTTCAACACACCCTATGACGTCAATTTTTGACCTCTCTGTTTAAATCACAGCAAGTGTGATCATATCTCAGTCAATCTTTTATTTTTGATGTGAAACTGATGACAGCAAGTTCCATCCAGTTCATTCTAAAGCGTGCGTGCAAGGGTGGGGCGGGGTGGGATGGGCAGGGGCGGTTGCGGCGGTGGGCTGGCTGGGGGAGGGGGTGGCGACACTCAGCCCTGGTTCAGCTCCACAAAATCAGTTTTGTTTTGATGTGAAACTTGACCTTGTAACTCAGCCAATCTTGGGTTGTATGGCATGGAACTTGCTGTGACTGCTTAAGGCTATATGTCTGATGCAACGGCATTGACTTACATGGCAAATCTGGCCTGCTGAACTGCCTGCTTGGCCCCCACATTGCTGCTTGCAGCTATATTTATTATTGGGGGCCAAGCAGCGAAGCTGCGCGGCAACCCATAGTGATTCTACCTTTTCTTATTGGGGGCCAAGCAGCGAAGCTGCGAGGCAACCCATAGTGATTCTACGTATTCTTATTATTATTATTATTATAACGAAACGCTAATTTGCCATTAAACCATACAGTAAAAAGTTGGGATATTCGGCACATTGATTCGGTTCAGTCATATCTTTAATTTATCAAAGTTTCAAGTCTGCACTTTGAGTGCTCTAGCGCCACCAACATTTCAAATTTTTTATTACATCTATGCACATAACGTTTGAATGGTACACCACATTTTGAACATTAAGGTATATTTGGAATCCTTGGATGAGACCGAACTCAACGCAGACGTCAATTTATGGGGTAAACGTAATTGATCAGGCTGCCATATTGGATTTAATCAAAAACACCTAAAAGGCATCAAAGTTCGCAAAGTTTGTCCGATTTTCACGAAACTTGACGCAGATGATCTTCAGACTATGACTCACAAATGTTATTGCTTTTCGGAGCCATATTCAAAACCCATCGCCCGTCGTGACCAATCAAGTTTGGCGGCGAAGCCGCCAAACAGGAATTGAAGTGATCTCAGCAAGGCTTTCGCGTATCAACACCAAACTCAGTACAGGGTCTCAGGACTCAATTAGGAGGAGGCTAAATAAATTTGATGACTTTTGACCTATAGGTGGCGCTATAATTAGCAAAATTACATTTTAGCCTGTAACGGGTCATGTGTTTGGAATTTCATCATATTAGTGATATCTGTTAATACCTTGAGAGGTCCTTAGGCCGCCACATGCCAACATGTGACGTCAACATAAATGATCCAACCGCCATATTGGACGTCATCAAAAACACTTAAAAGGCATCAAAGGTTACAAAGTTTGTCTGATTTTCACGAAACTTGACGTAGATGATCTTCATACCATGACTCATAAATGCATTGCTTTCTGGAACCATATTCAAAACCTGTTGCCCGTGACAACCAATCAAGTTTGGCGGCGAAGCCGCCAAACAGGAAGTGAAGTGATATCTCAGCAATGCTTTCACATATCAAAACCAAACTAGGTATATAGGTTCAGGACTCAATCAGGAGGACACTCAAGAAATGTGGTAAATTTTGACCACTATGTGGCGCTATAATCACAGGAAGTGGGCTCATATTTCTGCAATGCTTTCACGTATCGAAACCAAACTTGGCTCATTGACTCGGGACCACATCCTGAGGACATACAATAATTTTAGCGACCTTTGACCACTAGGGGTGCTATAATTTGCAACACTTTCTCGTATCAACACCAAACTTGGTATATGGACTCGTGACTACAACCTGAGGACGCACAATAAATGTGGTGACTTTTGACCACTAGGGGTGCTATAATTATCAACACTTTCTCGTATCGACACCAAACTTGGTATGTGGACTTGTGACTACAACCTGACTATGCACAATACATTTGGTGATGTTTGAGGTATGCATATGTATGGGGGGTTATTGGGGTGTGTGGGAGAGGAAGTTTATCTTTGTATATGTGTGTGTGTGGGACGGGTGGTTAATTGGGTGTGTGTATAATGTAGCAACATTGGGTTGCCATGACAACTCCTGCTCAACTGCTTGGCCCCCACATTGCTGCTTGCAGCTATATTTATTATTATTATTACACATCTTTCCGCTGCCATTGAAGTCTATGGCAGCCCATAGAACCGTACAGTAAAAAGTTGTGAAATTTGGCACATTGATTCGGGACAGTATAAAAATTAATTTGAGCAAGTTTTATGCCTGAACCACAGAGAGTCTAGCGCCACCAATGGGTCAAAGTTGACATTGCATCCATGCAATTAACTTTTGAACCGTATGCCCGATTTTGAATATCGCAATATCTTTGGAAGTCTTGGATGAGGCCGAACTCAACGCACCCCATGACGTCAATTTCCGCCATGTTGGATCTTCCGCCATATTGTATTTCATCAAAAACACTTAAAAGGCATCAAAGTTCGCAAAGTTTGTCCGATTTTCACGAAACTTGACACAGATGATCGTCAGACCATGACTCATAAACGCATTGCTTTTTGGAGACATATTCAAAACCGGTTGCCTGTGACGACCAATCAAGTTTGGCGGCGAAGCCGCCAAACAGGAAGTGAAGTGATATCTCAGCAAGGCTTTCGCGTATCAACACCAAACTCAGTACAGGGTCTCAGTACCCAATTAGGAGGAGGCTCAATAAATTTGATGACTTTTGACCTATAGGTGGCGCTATAATTAGCAAAATTATGTTTTAGCCTGTAACGGGTCATGTGTTTAGAATTAAAGCATATTAGTGATATCTGTTAATACCTTGAGAGGTCCTTAGGCCGAAACATGCCAACATGTGACGTCAACATAATTTATTCGACCGCCATATTGGATGTCATCAAAAACACTTAAAAGGCATCAAAGGTCAGAAAGTTTCTCCGATTTTCACGAAACTTGACGCAGATGATCGTCAGACCATGACTCATAAACGCATTGCTTTTTGGAGACATATTCAAAACCGGTTGCCTGAGACGACCAATCAAGTTTGGCGGCGAAGCCGCCAAACAGGAAGCGAAGTAATATCTCAGTAAAGCTTTAACGTATCAAAACCAAACTCAGTACATGGGGTCAGGACCCAATAAGGAGAAGGCTCAATAAATTTGATGACTTTTGACCTATAGGTGGCGCTATAATAAGCAAAATTACATTTTGGCCTGTAACGGGTGATGTGTTTGGAATTAAAACTTACTATTGGTGTCTGTTAATGTTAATGTTAATATACTAGTGATGTCTCTGGGAGGTCCTAAGGCTGACAGATGTGATTTTGTGATGTCAACATAATTGATCTGGCCGCCATATTGGATTTAATCAAAATCACTTAAAAGGCATCAAAGGTCACAAAGTTCATCCGATTTTCATGAAACTTGGTTCAGATGATCACTCACAAACGCATTGCTTTTTGGACCCATATTCAAAACCCATCGCCCGTCTTGACCAATCAAGTTTGGCAGCGAAGCCGCCAAACAGGAAGTGAAGTGATCTCAGCAAGGCTTTTGCGTATCAACACCAAACTCAGTACAGGGTCTCAGGACCCAATTAGGAGGAGGCTCAATAAATTTGATGACTTTTGACCTATAGGTGGCGCTATAATCACAAGAAGTGGGCTCATATTTCAGCAATGCTTTCACATATTGAAACCAAACTTAGTATATGGACTTGGGACCTCATCCTGAGGACAGACAATAATTTTAGCAACGTTTGACCACTAGGGGTGCTATAATTTGTAACACTTTCTCGTATCGACACCAAACTTGGTACCTGGACTCGGGACCACATCCTGAATAAGGACAATACATTTAGTGACCTTTGACCACTAGGGGCGCTATAATTAGAAAAACTTTATCGTATCGACACCAAACTTGGTACATGGACTCGGGAACACATCCTGAAGACGCACAATATATTTAGTGAGCTTTGACCACTAGGGGTGGTACAATTATCAACACTTTCTTGTATCGACACCAAACTTGGTATGTGGACTTGTGACTACAACCTGACTACGCACAATAAATTTGGTGATGTTTGAGGTATGCATATGTGTGGGGGGTTATTGGGGTGTGTGGGGGAAGAAGTTTATCTGTGTATATGTGTGTGTGTGGGACAGGGGGGGTTAATTGGGTGTGTGTATAATGTAGCAACATTGGGTTGCCATGACAACTCCTGCTCAACTGCTTGGCCCCCTCATTGCTGCTTGCAGCTATATTTATTATTATTATTATTCCTCTGCCATTGAAGTCAATGGCAGCCCATAGAACCGTCTGGCAAAAAGTTCTGAAATTTGGCACAGTGATTGGGGACAGTCCAATGATTCATTTCAGCAAGTTTCATGTGGGCAGCTCTAGCGCTCTAGCGCCACCAACAGGCCAAAGTTGGACTTGCGTTCATGCACGTAACTTCTGACCCGTTGACCCTATTGTTAAAAATGAGGTATCGTTGGAATCCTTGGACCAAGCCGAGTTCAACGCACCCTATGACGTCATTTTCCGCCATGATGGATTTTCCGCCATTTTGGATTTTATCAAAAACACTTAAAAGTCTTCACAGGTCACAAATTTTGTCTGATCGACACCAAACCTGACACACTTGATCTTCAGACGAAGCCTCACAAAAGTTATTCCTTTTCGTCTTCGGAATTCAAACCGTTCGCCCATAACAGCCAATCGAAGTTTGCGGCAAAGCCGCCAAACAGGAAGTGACCACATATCTCAGCAACCCATTCACCTATCATAACCAAACTTAGTACATGGACTCAGGACCCAATCAGGGGGACGCTCAAGAAATCTGGTGACCTTTGACCTCTAGGGGGCGCTGTAATTAAGAAACATGCCTTTTGGCCTGTAGCTGCAGTTGTGCTTAGAATTAAAACGCACTAGTGGTGTCTGGTAATACTGTTGGAGGTCCTTAGGCCGACCGATGTCGACTTGTGATGTCATCGTAATGGATTCGGCCGCCATATTGGATTTAATCAAAAACACGTACAAGTTTTCGCAGGTCACAAATTTCAGCGGATCCTCACCAAAATTGGCAGAGACCATCTTCAGACCATGCCTTATCAGTGCATTGCTTTTTGGAACAATTGACAGTAGCATGCGGCTGTAACAGCCAATCGAAACTTGCGGCGAAGCCGCCAAACAGGAAGTGAGCTTATATCTCAGCAACCCTTGCATGTATCAAAGCCAAACTTGGTGCATGGACTCAGGACCCAATCAGGGGGACGCTCAAGGAATCTGGTGACCTTTGACCTCTAGGGGGCGCTATAATTAAGAAACATGCCTTTTGGCCTGTAGCTGCTGTTGTCCTTAGAATTATAATGCACTAGTGGTTTCAGGTAATACTGTTGGAGGTCCTTAGGCTGACCCAGCACAACTTGTGATGTCATCGTAATTGATTCGGCCGCCATATTGGATTTAATCAAAAACATCAAAAAGTTTTCGCGGGTCGCAAATTTCATCTGATCTTCACCAAAATTGGCCCAGACCATTTTTAGACCATAACCTATCAATATATTGCTCTCTGGAACAATTGACTGAAGCATTCTCCCGTAACAGCCAATCGAAATTGGTGGCGAAGCCGCCAAACAGGAAGTGAGCTCATATCTCAGCAACCCTGCCATGTATCATAACCAAACTTACTACATATATTTGTGACCCCATTAGGAGGACGCTCAAAAAATTCGGTGACCTTTGACCTGTAGGGGGTGCTGCAATTAGCAATATTGCATTTTGATCTGTAGTTGCTGATGTTTTAGCAATGTTTTATTTTTTGATGTGAAACTGATGACAACATGTTCCATCCAGTTAATTCTAATGTGTGCGTGCAAGGGCAGGTCAGGGCAGGATCGGGTGGGACGGGCTGGGGTGATTAGGTGGGGGGGGCTGGCTGGGGCGGTGGCAATTCTCAGCCCTGTTTCAGCCCTGTTGATCCCGGGTGTCTGCTGAGTTCTATTTTGTCACCGTGGCTACTCCGGCCTATTCTGATTGGCCCCCTCATTGCTGCTTGCAGCTATATTTATTATTATTATTATTCCGCCATTAAAGTCAATGGCAGCCCATAGAACCGTCTGGTGAAAAGTTGTGAAATTTGGCACACTGATTAAGGACAGTCCCATGATTAATATCACCAAGTTTCATGATGGCAACTCAAGCACTCTAGCGCCACCAACAGGCCAAAGTTGGACGTGCGTTCACACACGTAACTTTTGACCCGTATGGCCGATTGTCAAAAATGATGTGTCGTTGGAATCCTTGGACCAAGCCGAGTTCAACGCACCCTATGACGTCAATTTCCGCCATGATGGATTTTCCGCCATTTTGGATTTCATCAAAAACATTAAAAAGTCTTCAAAGGTCACAAATTTTGTCCGATCGACACCAAACCGGACACACTTGATCTTCAGACCAAGCCGCACAAAAGTTATTCCTTTTCGTCTTCGGAACTAAAACCGTTCGCCCGTAACAGCCAATCGAAATTTGCGGCGAAGCCGCAAAACAGGAAGTGAGCTCATATCTCAGCAACCCATTCATCTATCATAACCAAACTTAGTCCATGGACTCAGGACCCAATCAGGGGGACGCTCAAGAAATCTGGTGACCTTTGACCTCTAGGGGGCGCTGTAATTAATAAACATGCCTTTTGGCCTGTAGCAGCAGTTTTGCTTAGAATTAAAACGCACTAGTGGTGTCTGGTAATACTGTTGGGGGTCCTTAGGCCGACCCAAGCCAACTTGTGATGTCATCGTAATTGATTCGGCCGCCATATTGGATTTAATCAAAAACACGTACAAGTTTTCGCAGGTCACACATTTCAGCGGATCCTCACCAAAATTGGCAGAGACCATCTTCAGACCATGCCTTATCAGTGTATTGCTTTCTGGAACAATTGACAGAAGCATTCGCCCGTAACAGCCAATCGAAATTGGTGGCGAAGCCGCCAATCAGGAAGTGAGGTCATATCTCAGCAACCCTGCCATGTATCATAACTAAACTTACTACATAGATTCATGACCCCATTAGGAGGACGCACAAAACATTTGGTGACCTTTGACCTGTAGGGAGTGCTGCAATTAGCAATATTGCATTTTGATCTGTAGTTGCTTGTGTTTTATCAATCTTTTATTTTTTGATGTGAAACTGATGACAACATGTTCCATCCAGTTAATTCTAATGCGTGCGTGCAACGGCGCGGCGGGACGTGGGGGGGGGGGGGGGGGGCAGGGGTGATTAGGTGGGGGGGGCTGGCTGGCGGAGGCGGCAGCGGCAATACTCAGCCCTGTTTCAGCCCTACAAAGTCAGTTATGTTTTGATGTGAAAGTTGTTGAAAGTGTTGATAGCGGGTGCCTGCTGAGTTCTATCTTGTCGCCGTAGCTACTCCGGCCTATTCTGCTTGGCCCCCTCATTGCTGCTTGCAGCTATATTTATTATTATTCCGCCATTGAAGTCAATGGCAGCCCATAGAACCGTCTGGTGAAAAGTTGTGAAATTTGGCACACTGATTAGGGACAGTCCCATGATTAATGTCACCAAGTTTCATGATGGCACCTCAAGCACTCTAGCGCCACCAACAGGCCAAAGTTGGACTTGCGTTCACGCACGTAACTTCTGACCTGTTGACCCAATTGTCAAAAGTCAGGTATCGTTGGAATCCTTGGACCAAGCTGAGTTCAACGCACCCTATGACGTCATTTTCCGCCATGATGGATTTTCCGCCATATTGGATTTTAGTGAAAGTGAAACTAAATCTTCACAGGTCACAAATTTTGTCCGATCGTCACCAAACTTGACACACATGCTCTTCAGACCAAGCCGCACAAAAGTTATTCCTTTTCGTCTTCGGAACTCAAACCGTTTGCCCGTAACAGCCAATCGAAATATGCGGCGACGCCGCCAAACAGGAAGTGAGCTCATATCTCAGCAACCCATTCATCTATCATAACCAAACTAAGTACATGGACTCGGATCCCAATCAGAGGGACGCTCAAGAAATTTGGTGACCTTTGACCTCTAGGGGGCGCTGTAATTAAGAAACCTGCTTTTTGGCCTGTAGCTGCAGTTGTGCTTAGAATTAAAACGCACTAGTGGTGTCTGGTAATACTGTTGGAGGTCCTTAGGCCGACCGAAGCCAACTTGTGATGTCATCATAATTGATTCGGCCGCCATATTGGATTTAATCAAAAACACGTACAAATTTTTGCAGGTCACAAATTTCATCTGTTCTTCACCAAAATTGGCAGAGACCATCTTCAGACCATGCTTCATCAGTGCATTGCTTTCTGGAACAATTGACAGAAGCATTCGGCTGTAACAGCCAATCGAAATTTGCGGTGAAGCCGCCAAACAGGAAGTGATTTCATATCTCAGCAACGCTTTCATGTATCAAAACCAAATTTAGTACATGTACCTCAGACCCCATCGGGAGGACGCTCAAGAAATTTGGTGACATTTGACCTCTAGGGGGCACCATAATTGACAAAAATGCATTTTGGCCAGTAGTTGCTGATGCGCATTATTTTGCAATGGAAGTCAATGGCAGCCCATAGAACCGTCTGGTAAAAAGTTATACAATTTTGCACACTAATTGGGGACAGTCCAATAATTCATTTCACCAAGTTTCATGCCGGCACCTCAAGAGCTCTAGCGCCACCAACAGGCCAAATTTGGATGTGCGTTAACACACGTAACTTTTAAGCCGTATGGCCAATTGTCAAAAATGGTGTATCGTTGGAATCCTTGGACCAAGCCGAGTTCAACGCACCCTATGACGTCAATTTCCGCTATGATGGATTTTCCGCCATATTGGATTTCATCAAAAAAACTTAGATGTCTTCACAGGTCACAAATTTTGTCCAATTGATACCAAACTTCACAGATATCATCTACAGACCATGCCTCATTAATTCATTGCTTTTTGTCTTCGGAACTATAACCATTCGCGCGTAACAGCCAATCGAATTTTATGGCGAAGCCGCCAAACAGGAAGTGAGCTCATATCTCAGCAACCCATTAATCTATCATAACCAAACTTAGTATATGGACTCAGGACCCAATCAGAAAGACGCTCAAGAAATCTGGTGACCTTTGACCTTTAGGGGGCGCTGTGATTAAAAAACATGCCTTTTGGCCTGTAGCTGCTGTTGTGCTTAAAATTAAAATGCACTAGTGGTGTCTGGTAATACTGTTGGAGGTCCAAAGGCTAACCCAAGCCAACTTGTGATGTCATCGTAATTGATTCGGCCACCATATTGGATTTAATCAAAAACACGTATAAGATTTTGCAGGTCGCAAATTTCAGCGGATCCTCACCAAAATGGGCAGAGACCATCTTCAGACCATATCCTATCAATATATTGCTTTCTGGAACAATTGACAAAAGCATTCGCCCGTGACAGCCAATCAAAATTGGTGGCGAAGCCGCCAAACAGGAAGTGAGCTCATATCTCAGCAACCCTGCCATGTATCATAACCAAACTTACTACATGCATTCATGACCCCATTAGGAGGACGTTGGTGACCTTTGACCTGTAGGGGATGCTGCAATTAGCAATATTGCATTTTGATCTGTAGTTGTTGTGTTTTATTGATCTTCTTTTATTTTTTGATGTGTAACTGATGACAACATGTTCCATCCGGTTCATTCTAATGCGTGCGTGCGTGCAAGGGCGGGGCGGGCAGGACGGGGTGGGACGGGCAGGGGTGATTAGGTGGGGGGTGCTGGCTGGTGGAGGCGGTGGCAATACTCAGCCCTGTTTTAGCCCTACAAAATCAGCTATGTTTTGATGTGACACTTGTTAAAAAGTGTTGATCGCGGGTGTCTGCTGAGTTCTATCTTGTCGCCCTGGCTACTCCGGCCTATTCTGCTTGGCCCCCTCATTGCTGCTTGCAGCTATATTTATTATTACACATCTTTCCGCTGCCATTGAAGTCTATGGCAGCCCATAGAACCGTACAGTAAAAAGTTGTGAAATTTGGCACATACATTCCATACATTCCCATATTCCATTTCACAAATTTTCAAGTCTGAACCCCAGGCAGTCTAGCGCCACCAATGGGTCAAAGTTGCCATTGCATCCATGCACTTAACTTTTGAACCGTATGTCCAATTTTGAACATCCATATACAGTTGGAACCCCTGGACTGACCTGAGTTCACTAACTCCTATTACGTTACTTTCCGCCATATTGGACCTCCGCCATATTGTATTTCATCAAAAACACTTAAAAGTTTTCACAGGTCACAAACTTCATCCAATTTTCACGAAACTTCACACAGATGATCTTCAGACCATGCCTCATAATTGCATTGCCTTTGACACCCATACTCACAACTGGTCGCCTGTCACGACCAATCAAAATTGGCGGCGAAGCCGCCAAACAGGAAGTGAACTCAGATCTCAGCAAGGCTTTCACATATCAAAACCAAACTCAGTACATGAACTCAGGACCCAATTAGGAGGAGGCTCAATAAATTTCATGACTTTTGACCTACAGGTGGCGCTATAATTAACAAAACTACGTTTTGGCCTCTATGGGGTGATGTGTTTGAAATTAAAACATATTAGTGATCTCTGTTAATACTTTGGGAGGTCCTTAGGCTGACACATATCAACTTTTGACATTAACATAATTGATTGGACCGCCATATTGAATTTCATCAAAAACACTTTAAAAGTTTTCACAGGTCACAAACTTCATCCAATTTTCACGAAACTTCACACAGATGATCTTCAGACCCTGTCTCATAATTGCATTGACTTTGACACCCATACTCAAAACTGGTCGCCAGTCACGACCAATCAAAATTGGCGGCGAAGCCGCCGAACAGGAAGTGAACTCAGATCTCGGCAAGGCTTTCACATATCAAAACCAAACTCAGTACATGGGCTCAGGACCCAATTAGGAGGAGGCTCAATAAATTTGATGACTTTTGACCTACAGGTGGCGCTATAATTAACAAAAGTATGTTTTGGCCTCTATGGGGTGATGTGTTTGAAATTAAAACATATTAGTTATCTCTGTTAATACTTTGGGAGGGCCTTAGGTTGACACATATCAACTTTTGACATTAACATAATTGATTGGACCGCCATATTGGATTAAATCAAAAACACTTAAAAGTTTTCACAGGTCACAAATTTCATCCATTTTTCATGAAACTTGGCACAGATGATCTTCAGACCATGTCTCACAAACGCATTGCTTTTTTGACCTTTATTCAAAACAGGTCGGCCGTGACGACCAATCAAAATTGAAAAGCCGCCAATCAGGAAGTGAACTGTTATCTCAGCCAAGATTTCATGTATCAAAACCAAACTCGATACATGGGCTCAGGACCCAATTAGGAGAAGGCTCAATAAATTTGGCGACTTTTGACCACTATGGGGGCGCTATAATCACAGGAAGTAGGCTCATATCTCAGCAACACTTTCACATATCAAAACCAAACTTGGTATATGGACTTGGAACTCCTCCCTGAGGACACAAAATCAATTTGGTGACCTTCGACCACTAGGGGGGCGCTAGAGTTACAGGAAGTTAGCTCCTATCTCAGCAACGCTTTCACATATCAAAACCAAACTTGGTTCATAGACTTGGGACCCCATCCTGAGGACACACAAAACATTTGGTGTACTTTGACCACTAGGGGCGCTATAATTAGCAATACTTTCTCGTATCAACCTCAAACTTGGTACGTGGACTCGTGGTCACAACCTGAGGACGCACAATACATTTGGTGACTTTTGACCACTAGGGGTGCCATAATTAGCAAGACTTTCTCGTATCAACACCAAACTTGGTACGTGGACTCATGAACACATCCTGAATAGCTACAATACATTTGGTGTCTTTTGACCACTAGGGAAAACTATGACATGAATTAGGCTCAAATCTTACGCTTTCATGGATTGAAATCAAATTTTGTACATGGACTCAAGACCCAATCCCAATCCAGTCCAATTCAATCCAATCCAATCAACAATCACATGAAGTAGGCTCATATCTCAGCAATCCCAATCCAATCCAGTCCAATTCAATCCAATCCAATCAACCATCACATGAAGTAGGCTCATATCTCAGCAATCCCAATCCAATCCAATCAAATCCAATCCAGTCCAATCCAATCCAGTCCAGTACAATCCAATTAAATCCAATCCAATCGACAATCACATGAAGTAGTCTCATATCTCAGTAATCCCAATCCAGTCCAATCAAATCCAATCCAGTCCAATCCAATCCAATCCAGTCCAATTAAATCCAATCCAATTAACAATCATATGAAGTAGGCTCATATCTCTGCAATCCCAATCCCAATACAGTCCAGTCCAATCCAATCCAGTCCAGTCCTGTCCAATTCAGTCCAGTCCAATCCCAATCCAATCCAATCCAATCCAGTCCAATCCAATCCAGTCCAGTCCAGTCCAGTCCAGTCCAGTCCTGTCCAATTCAGTCCAGTCCAATCCCAATCCAATCCAATCCAGTCCATTCCATTCCATTCCATTCCATTCCATTCCAATCCAATCCAATCCAATCAACAATCACATGAAGTAGTCTCATATCTCAGCAATCCCAATCCAGTCCAATCAAATCCAATCCAGTCCAGTCCAGTCCAGTCCAATCCAATCAAATCCAGTCCAGCCCAATTAAATCCAATCTATTCAACAATCACATGAAGTAGGCTCATATCTCTGCAATCCCAATCCCAATCCAGTCCAGTCCAATCCAATCCAGTCCAGTCCAGTCCAGTCCAATCCAATCCAGTCCTGTCCAATTCAGTCCAGTCCAGTCCAATCCCAATCCAATCCAATCCAGTCCAATCCAATCCAATCCAATCCAATCCAATCCAATCCATTCCAATCCAGTCCAGCCCAATTAAATCCAATCTAATCAACAATCACATGAAGTAAACTCATATCTCTGCAATCCCAATCCAGTCCAGTCCAATCCAATCCAGTCCAGTCCTGTCCAATTCAGTCCAGTCCAATCCCAATCCAATCCAATCCAGTCCAATCCAATCCAGTCCAGTCCAGTCCAGTCCAGTCCAGTCCTGTCCAATTCAGTCCATCCAATCCCAATCCAATCCAATCCAGTCCATTCCATTCCATTCCATTCCATTCCAATCCAATCCAATCCAATCCAGTCCTGTCCAATTCAGTCCAGTCCAATCCAATCCAGTCCAGTCCAGTCCAATCCAGTCCAGTCCAATCCCAATCCAATCCAATCCAGTCCTGTCCAATTCAGTCCAGTCCAATCCCAATCCAATCCAATCCATTCCATTCCATTCCATTCCAGTCCAATCCAATCCAGTCCAGTCCAGTACAATCCAATCCAATCCAGTCCAGTCCAGTCCAGTCCAATCCAATTCAATCCAATCCAATCCAATCAACAATCACATGAAGTAGTCTCATATCTCAGCAATCCCAATCCAGTCCAATCAAATCCAATCCAGTCCAGTCCAGTCCAATCGAATCCAATCCAGTCCAGCCCAATTAAATCCAATCTATTCAACAATCACATGAAGTAGGCTCATATCTCTGCAATCCCAATCCCAATCCAGTCCAGTCCAATCCAGTCCAGTCCAGTCCAGTCCAGTCCAATCCAATCCAGTCCAGTCCTGTCCAATTCAGTCCAGTCCAGTCCAATCCCAATCCAATCCAGTCCAATCCAATCCAATCCAATCCAATCCAATCCAATCCAGTCCAGCCCAATTAAATCCAATCTAATCAACAATCACATGAAGTAAGCTCATATCTCTGCAATCCCAATCCCAATCCAGTCCAGTCCAATCCAATCCAGTCCAGTCCAGTCCAGTCCAGTCCAGTCCAGTCCAGTCCAATCCAGTCCAGTCCAGTCCAGTCCAGTCCAATCCAATCCAGGCCTCTCCAATTCAGTCCAGTCCAGTCAAATCCCAATCCAATCCAATTCAATCCAATCCAATCAACAATCACTTGAAGTAGGCTAATATCTCAGCAATCCCATTCCAATCCAGTCCATTCCAATCCAGACTTGTCTAGTCTATCTTAGTTTAGTCCAGTCCAATCCCAACTTCTGCTTATTTGCTTGGCCCCCACATTGCTGCTTGCAGCTATATTTATTATTACACATCTTTCCTCTGCCATTGAAGTCTATGGCAGCCCATAGAACCGTCTGGTGAAAAGTTGTGAAATTTGGCACACTAATTAGGCAGTACCCCATGATTAATTTCACCAAGTTTCGAGTCCGCACCCCGAGCGCTCTAGCGCCACCAACAGGCCAAAGTTGGAGATGCGTTCATGCACGTAACTTCTGACCCGTTGGCCCGATTTTGAAAAATGAGGTACCATTGGAATCCTTGGACCAGTCCGAGTTCAACGCACCCTATGACGTCATTTTCCGCCATGATGGATTTTCCGCCATTTTGGATTTTAATGAAAGTGAAACTAATTTTTCACAGGTCACAAATTTTGTCCGATCGTCACCAAACTTGACACACATGATCTTCAGACCAAGCCTCAAAAAAGTTGTGGTGTTTTGTCTTCGGAACTTAAACCGTTCGCCCGTAACAGCCAATCAAAATTTGCGGCGAAGCCGGCAAACAGGAAGTGAGCTCATATCTCAGCAACCCATTGATCTATCATAACCAAACTTTGTACATGGACTCAGGACCCAATCAGGGGGACGCTCAAAAAATCTGGTGACCTTTGACCTCTAGGGGGCGCTGTAATTAAGAAACATGCCTTTTGGCCTGTAGCTGCAGTTGTGCTTAGAGTTAAAATGCACTAGTGGTGTCTGGTAATACTGTTGGAGGTCCAAAGGCTAACCCAAGCCAACTTGTGATGTCATCGTAATTGATTCGGCCGCCATATTGGGTTCAATCAAAAAAACGTACAAATTTTCGCAGGTCACAAATTTCAGCGGATCCTCACCAAAATTGGCAGAGACCATCTTCAGACCATGCCTTATCAGTGCATTGCTTTCTGGAACAATTGAAAGAAGCATTCGGCTGTAACAGCCAATCGAAATTTGTGGCGACGCCGCCAAACAGGAAGTGAGCTCATATCTCAGCAACCCTTGCATGTATCAAAGCCAAACTGGGTGCATGGACTCAGGACCCAATCAGGGGGACACTCAATAAATCTGGTGACCTTTGACCTCTAGGGGGCGCTGTAATTGAGAAACATGCCTTTTGGCCTGTAGCTGCTGATGCGCATTATTTTGCAATGGAGGTCAATGGCAGCCCATAGAACCGTCTGGCAAAAAGTTCTGATATTTGGCACACTGATTTAAGACAGTCCATTGATTCATGTCACCAAGTTTCATGTCGGCACCTCCCGCGCTCTAGCGCCACCAACAGGCCAAAGTTGGACTTGCGTTCACGCACCTAACTTCTGACCTGTTGACCCGATTGTCAAAAATAAGGTATCATTGGAATCCTTGGACCAAGCCGAGTTCAACGTACCCTATGTCGCCATTTTCCGCCATGATGGATTTTCCGCCATTTTGGATTTCATCAAAATCACTTAAAACGTATCAGTAGTCACAAATTTTGTCCGATCGACATCAATCTTTACATATATCATCTACAGACCATGCCTCATTAATGCTTTGCTTTTTGTCTTCAGAACAAAAACCGTTCGCGCGTAACAGCCAATAGAAATTTGTGGCGAAGCCGCCAAACAGGAAGTGAGCTCATATCTCAGCAACCCATTGATCTATCATAACCAAACTTAGTCCATGGACTCAGGACCCAGTCAGGGGGACGCTCAAGAAATCTGGTGACCTTTGACCTCTAGGGGGCGCTATAATTAAGAAACATGCCTTTTGGCCTGTAGCTGCTGTTGTCCTTAGAATTAAAATGCACTAGTGGTATCAGGTAATACTGTTGGAGGTCCTTAGGCTGACCCAGCACAACTTGTGATGTCATCATAATTGATTCGGCCGTCATGTTGGATTTAATCAAAAACATCAAAAAGTTTTCGCGGGTCACAAATTTCATCTGATCTTCACTAAAAATGGCACAGACCATTTTTAGACCATAACCTATCAATATATTGCTCTCTGGAACAATTGACAAAAGCATTCGCCCGTAACAGCCAATCGAAATTGGTGGCGAAACCGCCAAACAGGAAGTGAGCTCATATCTCAGCAACCCTGCCATATATTATAACCAAACTTACTACATATATTCATGACCCCATTAGGAGGACGCTCAAAAAATTTGGTGACCATTGACCTGTAGGGGGTGCTGCAATTAGCAATATTGCATTTTGATGTGTAGTTGCTGATGTGTTATATCAATCTTTTATTTTTTGATGTGAAACTGATGACAGCATGTTCCATCCAGTTAATTCTAATGTGTGCGTGCAAGGGCAGGGCAGGGCAGGGCAGGACGGGGTGAGACGGGCTGGGGTGATTAGGTGGGGGGGGGCTGGCTGGCGGAGGCGGTGGCAATACTCAGCCCTGTTTAAGCCCTGGTCATCCCGGGTGTCTGCTGAGTTCTATCTTGTCACCGTGGCTACTCCGGCCTATTCTGCTTGGCCCCCTCATTGCTGCTTGCAGCTATATTTATTATTATTATTTTTAGTTCACCTTTTTGCTATTTTTGAGGTGGTTAACATGGATGAAAAGTCTTGGAATTTGGCACACACATCTGGTATCACACTGGCTACACAGGCATAAAGGCTTGGCCCCGGGCGTGGCCCAGGGACTCAGTAGCGCCCCCTTAGGTGATTGATCCAGTGGTTGGCACATACTTTCAGCTAGACACACCAAATTTGGTAGGTGTGTGTATCTCCCCAAGATGAACGACTTTCGTATGTACAATGCATTAGCCACGCCCAACAGGAAGTGAGGTATTTGGGATTTTGTGCGGACTAAAATGCGATGAATTGTAATGCCAAAAGAGGTGTTTCCCATCAGTGAAAAAGCATGAAATTTGGCACACATGTCAAGAGGTACCGTGAATACACAGGGGAAAAGCCTTGGCACCGGGCGTTGCCCAAGAATTCCATAGCGCCCCCATATGTCACTGTGACTTGTGGTTGGCATATAGTTTTAGATACACACACCAAATTTGGTGGGTGTATGTAACTCCCAAAAACAAACAAATTTTGTATTAACATGCCATTAGCCACGCCCACAGGAAGTGAGGTAATTGAGATTTTGTGCGTTGTGGACATGATCAATTTTAACGTACTCCTCCTAGACGGTTGAACCGATTCATGTCAAAGTTGGTATACATGACGCCGAGATGTTCCTGATTATAAATTGTGAAGCCTTTTTTTGATATGTTGTAATTTGACGAAATGGCAAAATTATTAATTTTAATACCCTTCCACATAAGCAATAAATGTGTCATAATTCACCATGCATGGCTTGAAATGTTTTAAATTTCACAGGTCATTGAAGACCATGTTAATGATAATATTTACATGCCCATAATTCATGTTTGGCATAGCGCCACCAACTGGCAACAGAAAGAATGACAATTACACTGATGTCACATGATCAATTTTAACATACTGCTCCTAGACGGTTTGTCAGATTCATGTGAAATTGGGCAAACATTATGCCAAGATGTCGCTGATGTTAAATTGTGAAGGGATTTTTGATATGTTATATATTTGATATGATTTTAATATCTCACCACATAAAGAGGAAATGTGTCATAAATCACAGTTCATTGAATGAATGGTCTGAAACTTCTCAGGTTAATAAATATCATGTTTATGATGATATCCAGACACCCAATGGACCTGCCTGGCATAGCGCCACCACCTGGCCAAGCAGGAAATGTGCCAGAAATGGACAATGCCTTAAGTGATTGATCTGAAACTTTACAAAATATTGGATATCATTATTGTGATGATATTCACATGTGTAATTCACATGCCTAGCATAGCGCCACCATCTGGCCAAGCAGGAAATGTGCCAAAAATGTTCAATGCTTTGACTGATTTATCTGAAATTTTACACAAAATTAGATATCATGATGATGAAATTCATATGTCTTATTAACATGCCTTACATAGCACCACCAATTGGCAAGATAAGGAATGTGTTTTTTCCACGTCTGTTGGATATCACAATCAGATGCATCAGATTAATCAGATTAGCACACGCATCAAATGTGTACATTTCACAAGCGCACCACGTCGGTGCTTTGTTGGGTTCCGAAATGTCACGGGTTGTGGCCCGCAGGTGCTCGGGCCCGCCATTGCCGCTTGCGGCTATATTTTTTATTAGGGCCCGAGCACCGAAGGGCGCAAGGCCCTATTGTTTTTGTAAGGATTATTATTATTATTATTATTAGGGCCCGAGCACCGAAGGGCGCAAGGCCCTATTGTTTTTGTAAGGATTATTATTTTTCACTATTATTATTATTATTGTTATTCCACGTTTTTGCTTTCCTGTTTTTGAGGTGGTTAACATGGTCGAAAACTCTTGAAATTTGGCACACACGTCAGGTGTCACTCATCGCAGTTAGGTACAAGAGCTTGACCCTAGGCGTGGCCCAGGGACTCGCTAGCGCCCCCTTAGGTGACTGATCCCGTGGTTGGCAAATATTTTGAGGTGGTTAACATAATCGAAAACGCATGAAATTTAGCACACACATAAAGTGGTACAGTGAATAGACAGGGATAAAAGCTTGGCACCGGGCGTTGCCCAGGAACTCCATAGCGCCCCCTTACGTCACAGTGACTTGTGGTTGGCATATAGTTTTAGATACACACACCAAATTTGGTGGGTGTATGTAACTCCCAAAAACAAACAACTTTTGTATTAACATGCCATTAGCCACGCCCACAGGAAGTGAGGTAATTGAGAATTTGTGCGTTGTGGAGATGATCAATTTTAACATACTCCTCCTAGACGGTTTGTCAGATTCATGTGAAATTTGGCACATATGATGCCAAGATGTTGCTGATGTTAAATTGCGAAGGGATTTTTGATATGTTGTAATATGTCATGATTTTAATATCTCACCACATAAACAGGAAATGTGTCATAAAGTCACAGTGCATTGAATGAATGGTCTGACACTTCTCAGGTTAATAGATATTATGATTATGATGATATTCAGACACCCACTGGGCCTGCCTGGCATAGCGCCACCACCTGGCCAAGTAGGAAATGTGCCAGAAATGGACAATGCCTTAAGTGATTGATCTGAAACTTTATAAAATATTGGATATCATTATTGTGATGATATTCACACATATATTTCACATGCCTAGCATAGCGCCACCATCTGGCCAAACAGGAAATATGCCAGAAATGCTCTATGCTTTGAATGAATGGTCTGAAACTTCTCAGGTTAATAGATATTATAATTATGATGATATCCAGAGACCCTATGGGCCTGCCTGGCATAGCGCCACCACCTGGCTAAGCAGGAAAATGTGCCAGAAATTGGTAATGCCAATGTTGGTTTATCTGAAACTTTGCAAAATATTGGATATCATTATTGTGATGATATTCACATGTGTAATTCAAATGCCTAATATAGCGCCACCATCTGGCCAAAAAGTGTATCACAAATGTTCTTTGCTTAAAATGAAAAATCTGAAATTTCTCAGGTTAATTTATATTATGATTATGATGACACACAATGGGCCTGCCTTGCATTGCGCCCCCACCTGGCCAAGCAAGTAAATGTGCCAGAAAATAACATGCAAAAACAAATAGCACACGCATCAAATATGTACATTTTAAAAATGCACCACGTCGGTGCTTTGTTGGATTCTGAAATGTCACGGGTTGCGGCCCGCAGGTGCTCGGGCCCGCCATTGCCGCTTGCGGCTATATTTAGGGCCCGAGCACCCGAAGGGCGCAAGGCCCTATTGTTTTTGTAAGGATTATTATTATTAGGGCCCGAGCACCGAAGGGCGCAAGGCCCTATTGTTTTTGTAAGGATTATTATTAGGGCCCGAGCACCGAAGGGCGCAAGGCCCTATTGTTTTTGTAAGGATTATTATTATTATTATTTTTAGGGCCCGAGCACCGAAGGGCGCAAGGCCCTATTGTTTTTGTAAGGATTATTATTAGGGCCCGAGCACCGAAGGGCGCAAGGCCCTATTGTTTTTGTAAGGATTATTATTATTATTATTATTATTATTATTATATTAACTTTGTCTCAGAGCGTTTTCCTTTTTTGAGGTGGTTAACATGGTCGAAAACGCTTGAAATTTGGCACACATATCAGGTGTCACGCAAAGCAGTTAGGTACAAGAGCTTGGCCCTGGGCGTGGCCCAGGGACTCAGTAGCGCCCCCTTAGGTGATTGAGGCAGTGGTTGGCACATACTTTCAGCTAGACCAGGGATGGGCAAACTACGGCCCGCGGGCCGGATCCGGCCCGCCAAGCACTTTCATCCGGCCCGCCGAGCATTTCATTTAGGCTAGTTATCAGGCTGCTCGCTATTTTTTTCCTGCGATAGACGTTGGTTAGCTTTACTGCAAACTGCTTTTCACTCTCCTTAGATAACGTTTACAATGTCAATGTCAAAACATCATGTTAAATAGAGATAACATCATGTTAAACTAAGTTAACTCTTAGTTATCTCCTTTGCAGCAGATCTAACGTGAACATATGCAATCCATTTAATTGGGAACGCGTCTGCACTCATGAGAGGGATAGAGAGCCGCAAGTTCCAGCTGGCTTGTGATTGTTGATAATTGATATCTCCTCCTTATAAGAAAGTTTTAAAAGGAAATCATGAAGGCAACAGTAGTTCCCACTACTGACCATTTAAAAACTGTGAGAGGGCCCAGCCGTAGGTACAGCACTAGCCATAGTGGAGCAGGCAGAAGATCATTGAGAAATAAACGTGAATTAAAGCGACTGTCTTAAAGCGATAGTGTACAATTTATACATTTGTTAAACAGCATAAAATTAGCAGTATTTTTAAAACAAATTAGCAGTATTTTAAAACAAATACTTTTCATACTAAATTATAGGCTATAAAAAATGTATTTTTTTAGGCGTGTGTCGTGGGGGGGGGGGGGGGGGGGGTTGTGTGGCCCGCCGGCCAATTTTCAAAACCCAATGTGGCCCTTGAGCCAAAAAGTTTGCCCACCCCTGAGCTAGACGCATCAAATTCGGTAGGTATGTGTATCTCCCCAAGATGAACAACTTTCGTATGTACAATGCATTAGCCACGCCCAACAGGAAGTGAGGTATTTGGGATTTTGTGCGGACTAAAATGTGATGAATTGTGATGCCAGAAGACGTTCTTCCCATCGGTAAAAACGCATGAAATTTGGCACACACGTCAAGAGGTACCATGAATACACAGGGGAAAAGCCTTGGCACTGGGCTTGGCCCAGGAACTCCATTGCGCCCCCTTATGTCACTGTGACTTGTGGTTGGCATATAGTTTTAGATACACACACCAAATTTGGTGGGTGTGTTTAACTCCCAAAAACAATCAACTTTTGTATTAACATGCCATTAGCCACGCCCACAGGAAGTGAGGTAATTGGGATTTTGTGCATTGTGGACATGATCGATCAATTTTAACGTACTCCTCCTAGACGATTGATCCGATTCATGTGAAAGTTGGTATACATGATGCCAATATGCTTCTGATTCTAAATTGTGAAGCTTTTTTTGATATGTTGTAATTTGACGAAATGGCGAAACTATGAATTTTAATACCCTTCCACGTTAACAATAAATGTGTCTTAATTCACCATGCATGGCTTGAAATGTTTTAAATTTCACAGGTCTTTGAATACCATGGTAGTGATAATTCACATGCCCATAATGTATATTTGGCATAGCGCCACCACCTGGCAACAGAAAGAATGGCAATTACATTGATGTTACATGATCAATTTTAACATACTCCTCCTAGACGGTTTGTCGGATTCATGTGAAATTTGGCTAACATTATGCCAAGATGTTGCTGATGTTAAATTGCGAAGGGATTTTTGAAATGTTGTAATATGTCATGATTTTAATATCTCACCATATAAACTGGAAATGTGTCATATAATCACAGTGCATTGAATGAATGGTCTGAAACTTCTCAGGTTAAAAGATATTATGATTATGATGATATCCAGACACCCAATGGGCCTGCCTGACATAGCGCCACCACCTGGCCAAGTAGGAAATGTGCCAGAAATGGACAATGCCTTAAGTGATTGATCTGAAACTTTATAAAATATTGGATATCATTATTGTGATGATATTCACACATATAATTCACATGCCTAGCATAGCGCCACCATCTGGCCAAACAGGAAATATGCCAGAAATGCTCTATGCTTTGAATGAATGGTCTGAAACTTCTCAGGTTAATAGATATTATAATTATGATGATATCCAGACACCCTATGGGCCTGCCTGGCATAGCGCCACCACCTGGCCAAGCAGGAAAATGTGCCAGAAATTGGTAATGCCTTTATTGGTTGATCTGAAACTTTACAAAATATTGGATATCATTATTGTGATGATATTCACATGTGTAATTCACATGCCTAATATAGCGCCACCATCTGGCCAAAAAGTTTATCAAAAATGTTCTTTGCTTAAAAGGAATAATCTGAAATTTCTCAGGTTAATATATATTATGATTATGATGACACACAATGGGCCTGCCTTGCATATTGCCCCACCTGGCCAAGCAAGTAAATGTGCCAGAAAATAACATGCAAAAACAAATAACACACACATCAAATATGTACCTTTTACAAATGCACCACATCGGTGCTTTGTTGGATTCTGAAATGTCATGGGTTGCGGCCCGCAGGTGCTCGGGCCCGCCATTGCCGCTTGCGGCTATATTTAGGGCCCGAGCACCCGAAGGGCGCAAGGCCCTATTGTTTTTGTAAGGATTATTATTATTATTATTATTGTTATTCCACTTTTTTGCTTTCCTGTTTTTGAGGTGGTTAACATGGTCGAAACCTATTGAAATTTGGCACACACGTCAGGTATCATGCATCGCAGTTAGGTACAAGAGCTTGACCCCGGGCGTGGCCCAGGGACTCGCTAGCGCCCCCTTAGGTGACTGATCCCGTGGTTGGCAAATATTTTGAGGTGGTTAACATAGTCGAAAACGCATGAAATTTAGCACACACATCAAGTGGTACAGTGAATAGACAGGGATAAAAGCTTGGCACCGGGCGTTGCCCAGGAACTCCATAGCGCCCCCTTACGTCACAGTGACTTGTGGTTGGCATATAGTTTTAGATACACACACCAAATTTGATGGGTGTGTGTAACTCCCAAAAACAATCAACTTTTGTATTAACATGCCATTAGCCACGCCCACAGGAAGTGAGGTAATTGAGATTTTGTGCGTTGTTGGCATGATCAATTTTAACATACTCCTCCTAGACGGTTGATCCGATTCATGTCAAAGTTGGTATACATGACGCCGAGATGTTCCTGATTATAAATTGTGAAGCCTTTTTTTGATATGTTGTAATTTGACGAAATGGCGAAATTATTAATTTTAATACCCTTCCACATGAACAATAAATGTGTCATAATTCACCATGCATGGCTTGAAATGTTTTAAATTTCACAGGTCATTAAAGACCATGTTAATGATAATATTCACATGCCCATAATGCATGTTTGGCATAGCGCCACCACCTGGCAACAGAAAGAATGACAATTATACTGATTTCACATGATCAATTTGAACATACTCCTCCTAGACGGTTTGTCAGATTCATTTGAAATTTGGCAAACATTATGCCAAGATGTCGCTGATGTTAAATTGTGAAGGGATTTTTGAATGTTGTAATATATTTGATATGATTTTAATATCTCACCACATAAACAGGAAATGTGTCATAAATCACAGTGCATTGAATGAATGGTCTGAAACTTTTCAGGTTAATAGATATCATGATTATGATGATATCCAGACACCCAATGGGCCTGCCTGGCATAGCGCCACCACCTGGCCAAGCAAGATATGTGCCAGAAATGGAAAATGCCTTAAGTGATTGATCTGAAACTTTATAAAATATTGGATATCATTATTGTGATGATATTCACATGCGTAAATTCACAGGCCTAGCATAGCGCCACCTTCTGGCCAAGCAGGAAATGTGCCAGAAATGCTCTATGCTTTGAATAAATGGTCTGAAACTTTTCAGGTTAATAGATATTAAGATTATGATGATATCCAGACACCCAATGGGCCTGCCTGGCATAGCGCCACCACCTGGTCAAGCAGTAAATGTGTCAGAAATGGACAATGCCTTAAGTGATTGATCTGAAAGTTTACAAACATTTTGGATATCATTATTGTGATGATATTCACATGTGTAATTTTCATGCCTAACATAGCGCCACCATCTGGCCAACCAAAAAGTGTATCAGAAATGTTCTTTGTTTAAAATGAATGGTCTGAAATTTCTCAGGTTAATATATATTATGATTATGATGACACCCAATGGGCCTGCCTTGCATTACGCCCCCACCTGGCCAAGCGAGTAAATGTGGCAGAAAATAAAATACAAAAACAACTAGCACAAGCATTAAATATGTACATTTCACAAACGCACCACGTCGGTGCTTTGTTGGATTCCGACATGTCACGGGTTGCGGCCCGCAGGTGCTCGGGCCCGCCATTGCCGCTTGCGGCTATATTTATTATTGTTATTTCACTTTTTTGCTTTCCTGTTTTTGAGGTGGTTAACATGGTCGAAACCTCTTGAAATTTGGCACACACGTCAGGTGTCATGCATCGCAGTTAGGTACAAGAGCTTGACCCCGGGCGTGGCCCAGGGACTCGCTAGCGCCTCCTTAGGTGACTGATCTCGTGGTTGGCAAATATTTTGAGGTGGTTAACATAGTCGAAAACGCATGAAATTTAGCACACACATCAAGTGGTACAGTGAATAGACAGGGATAAAAGCTTGGCACCGGGCGTTGCCCAGGAACTCCATAGCGCCCCCTTACGTCACAGTGACTTGTGGTTGCCATATAGTTTTAGATACACACACCAAATTTGGTGGGTGTATGTAACTCCCAAAAACAAACAACTTTTGTATTAACATGCCATTAGCCACGCCCACAGGAAGTGAAGTAATTGAGATTCTGTGCGTTGTGGACATGATCAATTTTAACGTACTCCTCCTAGACGGTTGATCCGATTCATGTCAAAGTTGGTATACATGACGCCGAGATGTTCCTGATGATAAATTGTGAAGCGTTTTTTTGATATGTTGTAATTTGACGACATGGCGAAATTATTAATTTTAATACCCTTCCACATAAACAATAAATGTGTCATAATTCACCATGCATGGCTTGAAATGTTTTAAATTTCACAGGTCATGGAAGACCATGTTAATGATAATATTCACATGCCCATAATGCATGTTTGGCATAGCGCCACCAACTGGCAACAGAAAGAATGACAATTATACTGATGTCATATGATCAATTTCAACATACTCCTCCTAGACGGTTTGTCAGATTCATTTGAAATTTGGCAAACATTATGCCAAGATGTCGCTGATGTTAAATTGTGAAGGTATTTTTGAATGTTGTAATATATTTGATATGATTTTAATATCTCACCACAAAAACAGGAAATGTGTCATAAATCACAGTGCATTGAATGAATGGTCTGAAACTTCTCAGGTTAATAGATATGATGATTATGATGATATCCAGACACCCAATGGGCCTGCCTGACATAGCGCCACCACCTGGCCAAGCAGGAAATGTGCCAGAAATGGACAATGCCTTAAGTGATTGATCTGAAACTTTATAAAATATTGGATATCATTATTGTGATGATATTCACATGTGTAATTCACAGGCCTAGCATAGCGCCACCTTCTGGCCAAGCAAGAAATGTGCCAGAAATGTTCTATGTTTTGAATAAATGGTCTGAAACTTCTCAGGTTAATAGATATTATGATTTTGATGATATCCAGACACCCAATGGGCCTGCCTGGCATAGCTCCACCACCTGGTCAAGCAGGAAATGTGCCAGAAATGGACAATGCCTTAAGTGATTGATCTGAAAGTTTACAAACATTTTGGATATCATTATTGTGATGATATTCACATGTGTAATTTTCATGCCTAACATAGCGCCACCATCTGGCCAACCAAAAAGTGTATCAGAAATGTTCTTTGCTTAAAATGAATGGTCTGAAATTTCTCAGGTTAATATATATTATGATTATGATGACACCCAATGGGCCTGCCTTGCATTGCGCCCCCACCTGGCCAAGCGAGTAAATGTGGCAGAAAATAAAATACAAAAACAAATAGCACACGCATCAAATATGTACATTTCACAAACGCACCACGTCGGTGCTTTGTTGGATTCCGACATGTCACGGGTTGCGGCCCGCAGGTGCTCGGGCCCGCCATTGCCGCTTGCGGCTATATTTAGGGCCCGAGCACCGAAGGGCGCAAGGCCCTATTGTTTTTGTAAGGATTATTATTTTTCATTATTATTATTATTATTATTATTATTGTTATTCCACTTTTTTGCTTTCCTGTTTTTGAGGTGGTTAACATGGTCGAAAACTCTTGAAATTTGGCACACACGTCAGGTGTCACGCATCGCAGTTACGTACAAGAGCTTGACCCCGGGCGTGGCCCAGGGACTCGCTAGCGCCCCCTTAGGTGACTGATCCCGTGGTTGGCAAATATTTTGAGTTGGTTAACATAATCGAAAAGTCTTGAAATTTGGCACACACATCAGGTGTCGCACAAAGCAGCTAGGTAAAAAAGCTTGGCCCCGGGTATGGCCCAGAGACTCGCTAGCACCCCCTTACGCCCCCTTAGGTGACTGATCCCGTGGTGGGCATATACTTTCAGCTACACGCACCAAATTTGGTAGGTGTCTGTATCTCCCCAAGATGAACGACTTTCGTATGTACAATGCATTAGCCACGCCCAACAGGAAGTGAGGTATTTGGGATTTTGTGCAGACTAATATGTGATGAAATATGTGCTAAATCGTGATGCCAAAAGAGGTGCTTCCCATAGGTGAAAACGCATGAAATTTGGCACACACATCAAGTGATACAGTGAATAGACTGGGATAAAAGCTTGGCACCGGGTGTTGCCTAGGAACTCCATAGCGCCCCCTTATGTCACTGTGACTTGTGGTTGGCATATAGTTTTACATACACACACCAAATTTGGTGGGTGTATGTAACTCCCAAAAACAAACAACTTTTGTATTAACATGCCATTAGCCACGCCCACAGGAAGTGAGGTAATTGAGATTTTGTGCGTTGTGGACATGATCAATTTTAACGTACTCCTCCTAGACGGTTGATCCAATTCATGTCAGAGTTGGTATACATGACGCCGAGATGTTCCTGATTATAAATTGTGAAGCCTTTTTTTGATATGTTGTAATTTGACGAAATGGCGAAATTATTCATTTTAATGCCCTTCCACATAAACAATAAATGTGTCATAATTCACCATGCATGGCTTGAAATGTTTTAAATTTCACAGGTCATTGAATACCATGTTAATGATAATATTCACATGCCCATAATGCATGTTTGGCATAGCGCCACCAACTGGCAACAGAAAGAATGACAATTACACTGATGTCACATGATCAATTTGAACATACTCCTCCTAGACGGTTTGTCAGATTCATTCGAAATTTGGCAAACATTATGCCAAGATGTCGCTGATGTTAAATTGTGAAGGGATTTTTGAATGTTGTAATATATTTGATATGATTTTAATATCTCACCACATAAACAGGACATGTGTCATAAATCACAGTGCATTGAATGAATGGTCTGAAACTTCTCAGGTTAATAGATATCATGATTATGCTGATATCCAGACACCCAATGGGCCTGCCTGGCATAGCGCCACCACCTGGCCAAGCAGGAAATGTGCCAGAAATGGACAATGCCTTAAGTGATTGATCTGAAACTTTATAAAATATTGGATATCATTATTGTGATGATATTCACATGTGTAATTCACAGGCCTAGCATAGCGCCACCTTCTGGCCAAGCAGGAAATGTGCCAGAAATGTTCTATGTTTTGAATAAATGGTCTGAAACTTCTCAGGTTAATAGATATTATGATTTTGATGATATCCAGACACCCAATGGGCCTGCCTGGCATAGCTCCACCACCTGGTCAAGCAGGAAATGTGCCAGAAATGGACAATGCCTTAAGTGATTGATCTGAAAGTTTACAAACATTTTGGATATCATTATTGTGATGATATTCACATGTGTAATTTTCATGCCTAACATAGCGCCACCATCTGGCCAACCAAAAAGTGTATCAGAAATGTTCTTTGCTTAAAATGAATGGTCTGAAATTTCTCAGGTTAATATATATTATGATTATGATGACACCCAATGGGCCTGCCTTGCATTGCGCCCCCACCTGGCCAAGCGAGTAAATGTGGCAGAAAATAAAATACAAAAACAAATAGCACACGCATCAAATATGTACATTTCACAAACGCACCACGTCGGTGCTTTGTTGGATTCCGACATGTCACGGGTTGCGGCCCGCAGGTGCTCGGGCCCGCCATTGCCGCTTGCGGCTATATTTAGGGCCCGAGTACCGAAGGGCGCAAGGCCCTATTGTTTTTGTAAGGATTATTATTTTTCATTATTATTATTATTATTATTATTATTGTTATTCCACTTTTTTGCTTTCCTGTTTTTGAGGTGGTTAACATGGTCGAAAACTCTTGAAATTTGGCACACACGTCAGGTGTCACGCATCGCAGTTAGGTACAAGAGCTTGACCCCGGGCGTGGCCCAGGGACTCGCTAGCGCCCCCTTAGGTGACTGATCCCGTGGTTGGCAAATATTTTGAGGTGGTTAACATAATCGAAAAGTCTTGAAATTTGGCACACACATCAGGTGTCGCACAAAGCAGCTAGGTAAAAAAGCTTGGCCCCGGGTATGGCCCAGAGACTCGCTAGCGCCCCCTTACGCCCCCTTAGGTGACTGATCCCGTGGTGGGCATATACTTTCAGCTACACGCACCAAATTTGGTAGGTGTCTGTATCTCCCCAAGATGAACGACTTTCGTATGTACAATGCATTAGCCACGCCCAACAGGAAGTGAGGTATTTGGGATTTTGTGCAGACTAATATGTGATGAAATATGTGCTAAATCGTGATGCCAAAAGAGGTGCTTCCCATAGGTGAAAACGCATGAAATTTGGCACACACATCAAGTGATACAGTGAATAGACTGGGATAAAAGCTTGGCACCGGGTGTTGCCTAGGAACTCCATAGCGCCCCCTTATGTCACTGTGACTTGTGGTTGGCATATAGTTTTACATACACACACCAAATTTGGTGGGTGTATGTAACTCCCAAAAACAAACAACTTTTGTATTAACATGCCATTAGCCACGCCCACAGGAAGTGAGGTAATTGAGATTTTGTGCGTTGTGGACATGATCAATTTTAACGTACTCCTCCTAGACGGTTGATCCAATTCATGTCAGAGTTGGTATACATGACGCCGAGATGTTCCTGATTATAAATTGTGAAGCCTTTTTTTGATATGTTGTAATTTGACGAAATGGCGAAATTATTAATTTTAATGCCCTTCCACATAAACAATAAATGTGTCATAATTCACCATGCATGGCTTGAAATGTTTTAAATTTCACAGGTCATTGAATACCATGTTAATGATAATATTCACATGCCCATAATGCATGTTTGGCATAGCGCCACCAACTGGCAACAGAAAGAATGACAATTACACTGATGTCACATGATCAATTTGAACATACTCCTCCTAGACGGTTTGTCAGATTCATTCGAAATTTGGCAAACATTATGCCAAGATGTCGCTGATGTTAAATTGTGAAGGGATTTTTGAATGTTGTAATATATTTGATATGATTTTAATATCTCACCACATAAACAGGACATGTGTCATAAATCACAGTGCATTGAATGAATGGTCTGAAACTTCTCAGGTTAATAGATATCATGATTATGCTGATATCCAGACACCCAATGGGCCTGCCTGGCATAGCGCCACCACCTGGCCAAGCAGGAAATGTGCCAGAAATGGACAATGCCTTAAGTGATTGATCTGAAACTTTATAAAATATTGGATATCATTATTGTGATGATATTCACATGTGTAATTCACAGGCCTAGCATAGCGCCACCTTCTGGCCAAGCAGGAAATGTGCCAGAAATGTTCTATGTTTTGAATAAATGGTCTGAAACTTCTCAGGTTAATAGATATTATGATTTTGATGATATCCAGACACCCAATGGGCCTGCCTGGCATAGCTCCACCACCTGGTCAAGCAGGAAATGTGCCAGAAATGGACAATGCCTTAAGTGATTGATCTGAAAGTTTACAAACATTTTGGATATCATTATTGTGATGATATTCACATGTGTAATTTTCATGCCTAACATAGCGCCACCATCTGGCCAACCAAAAAGTGTATCAGAAATGTTCTTTGCTTAAAATGAATGGTCTGAAATTTCTCAGGTTAATATATATTATGATTATGATGACACCCAATGGGCCTGCCTTGCATTGCGCCCCCACCTGGCCAAGCGAGTAAATGTGGCAGAAAATAAAATACAAAAACAAATAGCACACGCATCAAATATGTACATTTCACAAACGCACCACGTCGGTGCTTTGTTGGATTCCGACATGTCACGGGTTGCGGCCCGCAGGTGCTCGGGCCCGCCATTGCCGCTTGCGGCTATATTTAGGGCCCGAGTACCGAAGGGCGCAAGGCCCTATTGTTTTTGTAAGGATTATTATTTTTCATTATTATTATTATTATTATTATTGTTATTCCACTTTTTTGCTTTCCTGTTTTTGAGGTGGTTAACATGGTCGAAAACTCTTGAAATTTGGCACACACGTCAGGTGTCACGCATCGCAGTTAGGTACAAGAGCTTGACCCCGGGCGTGGCCCAGGGACTCGCTAGCGCCCCCTTAGGTGACTGATCCCGTGGTTGGCAAATATTTTGAGGTGGTTAACATAATCGAAAAGTCTTGAAATTTGGCACACACATCAGGTGTCGCACAAAGCAGCTAGGTAAAAAAGCTTGGCCCCGGGTATGGCCCAGAGACTCGCTAGCGCCCCCTTACGCCCCCTTAGGTGACTGATCCCGTGGTGGGCATATACTTTCAGCTACACGCACCAAATTTGGTAGGTGTCTGTATCTCCCCAAGATGAACAACTTTAGTATGTACAATGCATTAGCCACGCCCAACAGGAAGTGAGGTATTTGGGATTTTGTGCAGACTAATATGTGATGAAATATGTGATGAATCATGATGTCAAAAGAGGTGCTTCCCATCGGTGAAAACGCATGAAATTTGGCACACACATCAAGTGATACAGTGAATAGACAGGAATAAAAGCTTGGCACCGGGCGTTGCCCAGGAACTCCATAGCGCCCCCTTATGTCACTGTGACTTGTGGTTGGCATATAGTTTTAGATTCACACACCAAATTTGGTGGGTGTATGTAACTCCCAAAAACAAACAACTTTTGTATTGACATGCCATTAGCCACGCCCACAGGAAGTGAGGTAATTGGGATTTTGTGCGTTGTGGACATGACCAATTTTAACATACTCCTCCTAGACGGTTGATCCGATTCATGTCAAAGTTGGTATACATGACGCCGAGATGTTCCTGATTCTAAATTGTGAAGCTTTTTTTGATATGTTGTAATTTGACAAAATGGCGAAATTAGTAATTTTAATACCCTTCCACATAAACAATAAATGTGTCATAATTCAGCATGCATGGCTTGAAATGTTTTAAATTTCAAAGGTCATTAAAGACCATGTTAATGATAATATTCACATGCCCATAATGCATGTTTGGCATAGCGCCACCAACTGGCAACAGAAAGAATGACAATTACACTGATGTCACATGATCAATTTTAACATACTGCTCCTAGAGGGTCTGTCAGATTCATGTGAAATTGGGCAAACATTATGCCAAGATGTCGCTGATGTTAAATTGTGAAGGGATTTTTGATATGTTATATATTTGATATGATTTTAATATCTCACCACATAAACATGAAATGTGTCAAAAATCACAGTGCATTGAATAAATGGTCTGAAACTTCTCAGGTTAATAGATATCATGATTATGATTATATCCAGACACCCAATGGGCCTGCCTGGCATAGCGCCACCACCTGGCCAAGCAGAAAATCTGCCAGAAATGGACAATTCCTTAAGTGATTGATCTGAAACTTTCTAAAATATTGGATATCATTATTGTCAAGTCAAGTCAAGTCAAGTCAAGTTTATTTATATAGCGCATTTCATACACAGAGGTCATTCAATGTGCTTTACATAAACAAAACCAAACAATAATAACAAATAAAAGCATAGAAGGGCAATATAGTCAAAGAATAGTTAAAAGGTAAAATAATAAAAACAAAAACATAAGACACATGGTAAAATCATTTAAAAATAAAGAATAATTAGTAAGCAAAAACAAAGGCAAAGTAGTAAAAAAAAAAAAAAAAGTAATAAAAGACAAAGTAGAATAATTATCAAGGCAGATTCAGAATTTGTAACTCGGCACAGTTAGCAGAAAGCATCTGAGAACAGTTTGGTCTTAAGTCTAGATTTAAAACTGGCTACAGTTGGGGCCTTTTTGATGTAATCCGAAAGTTGGTTCCACAGCTGAGCCGCATAGCAGCTAAAAGCTGCTTCACCATGTTTAGTTCTAACTGTAGGTTTTACGAGCAGGTTTTTCACCTGGGACCTGAGAGGACGAGAAGGTGTGTACTGCTGAAGCATGTCTGATAAGTATTTAGGTCCTGCTCCATTTACTGATTTATAAACAAGCAATAGTGCTTTACAAAAACAATAGGGCCTTGCGCCCTTCGGTGCTCGGGCCCTAAATATAGCCGCAAGCGGCAATGGCGGGCCCAAGCACCTGCGGGCCGCAACCCGTGACATTTCAGAATCCAACAAAGCACCAACGTGGTGCGGCTATTATTGTGATGATATTCACATATAATTCACATGCCTAGCATAGCGCCACCATCTGGCCAAACAGGAAATATGCCAGAAATGCTCTATGCTTTGAATGAATGGTCTGAAACTTCTCAGATTAATAGATATTATAATTATGATGATATCCAGAGACCCTATGGGCCTGCCTGGCATAGCGCCACCACCTGGCCAAGCAGGGAAATGTGCCAGAAATTGGTAATGCCTTTATTGGTTGATCTGAAACTTTACAAAATATTGGATATCATTATTGTGATGATATTCACATGTGTAATTCACATGCCTAATATAGCGCCACCATCTGGCCAAAAAGTGTATCAGAAATGTTCTTTGCTTACAATGAATAATCTGAAATTTCTCAGGTTAATATATATTATGATTATGATGACACACAATGGGCCTGCCTTGCATTCCGCCCCCACCTGGCCAAGCAAGTAAATGTGCCAGAAAATAACATGCAAAAATAAATAGCACACACATAAAATATGTACATTTTACAAATGCACCACGTTGGTGCTTTGTTGGATTCTGAAATGTCACGGGTTGCGGCCCGCAGGTGCTCGGGCCCGCCATTGCCGCTTGCGGCTATATTTAGGGCCCGAGCACCGAAGGGCGCAAGGCCCTATTGTTTTTGTAAGGATTATTATTTTTATTGGGGGCCAAGCAGCGAAGCTGCGAAGGCACCCATTGTGTTTCTATCTTTTCCTACTATTATTATTATTATTACACATCTTTCCTCTGCCATTGAAGTCTATGGCAGCCCATAGAACCGTCTGGTGAAAAGTTGTGAAATTTGGCACTGTAATTAGGCAGAGTCCCATGATTAATTTCACCAAGTTTCAAGTCCGCACCACGAGCGCTCTAGCGCCACCAACAGGCCAAAGTTGGACATGCGTTCACGCATGTATCTTCTGACCCGTTGGCCCGATTTTAAAAATTGAGGTACCATTGGAATCCTTGGACCAGGCCGAGTTCAACGCACCCTATGGCGTCGTTTTCCGCCATGATGGATTTTCCGCCATATTGGATTTTAGTGAAAGTGAAACTAATTTTTCACAGGTCACAAATTTTGTCCGATCGACACCAAACTTGACATACATGATCTTCAGACCAAGCCTCACAAAAGTTGTGGTATTTTGTCTCCGGAACTATAACCGTTCATCCATAATATACAATTGAAATTTGCGGCGAAGCCGCCAAACAGGAAGTGAGCTCATATCTCAGCAACCCTTGCATGTATCAATGCCAAACTTGGTGGATAGACTCAGGACCCAATCAGAGGGAAGCTCAAAAAATTTGGTGACCTTTGACCTCTAAGGGGCGCTGTAATTAAGAAACATGCCTTTTGGCCTGTAGTTGCTGTTGTGTTTAGAATTAAATTGCACTAATGATGTCTGGTAATACTGTTGGAGTTCCTTAGTTCGACCCAAGCCAACTTGTGATGTCATCGTAATTGATTCGGCCGCCATATTGGATTTAATCAAAAACACGTACAAGTTTTCGCAGGTCACAAATTTCAGCGGATCCTGACCAAAATTGGCAGAGACCATCTTCAGACCATGCCTGATGAGTGCATTGATTTCTGGAACAATTGAAAGAAGTATTAGCCTGTACCAGCCAATTGAAATTTGCGGCGAAGCCGCCAAACAGGAAGTGATTTCATATCTCAGCAACGCTTTCATGTATCAAAACCAAACTTAGTACATGTACCTCCGACCCCATCGGGAGGACGCTCAAGAAATTTGGTGACATTTGACCTCTAGGGGGCTCCGTAATTGACAAAAATGCATTTTGGCCAGTAGTTGCTGATGCGCATTATTTTGCAATGGAAGTCAATGGCCGCCCATAGAACCGTCTGGTAAAAAGTTATACAATTTTGCACACTAATTGGGGACAGTCCAATAATTCATTTCACCAAGTTTCATGACGGCACCTCAAGCGCTCTAGCGCCACCAACAGGCCAAAGTTGGATTTGTGTTCACGGACGTAACTTTTGACCTGTTGACCCGAATGGCAAAATGAGGTATCATTGGAATCCTTGGGCCAAGCCGAGTTCAACACAACCTATGACGTCAATTTTTGACCTCTCTGTTTAAATCACAGCAAGTGTGATCATATGTCAGTCAATCTTTTATTTTTGATGTGAAACTGATGACAGCAAGTTCCATCCAGTTCATTCTAATGTGTGCGTGCAAGGGTGGGACGGGGTGGGATGGGCAGGGGCGGTTGCGGCGGTGGACTGGCTGGGGGAGGGGGCGCCGACACTCAGCCCTGGTTCAGCCCCACAAAATCAGCTATGTTTTGATGTGAAACTTGACCTTGTAACTCAGCCAATCTTGGGTTGTATGGCATGGAACTTGCTGTGACTGCTTAAGCCTACATGTCTGATGCAACGGCATTGACTTACATGGCAAATCTGGCCTGCTGAACTGCCTGCTTGGCCCCCTCATTGCTGCTTGCAGCTATATTTATTATTGTTATTCTACTTTTTTGCTGTCCTGTTTTTGAGGTGGTTAACATGGTCGAAAACTCTTGAAATTTGGCACACACGTCAGGTGTCACACATCGCAGTTAGGTACAAGAGCTTGACCCAGGGCGTGGCCCAGGGACTCGCTAGCGCCCCCTTAGGTGACTGATCCCGTGGTTGGCAAATATTTTGAGGTGGTTAACATAATCTAAAAGTCTTGAAATTTGGCACACACATCTAGTGATACAGTGAATAGACAGGGATAAAAGCTTGGCACTGGGCGTTGCCCAGCAACTCCATAGCGCCCCCTTATGTCACTGTGACTTGTGGTTGGCATATAGTTTTAGATACACACACCAAATTTGGTGGGTGTATGTAACTCCCAAAAACAAATAACTTTTGTATTAACATGCCATTAGCCACGCCCACAGGAAGTGAGGTAATTGAGATTTTGTGCATTGTGGACATGATCAATTTTAACGTACTCCTCCTAGACGATTGATCCGATTCATGTCAAGGTTGGTATACATGACGCCGAGATGTTCCTGATTATAAATTGTGAAGCCTTTTTTTGATATGTTGTAATTTGACGAAATGGCGAAATTATTAATTTTAATACCCTTCCACATAAGCAATAAATGTGTCATAATTCACCATGCATGGCTTGAAATGTTTTAAATTTCACAGGTCATTGAAGACCATGTTAATGATAATATTTACATGCCCATAATTCATGTTTGGCATAGCGCCACCAACTGGCAACAGAAAGAATGACAATTACACTGATGTCACATGATCAATTTTAACATACTGCTCCTAGACGGTTTGTCAGATTCATGTGAAATTTAGCAAACATTATGCCAAGATGTCGCTGATGTTAAATTGTGAAGGGATTTTTGATATGTTATATATTTGATATGATTTTAATATCTCACCACATGAAGAGGAAATGTGTCATAAATCACAGTTCATTGAATGAATGGTCTGAAACTTCTCAGGTTAATAGATATAATGATTATGATGATATTCAGACACCCAATGGGCCTGCCTGGCATAGCGCCACCACCTGGCCAAGCAGGAAATGTGCCAGAAATGGAAAATGCCTTAAGTGATTGATCTGAAACTTTATAAAATATTGGATATCATTATTGTGATGATATTGACATGCGTAATTCACAGGCCTAGCATAGCGCCACCATCTGGCCAAGCAGGAAATGTGCCAGAAATGCTCTATGCTTTCAATAAATGGTCTGAAACTTCTCAGGTTAATAGATATTATGATTATGATGATATCCAGACACCCAATGGGCCTGCCTGGCATAGCGCCACCACCTGGTCAAGCAGGAAATGTGCCAAAAATGGACAACACCTTAAGTGATTGATCTGAAAGTTTACAAACATTTTGGATATCATTATTGTGATGATATTCACATGTGTAATTTCAATGCCTAACATAGCGCCACCATCTGGCCAACCAAAAAGTGTATCAGAAATGTTCTTTGCTTAAAATGAATGGTCTGAAATTTCTCAGGTTAATATATATTATGATTATGAATGATGACACCCAATGGGCCTGCCTTGCATTAAGCCCCCACCTGGCCAAGCGAGTAAATGTGGCAGAAAATAAAATACAAAAACAAATAGCACACGCATCAAATATGTACATTTCAGAAACTCACCACGTCCGGGCTTTGTTGGATTCCGACATGTCACGGGTTGTGGCCCGCAGGTGCTCGGGCCCGCCATTGCCGCTTGCGGCTATATTTATTATTGTTATTCTACTTTTTTGCTGTCCTGTTTTTGAGGTGGTTAACATGGTCGAAAACTCTTGAAATTTGGCACACACGTCAGGTGTCACACATCGCAGTTAGGTACAAGAGCTTGACCCAGGGCGTGGCCCAGGGACTCGCTAGCGCCCCCTTAGGTGACTGATCCCGTGGTCGGCAAATATTTTGAGGTGGTTAACATAATCTAAAAGTCTTGAAATTTGGCACACACATCTAGTGATACAGTGAATAGACAGGGATAAAAGCTTGGCACTGGGCGTTGCCCAGCAACTCCATAGCGCCCCCTTATGTCACTGTGACTTGTGGTTGGCATATAGTTTTAGATACACACACCAAATTTGGTGGGTGTATGTAACTCCCAAAAACAAACAACTTTTGTATTAACATGCCATTAGCCACGCCCACAGGAAGTGAGGTAATTGAGATTTTGTGCATTGTGGACATGATCAATTTTAACGTACTCCTCCTAGACGATTGATCCAATTCATGTCAAAGTTGGTATACATGACGCCGAGATGTTCCTGATTATAAATTGTGAAGCCTTTTTTTGATATGTTGTAATTTGACGAAATGGCGAAATTATTAATTTTAATACCCTTCCACATAAGCAATAAATGTGTCATAATTCACCATGCATGGCTTGAAATGTTTTAAATTTCACAGGTCATTGAAGACCATGTTAATGATAATATTTACATGCCCATAATTCATGTTTGGCATAGCGCCACCAACTGGCAACAGAAAGAATGACAATTACACTGATGTCACATGATCAATTTTAACATACTGCTCCTAGACGGTTTGACAGATTCATGTGAAATTTGGCAAACATTATGCCAAGATGTCGCTGATGTTAAATTGTGAAGGTATTTTTGATATGTTATATATTTGATATGATTTTAATATCTCACCACATGAAGAGGAAATGTGTCATAAATCACAGTTCATTGAATGAATGGTCTGAAACTTCTCAGGTTAATAGATATAATGATTATGATGATATTCAGACACCCAATGGGCCTGCCTGGCATAGCGCCACCACCTGGCCAAGCAGGAAATGTGTCATCTAATGTGTTATTCTACTTTTTTGCTTTCCTGTTTTTGAGGTGGTTAACATGGTCGAAAACTCTTGAAATTTGGCACACACGTCAGGTGTCACACATCGCAGTTAGGTACAAGAGCTTGACCCCGGGCGTGGCCCAGGGCCTCGCTAGCGCCCCCTTAGGTGACTGATCCCGTGGTTGGCAAATATTTTGAAGTGGTTAACATAATCGAAAAGTCTTGAAATTTGGCACACACATCTAGTGATACAGTGAATAGACAGGGATAAAAGCTTGGCACTGGGCGTTGCCCAGCAACTCCATAGCGCCCCCTTATGTCACTGTGACTTGTGGTTGGCATATAGTTTTAGATACACACACCAAATTTGGTGGGTGTATGTAACTCCCAAAAACAAACAACTTTTGTATTAACATGCCATTAGCCACGCCTACAGGAAGTGAGGTAATTGAGATTTTGTGCGATTTGGACATGATCAATTTTAACGTACTCCTCCTAGACGGTTGATCAGATTCATGTCAAAGTTGGTATACATGATGCCGAGATGTTCCTGATTATAAATTGTGAAGCTTTTTTTTATATGTTGTAATTTGACGAAATGGCGAAATTATTCATTTTAATACCCTTCCACATAAACAATAAATGTGTCATAATTCACGATGCATGTCTTGAAATGTTTTAAATTTCACAGGTCATTGAAGACCATGTTAATGATAATATTCACATGCCCATAACGCATGTTTGGCATAGCGCCACCAACTGGCAACAGAAGGAATGACAATTACACTGATGTTACATGATCCATTTTAACATACTGCTCCTAGATAGTTTGTCAGATTCATGTAAAATTTGGCAAACATTATGCCAAGATGTCGCTGATGTTAAATTATGAAGGGATTTTTGATATGTTATATATTTGATATGATTTTAATATCTCACCACATAAAGAGGAAATGTGTCATAAAGTCACAGTGCATTGAATGAATGGTCTGAAACTTCTCAGGTTAATAGATATTATTATTATGATGATATCCAGACACCCAATGAGCCTGCCTGGCATAGCGCCACCACCTGGCCAAGTAGGAAATGTGCCAGAAATGGACAATGCCTTAAGTGATTGATCTGAAACTTTTTAAAATATTGTTTATCATTATTGTGATGATATTCACACATATAATTAACATGCCTAGCATAGCGCCACCATCTGGCCAAACAGGAAATGTGCCAGAAATTGGTAATGCCTTTATTGGTTTATCTGAAACTTTGCAAAATATTGGATATCATTATTGTGATGATATTCACATGTGTAATTCAAATGCCTAATATAGCGCCACCATCTGGCCAAAAAGTGTATCACAAATGTTCTTTGCTTAAAATGAAAAATCTGAAATTTCTCAGGTTAATTTATATTATGATTATGATGACACACAATGGGCCTGCCTTGCATTGCGCCCCCACCTGGCCAAGCAAGTAAATGTGCCAGAAAATAACATGCAAAAACAAATAGCACACGCATCAAATATGTACATTTTACAAATGCACCACGTCGGTGCTTTGTTGGATTCTGAAATGTCACGGGTTGCGGCCCGCAGGTGCTCGGGCCCGCCATTGCCGCTTGCGGCTATATTTAGGGCCCGAGCACCGAAGGGCGCAAGGCCCTATTGTTTTTGTAAGGATTATTAGGGCCCGAGCACCCGAAGGGCGCAAGGCCCTATTGTTTTTGTAAGGATTATTATTATTATTATTGTTATTCCACTTTTTTGCTTTCCTGTTTTTGAGGTGGTTAACATGGTCGAAACCTATTGAAATTTGGCACACACGTCAGGTATCACGCATCGCAGTTAGGTACAAGAGCTTGACCCCGGGCGTGGCCCAGGGACTCGCTAGCGCCCCCTTAGGTGACTGATCCTGTGGTTGGCAAATATTTTGAGGTGGTTAACATAGTCGAAAACGCATGAAATTTAGCACACACATCAAGTGGTACAGTGAATAGACAGGGATAAAAGCTTGGCACCGGGCGTTGCCCAGGAACTCCATAGCGCCCCCTTACGTCACAGTGACTTGTGGTTGGCATATAGTTTTAGATACACACACCAAATTTGATGGGTGTGTGTAACTCCCAAAAACAATCAACTTTTGTATTAACATGCCATTAGCCACGCCCACAGGAAGTGAGGTAATTGAGATTTTGTGCGTTGCGGGCATGATCAATTTTAACATACTCCTCCTAGACGGTTGATCCGATTCATGTCAAAGTTGGTATACATGACGCCGAGATGTTCCTGATTATAAATTGTGAAGCCTTTTTTTGATATGTTGTAATTTGACGAAATGGCGAAATTATTAATTTTAATACCCTTCCACATGAACAATACATGTGTCATAATTCACCATGCATGGCTTGAAATGTTTTAAATTTCACAGGTCATTAAAGACCATGTTAATGATAATATTTTTACATGCCCATAATGCATGTTTGGCATAGCGCCACCACCTGGCAACAGAAAGAATGACAATTATACTGATTTCACATGATCAATTTGAACATACTCCTCCTAGACGGTTTGTCAGATTCATTTGAAATTTGGCAAACATTATGCCAAGATGTCGCTGATGTTAAATTGTGAAGGGATTTTTGAATGTTGTAATATATTTGATATGATTTTAATATCTCACCACATAAACAGGAAATGTGTCATAAATCACAGTGCATTGAATGAATGGTCTTAAACTTTTCAGGTTAATAGATATCATGATTATGATGATATCCAGACACCCAATGGGCCTGCCTGGCATAGCGCCACCACCTGGCCAAGCAAGATATGTGCCAGAAATGGAAAATGCCTTAAGTGATTGATCTGAAACTTTATAAAATATTGGATAGCATTATTGTGATGATATTCACAAGCGTAATTCACAGGCCTAGCATAGCGCCACCATCTGGCCAAGCAGGAAATGTGCCAGAAATGCTCAATGCTTTGAATAAATGGTCTGAAACTTCTCAGGTTAATAGATATTATGATTATGATGATATCCAGACACCCAATGGGCCTGTCTGCCATAGCGCCACCACCTGGTCAAGCAGGAAATGTGCCAGAAATGGACAATGCCTTAAGTGATTGATCTGAAAGTTTATTAAATATTGGATATCATTATTGTGATGATATTCACATGCGTAATTCACAGGCCTAGCATAGCGCCACCATCTGGCCAAGCAGATAATGTGCCAGAAATGCTCAATGCTTTGAATAAATGGTCTGAAACTTCTCAGGTTATTAGATATTATGATTATGATGATATCCAGACACCCAATGGGCCTGCCTGGCATAGCGCCACCACCTGGTCAAGCAGGATATGTGCCAGAAAATAAAATACGAAAACAAATAACACACGCATAAAATATGTACATTTCACAGATGCACCACGTCGGTGCTTTGTTGGATTCCGACATGTCACGGGTTGCGGCCCGCAGGTGCTCGGGCCCGCCATTGCCGCTTGCGGCTATATTTATTATTATTATTATATTAACTTTGTCTCAGAGCGTTTTCCTTTTTTGAGGTGGTTAACATGGTCGAAAACTCTTGAAATTTGGCACACATATCAGGTGTCACGCAAAGCAGTTAGGTACAAGAGCTTGGCCCTGGGCGTGGCCCAGGGACTCAGTAGCGCCCCCTTAGGTGATTGAGGCAGTGGTTGGCACATACTTTCAGCTAGACGCATCAAATTCGGTAGGTATGTGTATCTCCCCAAGATGAACAACTTTCGTATGTACAATGCATTAGCCACGCCCAACAGGAAGTGAGGTATTTGGGATTTTGTGCGGACTAAAATGTGATGAATTGTGATGCCAGAAGACGTTCTTCCCATCGGTGAAAACGCATGAAATTTGGCACACACGTCAAGAGGTACCATGAATACACAGGGGAAAAGCCTTGGCACTGGGCTTGGCCCAGGAACTCCATAGCGCCCCCTTATGTCACTGTGACTTGTGGTTGGCATATAGTTTAAGATACACACACCAAATTTGGTGGGTGTGTGTAACTCCCAAAAACAATCAACTTTTGTATTAACATGCCATTAGCCACGCCCACAGGAAGTGAGGTAATTGGGATTTTGTGCATTGTGGACATGATCAATTTTAACGTACTCCTCCTAGACGATTGATCCGATTCATGTGAAAGTTGGTATACATGATGCCAATATGCTTCTGATTCTAAATTGTGAAGCTTTTTTTGATATGTTGTAATTTGACGAAATGGCGAAACTATGAATTTTAATACCCTTCCACGTTAACAATAAATGTGTCTTAATTCACCATGCATGGCTTGAAATGTTTTAAATTTCACAGGTCTTTAAATACCATGGTAGTGATGATATTCACATGCCCATAATGTATATTCGGCATACCGCCACCACCTGGCAACAGAAAGAATGGCAATTACATTGATGTTACATGATCAATTTTAACATACTCCTCCTAGACGGTTTGTCGGATTCATGTGAAATTTGGCTAACATTATGCCAAGATGTTGCTGATGTTAAATTGCGAAGGGATTTTTGATATGTTGTAATATGTCATGATTTTAATATCTCACCATATAAACTGGAAATGTGTCATAAAGTCAAAGTGCATTGAATGAACCGTCTGAAACTTCTCAGGTTAATAGATATTATGATTATGATGATATCCAGACACCCAATGGGCCTGCCTGACATAGCGCCACCACCTGGCGAAGTAGGAAATGTGCCAGAAATGGACAATGCCTTAAGTGATTGATCTGAAACTTTATAAAATATTGGATATCATTATTGTGATGATATTCACATGTGTAATTCATATGCCTAATATAGCGCCACCATCTGGCCAAAAAGTGTATCAAAAATGTTCTTTGCTTAAAATGAATAATATGAAATTTCTCAGGTTAATATATATTATGATTATGATGACACACAATGGGCCTGCCTTGCATATTGCCCCACCTGGCCAAGCAAGTAAATGTGCCAGAAAATAACATGCAAAAACAAATAACACACACATCAAATATGTACATTTTACAAATGCACCACGTCGGTGCTTTGTTGGATTCTGAAATGTCATGGGTTGCGGCCCGCAGGTGCTCGGGCCCGCCATTGCCGCTTGCGGCTATATTTAGGGCCCGAGCACCGAAGGGCGCAAGGCCCTATTGTTTTTGTAAGGATTATTATTAGGGCCCGAGCACCGAAGGGCGCAAGGCCCTATTGTTTTTGTAAGGATTATTATTAGGGGTCCGAGCAGCGTAGCTGCAGGAACCCTATTGTTTCTGTACCGTTCATTTTTTGGCCAAAATTCTGTAAAAATCATACTGCAGCCTAAACCGTAACTCCAAAACTCTTGAAATTTTCAGGTATGGTTACCAGTACCCCCCTCTACCCATAACCCAAAATTTGGGGTACTGCACCCAAAGGTGGCGCTATTGAAAAAAAAAGTTAATTATGCTTATTTCTCCTTACCAGATTCACCTAGACTCAAAATTCTTTCAGAATATTAATCTCTAAACTCAGATGCATCTTTTTGGCCCTGGTCTTATGGTCTACAAATGTTTACTTTTTCCACAATTTCATGGAAAAGCCAAACATTATAAAAAGTTTCACACTCTTCAAAAATAATCGAATCTTCACCAAAATTCTCACAGACAATGTTTAGACCAAGCCTCACAAAAGTTATCGCTCAGAATTTTTAATATTTTGTTCCATTTCAGAGATATAGGCCAATAAAGTTAGACCACTTAGGCCTTTTTTCCTAGATCACCTATATTCCTATAAACCGTAAGTCCTAGAAACTTGACATTTTCAAGTATTGTTACCAGTACCCCCCACTACCCATAACCCAAATTTGGGGTACTGCACCCAAAGGTGGCGCTCTTGTCAAAAACGCTTATTTCTCCTTACCAGATTCACCTAGACTCAAAATTCTTTCATCATATTAATCTCTACATTCAGATGCATCTTTTTCACCCTGGTCTTATGCTCTAAAAATGTTTACTTTTGCCACAATTTCAGAGAAAAGCCAAACATCATAAAAAGTTTCACAGGCTTCAAAAATTATCAAATCTTCACCAAAATTCTCACAGACAATGTTTAGACAAAGCCTCACAAAAGTTATCAAAAGAATTTGGATACGTTGTTCCATTTCAGAGATATAGGCCAATAAAGTTCGACCACTCAGCCCATTTCTCCTATATCACCTATATTCCTATATGAGTAATTTTTTTTTCTTGGATAACAACCATACAACCATCATTAGGTGGATACCATTAACAGTGCACATTTTCAGATATGTACTCTTTTTTATAAAGCCCTTAATTCTATTGTCAAATGTATGCTAGGAATTTTCTTGATGTTGTGTGTTTGCCAACACACATTTTCACCATTTGAATATGACTGCTAATGTGTATGATTGTCAGTGGCTGAGTGGGATAATGCCTAGTGCTGGTGTTTGTTAGGTTGAGAGTTCGAATCCTGCTAGAGCTTTAGGCTCAAGATGCACATGCTATTGGTTATTGAAGATTCACACTATTGAACAGCACCTGAATGACATCAGACAATTAACATTCACACTCATTAGTTGCCAAGAATCAGAATGCCGACACACTCTATGACATATAGGGGAACTTCTTTGTTTACTATTTTTCCTTCATCATTAAGTCTATCATATTTATATTTCATCCATTACTGTTCTTCTCTATAAATGTCTAATTGCCCCAGAATATCCAAAAGTTTTCAGGTGTACTCTTTCAGGAAAGCCCTTCATTTTATTGTCAAATGTATACTTGGAGTTTTTCTTGTGTGTTTACCAACACATATTTTCACCATTTGAATGTGACTGCTGAATGTGTATGATTGTCAGTGGCAGAGTGGGATAATGCCTAGTGCTGGTGTTTGTTAGGTTGAGAGTTCGAATCCTGCTAGAGCTTTAGGCTCAAGATGCACATGCTATTGGTTATTGAAGATTCACACTATTGAACAGCACCTGAATGACATCAGACAATTAACATTCACACTCATTAGTTGCCAAGAATCAGAATGCCGACACACTCTATGACATATAGGGGAACTTCTTTGTTTACTATTTTTCCTTCATCATTAAGTCTATCATATTTATATTTCATCCATTACTGTTCTTCTCTATAAATGTCTAATTGCCCCAGAATATCCAAAAGTTTTCAGGTGTACTCTTTCAGGAAAGCCCTTCATTTTATTGTCAAATGTGTACTTGGAGTTTTTCTTGTGTGTTTACCAACACACATTTTCACCATTTGAATGTGACTGCTGAATGTGTATGATTGTCAGTGGCAGAGTGGGATAATGCCTAGTGCTGGTGTTTGTTAGGTTGAGAGTTCGAATCCTGCTAGAGCTTTAGGCTCAAGATGCACATACTATTGGTTATTGAAGATTCACACTATTGAACAGCACCTGAATGACATCAGACAATTAACATTCACACTCATTAGTTGCCAAGAATCAGAATGCCGACACACTCTATGACATATAGGGGAACTTATTTGTTTACTATTTTTCCTTCATCATTAAGTCTATCATATTTATATTTCATCCATTACTGTTCTTCTCTATAAATGTCTATTTGCCCCAGAATATCCAAAAGTTTTCAGGTGTACTCTTTCAGGAAAGCCCTTCATTTTATTGTCAAATGTATACTTGGAGTTTTTCTTGTGTGTTTACCAACACATATTTTCACCATTTGAATGTGACTGCTGAATGTGTATGATTGTCAGTGGCAGAGTGGGATAATGCCTAGTGCTGGTGTTTGTTAGGTTGAGAGTTCGAATCCTGCTAGAGCTTTAGGCTCAAGATGCACATGCTATTGGTTATTGAAGATTCACACTATTGAACAGCACCTGAATGACATCAGACAATTAACATTCACACTCATTAGTTGCCAAGAATCAGAATGCCGACACACTCTATGACATATAGGGGAACTTCTTTGTTTACTATTTTTCCTTCATCATTAAGTCTATCATATTTATATTTCATCCATTACTGTTCTTCTCTATAAATGTCTAATTGCCCCAGAATATCCAAAAGTTTTCAGGTGTACTCTTTCAGGAAAGCCCTTCATTTTATTGTCAAATGTGTACTTGGAGTTTTTCTTGTGTGTTTACCAACACACATTTTCACCATTTGAATGTGACTGCTGAATGTGTATGATTGTCAGTGGCAGAGTGGGATAATGCCTAGTGCTGGTGTTTGTTAGGTTGAGAGTTCGAATCCTGCTAGAGCTTTAGGCTCAAGATGCACATACTATTGGTTATTGAAGATTCACACTATTGAACAGCACCTGAATGACATCAGACAATTAACATTCACACTCATTAGTTGCCAAGAATCAGAATGCCGACACACTCTATGACATATAGGGGAACTTATTTGTTTACTATTTTTCCTTCATCATTAAGTCTATCATATTTATATTTCATCCATTACTGTTCTTCTCTATAAATGTCTATTTGCCCCAGAATATCCAAAAGTTTTCAGGTGTACTCTTTCAGGAAAGCCCTTCATTTTATTGTCAAATGTGTACTTGGAGTTTTTCTTGTGTGTTTACCAACACACATTTTCACCATTTGAATGTGACTGCTGAATGTGTATGATTGTCAGTGGCAGAGTGGGATAATGCCTAGTGCTGGTGTTTGTTAGGTTGAGAGTTCGAATCCTGCTAGAGCTTTAGGCTCAAGATGCACATGCTATTGGTTATTGAAGATTCACACTATTGAACAGCACCTGAATGACATCAGACAATTAACATTCACACTCATTAGTTGCCAAGAATCAGAATGCCGACACACTCTATGACATATAGGGGAACTTCTTTGTTTACTATTTTTCCTTCATCATTAAGTCTATCATATTTATATTTCATCCATTACTGTTCTTCTCTATAAATGTCTATTTGCCCCAGAATATCCAAAAGTTTTCAGGTGTATTTTTTCAGGAAAGCCCTTCATTTTATTGTCAAATATATACTTGGAGTTTTTCTTGTGTGTTTACCAACACACATTTTCACCATGTGAATGTGACTACCCAATATGTAGGATTGTCAGTGGCTCAGTGGGATAATGCCTAGTGCTGGTGTTTGTTAGGTTGAGGGTTCGAATCCCCGGTAGTGCTTTAGGCTCTAGCTCGAATACTATTGGTTATTGAAGATTCACACCATTGAACAGCACCTGAATGACATCAGGCAATCAACATTCACACTCATCAGTTGCCAAGAATCAGAATGCCGAGACACTCTATGACATTCAGTGGAACTTCTTTGTTTACTATTTTTCCTTCATCATTAAGTCTATCATATTTATATTTAATCTATTAGTGTTCATCTCTACAAATGTCTAATGGCCCCTCCATGCTTGGAGTTTTTCTTGTGTGTTTACCAATACACATTTTCACCATGTGAATGTGACTGGCCAACATGTAGGATTGACAGTGGCTCAGTGGGATAATGCCTTGTACTGGTGATCCTTAGGTTGAGAGTTCAAATCCCACTTGAAGCATTAGTGGGTTGTGGATGTTAGCATACTACAATAGAATGCTGTTGGGTTGTGGAGGATAACACACTATAACATTACAGCTACTTGTCAATATGGACTTGTAGTGCAAGGCAAGTATTACTGTATAATTATAAGCTGTAGCCTATAATTATTTGTTATTCTTATAATATTTGTCATTTCTTATACATATTTAGTCGGCTCTTCCACTTGACAGAACAAAACTATATCGGTTAAGGATGTCACGCATGAAACAATGCTGCAGAAACATGAAAATACGACTTTGAGTTTAGTAGGCTATAATTTTCAGTTCCTGTTTATCTATTGCACAATGGGTAATAATTTAAAGGAATCATGTTGCAGTCTTGTAAATAGTGACCCTGCAAGATCCCTAGTCATTGCAAAATCATAGTCTGTGACTTAAAACTCTACTACTTGTCTTTAGATGTGAGAGGGTCTGAGACTGTAGTCTTTCAAAAATCTTTTCCAAATCTTTGCAAATCTTTCCAAAGTTTACCCGCTGGGAAACCCTGTAGCTCCGGAGCAGGGGCTCAGACCAGGATAAATTGTTTGCTCGCCCTCAGTTCGCTCTTTTGTTCATCTCAACCCAGCACTCCAGTGTGTCCTGCTCTGTGTGCGTCTTTGAGTTAACGTAAGTCATCACTTTAATCACCCTCACTATGACTTTTGTGATGTTTATCAGTTTGTAGAGTAGCTCTGCCATCATGTGTAAAGTTAAGGTCTTTGTTTGTTGGTTTGGTGTGTTGGAGTCCCATGTGAGAGATGATTAGGTGATGTTGGTTGACTTGGGATGTCAAGTATTGTTTAGTTGTACCTTATATAGCCTTATGATTTCAGTTTATTGTTCAAATGTCAATTGGTTTGTTTGTGAGTTGGGATCTGTACTGATTTACCCCATTTCACTGATTACTCCATTTTCTGTTTGTTTCCTCTTTGATGCAGCACACATACAAGTAAAGAACAAAAGAACAGATGAATTGAAACTCAAATAAAGTTAACTTGTGTTGCACCGAAACCTGCCATTTTCGTGTCATCACTCCATACCATTGAGCCTTCTGAGTCACACCATTGAACAGCACCTGAATGACATCAGGCAATTAACATTCACACTCATTAGTTGCCAAGAATCAGAATGCCGACACACTCTAAGACATATAGGGGAACTTCTTTGTTGTGTACTCTTTCAGGAAAGCCCTTCATTTTATTGTCAAATGTATACTTGGAGTTTTTCTTGTGTGTTTACCAACACACATTTTCACCATGTGAATGTGACTGCCTAATATGTCGGATTGTTAGTGGCTCAGAGGGATAATGCCTAGTGCTGGTGTTTGTTAGGTTGAGAGTTCGAATCCTGCTAGAGCTTTAGGCTCAAAATGCACATGCTATTTGTTATTGAAGAGTCACACCATTGAACAGCACCTGAATGACATCAGGCAATCAACATTCACACTCATTAGTTGCCAAGAATCAGAATGCCGACACACTCGAAGACATATAGGGGAACTTCTTTGTTTACTATTTTTCCTTCATCATTAAGTCTATCATATTTATATTTCATCCATTACTGTTCTTCTCTACAAATGTCTAATTGTCCCAGAATTTCCAAACGTTTTCAGGTGTTCTCTTTCAGGAAAGCCCTTCATTTTATTGTCAAATGTATACTTGGAGTTTTTCTTGTGTGTTTACCAATACACATTTTCAGCATGTGAATGTGACTGGCAAAGATGTAGGATTGACAGTGGCTTAGTGGGATAATGCCTTGTACTGGTCATCCTTATGTTGAGTGTTCAAATCCCACCTGAAGCATTAGTGTTAAAATACTGTTGGGTTGTGGAGGTTAGCATACTAGAATAGAATGCTGTTGGGTTGTGGAGGTTAGCACACTATAACATTACAGCATTACAGCTACTTGTCAATATGGACTTGTAGTGCAAGGCAAGTATAACTGTATAATTATACGCTGTTTATCTTATTGACTCCGACACAGAACCCACCACCACAAATACAATTCAATTATGTGGGAAACACTGCCTTCCATTATCAAACCCTTCATCTTATCCACAACAAATAAATAGTCCTGTAGAATCAAGTATTGTTAGAATACTGTTGGGTTGTGGAGGTTAGCACACTATAATGTTACAGCACAGGGTAATCCTAATTTTATGCATCAAATTTATTCCAATCCAACTCAAAAGTGTTGAACGACACAAAGTGAAGGTTTTATCCAGATCAAAACCAAGAATAGATTATGTGATCTAATCCAATTTCAGGATCCTTGTTTCCCTTTGAACAACCCATTTTCAAGATTTGATCCAATCCGATAGCTGAAATCCGGTAACTGAAATCCGATAACCGAAATCCGATCACGTTTCTTTTGAACAATTGTGCCCAAACAATCAAAGCATATGTAAAACTAAAAAGCTATGCCATCATGTTCGTTTTGCTCGGACCCCGTAAATCACCGCTTGCGGTTATATTTATTATTATTATTATTTTTCACTATTATTATTGTTATTCCACTTTTTTGCTTTCCTGTTTTTGAGGTGGTTAACATGGTTGAAAACTCTTGAAATTTGGCACACACGTCAGGTGTCACGCATCGCTGATAGGTACAAGAGCTTGACCCCGGGCGTGGCCCAGGGACTCGCTAGCGCCCCCTTAGGTGACTGATCCCATGGTTGGCAAATATTTTGAGGTGGTTAACATAATCGAAAAGTCTTGAAATTTGGCACACACATCAGGTGTCACACAAAGCAGCTAGGTAAAAAAGCTTGGCCCCGGGTATGGCCCAGAGACTCGCTAGCGCCCCCTTACGCCCCCTTAGATGACTGATCCCGTGGTGGGCATATACTTTCAGCTACGCACACCAAATTTGGTAGGTGTTTGTATCTCCCCAAGATGAACAACTTTCGTATGTACAATGCATTAGCCGCACCCAACAGGAAGTGAGGTATTTGGGATTTTGTGCAGACTATTTTGTGATGAAATATGTGATGAATCATGATGCCAAAGGAGGTGCTTCCCATGGGTGAAAACGCATGAAATTTGGCACACACATCAAGTGATACAGTGAATAGACAGGGATAAAAGCTTGGCACCGGGCGTTGCCCAGGAACTCCATAGCGCCCCCTTATGTCACTGTGACTTGTGGTTGGCATATAGTTTTAGATACACACACCAAATTTGGTGGGTGTATGTACCTCCCAAAAACAAACAACTTTTGTATTAACATGCCATTAGCCACGCCCACAGGAAGTGAGGTAATTGAGATTTTGTGCATTGTGGACATGATCAATTTTAACATACTCCTCCTAGACGGTTGATCCGATTCATGTCAAAGTTGGTATACATGACGCCGAGATGTTCCTGATTATAAATTGTGAAGCCTTTTTTTGATATGTTGTAATTTGACGAAATGTCGACATTATTAATTTTAATACCCTTCCACATAAGCAATAAATGTGTCATAATTCACCATGCATGGCTTGAAATGTTTTAAATTTCACAGGTCATTGAAGACCATGTTAATGATAATATTTACATGCCCATAATTCATGTTTGGCATAGCGCCACCAACTGGCAACAGAAAGAATGACAATTACACTGATGTCACATGATCAATTTTAACATACTGCTCCTAGACGGTTTGTCAGATTCATGTGAAATTTAGCAAACATTATGCCAAGATGTCGCTGATGTTAAATTGTGAAGGGATTTTTGATATGTTATATATTTGATATGATTTTAATATCTCACCACATGAAGAGGAAATGTGTCATAAATCACAGTTCATTGAATGAATGGTCTGAAACTTCTCAGGTTAATAGATATCATGATTATGATGATATTCAGACACCCAATGGGCCTGCCTGGCATAGCGCCACCACCTGGCCAAGCAGGAAATGTGTCAGAAATGCTCTTTGCTTTGAATAAATGGTCTGAAACTTCTCAGGTTAATAGATATTATGATTATGATGATATCCAGACACCCAATGGGCCTGCCTGGCATAGCGCCACCACCTGGTCAAGCAGGAAATGTGCCAGAAATGGACAATGCCTTAAGTGATTGATCTGAAAGTTTACACAAATTTTGGATATCATTATTGTGATGATATTCACATGTCTAATTTCCATGTCTAACATAGCGCCACCATCTGGCCAACCAAAAAGTGTATCAGAAATGTTCTTTGCTTAAAATGAATGGTCTGAAATTTCTCAGGTTAATATATATTATGATTATAATGACACCCAATGGGCCTGCCTTGCATTGCGCCCCCACCTGGCCAAGCAAGTACATGTGGCAGAAAATAAAATACAAAAACAAATAGCACACGCATCAAATATGTACATTTCACAAACGAACCACGTCGATGCTTTGTTGGATTCCGACATGTCACGGCTTGCGGCCCGCAGGTGCTCGGGCCCGCCATTGCCGCTTGCGGCTATATTTAGGGCCCGAGCACCGAAGGGCGCAAGGCCCTATTGTTTTTGTAAGGATTATTATTATTATTATTATTATTATTATTATTATTATTATTATTATATTAACTTTGTCTCAGAGCGTTTTCCTTTTTTGAGGTGGTTAACATGGTCGAAAACTCTTGAAATTTGGCACACATATCAGGTGTCACGCAAAGCAGTTAGGTACAAGAGCTTGGCTCTGGGCGTGGCCCAGGGACTCAGTAGCGCCCCCTTAGGTGATTGAGGCAGTGGTTGGCACATACTTTCAGCTAGACGCATCAAATTCGGTAGGTATGTGTATCTCCCCAAGTAGAACCACTTTCGTATGTACAATGCATTAGCCACGCCCAACAGGAAGTGAGGTATTTGGGATTTTGTGCGGACTAAAATGTGATGAATTGTGATGCCAGAAGACGTTCTTCCCATCGGTGAAAACGCATGAAATTTGGCACACACGTCAAGAGGTACCATGAATACACAGGGGAAAAGCCTTGGCACTGGGCTTGGCCCAGGAACTCCATAGCGCCCCCTTATGTCACTGTGACTTGTGGTTGGCATATAGTTTTAGATACACACAACAAATTTGGTGGGTGTGTGTAACTCCCAAAAACAATCAACTTTTGTATTAACATGCCATTAGCCACGCCCACAGGAAGTGAGGTAATTGGGATTTTGTGCATTGTGGACATGATCAATTTTAACGTACTCCTCCTAGACGATTGATCCGATTCATGTGAAAGTTGGTATACATGATGCCAATATGCTTCTGATTCTAAATTGTGAAGCTTTTTTTGATATGTTGTAATTTGACGAAATGGCGAAACTATGAATTTTAATACCCTTCCACGTTAACAATAAATGTGTCTTAATTCACCATGCATGGCTTGAAATGTTTTAAATTTCACAGGTCTTTGAATACCATGGTAGTGATGATATTCACATGCCCATAATGTATATTTGGCATAGCGCCACCACCTGGCAACAGAAAGAATGGCAATTACATTGATGTTACATGATCAATTTTAACATACTCCTCCTAGACGGTTTGTCGGATTCATGTGAAATTTGGCTAACATTATGCCAAGATGTTGCTGATGTTAAATTGCGAAGGGATTTTTGATATGTTGTAATATGTCATGATTTTAATATCTCACCATATAAACTGGAAATGTGTCATATAATCACAGTGCATTGAATGAATGGTCTGAAACTTCTCAGGTTAATAGATATTATGATTATGATGATATCCAGACACCCAATGGGCCTGCCCGACATAGCGCCACCACCTGGCCAAGTAGGAAATGTGCCAGAAATGGATAATGCCTTAAGTGATTAATCTGAAACTTTATAAAATATTGGATATCATTATTGTGATGATATTCACACATATAATTCACATGCCTAGCATAGCGCCACCATCTGGCCAAACAGGAAATATGCCAGAAATGCTCTATGCTTTGAATGAATGGTCTGAAACTTCTCAGGTTAATAGATATTATAATTATGATGATATCCAGACACCCTATGGGCCTGCCTGGCATAGCGCCACCACCTGGCCAAGCAGGAAAATGTGCCAGAAATTGGTAATGCCTTTATTGGTTGATCTGAAACTTTACAAAATATTGGATATCATTATTGTGATGATATTCACATGTGTAATTCACATGCCTAATATAGCGCCACCATCTGGCCAAAAAGTGTATCAAAAATGTTCTTTGCTTAAAATGAATAATCTGAAATTTCTCAGGTTAATATATATATTATGATTATGATGACACACAATGGGCCTGCCTTGCATTACGCCCCCACCTGGCCAAGCGAGTAAATGTGGCAGAAAATAAAATACAAAAGAAAATAGCTCACGCATCAAATATGTACATTTCACACACGCACCACGTCGGAGCTTTGTTGGATTCCGACATGTCACGGGTTGCGGCCCGCAGGTGCTCGGGCCCGCCATTGCCGCTTGCGGCTATATTTAGGGCCCGAGCACCGAAGGGCGCAAGGCCCTATTGTTTTTGTAAGGATTATTATTATTATTATTATTATTATTATTATTGTTATTCCACTTTTTTGCTTTCCTTTTTTTGAGGTGGTTAACATGGTCGGAAATTCTTGAAATTTGGCACACACGTCAGGTGTCACGCAACGCAGTTAGGTACAAGAGCTTGACCTCGGGTGTGGCCCAGAGACTCGCTAGCGCCCCCTTAGGTGACTGATCCCGTGGTTGGCATATATTTTGAGGTGGTTAACATGGTTGAAAACGCATGAAATTTGGCACACACATCAAGTGGTACAGTGAATAGACAGGGATAAAAGCTTGGCACCGGGCGTTGCCCAGGAACTCCATAGCGCCCCCTATGTCACAGTGACTTGTGGTTGGCATATAGTTTTAGATACACACACCAAATTTGGTGGGTGTATGCAACTCCCAAAACCAAACGACTTTTGTATTAACATGCCATTAGCCACGCCCACAGGAAGTGAGGTAACTGAGAATTTGTGCGATGTGGACATGATCAATTTTAACGTACTCCTCCTAGACGGTTGATCCGATTCATGTCAAAGTTGGTATACATGACGCCGAGATGTTCCTGATTCTAAATTGTGAAGCCTTTTTTTGATATGTTGTAATTTGACGAAATGGCGAAATTATTAATTTTAATACCCTTCCACACAAACAATAAATGTGTTATAATTCACCATGCATGGCTTGAAATGTTTTAAATTTCACAGGTCATTGAAGACCATGTTGATGATAATATTCACATGCCCATAATGCATGTTTGGCATAGCGCCACCAACTGGCAACAGAAAGAATGACAATTATACTGATGTCACATGATCAATTTGAACATACTCCTCCTAGACGGTTTGTCAGCTTCATTTGAAATTTGGCAAACATTATGCCAAGATTTCGCTGATGTTAAATTGTGAATGGATTTTTGAATGTTGTAATATATTTGATATGATTTTAATATCTCACCACATAAACAGGAAATGTGTCATAAATCACAGTGCATTGAATGAATGGTCTGAAACTTCTCAGGTTAATAGATATCATGATTATGATGATATCCAGACACCCAATGGGCCTGCCTGGCATAGCGCCACCACCTGGCCAAGCAGGAAATGTGGCAGAAATGGAAAATGCCTTAAGTGATTGATCTGAAACTTTATAAAATATTGGATATCATTATTGTGATGATATTCACATGCGTAATTCACAGGCCTAGCATAGCGCCACCATCTGGCCAAGCAGGAAATGTGCCAGAAATGCTCTATGCTTTGAATAAATGGTCTGAAACTTCTCAGGTTAATAGATATTATGATTATGATGATATCCAGACACCCAATGGGCCTGGCAGGCATAGCGCCACCACCTGGTCAAGCAGGAAATGTGCCAGAAATGGACAATACCTTAAGTGATTGATCTGAAAGTTTACAAACATTTTGGATATCATTATTGTGATGATATTCACATGTGTAATTTTCATGCCTAACATAGCGCCACCATCTGGCCAACCAAAAAGTGTATCAGAAATGTTCTTTGCTTAAAATGAATGGTCTGAAATTTCTCAGGTTAATATATATTATGATTATGATGACACCCAATGGGCCTGCCTTGCATTACGCCCCCACCTGGCCAAGGGAGTAAATGTGGTAGAAAATAAAATACAAAAACAACTAGCACACGCATTAAATATGTACATTTCACAAACGCACCACGTCGGTGCTTTGTTGGATTCCGACATGTCACGGGTTGCGGCCCGCAGGTGCTCGGGCCCGCCATTGCCGCTTGCGGCTATATTTCTGTATTATTATTGTTATTCCACTTTTGTGCTTTCCTGTTTTTGAGGTGGTTAACATGGTCAAAACCTCTTGAAATTTGGCACACACGTCAGGTGTCACGCATCGCAGTTAGGTACAAGAGCTTGACCCCGGGCGTGGCCCAGGGACTCGCTAGCGCCCCCTTAGGTGACTGATCCCGTGGTTGGCAAATATTTTGAGGTGGTTAACATAATCGAAAAGTCTTGAAATTTGGCACACACATCAAGTGTCACACAAAGCAGCTAGGTAAAAAAGCTTGGCCCCGGGTATGGCCCAGGGACTCGCTAGCGCCCCCTTACGCCCCCTTAGATGACTGATCCCGTGGTGGGCATATACTTTCAGCTACACACACCAAATTTGGTAGGTGTCTGTATCTCCCCAAGATGAACGACTTTCGTATGTACAATGCATTAGCCACGCCCAACAGGAAGTGAGGTATTTGGGATTTTGTGCAGACTAATATGTGATGAAATATGTGATGAATCATGATGCCAAAAGAGGTGCTTCCCATGGGTGAAAACGCATGAAATTTGGCACACACATCAAGTGATACAGTGAATAGACAGGGATAAAAGCTTGGCACCGGGCGTTGCCCAGGAACTCCATAGCGCCCCCTTATGTCAGTGTGACTTGTGGTTGGCATATAGTTTTAGATACACACACCAAATTTGGTGGGTGTATGTAACTCCCAAAAACAAACAACTTTTGCATTAACATGCCATTAGCCACGCCCACCGGAAGTGAGGTAATTGAGATTTTGTGCGTTGTGGACATGATACATTTTAACGTACTCCTCCTAGACGGTTGATCCGATTCATGTCAAAGTTGGTATACATGCCGCCGAGATGTTCCTGATTCTAAATTGTGAAGCCTTTTTTTGATATGTTGTAATTTGACAAAATGGCGAAATTGTTAATTTTAATACCGGTCCACACAAACAATAAATGTGTCATAATTCACCATGCATGGCTTGAAATGTTTTAAATTTCACAGGTCATTAAAGACCATGGTAGTGATGATATTCACTTGCCCATAATGCATGTTTAGCATAGCGCCACCACCTGGCAACAGAAAGAATGGCAATTACACTGATGTTGCATGATCAATTTTAACATACTCCTCCTAGACAGTTTGTCAGAATCATGTGAAATTTGGCAAATATGATGCCAAGATGTTGCTGATGTTAAATTGCGAAGGGATTTTTGATATGTTGTAATATGTCACGATTTTAATAATTCACCATATAAACAGGACATGTGTCATAAAGTCACAGTGCATTGAATGAATGGTTTGAAACTTCTCAGGTTAATAGATATTATGATTATGTTGATATCCAGACATTCAATGGGCCTGCCTGGCACAGCGCCACCACCTGGCCAAGTAGGAAATGTGCCAGAAATGGACAATGCCTTAAGTGATTGATCTGAAACTTTATAACATATGAAATATCATTATTGTGATGATATTCACATTCGTAATTCACAGGCCTAGCATAGCGCCACCATCTGGCCAAGCAGGAAATGTGCCAGAAATGCTCTATGCCTTGAATAAATGGTCTGAAACTTCTCATGTTAATAGATATTATGATTATGATGATATCCAGACACCCAATGGGCCTGCCTGGCATAGCGCCACCACCTGGTCAAGCAGTAAATGTGCCAGAAATGGACAATGCCTTAAGTGATTGATCTGAAAGTTTACAAACATTTTGGATATCATTATTGTGATGATATTCACATGTGTAATTTTCATGCCTAACATAGCGCCACCATCTGGCCAACCAAAAAGTGTATCAGAAATGTTCTTTGCTTAAAATGAATGGTCTGAAATTTCTCAGGTTAATATATATTATGATTATGATGACACCCAATGGGCCTGCCTTGCATTACGCCCCCACGTGGCCAAGCGAGTAAATGTGGCAGAAAATAAAATACAAAAACAAATAGCACACGCATCAAATACATTTCACAAACGCACCACGTCGGTGCTTTGTTGCATTCCGACATGTCAAGGGTTGTGGCCCGTAGGTGCTCGGGCCCGCCATTGCCGCTTGCGGCTATATTTCTGAGTGTATTTTTAGTTACATACTTTTTGTTTTCTAAGTCTTACTAATGTTTTCTCAGCACTTGCCTCCGAAAGTTAACAATTATTTTCCACCATGGTATTGGTTATGGCTAATGACAATGCTTCACCACCCAGAACAAGGGTCCCATCTACCACATTTATTTCCTGGAATGTTAAACTTATTCTTGGTGGTGATTTTAATTGTGTATTACAACCAAGCCTAGATAGATCTAAAATATACCCAAACAAACCTAACACACACTCCAAATCTGCTGCTGTAATTAAAAACTTCCTCCAAACATATAACATGTCAGATCCTTTACGCACAATCGACCCTCTGTCTAAACACTTTTCTTTTTGCTCTTCAGTACATCACACTTACTCCAGGATAGACTATTTTCTGCTTGACAACACCCTTATCCCATTTGTATCCCGCTGTAAGTACCATGCCATTGTTATTTCAGATCACTGCCCTGTTCAGCTAGATATTGTGTTTCCAGAAACATGTGCATCACAACGTGTATGGAGATTTGACACATCACTCTTGGCAGACGAAGAGTTCATGACTGTGTTCACAGCAAACATTGACGTTTTTATAGATATTAATGATACCACAGAAGTAGCAAAGTCCACTGTCTGGGAATCTCTGAAGGCCTTTCTTCGTGGGGAAATGATCTCATATTCCTCCTACAAAAACAAAGAACGTAAAAAAGAACTAACACATCTGACTGAGCGTATCTCCAGCGTTGATGCGCAATATGCAGTTAACCCATCTCCAGACTTGTTTAAACAGAAACTTATCCTTCAGTCCCAGTTCAATACACTATCCATCCGTGATACAGAGAGACTTATGCTACGAACTAGACAACACATCTATGAACATGGTGACAGAGCTGGTAGACTGCTGCCGCATCAGCTACGGAGATCCTTAAGTAAGAATGTCATTTTAGAAATTGTTGATGAATCTGGACACATCCTAACAAACCACGCAAAAATTAATGACGCATTTAAACAATATTACTCAAATTTGTACACCTCCCAGTGTACCTCTGACCCTCTGGCCACAGACTCATTCCTGGACACTTTAGACATTCCATCTATAAACCAAGATCAACTTAAAGCTTTAGAAAACCCAATTTCTGAACTTGAGATCACTCGGGCCATAAGTGCGTTACAAAGTGGGAAAGCCCCAGGCCCTGACGGCTTCCCTCCTGAATTTTATAAAGCCTTCTCTGACAAACTGACACCTTTGTTATGCGCCGTGTTTTCTGAATCCCATTCAAAAGAGGCGCTTCCGCAAACCATGACTCAGGCAACAATCTCTGTACTCTTAAAAAAACATAAGGACCCCAGACAATGTGGCTCCTACCGTCCAATCAGTCTGCTGAATGTAGATTATAAAATTCTCAGTAAGATCCTGGCTCTTCGTCTTGAGAGGATGATGTCTTCCATTGTACACCCAGACCAGACCGGTTTTATTATGAATCGACAGTCCTTTTTCAATGTTAGGCGAATGCTTAACATACTACACTTTGACCACTCTACAGTCACACCTGAGGTTATTGTTTCCTTAGATGCCGAGAAGGCATTCGACCGCGTAGAGATGGGATATCTATTCTTTATCTTAAATAAGTTTGGTTTTGGTCCTTATTTTCAATCCTGGGTTCGGACTCTATATTCTTCACCTGTATCATCAGTAAGAACCAATAACACTACATCAGCTTACTTTCCACTACAAAGGGGTACTCGCCAGGGCTGTCCCCTCAGCCCTTTATTATTTGACCTAGCTATAGAACCTTTAGCTATTGCTCTAAGAGCAAATAATGACTTTTCAGGAATTATGCGAGATGGTATCAGTCATAAAGTGTCACTGTACGCTGATGATCTTGTTTTATATATTTCAGAACCAGAAAAGACTATTCCTATAATTTTGGAGATTCTGCATTCATTTGGTACCCTATCAGGATACAAGCTGAACCTAAAAAAAAAGTCTTATTTTCCCTGTGAATCAGCTAGCAATTGATATTGACTATGATCATCTCCCATTTCAGGTGGAATCTACTTCGTTCACCTATCTGGGGGTACAGATCACACGCACCTTCAAGGCCTTGATAAAAAATAACTTTAACCCCCTAATGGAACGCACTAAACAGGACCTGACCCGATGGTCGACTCTCCCTATTTCTCTTGCTGGTCGGATTAACTCTGTCAAAATGACAGTACTTCCTAGATTTTTATATCTCTTCCGTATGATTCCAATATTTCTACCCAAATCCTTTTTAAGAAACTTGACAAAATTATATCAGCCTTTATTTGGAATAACAAAATAGCACGAATCAACAAAGCTCATTTACAGGGTTCAAGAAAAATAGGAGGTTTGGCATTGCCAAATTTCCTACACTACTATTGGTCATCAAACATTACAAAATTACCCATTTGGCTCTCTACCTTTCAATCTGGTGAAGGTCCTACATGGGCTGCTATGGAGCTGCATTCTAGCCTTCCTATCTCACCTGTATCTCTCATCAGTTCCACTCTCCCAATGAACTTACAAAGCTGTGCTAAGAACCCAGTAGTCCACAACACAATACGAATTTGGTTTCAATGTAGGCAGCACTTCGATTGTAAACAAACACTGACGTCCATTCCTATAACATCAAATCCCCTGTTTCTCCCATCACAAATTGATTCAGCGTTCACATTCTGGAGGAGGCAGGGCATACGGCTTTTCAGAGATTTCTTTATTGATAACATTTTCATGTCATTTGACACATTAGTCAGGAACTTTAACATCCCTCAAACTCACTTTTTCATATACCTACAAGTGAGAAACTTTGCCAAGAAACATTTCAGTACATTTCCTCATCTCCCACCAGAATCCCACTTAGCAGGATGCCTACACGTCACAGGAAACCTAAAAGGTCATATCTCCAGAGTATACGACATAATTCAACAGATTAACCCCCCATCACTAATCAGGAGGAAAACTGCATGGGAAGAAGACCTTAGTGTTGACATCCCAGAAGCCACCTGGGATGAAGCCATTAGGCATATCTACTCATCATCCATATGTATCCGGCACCGCTTAATTCAATTCAAAATTTTTCACCGCTTATACTTTACCAAAGCCCATCTTGCAAAAATATTTCACACATCTGATTCTAGCTGCAGTAGATGTCATCAGTCCCCAGCAACTATGGGGCATATGTTCTGGTCATGTAACTCACTAAACAACTTTTGGACATCGATATTTGAGGTATATACAGAAATCTGCCAAAAAACAATTGAACCTAATCCATACATAGCAATATTTGGAGTTACTCCAGAAGAATATAAGCTTAATAAATACCAATCAAATGCTATTGCATTCTCCTCACTTCTAGCCCGCAGGCTAATTCTTTTTAGATGGAGGGCTACTCATCCTCCTTCATTTGTGCAGTGGGTACATGATGTTATGATGGCCCTTCAAATAGAGAAGTTAAGATCGGATCTGGGTGGTTCATATAAAAGATTTGATAAAACATGGTCTGTATTCATTAGCTGTGTAGAAAACCTAACCCTGGCATAATTTATCCACTTCCCCCAACTGTTCTACACTAAAAAGTGCATGGAGCTTGTGCACACATTTGTGTTGTTGTTTTTTTTTTTTTTTTGGTTACTGCAGTCCTTTATGGTCTGTGTTTGTATCTGTATTGTCATTCTGTCTGTATGTGTTCCCTTTTAACCCGGTTGAGATATCTTGTTTGATTGTATCATATTATTGTATTATGGAAAACTTTTAAATAAAGTGTTCAAAAAAAAAAACGAAATCTGGAATATCCACATTCATTAGTGTTTACCTTCATTCCTGTTTTAGACCAGCACATTTGATTGCACTGACTTACAGTGTTTTCCATTCCACACCCCACACCTGTTCCCTCTCAAGGGTGACTTTCTTTTGCTGTACTTTATTTTTGCTGTCTGTATGTAAGTCTGCAGAAAATAATGAGCTGGCAGCAGAAGGCAGATAGAGCCAAAGGAGTGTGTAATAAAACTCAGAATTTTCCTCTTCTGCACTTCTTCCCATTTTCTCTGTGTCCTGCCAATTCTCTCTCTCACACACACACTCACTCTTTCAACCACTCATTTAGATTCACTTTCTTACCAACTAACCAGTTCAATCTATTTCAGTAACAAAGTTACTAATCTATGTTCATTGTTCATTTAACCATAAGTCTATGTCAATGTCATATAGTTTCTAAAAAAAAAATCTTCAGCTGTATGAAACTCCGACATGCTTAAACCTTGTCTTCAGATGTTTCTCCTTACAATACTACATTTCAAATGTGTCATACTTTGAAATTATTCTCTAAGACCAGTTGGAACAGTTTAATATCTCTAAAGGCGTCATTCACCAAGTATCTTGTTGGGGCTGTTTTTAATGGAGTATTTTGTGTGGTAAGTTTTATCTGACATCTCAGTTGAATTGCCTGAAGCTATTTTAACAACAAACATGCATCTGTGAAGAGAGGGAGTTTGTTTGTTGTTGTTGTTGCTAACAATCATATACAAAACCTTACTTAGTGGTATTGAATTAAAAAAATCCTTTCAGCGAGGTAATGACGAAAAGTATGGTAATATCATGAATGGGTCCCAAAACCAAGGCCTGTAAAATATTTCTGTTCAAATAGTTTTCATATTATATTCCACCATTGGAAGCAATGTTTGGGCATTAATATCATGAAAAATATTTTTCATAACCAGCCCAAATTTGGTAAGGTGGGATACAAACATGTTCTCAATATGACTGAACCATTACAAGTTTGTATGGAATGCTCATTGATTTTGTACCTATATTTGGAAAAAATAGTAGCGCTGGAAATCTAAATACTTCAACACCGGCATATGTAACATGTTAAAAAGAACTAGAAAATCTCATTCCGAGGAATTACCAGTGCATGAAAATGCAAACCATATGACGTAAAATATACAGTGTTAAAACAGATAATGTAGAGATAGTTACAATGGTTTTGCTTAGGTAGACATGATTGTTGCAATGCTCAATAAAGCTGTTTCTATGATGGTTGCTAGGGTAATCATGTTGGTTGCTATGGAAACTGACATAGATGCTTTATTTCAATGGTTGCTATGTTGGTTGCTAGGTAGGTGGTGGTTTAATATAGTTGGCTGGAGGCATAGCTGATAACTGACATTGGAATGGCTGAACAGTTAAATAGTTGAGTAGTTTAAATAGTTCAATTAGTTAATTGTGAATTATTGTAGTGAGGACTTTTATTTCTTTGCACGTCAACTTCCGCGTTCATGTAATAAGGCTCACTCGCTTCCAGTTGCCTAGAGATGGCTAGGAGGGAGACGGCAGACCAAATAAGCCTAAATAAGGTTTTGCTAAGAAGCACACTTCCGGTTTCGATTTCTGGATGGGAGACGGTAAAAAAATCATAAAAAGCATGAGAATCTCTACTCGCGGTAGCATAATAGCACAACATAGATGATCAAAACTTGGTTTATTCTATAGCGCAATGTTTTCTTGACATTAAAGGATGTAATTAAAAGCCCAAGTATCGCTACTCGCGCAGCTTTATAGCAAATAAATCGCTACTCGTGATGGTCTGTTGGCATTGAAGGATGTAAAAACGAATGTAAGTGAACATTTGTCAAACTAATAAAACATAGATAAAAAACATTCAATTTAATTTCACTTATAGAGCGCCAAAACATTACACATGTCTCATGGCGCTTTACAGAATGTTAAACAATCAGAGAAAAGAAAGCCCATGAGTAACAGGGGCGAGGAAAAACTCCCTAGAATTGGAGATACATATAGGAAGACACATGACAAGTCCTTGACTGTGTTTGTGAGTGTTTGTGAGCGTGTGTGTGTGTGTGTGTAGTGAAGTGTAGAGGTGTACGCACATCTATATAAATTTTACAGGTGCTGGATATTGGGAATACTACGTAGAACACATGAAGAGATATCCGCACACTGTGTCTAAAGCTCCCAATTTAATGGTGGATGATGATACACAACGTTTCGACCACTCCGGTCTTCGTCAGGTGTAACAGATGCAGGGTAAGGGTATATATAGCCATTGTAGAGGACTGGGTGGAGTCCAATTATTCTAACATCCCATCTAAACGTCATACAAAGAGGTGGGACAAGTCACATAAAAAACGAGTCACACTGTAAACAATTTAAACTTATGCATATTCAGTAACCCACATCTGTTTGCAAGGGTCATCCCCACACCATCAACAAATATAAACAAACAAAAAAAGAATAAAAACTAGATGTACCGCAGAGCGGTACAAAATATGACCGCCGCCCAGTCCAGCACATTTTTTCCACAAAAATAAATCACGCTGAAAGGCCTATATGATTCTAACTGTCTCACTAAATTGCATTATCCACACTCAATTCTCACTGATATCTGCTAGACAACAAGTACCAAAACATGATTAGTTCATAGATTTCACATGTAAAATTCATTTTATACAACCCCACCTCCATCTTGCCTGTTCATAATTCTGAGAAATTCTTGAATTGTGTGCATGTGTGCATGTACATGTTTATGTTATGTGTGTGTGTGTGTGTGCCTGCGTATGTGCCTGTGCAAGCGTACATATGTCTACTGTGTGAGTATGTGCCATACGTATGATTACTGTGAATGTATGTGTGTGTGTGTATCTGTTTGTGCACATGTGTGTACATGAAATGGGTTAACATGACCCCTGGAGGCAAACATACGGAAAAAAATGGTCATCCTAGTCCCTACAGTTCTCAAGATATTCACAGAGAACTGTGTCTGCCCTACCCTCCTTTCGGGGGTCCAGTCCAGTCCAGATTTTTTTTTTCTTTTTTTTTTTTTCGCATGTCCAAATTTCCGTCAATGATTCCCGGGACACTGGAAGACCGGGGTAGACGAAACTTGGCGGGCATGTAACCCCATATGGATAGCATGGAACCATCGTTTTTCGTTTTGATCTGTAGCCCCCCCCGCTGGACTGCACCCCCCGAAAGGAGGGTAGGGCAGACACAGTTTTCTGTGAATATCTCGAGAACCGTAAGGTTTAGGAGGACCATTTTTTTTGTATGTTGATCTCAAGGGGCCATGTCAACCAATTCCATAACCACTCATTTCATGTATAGCGCCACCTAGTTAAACACAAAAAAGTAAAAATGAGGTGCTGTAATCGCAGGTATCTGTGACCTAACATAGTCAAAACTACACGAAATTGGAAGTGTAGGATCATTATGACACCCTCTGAATGCACGCCAAGTTTCGTGGAATTCCGTTCATGGGGGGCCACACAATAAATTAATTTATGTTACTATACACCAACTGGCCTGTAGGTGGCCGGAGACAGTTTTCTGTGAATATCTCGAGAACCGTAGGGCCTAGGAGGTCCACCTTTTTGTGTATGTTGATCTCAAGGGGCCATGTCAACCCATCCCATTACCACTTATTTCATGTATAGCGCCACCTAGTTAAAAATTAAAAAGCAAAAAATTAGGTGTTTTCATCAGAATATCTCTGGCTGACATGGTCAAAACTGCACGAAATTGAAAGTGTAGGATCATTATGACACCCTCCGAATGCATGCCAAGTTTTGTGAACTTTCGTTCATGGGGGGCCTTACAATAAAATAATTTATGTGTACATTTAGTGACCGTACACCAACAAGGATTCCCGGGACACTGAAAGACCGGGGTACACGAAACTTGGTGGGCATGTAACTCCACATGGATAGCATGGAACCATTGTTTTTTGTTTTGATCTGTAGCCCCCCCGCTGTACTGGACCCCCCGAAAGGAGGGTAGGGCAGACACAGTTTTCTGTGAATATCTTGAGAACCGTAGGGCCTAGGATTACCAATTTTTTCCGTATGTTTGCCTCCAGGGGTCATGTTAACCCATTTCATGTGCACACATGTGCATAAACAGATACACACACACATACATACATTCACAGTAATCATACGTATGACACATACTCACACAGTAGACATATGTATGCATGCATGCACATGCACAAACACACATACGCAGGCAAACACAAAAGCACGCACACACACACACACATAAACATAAACGTGTACACGCACACATGCACACAATTCAAGAATTTCTCAGAATTATGAACAGGCAAGATGGGGGTGGGGTTGTATAAAATGAATTTTACATGTGGAATCTATGAACTAATTATGTTTTGGTACTTGTTGTCTAGCAGATACCAGTGAGAATTGAGTGTGGCTAATGCAATTTAGTGAGACAGTTAGAATCATATAGGCCTTTCAGCGTGATTTATTTTTGTGGAAAAAATGTGCTGGACTGGGCGGCGGTCATATTTTGTACCGCTCTGCGGTACATCTAGTTATTATTATTATTATATATCCATTTAAAATGTTTAAAAAGGCGATTATTTGCAATTTTTGGTGATATATCCGCCATCTTGGATTTTGGACCTGTGCAGTCCGGGAAAAAATTGGAAACAGGTAGTTTTGCAAACTATAGGGTCTGAAGAAGTGAAAAAACATAATTTGCAAAAATCTATATGAAATGTTCCAAACACCTTTTTTTGCTACATATCGCCCTGCACTAGGTCTTAAGTTTGTTAATAAAGTCAATAGAATCTCTGGTGTAAGAGGGGAGTGATATGGTATGGCTATGTAGAATGATGTATGAACAACATAGTCTACAGGTGCCAAGTAGCAGTAGTATATTATTACCAAGTAGTAGTAGTAGTAAGAATAATATAGATATATGCTGTATATGAACAGAATATAATATAATATGGATATTCAATATGACAAATATAGACAGATATGTACATAACATACTGCTATGTGCAGTGTGGTAACAGTGCCATTAGTGCAGAAACAGTAACACTATAAGAGTAGTAAGAATACATGTAAATGTAAATATGTTGTGTAAAGACATCATGTGTAGACAAAAGGCATGTGACCAGCGTTAATGGCAACCTACAAATTTAGAGGGTATAACAATTTCTCTCTAGTTATCACCTGCTCCTAGAGCAGGGCTATTCAACTTCATAACCAAGTGGGCCAGACAGGAAAACCACTGGGTCATTGTGGGCCACTCAAAATACGGTGTTGCTAAAATTACTCCTATTGTGGCTATTAGAGACATGCATTCATGAGCAGTGTTGGGAGTAATGCGTTACTGTAATTCCACTACTTTTAGTGGTAACGAGCATGTAACGAAGTATTTTTGTAAATCAAGTAACGCAATTACAATTACTGAAATTTCAACAAGTTCGTTATTTGCGTTACTTTGTTGATCTTGAATGAACGACTGCAGACAAGATGACAGATGCACATTTGCTGCTTCTGATATGTCTCCCGACATTAGCTGTGTTTCCAGCGATTGTGTACATGTTTAGATTGCAGATGCATTCTTTACAGTTAATAGGAACCTCCTCACATTCCTCCTTATTTCGTATTTATGCTAAAACACACACGAGTGCATTAGGCTACAATTTAAATGGGCATCTTAAAAGCCTTTTCCCTTTCGTTTCCATCTCGTAAGCTCCACTACAGTAAAAGCGCATTGTTGTTTATTTTATCTCTGCCCTTGTGCAAAAGCCTCGTTATATCAATTTCTCATTCTTACAACATAGCCACGCCACAACACCAATAGGCCACATACAGTTGCCTATATATAGCCTTGGCACAAGCAAGCACACGTTTAACTCGAGAGGAAAATGCAGATTTCACTTACCAGATAAAGAAACCTCCAAATAGCCTACCGTACATACTACAGCGACTTGAGTTATTTGCACAGTATGTTTACATCGGAATTGACGTCCGTGGTGTTATGGATTGATTTGTCTGTGACAGAACATGCAACTTCTCTCTGGAACACCTTATCAGCCGAAGAGTAACCTTCTGCATAGTGCGTGACAACCCCAAACCCTCGGATGCGCATTAGAACTTATTTCGGTAGGTCAGCACTTGTGAAGCGCAGGCTTTTCCCAAACTGGTGGTGCTTAAAATGCTATATAATACAACTGTGTTCAAAGCAGGATGAGGATAACCTAAGGTTGTATGTGTGTGTGAGCAGACAATAACTGCTTTGAAAATAAGCCATTTAACATTGTTTCACATTACATCCCATTGAACTCATTCCATGTAGCCTATAGGATAGCAATAATAATGATAATAATAACTTACTATATTGCAGAATTCAGTGTCAGTGCACCACCATGCATACTAGTAGTAGTAGAAGGCAAGCAGTAGGCAGTGTGCTGTACATATCTATCAAACCACCTAGATGGTGAGGGTGGCCCAAAACAAGGTCAGGGAAGCCTTCATGCATTGTAGAATGTTTTGTGGTCGGAAAAAGTTTGAGAACTCATGCACAAGGCTATTGATTTGAAGGCCCGTTGAAACTACAATAAATAGGTCTAAAAATTAGGTTTATTGTGTGTGTGACTTCAGTACTGTTCATATTGACATTTTAAAAGCAGACTTAAAAGTAACTCAAAAGTTACTTTCTCTAGTAACTAATTACTTTTGATATACAGTAATTGGTAAGGTAATTCAATTACTTTTGAAAGAAGTAACTAGTAACTGTAACTAATTACTAATTTTCAGTAACTTTCCCAACACTGTTCATGAGTAGCTTATCCAGCTACATTTAATGAGTTAAGTAAAATACATTCACACACAAAAAAACACCACTGTATGTGGTGGACATTCTTTTATTCTGAGATACATCAATAGGCTCTCAAAACAATTCAGACATAAGGTGCTTATAGAGCAAATCCATATAGATTATTTGTCAAATAAACCAGTAAAACAGTATTAGGGGATGGGATATATAACATTCACACCCAACTTCTGTCATAGCTCATATTTTTAAAATAAATCAGTGAAAAAGTATCCTGACAAACAAGCAGCTTTTTAATGTCCCTGTCATATTTCATATTTGTTAAATAAACCACAGTGAAACGTTAACTGCTGCCATTGGTCAATTCTTCTGTAGGTTACCTGACAGCTCAGTTTGAGAGGCGCAAGCCGTGCAACATTGTTTATTTTTGATGCCAATCACTGCTGTCATTTTATTTTATTGATTTGATCCAGATCCAGGCTTGATCCAGAAGCCAGATTTGAAAGCAGGCGGCAGGTAAAATCCAACAGGCCGCTTTCACCCCGCGGATCAATAGTTAAATAGCCCTCTCCTAGAGCTTTTCAGATATTGCCACTGCTCCAACACTGAAAGGCACTGTTAGAATGCATGCCAGGTTCAGCGTAGCATATTCCACTGCTCACGTTGGTGACCGCACCAGGGCAAGCACACTTTCGCAGTTCCTCCGGAAATGCAGTCTAGTTATTATTATTATTATTATTATTATTATGATTATTATTATTATATATAAAGCCCTTTGGTGCAATGCTGTTGCTTTTAAATGTGCTATAAAAATAAATAGACTTGACTTAAAACAGTCAACACTACTTTATACTGGATTCTATATTGAACAGGAAGCCAATGCAAAGCTGCCAGTACTGGAGTGATATGTTCTTGTTTCCTTGTCCCAGTAAGCAGTATGCTTTTTTTCTCGGGCCTAAATAGTGGTCCTGCAAGATTCCTAGTTGTTGCGAAATCATACATAATGACTAGTCTGTGACTTGCCTTTAGGTGTGAGAGGGTGTGAGTCTTTCGTAAGTCTTTTCTAAGTCTTCTGATGTATGGGTTTCTTTGAACTTTTATAATTGTTCAGGATTGGCAGAAGTTGAGTTAAATACTATATTGAAAGCTATAGATTATTGAGTATAAGCTAAGATCCGATAGAAGAAGACATCTGAAGATAAAACAAATTAATTCATCTTTGGGTGAATTTATAACCCATTTGCTTATTCACCCACTCAGCCTGGTATTTTTATACCACAACTCGGAAAGAGCTTGCCTCTTGTGTTTTGGAAGGTTTCTCTCCAGAGACTCTGCCAGATTCTGGAAGTCAAATTTTCTCTGTTCTCGGGGTGTAATGAGGAAGACAGGAGGAGATTTCAGTTCCCTGATATTTTTCTCACAGACCTTCCTTATTGTCTGAAGTGTCTCTTTCTCTTTTACTCCCTTCTGCGCTTCCTCTTGTACGTCTCTGTCAATCTTTGTGCGAACAAAGTAGAATTTCTTTTTCTTTTTCTTGATTTCCTTTGCCAGCACTATGTCATTATCCATGAATCTTGTTTCACTCACTATGATGAAGAAGTCATATGTTTGGAACTTCACTGCTTTCATGTAGGTCTTTGGTTTGAATCCAGGCCCCCCAGTCCCTGGCAGATCCCAGATTGTCACGTTTGGCATAGTTGGGTGAGGGTAAGAGGTGGGCTTTGTGGTCGTTTGTGTGACTCCAGTGGGTGCAGCTCCATCATCGGTATCTTTAAGACCTCTGATGGCGTTCACTAAAGAGGACTTTCCTGCACCAGTCTCCCCTGTTACAGCAATGTTGACACAATCCATGATCTAAAAGGAAAAGGTAACGTCTTCAATGACATGATGTCCTGCTTTTTCAAAGCTATCTAATGTAATTTTGATCAAATCTGAAATGTGTAATAATAATGAACACAACTTGCGTTGTTTTTAACACATGTCTGTGTTCAGATAGGGACAACACAGTTTATCTGATTTCTTTGTTTTATTTATTACACAATATGTGTTGAAAATAACATGACTTGCATTGAAAACAACACAACATATGTTTTTTTTAACACATCTCTGTGTCCAGATAGGGACAACACATTAATGTTAAGAGTGCAGGATTAATACAGCTCAACAATGTAATTTGAGTCTCATGCCTAAAGGAAACAGTATTACATAATTTGTAGTAAGTGATGTCTTTATAGAAAAAACTTTAAATGTGCATTCTGTAACACTTCTAAACATTATAACATTGTTTGTTTTATATTTGAATTTATATATTTTTAACCTTATAGACCTTTTTACTTATTAAATACAGATACCAAAATGAGGGATAATATGCATCCTTACTACACATATTGGCGCAATACAATATTTAAAGACAAAGTTAATCAAAGTCAATTAAAGTAAAGTTAATCTAAATACCTACATTTTTTACTTACATAATCAGGGTCTTGCTTTTGCCAAAAACAATGCTGGAAGTATAGAAATTATTCTTCATTACTTTTAAATGCTGTCTGCACTCGAAAAGTGTTACTCAGTGTTACTGAGTGAACTGAATTTTAAACCAATATAAGTTCTTTCATAAGGAGGAGCTCAAACTGGGGTGGGGACTAACTGCTGAATATTCAGCAGGAGAGGATATTTATTTAGAAAGGCATGATATGATGTGGGTATACCAGTGGTATACTCCTCAATAGTGGGTACATCCTTACCAATGATATAATCTACTCCGTTGTGGTCTCATAACCTGATTGATTAAATCGAGGCACCAAGGAATTAAACCGTTTAAATCTGTCAGCATGAAACAGACTTCAGGCTGGAACACTTGTAGTCTTTTCCCTTTGTGTTGATGTTGCATTATTGTGTTGGGTGTTTTACAGTCAATGTATTCCATACTCGAGGGACCAATACCAAAAACAAGCATTCACTGTTTCTCTTTGGAAGGAACTGTTAACAACTGTACACAGAAATAGTATGATTATAAGTGGATAATCATGTTAGTAAGTGAGTAATAAACATACTTTAAATTGCCTTCCTTTGATTTTCTTTTGCTTTTAGAAGTGTATATTGTATTTTAAAACTTCCATAGTCATTTGTAACCAAACAGGAAATTACCTTATATTATCAGCCAATCTTTGGTTGTTTCACATGAAACCTTCTGTAAGCTGTGGGTCTAATGTATAACATTGTCACGGAAAGCACATTGCATTGAAGAAGACAGCCATGAAGCCCTACAGCTTAAATTATTTGCATCCTGCACTTGTGACTTAATGGAAGAAAACAACTTGGCAGCATATTTTGTTGTTTGTTTGATAACATCTTACAATGAAGTGGTTCAATGGTTGACAAGACAGCAGATGACAGCTGAGTGGAGCAGATCATTTACTCAAAAAAGAAGTCTGGAATATCCACATTCATTAGCGGTTACACTCATTCCATTTTAGATCAGAACATTTGATTGCATTAAATTACAGTGTTTTCCATTCCACACCCCACACCTGTTCCTGCTCAAAAGTGACTTACTTTTGTTTGCTGTACTTTTCCTTTTGCTGTCTGCATGTTATTCTACAGAAAAGAATGAGCTGGCAGCAGTATGTACTACATAAAACTCTGTCTCTTCCTCCTCTTCTCTTCCCCTTTTGTATTTGTGTCTGTTCTTCTTCCGTAGACGGTAATGTTTCATGTAGGGTTCATGTCAGTTAATATTAATTAACATTTAAAAACATGTTCAATTATATATATTTTCATATTGAAGTTGCACCTGACTATAAGTCGCAGGACCAGCCAAACTATAAAAAAGTGTGACTTATAGTCTGGAAAATACGGTAGATAATTTTGTGTTACCATGTGAGTACATGTAGGCACATACAAACTGACATATTGTTCTTAAATATTGGCTCATTATTTGCTGAGTGGCATCAAAAAATCTAGTGGGAGTGTAACTGTGTGATCTCATCTATCTGCCATGTTGCTGAGTCATCCTCCTTGGCAACCCTCTGGTTGCCTACTGGTTAGCGCTTCAGACTTGTAACCGGAGGGTTGCCGGTACGAACCCTGACCAGTAGGCACGGCTGAAGTGCCCTTGAGCAAGGCACCTAACCCCTCACTGCTCCCCGAGCGCCGCTGTTGTAGCAGGCAGCTCACTGCGCCGGGATTAGTGTGTGCTTCACCTCACTGTGTGTTCACTGTGTGCTGAGTGTGTTTCACTAATTCACAGATTGGGATAAATGCAGAGACCAAATTTCTCTCACGGGATCAAAAGAGTATATATACTTATACTTATATTTATGTTGGCTCTGTGTTAAAAGGCAATACAGCTAAAATGTCAGATAAAACTTCTCCCACAAAATACTCCAGTAATTAAAACAGCCCCAACAAGATACTTGGTGAATGACGCCTTTAGAGATATTAAACTGCTCCAACTGGTCTCAGAGAATCATTTCAAACTCCATGACACATTTTAAATGTAGTAGTGTACTAATTAATTTAGAGTTATGATTTGTATATGTCAAGTGTTTTTCTTCTTGGCTGTGCTTAACCCTCACTTGATAGGGAGGCACCAAGCTACCAGTTGAACCTCGTTCTTGTATCATGCTGGGCTCACTACAAATTACAATGTACATCTGGTGTCTGTAAGACAATACAGGCATCTAAAAGAGGATGGAACTCACTAACTCACTACAATATGTACTTAATGTCTATATGTCTTATTTTTCATTTTAGATGAAGATGTCTGTCAATGGCTTCAGTCCATCAATTTAATTGATGGCAAAAAGATAGTATCCATTACCTCTGACTATCTTAAGTGTCCAATTTGAGATGTAAAGTTTTACCTTCCCAAATATTTGCAACATCTACAGCTACTTAATCAGCATCTTCCTGATTTCTGCATTGTTTGCATTATATTTAATGTAATGAAAGTGTATGGTCATACTTGCATTAACAGAACAGCAAATTGATGGGGAGACTGCTGGGGTTGACAGAGAGGATGGTTGAACAACTGTTTCCTCTGATGAAACACAGTCTTGTTTTTGAGAGGTGGAAAAGTTACGCAAATCATCGTTGGTTCAGTGAGTATACTTCATTAATTTCTCCTGGTAAAGAGATTTTTTTCATGAAGGTTTTTAGGACCACATGTTATTTTTTTCTGCCTATAGACTTTTGTTATTTCTTTCCTGCGTATTGTTTAATAACGCTCAGCATCTCCTCTGCTACTAAAACCACGCGTAGGAAAATTCTAATTCTTGATTGTTCTTTCAGGTACCCAAACCATAAAAAATACACTAATGTCCTGTGGTGTCTGATCACTAGATATCCATTTCTTAATGACCACAGCTAATCTGGTAATGTATGTTATTTTTTAACGTTTTGTTATGGAAAACATTATTCCTCAATTGAATTCCTATACTACTCTGACTCTTTCTGAGTCTCATAATTCATGTCTTTACTCAAAGGAGACCCTGCTGTACTGTCTTAAGAATAAGTTCAAAAAGGAAAGTTCTCCTTTGATAGACTTGACGACGGTGCAGGAGATTAAGAGAAAGTTTGGTGTCAGAAGACAAAGAATTGTGGACCATGTGCCTCTGGAGGACCCACCTGGACATCAGGTGCCATTTTTACATTCTTGCTTGTCTTTAGCCCGTTTGTTTTCTTGTCTGTATGTCTATATGCTAGCTAGTCACAGTAGCCACTGTTTGTCAGTACAGATATCTTAATATTACACATTTCTCTTTGCTAATTTCAGAGAGCAAAAAAGTACAGAGTGGGGGTCCAGATGTCTTCTGATTACACTCTAAAAAACATTGGGTTAAAAACAACCCAATTTCAACCCATCCACTGGGTAAATAGTGGTCGAGCCCAGCACTGAGTTATATTAGCCCCGAAAATTGGGTTGTTCGGTCAACCCAATGAGTTGGGTTGATAGTCTAACCCAAACATTGGGTTATCGTAACAAAACTGTTAGGTTAAACCTACATAATTGTTGGGTAGGCTATCTTATACAACCCAGGATTTATATTATTTTCACTGTCATCTCTGGGTTATGCTGACCTAATTTATGGGTTATTCTAAGTATCTTATTTTTCTCCTTAATCCAATCACTATTAATTTATAATAATTCAAATAAATGTTTGCAAATCATTAATGTTACAATATAATGTTTTAAAATCCATCCAATGGGCAACAATAGCCATGCAATGAAATAAAACAGTTCGACATTTATTTATTTGGCAGTTTATTTTTTGAACAGATAGCTAGAAAAAGCTTGTGATACTTCCATGAAGGCAGGCAGATTCCACCGTCCGTTTTGGGGATCACCCCTGTGAATCAAAGAAAAATATTAATCACTGTTATTTACAGAACTTTATCTCAAGATTTTCATGAACCATTATCATTGAATGATGTTGACAAACATTAAAAATTCACCAGGAGACAAAATATTAGCGCAACACACTCGGAAACCATGACCACCTATGCAGTTATAATAACTTGTAGTTTCTAGCAGCTAGTTCTAGATGCTAACGTTACCGGGTAACGTTATCTAAAAGACTGTCTGATAGTGCTACTACAACCAGAACCCGTCTTCTCTGCTACAACCAAAAACACCCAGTAATGTTAAGTTACATGGCTATAATATGAAGCTACCCTGAATGAATTAATAAGATGTTGTTTGCCATTATTATTACCGTATGTGTGGCTTGTGAAGAGACTAACATTAGCTGCTACTTCAACTGTGTTGGCTAATATTAGCTGACAAACGTTAGCTGCAACCATAGTCTAGTCTACAACCACCACAAAGCATATTTAATTAGCATTGATGCTAGCTATATGGTCTGCTAATGTCAACCAGCTTGGTATGCTCATTTTAGTTCGTTGTAAAAGTTCGTTTTGTTTCTGTCAGCAGTTCATACCCAGTGAACAAAGAACTATGTTTTTATGAGTCTGTCTTTGTGTATATTTAACATGAACAGTAATTGTAAGTTAATGTTAGCTAACGTTAGTTAGCATGAATGACACAATTGTTAACCTGTTTGAGGCTGAACGAAATTGGCAGGCAGAATATCCATTCATATCATGAAGGGTAGCTTCTACATCTCTGGGTGGACTTTTAAAATCAGTCATTTTTTAAAAAAAGTTAAAGATACATACCTTACGAAATCGCCTGATTTCCATTGCATGCTGACAGCTGGTGGACTGGACGGTTGGAAGAATAACGATGTTTTTTCGAACTCTCAAATAACTATGCAGCTGTGTTAAAGTCACCCAGGGGCTGGGTAGTGTACTCCACGTCAGGTGGGAGAGAGGAGGGGCGCTGTCCTAAACTATCAACCCAACAAGCTGGGTTACAGAAAATAACCCAACATGAGTAAAAACAACCCCACAAAATTCCCTGACAGCCTCAACCCAACGTTTGGGTTGAGAAAATAACCCAGTATTTTTTAGAGTGTACGAGCCAACACAAGAGGTTTGTAATATGTTCGTGAATGAAATGTTGAATCATACAGCAGTTAGGTCCGGCTACATTATTTATTTATTTCTGATTGAATGAAAGACTATCTGGCTTGAAAAAATTTATATTATCATTGCTCACATACGTTTTGCAATTTTCTGCATGTCTTTTTTTTTCAGATTATGTTGGACCTTGAAGCAGTTGAGGAGGACTACCACAGCTTTCAAGAGCATATAAACGCCATAAACAATTAGTTGTGCCGTCGTCAGCCAGATATTAGTCATATAATGGACAGGATGAGGTAATAGTAATAATAAGTAGTAGTAGTCCTAGTAGTAATAAAACACACCTGGTAGTTATGGTTCCATTTAGAACCATTAGAATGTAAAATAATGGCACCCCTGATGGTTCATCTTATAGAACCTTTTTAAAAGGTTCCATTTCTTTCTGAGTGCGTGCGTGTGTAGCCTAGGCCTACTGTACGTGTGTGTACCTGCCTGTATGCGCATAGACCCAGCTAACAATTTATGGTTTCCAAAACGTTCTAGGAACCATAGTTTTTGGTTTCGGAAACGTTAGTTTTTGGTTCCCAAACGTTACCCTAAGGTTAGTTTTTGAGCAAGTTTTGGTTCCCATGGAAAGTTTGCTGAACGTTCCGGAAACGTTAGTTCTTGGTTATATAAAACGTTCCCTGAACGTTCCCCTAACGTTATCTAAAGGTTACAAACTTTAGAGAACCTTCCCCTAACGTTCCCCAACCGTTGCAAACTTTAAAAAACCTTCCCCTAACGTTCCCTAACTGTTCCCATAACGTTCCCTAACATTTAGGGAACGTTCCCTTCCCTAAATATTGCAACCTTTAGGGAACCCTCCCCTAACATTGCAACCTTTGCATACCAATTACTTTAAACAGCACGAGCAGGAATGCATTATTATATATTAGCAGGAAAGAATGAACTGGCAAAATCGATGGAACTTATAACTTTAATATAAAATTATCAAAAGACAAAAAAAAACAATATAAAAGACCTCACTATATATTTATATATATATATATATATATATATATATATATATATATATATATATAAATTAGACTTAGTGTTAGCTAAGTATATTAACATAAGGCATTTGACTTTGGTAGGTGCTACATTCAACAAATAGACACACTGTACAATAGACAACAATATACATTGTGGCAGATACCAACACAATATACAAAGACATAATACCAATACAAGTACACATGGAGTGGGCTGTTGAGTGCAAAGTAATAGTGCAAATGTAGAGTGCAAGACGTATATTGGAATGATAAAGTATGTAATGGGCAGGTAAACGGTCAAAGTGGGGATGACCCCACTTATCTGCAGTTCAGGAGAGTGACGGCAGTGGGAAAAGAGTTGTTCTTGTGTCTGGTTGTTTTTGTGTGCAGGGATCTGTAGCGCCTGCCAGAGGGGAGGAAGTTAAAGAGTGTGTGTGCAGGATATGTGGAGTCTTTGGTGATGGTCTCTGCCCGCTTAGGTCCCAGAGTACAAGTCCTGGAGGGAGGGCATTTTGTTCCTCCTCTCCTGCAGCTCAGTGACTGTCGAGCAGGACGACAGCAATATGTCATCGACTGGAGCAGAGGGAGGTGACTGGGAGCTCCTTAAGAGCATGAGCAGCTCATCCATCTTCTCCTCAAATGCGTCCATTCGCTATGCCATGCGGTAATGGTTGTCCTTATTGCTATGGAAAATGGATGGTGTTAGTTTTAGTTGTTAAATACATTATATACCTGCATATGTGAACAAATTAAGTGAGTGTTCTTACCTCTTATTTCCGTCTCCATGGCCAAGCCACCTCCCTCTGTGTGATGAGTCACTTGTGCTGTTTACAACAACAAAAAAGTTACTTACTCTCAAGTTCCTTGTCATGAAATTGTATTTACTTGGAAATGGAAAATTCAAAGACACTGTACCTTCAACTGGGTCCCAAGATGAAGTGGCAGGCGTTATAATAGACCCATCCAGCTCTGGGCAATGAGCTGGTTGCCTGTGTGGTGTTGACTCATCTAAAAAGAAATTAAATATGAATATTGGTCAGTTAATTTATGGTAGGTTTCTTGCACATGACATTTGCAAAAGATAAACCTATGCTGTTACATTAAACAATCGCTAAAAAGAAAAACTCACATGCAGGTGGTGGAGGCAGTGACATCTGCTGACCTAATAAAAGGCAGGAAGAGACAAATACATCAGAACAGTAACATGATATGCACTAGGTTAATAAACATGAATGTCAGTAGTTCCATGGTAGGAAATATGACTCAACTGGTTTTCTTAAATAATACATGTATAAATGTTAACTTACAGACAGGGCTTCCAGGCACACGCACCATCCTGGAATGCTTTCTTGCTTGCGGAACGGATTCATCTGAAATAAAAGACCATGCAATCTGCACTGATTGCAAAAAGAATATTTGAATTGTGCAAATAATGTAGTCTGTATTTAAGAGGTCTTACCATCACGTGACCATGCACTGCCTTTTGTGGACGCTCGCATCTTCTTCCGCCTCAATGCTAGAAGTGTCCATCAGCCGCTGACATTTTTCCATAGCTTTGGTGTATGAATCTACGTTAAGAGAACAACGTTTTTGTGAGCCAGTAGTAGAGCAAAGCAGTATTTCCATATAGAGAAAACTATTATTGATAGTATTGCAGCAATCAGTCATCTGTACATAACCAGATTTTCTTAACTGGATATTTGGCCCAGCTTTTGACTTGATTTTTGTATTGTAGCCCAGAGAATTTCTAATGGGGAGACACAGCATCCATAGAAATGCATGGGCGTAGACCTCAGACCTCTGAAGTTCGCCTACAAAAAGGAACCAAAACTGCCATCTTTGCCTATAAGGAGATCAGGGTGTTAATTTAACCTAACTACCTATGACAAGTTACATTGCAAGTTAGGTCTGGGGTAGCAAAAATCTAAGTTGCTGTCTTAACGTAGGCCTGTTGAAGATCACAGTTAGCCTACCACTCGAAGGCAGAGGACAAACGTGTGTTGAGCAAATTGTCTGCATTTCAGACTTCTTCGTCCACGGGAGAGTGCAATAATTCTCTCCCCATGTTATTTTCCCATAGCAAAAATTGCAAGATAGGCTACCGGATCTCAGCTTTTTGAAGGCAAAATTCAGAGGTCTATTCACTTGAATCGTCTATCCGATCAACTGTGTTGCAAAATGGCCGCCGACAGTGTAGCCTACTATAGCCATCTCTATGGCTCTAGTGTAGCCTACATATGCAGGACTGTTCAGTAGGTTATACCAACTTAAAAAGCCTCACCATCTCAGTATACCCACTTAAAATAGACTAGGATACATTTGGGATTGATCACAGTATAGCCTACCCATTACAGCTAACTAGCCTACATCACAGTAGCCTAGATCCAGCTACATACAGTAGGCCTATATCCACTAGCCTACACCACTGCTGCCGAGTGACTTGCCTAAAAGGACTGACTGTACACTAAAACTAATTAAAAGAAACGGTAGCCTAGTGCTATTATTTGTAACATCAACGTGAGCAGGTTAACACGATGACACAAAACATACAATGCTGCAAAACATAACACGTTGAGAACAGCTCAAACAAAGACGAACGAGCAATGTGCTCTGGTAAATTACAAACTTGGCAGAATCGGAATATAACAAAGCCCTACAAGTGAAAGGACTTAAGGTTAAACCTCAAACCCTTGCATTACAACCACTATAGGCCTACATCATGAAACTGTAACATATTTCACTTACTTTCATGAGATCGAATTCAAGACGAGTATAATCCATTCCAAGACTTCTTCTTCTTCTTCTTCTTCTTGTTTTTATGGCGGTTGGCAAACAACGTCTGGTTGCATTACCGCCACCTTCTGAAATGGAGTGTGGGTCTGAATAAATTATTTCCCTACACTTAAATTATCTTTATTAAACCTGTTCTTCTAAAAAAGGAAAATAAAAACCCAAAACAAAAATCACCAGAATTCCTTAGCAAAATATCCCTTACTTTCAAAGGTATCTCTTCATCTTCTAGCTGCTGGATTAACTGTTGTCTCTCATTACTATATCTAGTACATTCTTCAATAGCATGTTCTATGGTATCCTGTGTGTTACATACACTACACCTCCCATCAGCATGTTTTTTCATTAAAAATAATGTACTGTTTAAGCCTGTGTGCCCAAATCTCATTCTTGAAATGATGTTCTCCTCCTGTGTATTTCTGCAAGTACTTCTACTCACCCCCACTCTTTTTTGGATATTATATAGTCTCCTACCAGTCTGACCATTATCCCACAATACTTGCCACTTTCCAAGACTTCTTCTAGCGGTGTTGAAGAATCACGGAATTCAAACAGAGACCGTTTACGGAAGTCAGGACAAGACTTCAATCGATCACCTGAAAGCAGAGGCGCTGTCTTCCCCCTACTGGCGTGGGGGTAGGCCTACGTGTAAGGGAGAGCCTGTCTGATTGAACTGAAGTGAATTGTGAAATGAAATAAGTGAATTTTCTTAGTTGTGAAAAGTGTTCTATTGATAGATTTTTGTTTAAAGTTCACCTAATACGTAAAAAAAAGCACAAAAGTATATATTTTTTATTTAGTAAAATTGATATTAGCCTAAAATAAATATTATCTTGATATGATGTTTACCTTACTTAGATTTTATAAGACCAATCATTTGAGTGGATCTAAATCAAGTGACTGCAAACATTTTGTATGTTACTTCAAAAACTGAAATGGAGCTTGTGTTGTTATTGTCTCCAGTTTCTAACGCTGATAGAGGCGCAATCAATCACACAATGCTATATAACACATTTAACACGGCATGGCATTGGAATGAATAGAGACGCATTACCATTGACGTCATTGCCACCTAATCAGAAGCCTCGAATGCAAATAATGTAACATGTGTGAATGTAAAATGGTAATGGTAGGCTACAGGAACAAATGAAACATGTTCTGAATGTATTCTAGTGATAGCAGAAAACTATTATAAAAATATTTTATATTTTATTTACCGAAGTATTATTGTTTGTTTAATCCAACGTGAAACTGCAATCGGTTCTGAATGCAGACCAGGCGTTGTCTTCCCCCTACTGGCGTGGGGGTGTAACGGTTGGACTTTTATATTGAGCTAAGTGAAATGTGAAATGTAGAAGTGAAAATTGTTTTATTGATAGATTCGTGTTTTAAGCATTTTCACTTCATACGGTTACAAAACTGAAATCAAGCACAAAAGTATTGTTTATAGCAAAATTGATATCAGCCTAAAAATAAATATATTCTCTTACTCCTTATCTTAATTTGATTACATAAGGCCAATCATTTTTAGTGAATATCAAGTGACTGCAAACCTTGTATATGCTAGGCCTACTTCAAAAACTTAAACGGAGCTGGTTAAAATAAACATGTCAATACAGCACTCAGAACAACCAAAAACAACCAATAACAACCAAACGGGAACGTTGTGTGAAGGTACTGTGCAACCATAGGAGAACGTTTTGGTTGGTTGGTTCCCTTAACGTTTAGGAACGTTAAGGAACCCTTAGGTAACGTTCCCTAACCGTTAGTTTTTGGTTTGGTTCGAACTACCCTTTAGGGAACCATACACTAACGTTCCCGAACGTTCCCTTAACGTTTTGTGTTAGTGGGGATAGAAATGTGATAGGTTTGCTTGTTGTACTGCGTCAAGATTGACAACAATTTCGACCAATCATGACTGACTTCAGATCTTAAAAAGTTGAGTGCGTTCTGAGGCCGACCACTCGTTGATTTGTTGTGGATAACTTTTGTGGATATCTAATTTTTCTCCTCCCTGCGTCGACGACAATCGAATAGCGCAATGTAAAATGCAGATGGCTTCTTTGCTACTGATGCATGTTGCAGAGAAACGCTCAAATGCATGTCAATCGAAAGCGGAGGAGCAGGTGGGCACCCACCCAGCCCTCCACACACACACACACACACACACACAACAGCCCTCCCTCCATGAAACGTCCCTCTTCATTCTTCTAACATTTAGCTATTCTGACCTCTTCCTCAATTTGTCCCTGCTGGGTAACGTCTCCTCCTCCGTAACGTCTCTGTCCACCTCCTCCGAATCCACCAGTAGCCTACTTCTCCTTCCTCTGTCACTACACTGCACATCAAACGTAACGTCTCTCTCCTCCTCCTCCGAATCCACCTGTACTTCGCCTTCCTCTGTGTTACTACACATCAAAGCTGTGTTCCACTCCTTCAGCCTGTGCTGGGTTTGTAATTTTGAGCAACAGGCTAAGTTAACGTTATTGTTAGCTGTGATGCTCATATGAGTCTGTAGCCTATTTGATTTAAAATGGGTTAGCAATTTCGGCAGAATATGTTATGGTAGTGTGGTTTAAAAAACACACATTGTTATTTAACGTTAGTCTGGTCTTGTCTGTTTTAATGTGTTGCTGTTGTCCATAGTCCATAGTGCTACTATGCTAGCGGCATACAGCTGCTAGCTAGCATGCTGCTAGGCGCAATTGCATAAGTTATTGCTAATGTCTATTATACATATATATGTTTGAGATCACGTTTGCGATGCAATCCTTGATTAAGCTGATACATTGGCACTGGTATTTCAGTCAATGAAGTCAGTGAAGCACTCGTCTGCTATGAAAGCTACCTACAACTTTAGCATGTTGACTCACTGATAATGGTTTAGCCCTAGCTTCTAGCTAGCTGTGCATTAACGTTTGCATTTTGCCAAGTTTGGTCTCATACGTAACTTTAGTGTCCTTCTGCCATCTTTGTAATGAAAGCCTCGGCATTTTAATCACTGTTTAAGTCGGTTCAGACAACTAACGTTAATGGGTATTGGCGTCTGTTTGTGATTTATTATGCTAACGTAACTTAACTGTATGGAACTTGGTCCCCATCTTCTATTTTGTTTGTTCTGCAGCGTCAACTTTTATCGGCTGGATTCTACCATCTAACGTTACGATTGCCTCTGTTGGGTTCACTTGATGAAGATACTTTCTGGGTTGTTAAAATGTAATGTGAACACATTCCCGTAGCATTCCAAAATAGACCAGAGATGCTTGTACTATATGTATATTTGGACATTTTGGGATTGCAATAACCATAATGATATGGTTATTTAACAGCCATCGTTTCGGGGACTCTGATGAGAGTGAAGAAGAGCCAGTAAATGGTGACTTTGCATCTCTGAGGTACCTTCCAACTCGCCTGGTATATCAGTTGAAGCCTCAAACCTAAGCCAATTGCACTGGCAAAGTAAGTAATAATCTCTTAACATTGAAATAACTAAATCATAATATTAATATTAGAGATATGGTTAACATTCTTAGTGCTAAAGACATTCCCCTCTCCTTGTATCTATTCTTCCAGCTCCACCATCTTGCCGAGTGCCAGGCAGCAGAGTCACTACCCCTCAACCTGGAGAAAACTGTTAAGGTAAAGACTGATCTCTGAAATAAAATTGAATACAGTGGCCCCATCTATATTAACACAGCAGTAGTCACTCTATTTCAAATCAACAGATTGCATCTGCATTACCATCTCAGATTTTCTGCATACTTCATACATTACATAAATCTCAGCCAAATATTTTGTCAGTTAAAACATCTGCATTCATGCAATATTGCCTGAAAAGTTCATTCATTATTATCAGATTGTATTGAAACACATTGATTTCAATGTCAATCCATTCATGGAGTTGATATAGATAGTGCATACCAAAATGTTGAAACATACAAATTCATGTCCAGTATGACCAGAGATTTGTTTTTGTTTGCCATTGTTTGGACGTAGCTCTCAGCCTACCATGGTTAACAGATCACAACCATTTCTCTCCCTTAGCACCTCACCATGGGGCAGGACCGCAACACTCTTCACCACCTCAACTCCCTGCACCTGCACCCGCATTTAACATACGGAGAGTTACTCAAGGTAGGGACTGATCTCTGAAATATTAGTGAATAGAAAGGCCCCATGTGTATTATCAATGATGACTACCATTTAATACATTTTTCCCCCCTCTCGCACACCGCCCACCTCACTATGGGCCAGGAATGGCAGTCCCTCCTCAACTCCCTCCACCCCTACACCAGCCCTCAACGTGCAGCGAACAGTGGAGCTTTGTAAGTCATGTTTCTTTTTAAATTTAATCTCCTTAATACCTATCTCATATATTGTATTGTGTAAGCATACTTGGCTTTGGATGCTACATACCATAAACATAAACATATCTGTCTGTTTGATTACAGGTGCTGTGAGGAAAAACATGGTGACACGGTCAGCCACGGACGCTGAGGTCACCAAGCACGCAATTAGGTGATTCAACTGGCGGTGGATCGGGCAATGAGGAGACGTATTCCGCCTCCATCCACACAAATGGAGTAATAGGAGAAATAAGCATTAAACAATCTTTTTATTGAACTTCTTGTCATTCACCAGTTATTCATTTTCTGATATTTTAGATGTGCATAGCACAGCATTTCATTGAAGTTGTAGCCTATTAGATAAAATATTTCATGTCTGCACTGACCTAGGCTGATAAAGCACTAAATTAGGTTTTGACCTCAAAATTCATGTAGAGTAGCCTAGGCAACGTAGGCTACTTAACAAAAACAGAATAGCTTATAACCTGTAACTTTCCATAAATGTCCATTTTATATTTCCATTGAGTAGTGATCACGTTTGTACAGTAAATTGATGTCTTGACTTAAACCTTTTCTGTTAGGTTTATTGACAGTATTGTTAAGTTAAAAATACGAGGCGATGCTAATCGTAGGCCTATCTTGCTGTAGTAGCCTAGGCTAGGCCTAGTGATAGTTTTACTTTTATCCTATAGTTTATCCTATTTAATCCTACAGCAAGAACAGAAGGAATTTTGAAAATGAGATAAACGGGTCCGAAACGGACCCGGGCCAGATGAGCCTTTATGAGTCCGTTGCGGGTCCGCGGCGGATGTATGTATCAATTTGCGGGTCCCAAACGGACCCGCCGCGTAGGTAAGGTTTTAATCGCGGATGCGGGGCGGATGCAGCGCGGAGCCACGGCGGGTCCGCGATCCGCCTTCGTAGCGGATCCGTTCCTGAGAGCATCTGGACTCCGATACGGGTCCGTTTCGCGGGTCCGTTCCGGAGGCCGTCATACATCCGCGGCGGATCCGCCGCGGAGTCCTTTTGCTGTGTGGGGGGGTGCTGAATAACAAAAAAAATGGATGTCCGACGATTTCTCCCCTCCTGGACATGTTTCGGATTTTGACTGCTAAATACGTCATTTGCGGTGTGCGGGTCATAGAGAGAAGTTTTAGAAAAGTCCTGGGCAGCCACAAATTCCAATGTTCCGCGACAGCAATCCGAAGCCACCTCGCCCACCCTAACCCCACAGAAGCGCACTTGACATCATTAGCCTATTTCAGTATAGCTAAGGAAAACAGGGCCCGAATTATCTTTTTGTCTTTAAGGGGGTCTCTCTATCTCATAAAAAGTTGGCACACCCCGCGCATAGCCTAACAAGGCGATACAATTACAGTAAATAGCCTAAGCGCGAGTGGCGCTTTTGTGCAGTAGCCTATATGCGCACGATAGGCCTAGACACACGCACACAATAGACAGAGATTTTTCATAGAAATTGATTCCTTTTAATTCATTTCAACATATTATTGATTGTAATATTCCATATTTAATTTTAATTTCACAATACAAAGATAGACTAATTTTTACTTTGAGTGCCATTCTCAATTTCACAACGTAGGCTAACTCATTTGAAGCAGACCACCGTCTCAGATAGGCTATCCTCAGTGTCAAACACAATAATGCATGTAGTATAACTTATACACAGGGAAAATGCACTAACTGGCAGAAAATAATAAAGCCATTGCAGCCAAACTATGTTCTAGTATATAGGCTAATGTGCACATAGTAACAACACCTGGACGTTCAGTCGTCTCGTGTGTTGAACCGTGGGAATAAATAGACGAACAATTTTGGAATTTGCACTGAGATGTTGTCGGGTAGCCATTGAATAGGCTATTCTGCCATCAGAGATTGCTAACAGGTGTTTCAAAATATCTGGGAACTTTCCGGAGCTCTAAATGACAGAGGATAGCTACAGATCAGTTCACAAAATCATTGAAGTAAGCTGCATTATGGGCCATAATGTATGGCTTTGTTAATCAACATAGAAGAGGTAAGGCGGAAGTTCAACAGCAAACAGGACTTTTCCGCACGTATCAACCAATGTAGGCTAGCCCAATGAACGCCTATGTAAATGCACAAAACATTCTCATCAAAGCAGGGTAACTTCTTCAGACTTCAGACGAGTGCTGTCAAATCGATCGTATGCGGTTTGCTCATATAGTCTAGTGGTGTGGTGGTGAAGTGTCATCATGCTGCGTTCAAGAGCGTAGGGTAGGTCTACGTCCCGTAGTAGCCTATATTTTAATTTCACGTTTGTAATGGTAAGAGATCGAACAGGGATAGATAATGAGCGGTTGTTTAAGATTAAATTACAATGCCAGACACCTTCAGATATAATAATAATAATAATACCTTCGACTTATATAGCGCCTTTCATGGTACCCAAGGTCGCTTTACAACACATGGATGGGGGGACCTCGCTAGTAACCACCACCAATGTGTAGCACCCACCTGGGTGATGCACGGCAGCCATTATGCGCCAGAACGCTCACCACACACTAGCTTGAGGTGGAGAGTGAGGGAGTGAATGAGCCAATTACAGTGGGGGATGATTAGGGGGCCAGATTGAATGAGCCAGGACACCAGGGAACCCCCTACTCTTTACGATAAGTGCCATGGAATCTTAATGACCACAGTGAGTCAGGACCTCGGTTTAACGTCTCATCCGAAGGACGGCATCTCCCACAGTGCAGTGCCCCCGTCACAGCACTGGGGCATTGGGATCGATCTTTTTTGGCCAGAGGGAAGAGTGCCACCTACTGGCCACCCACCAACACCACTTCCAGCAGCAACCTAGTTTTCCAAGGAGGTCTCCCATCCAAGTACTAACCAGGCCCACACCTGCTTAGCTTCAGTAATTCAGCTAAGACAAGGTATCTATTGGTCTGGCTGCTGGCTAAAATCAGAGACCCCCTCAGATTTTTGACTTTATTGCTTTCATGGGAGCCAGTCCTCACTCTATGGGAGCTCGGCTCCCTCTGGCTCCCACGTAATTCGAGCACTGAAGGAAAATTACTTTTCTGATCGTCAAAACCACACCAGAGATGTTTGGCTTTAAATATAGGCTAATAATCAGGCTGCAATGATCTCGCAAATCATTTCTGAATAGCCTAAAGTGTGTCGTCTCCACAGCAAGTGTCCTAATAATTTCTATCTTAGTGACTAGGATAGTGAAATGATTTCACTAGCTATACATTTTTTTAATTTTGCAAAACTGTAAAACACAATTAAAGTTTCTTTCAGCTTATCCATGCTTTTTTGAACGTGTAAATCACATAGAATATGTAGACCTATATCAACCGTAGATCGCAATCACATAGGCCTAGGCCTAGCTGAAACCACGCTACGGTTCTTACAGTAGGCTAACTGACTCACGTTCACGTTGATCTCTATAACTGTTCATTTTTAGTAGCCTATATTCGAACCTATCCATAACCCTTTTTTGTTATTTGACTCATCATTTCACATACAAAAATATAAATAATGTCGGACAGCGAATTAGTAATTATTTAAACATGTATATAATATTTTTTAAAAATCTATCTCCTGCCAGCAGGGGGTGCTGCAGCACCCTCAGCACCCCCCTTCCCGCGCCCTTGGTCAACCTTGAGGTGAACATTTCTGTGATTGACACATTTTGCTGCGTCCACTTGTAGGCTTTTTAGCCTTTTGTCTCACAGCTTCTGTGCGCCCCTCTTGTGCTTTTGTGGTTTATTAGGCCTACTATCCATTTTCACAATTTCACAGACGGAAACCCAGCTAGCACAGTTACATTGCCAGTACGTTGCTGCAATGTAACTGAATGACCCAAAATACATTGCCACAATGTCGTATCCAACGTTGCCACAACATGCAAAGTGAAAGGTGATAATTTGTAACCGCAACGTCACTCCCCAACGTTGCTAATCCGTAACTGCAACATTAAGTTACGTTGCAGCAACGTGGAATTGAAAGGTGCTGTTTCGTAACCGTAACGTAAGTTATCGACGCCACCAGTCCTGTTCAGCAACGTTGCCACAACATGCAAAGTGAAAGGTGACAATTCGTAACCGCAACGTAACTCCCCAACGTTGCCAATCCGTATCTGCAACATCAGGTTACGTTGTAGCAACGTGGAATTGAAAGGTGCCATTTCGTAACCGTAATGTACTACCGACGTCGCCAGTACTTAACTCTAGGCTTGTGAAATGAGATAGCTTGGCTTGCGACAAGTCAGACATTTCTTTGGTGGGTTTGGGGGTGTCACCCCCGGGAAAATGTATTAAATATTGTTATGTAAATGCACAAGTTCTGCACACTTTCAGTCAGAGATTAATTTTCGCTGAGAAATTAATCCATGCTTTTGTCACCTCAAGGATTGATTATTGCAATGCTCTATACGCTGGCTGCAATAACACCTGTCTAAAGAGCTTACAGTTTATACAAAATGCAGCTGCTTGCACACTCACTAGAACAAAAAAATATGAACATATTTCCCCTATCCTGGCATCTCTACACTGGCTGCCTGTTAAAAGTCGCATTGACTTTAAAATATTACTTCTAACATACAAAGCCATTAATGGCCAGGCACCAGAATATATTAAAGATCTCCTAGTCCCAAATAACCCACCCAGACCGCTACGATCACAGAATACTGGCCTTCTTGTAATTCTAAGAATCTCAAAAACTACAGTAGGAGGCAGAGCTTTCAGCTATCGCGCACCCCTCCTCTGGAAGTCTAGACTTAAAACATACCTCTTTACTGCCTCCCATAGTTAGGTATGGTGCGGTGTGGAACTTCACCCACCTCAGGGATTTTTGGAATGGACCACCCTGCTGAGTCCTCGCGTGACTGGCACCCCAGTCACGCGTGCGATGGTGGTCACTGACCATACCTGCGCTGGTGTCGACTACCCCTCGCCATGCCTTAGTTATGCTGCTATAGCATAGTGCTGTCATGGAATTGTCATGTGCCACACCGTACAACCCCCCCCCTCTCCACTCTCTCTCTCAACTATCCCTCTCTTGCCTATTCTCACTATGGTATACTGTAACAATATAGTACCACTGATTACTTATTGACATTAACCATTTTGATTTTCAGTAATACTAACCCACTCTACATCTCTCTTTCTTCCCCCTTACTATACCTCACTTGTGAGGCATATCATCACCAGTCATCAACCATCCGTGTGTTTGGCCCTCTTCTCATTCATCTCACCTGAAGTCCCATCCTCGCCCTATTACTGTCCCCCTATCTGGATTCCTGGCCCGTACAGCTTAGCGACCCATCACCTGCCTATGACAACTCTGCCCGGATTCCTGGCCCGTCTGCCGACCCCCCACATGCCGCTGTCCCTTCCCCTGGACAATTCCAACGCTGGACTATTAAACTTTCTGTCACTAAATAAGGATTAATGCATTATCATACTGGATACGTAATCATCCCACCTCTTGTAACTTTCACCTCAGATGCTTTAAACACCATGTCCTATTCTCTACACCTGACTATCATATGCATTTGTCATGTATACAGACCTTACTGTCCTGACCCTAGGCAGATGGGTCAGGCCCTTGAGTCATGGATCTGCTCGAGGTTTCTTCCTATATGTATCTCCAATTCTAGGGAGTTTTTCCTCGCCCCTGTTACCCATGGGCTCTCTTTCTTTCTTTTCTTCCTTTCTTTCCTTTTTTCTCTGATTGCCTACGTTCTGTAAAGTGCCATGATACATGTGTAATGTGAAATTGAATTAGTGCTTGCACTATACCTTAAGCTTAAGCCCGGGCTATTATTTGGAGTTTCACGGTAAATCGAAACAATGTAGGCAATTATTACTGGCCTTTATTTGTCAGAATCTGAGGCCCAGCTATAAATAGAATCCCGGTCATAATTTGAGGGTTTAGGTATGCTCGCGTGTTTCAGGCATAGTGCAAGCACTAATCTCTGACTAAAAGTGTGCAGAACTTGTGCATTTACATAACAATATTTAATATTTTTTCCCAGGGGTGACACCCCCAAACCCACCAAAGAAATGTCTGACTCGTCGCAAGCCAAGCTATCTCATTCCACAAGCTTAGAGCGCTCTCTCGCGGCTGTAGACGGTAATGTTTCATGTAGGGTTCATGTCAGTTAATATTAATTAACATTTAAAAACATGTTCAATTATATATATTTTCATATTTAAGTTGCTCCTGAGTATAAGTCGCAGGACCAGCCAAACTATAAAAAAAAGTGTGACTTATAGTCTGGAAAATACGGTAGATAATTTTGTGTTACCATGTGAGTACATGTAGGCACATACAAACTGACATATTATCTTAAATATTGGCTCATTATTTGCTGAGTGGCATCAAAAAATCTAGTGGGAGTGTAACTCACGTTACATGTGATCTCATCTATCTGCCATGTTGCTGGGTCATTCTCCTTGGCAACCCTTTCTGCCTGCCAGGTCACTGCCCCAATCCCTTGAGTATAAGTATATATACTCTTTTGATCCCGTGAGGGAAATTTGGACTCTGCATTTATCCCAATCTGTGAATTAGTGAAACACACTCAGCACACAGTGGAACACACAGTGAGGTGAAGCACAAACTAATCCCGGCGCAGTGAGCTGCCTGCAACAGCGGCGCTCGGGGAGCAGTTAGGGGTTAGGTGCCTTGCTCATGGGCACTTCAGCAGTGCCTACTGGTCAGGGTTCGAACCGGCAACCTTCCGGTTACAAGTCTGAAGCGCTAACCAGTAGGCCACGGCTGCCCCAAGTGAGTGTCCTGTCAATCTCCCCTGCCACTGGATCTCAGACATGGGTCCCTACATCCTGACCCCCATCCACCCACCCAAGCTTGGATTTTTGGACTTGGGTATTAAACCGTCTTGTGTTCTTTTCTTTGCTGGATTGTTTAGTCTCTTGTGAAGGTGATTATTTCGTCTCTTGTAAGGGTGAGGTTGTGAGGTTCTGCATTCCTGGCCTGCTGGTCATGACCGTAAGGCTTTGTATATGATTGTTAGCAGCAGCAACAACAACAAACAAATAAACTCCCTCTGTTCACAGACTCATAGGGGCAGCCGTGGCCTACTGGTTAGCGCTTCGGACTTGTGACCAGTAGGAAGGGCTGAAGTGCCCTTGAGCAAGGCACCTAACCCCTCACTGCTCCCCGAGCGCTGCTGTTGTAGCAGGCAGCTCACTGCGCCGGGATTAGTGTGTGCTTCACCTCACTGTGTGTTCACTGTGTGCTGAGTGTGTTTCACTAAGTCACAGATTGGGATAAATGCAGAGACCAAATTTCCCTCACGGGATCAAAAGAGTATATATACTTATACTTATACTTATATTTATGTTGGCTCTGTGTTAAAAGTTAAAATAGCTTCAGGCAATACAGCTAAAATGTCAGATAAAACTTCTCCCACAAAATACTCCAGTAATTAAAACAGCCCCAACAAGATACTTGGTGAATGACGCCTTTAGAGATATTAAACTGCTCCAACTGGTCTCAGAGAATCATTTCAAACTCCATGACACATTTTAAATGTAGTAGTGTAAGGAGAAATGACGGTAAGCACTAATGAATGTGGATATTCCAGATTTCCATGAAGTAACACAAGTGCAGAGAGCAGGATGCACATAATTTAAGTTGTAGGGCTTTATGGCCGTCTTCTTCATTGCAAAGTGCTTATCATAACGCTACAGTGGGTTGCATATGTATTCACCCCCATGCTAAAGTTGACTAAAAAGAGGAATAAAAAATCATCTTTTGGAAATTGATCTTAATGCCTTAACTAAAAAAATGAGGAAACATCCAAACTTTAAGGACACCAATTTTCTTTGTGAATGAATAATGTATCGTAAATAAATAAGTGTTCTTCATTAAAATACAGTGTGCATAAGTATACCCCCCCCCCATGTTAAATTCCCATAGAGGAAGGCAGATTTTTATTTTTAACGGGCAGTTATTTCATGGACCCAGGATACTATGCATCCTGATAAAGTTTCCTTGCCCTTTGGAATTATTAAAATAGCCCCACATCATCACATACCCTTCACCATACCTAGAGATTGCCATTATTAATCTCTATTGTCTACACAACCATCTCCTACCTGCACTTGGTATTTAATGCTTCTTTGCACTTCTGGTTGGATGTCAACTGCATTTCATTGGCTCTGTACCTGTACTCTGCTAAATGACAATAAAGTTGAATCTAATCTCATCTAATCTAATCTCAATAAACCTCAATTCACACTCAGATTTAAGTAAATGACAAACTCCTCCATGCACATTTACGCGCAGTCACATGACACCCACTGCATGCCGTGTTGATGACGCAATTCTCGTCACTGGACACAGGAATATATTACTGTACACTCTCATTGTAAGATCCTACACTTCACATAACTTCAGGTGTGTCCAGACATTCATGATATTCCGGTGTGTCCAGACATCATTTTAAAAGTAGTAAAGACAACTTTACACTGTATACTTTCATCATAATTTTTAGCAAAAGCTGAAGACTGTGTAAGTAAAAATTATGTTCAGTTATTAATGTAATTATCTTGATTGATCTTTATTAATTAACTTTTCTAAAAACTGGATTGCACTAAGTGTGTAAATAATAATTATGAATATAATTCTCCATTTGGTAAATTAATTTCCAAAATAAAAAAAGTAAAAATTAGGTTAAAAAAAGATTATAATGATAATGTTAGTGTTCTAGCATACATATTATGTAATTACAGAGCATCTTCAATAAAGACATCACTAATCATTTACTACTGCAATCAGGCATGAGACTCAAGTTACATTGTTGAGCTGTATTCATATATCCTGAGTCAATTAGTCATGTATACTTTCATCATAATTTTTAGCAAAAGCTGAAGACTGTGTAAGTAAAAATTATGTTCAGTTATTAATGTAATTATCTTGATTGATCTTTATTAATTCACTTTTCTAAAAACTGGATTGCACTAAGTGTGTAAATAATAATTATGAATATAATTCTCCATTTGGTAAATTAATTTCCAAAAAATAAAAATTAGGTTAAAAAAAGATTATAATGATAATGTTAGTGTTCTAGCATACATATTATTTAATTACAGAGCATCTACAATAAAGACATCATTTAATCATTTACTACTGCAATCAGGCATAAGACTCAAGTTCCATTTTTAACCTGTATTAATATTATCCTGAGTCAATTATTCATTATTATTATACACATTTGTAATGTACTTGTGATGTAATAGAGGACATTACCTTTTCTTTTTAGACCATGGCTGAACAGGTTGATCCATGTGCTTTACTCCTGAAGAATTCTGGAGAAAAGACCGTGGAGCTGGCCATGGCCACAGCCCAAGAAGTAGTCAACAGGCTTGATAATGTGGTGCTCAATATCGCTATATCCGGGGAGACTGGCGCAGGAAAGTCCTCTTTAGTGAATGCCATCAGAGGTCTTACAGATACCGATGATGGAGCTGCACCTACTGGAGTCACACAGACCACCTCAGAGCCCACCCCTTACCCTCACCCAACCATGGAAAACGTCACTATCTGGGATCTGCCAGGCACTGGTGAGCCTGGATTCAAACCAAAGAAATATATCAAAACAGTACAGTTCAAAACCTATGACTTCTTTATCATAGTGAGTGCAACAAGATTCAGGCAGAATGATATAGTGCTAGCCAAGGAAATCAAGCGAAACAAAAAGAAATTCTACTTTGTTCGCACAAAGATTGACAGAGATGTAGAAGAAGAAGTAAAGAAGGGAGTATTAGAGGAACAGACACTTCCGACAATAAGGGAGGACTGTGAGAAAAATCTCAATGAACTGGAATCTCCTCCTGTCTTCCTCATTACATCCCGAGACCTGAGCAGGTTTGACTTCCAGAATCTGGTAGAGACTCTGGAGGCAGAACTTCCAGAACACAAGACACAAGCTCTTGTTCTGAGTCTACCTGTGTATTCTCAGAGGTCTCTTGAGAAAAAATACAATATATTCAAGAAAGCAGCCTGGGCTTCGGCAATTACTGCAGGTGCAGTAGGAGGAATCCCAGTGCCAATGGTCTCAATTGCATTTGAGTTTACGGTAATACTGTCTTTTCTAACCAAATGCTACTTTTCATTTGGTCTAGATGATAAAACCCTTGCAAAGCTGTCTAAGAGAGTAGATCAACCAATACAGGAAATGGTCAGGGAATCATCACTTGTCATGGCAGTGGCTGAAAAAACATTTAATGCAAAGAAGGTGGCAGCAAGACTTAGTGCAACAGGAGGTATGGATGCTCTGTGCAGCATTTTGCCTGTTGCTGGCTGTATAGTAGGGGTTGCAATGTCTTTCATTACCACACAGCGTGCGCTCCTAGAGGGATTGAATGAATTCCATAAATTAGCCAAAAAGGTGATTGAGATGGCAAAACTGGAGTAGAGCACAGAAAGTATGTTCCCCTGCCTCAGTGTTGTGGAATGGTTACAATTTCCTGATGTGTGAATGAATTGTAAACAGTATAGAAATATCAGCCTTTTTATTATATGATTGATGATTAAAGAATTAGCTTGTGTTGGCTTTATCTGATATAAGTTTGTATCAAATTCTCATAATTTAATCATGATGCATACAGTAGTATTTTCACTCAACTTGTACACAACCTGAGCAATTATTGTGAAAGAACATAGTATTTCTGTGTTTACTGGATATGTAATTTGTTTTACCTTACTCCATGAAGAGTGTTGCTGTGTTTGATAAGATCACTATAACGTTTTTTCCCTCATCTAACAATTGCCCTCTCATGCTTTTATGTTGTTAATCAGAGTGATCATCCTTCCTTTTACTGTTTATGCCAAATGAGAATCTGTGTGCTTCATACGAAGCATAAGGTCAAATTGATATCTGTGATTAAGTAATTTGTTGTTTTGCACTCTGTCTTTTAATCATTCTATGTTGGGTTTTTTATGTCTTTTAATTATTACTTTTTAAACACTTTTAAACTATTGGCCTTGTATGAACTATTACATGTTGCTTTTGTTTATGTAAAGCACATTGAATTATGAAATGTGCTATATAAATAAACTTGCCTTGCCTTACTGTAAAAAAACATCAGTTTGCTACCTTGATAGAGAGCTGTCTCACACACCATGATTGGTCAGACACATTCCCTGCATTTAAAATATGCAAGAATTATATGCCATGAGTTGCCTATTGTTCCTGTGATAGTTTATACTTAATTAATTAATTCTTAGAGTTATGATTTGTATATGTGTTTTTCTTCTTGGCTGTGCTTAACCCTCACTTGATAGGGAGGCACCAATGATGAACATTAAACTGGGTTTCACTCAATAACCAGGCCTCTGTTGCATCTTTATCCTTTTTTATTTGTCTTCACTTTTTGCAGCCCAGACATTTACAAGTGAACCAGAAAACACCAACCATTTACCAATTTGAACATTTTTTGTAAAAACAGGCACACAGGACTCACAATTATTAATTATTAAAACTTGACTCTAGACACATATGTGTACACAAACAAACAGACGTCCAAATGAATTATTTTAGTTTGAATTCATCACAGATATTAAATTACGATTTAAACTACGAGAGGCAATGAATTAAACGAGTAGGCTAACAGTTGAATAGTCAAGCAGTGAGTTTAGCACATTTTTTACCCACATAAATATTTACAATACATATTCACTCCCATTAAACTACAATTTACAATTTTAGCAGTTAAATATTTTTAGTTTCCATTTTAGACAGATGTTATATGAAAATAGGACTATGCACGCTTTTAAACCATGTCTTTACAAGCAACTCCCGGCCCGCTCCACTCCATCATAGTCGCCCCTCTTCTAGCTCGAGCTATCCAACCAAACACAGCAAACATTTTTTTCCCTTGCACTGGCGCCGGCCAACAGGCCAACTAGAACAGGCGCCCACACAGCACGGTGCCTCTCACACACACCCAAATGTTTAGAGTTCTCAGAGAGCCAGCATCACCGACCACAGCGCCGAGAAGAACTGCACCTCCGCCATCAACCCCATCATGCCGTTAACCCTCGGTGGGGCAGGGGCTCGGCGACCTCCGGCGGCGGGGCCCTGGCCAGGTGCTTCTTCCTCCATCCGTAGCGGCCTCTTGGAATCCTCCCGCAGGGGCACTTCCTCGCCCGGCGCCTCTTCTGCCCACATTCCGGTCCGTTGCGTCTCGGCGATGGCGATGGAAGAGGTTCCTTCAGCTCTTTAGCAGCCCTGATAAGGGCTATTACTGGCTCCCCAGATAGCAATTTCCTTTGGGCCGGATCCGCACAAAAGCCTTTAGATCCGCAACCCAGTCTCACGTCTGAACGTGTCACTGTCACGTTAATTAATCTATTGGGACGTGTTGTGTGACACGTTTCCTTGTTAAAAAACGTGTTGAGCAGGACGTAATTATCGTGTTACTATCACGTTGTATTTCGCTTTCAACGAGCCAACAGAACCACGTCATCTGTCAAAAAAGCCTGACCTCACAAAATGGCGAGAATGTTATTTGATGCTTTTGACGTGCAGTTTCACACTCTTAAGCCTGCTTTGAGTTGTGGGTTAGAAGGAGCCACCTTCTAGCTAGCAGTTTTAGAAGGCTGAACCCCAGAATCCAGAAACAAGAACCGAGCAGGGACGGAGAAAAAAGAAGAATCCAAATGGGAAATGAGGTGAGCCTTGCTACTGCCGCTAGCATGATCATTTTGCTAGCAATTGAGCAAAACATTTTAAAGTTGATTTAACATGAAATAGTAGCCTATGCATGGGCAATACTGTGAATTCAGAGTAGGCTTGCACAACTTACAATTTAGCTAACGTGCATGATGTAATGTTACATTAATCTGTAAAACAGCTGTTGTCTGTGTAAATTAACATTGTAGCCTAATATTGTTAATCTGGGCTACAGCTAACAGCTGGGAGGTAGCCTATCAGCCAGGCATGCATAATCGATAATCATGATGAACGTGAATAGATTTCGTTGCGAAAACGCGCATTGTTTTAGGCCACATATCAGGTATAAAACAATTGTATTCTGATACAGCAGTTCTCCAGATGTTAGATATTCACTTATATTATAATATAATATTGTATTTCTTTAACCTGATTAAGAGAGGGGTTTAATTCAATAGAGAATTGCAATGTGTGTAGCCCATAATATTAGATATTAGATTAGGCTAGATTTTTAGATTAGATTCAACTTTATTGTAATTTAAAAGAGTAGTACAGGTACAGAGCCAATGAAATGCAGTTGACATCCAACTAGAAGTGCAGTTAGATAAATAGGCAAGTTTTCCAGATGACATGTGTACAGTGACAGAAATAGCCTATACAGTGAATATGGAATGTGTGTCTAGCCTATAACAAAACAAATTGATAATAATACATAATAATGATAATAATAGCAGTAATTACAGTAGGCCACTCGCATTGTTGTTGGTCACGTGTCTGTTTCCTATTGTTCCATGCCACTCTCCTACTGTCTCAATATCTTAGCAATATCTTAGTTCAATTCAATGTCTTATAATGGTAAAAGATGTGGCCAAATACATGATATGATATACAAATAAATCGTTGTTCACGACATGTTATGGTTAAATTATCGGAATGAGTGCGATGGTGATGCAATCCTGCTTTTCAATTAGTTGAGATGGTGTTTGACATTAAATTATAAGCAGGTCAGTTTCACATAATAAGCTATGTTTCTTTGGGTCTGGGTAATTCATGTGACAAAAAATTCTGTTATAGGCTTCTACCGTTTTTCTGAAAAACAAAGCAGTACAACAACATTTCTATCTCCAAAATAATGCATTGTACGAATGTGTGTACTACGTAGTGCATGCAGCTTTTAATGTCCAAAGTAGCCTACTGATTTTCCTGCATAAAAACTACAAATACTCCTCCAAAACTACAGTGTTGACACTTGAAGTTGTGGAGTTATATTTTAGTAGCCTATTCTATAATAGAATAAATACCCACATCAGTTTTACCCTTGTCTCACCTGTATACAACATATGTCTATGAATCGCTGTAGTGATCAAATGAAAAAGGAAAGAAAGGTGTCCTGATGTGTTGTTTAGGGATGGTCCTGCAATGTTTTTTCGACATATCTTTATGTCTTTTTTTTCTCCCCTCTACTTATGTTTTCACAGATCCTTGCTCCTGATATCCTGATGTATGGGTTGCACTTCATTATATGACTCCAACAGAACACTCACAGAAAGGAGAGTGGTGTCAAACTACAAGACAGCCAGCATGTAAGCAAGGCCTTGTTTGTCCTTGTTTGGCTACTCATTTGTCTACTTCCTGAAGAGGCTGAAGCATGATGGCCTTGACACCTCAGTCCTTGCTTCCATTAACAGCTGTGTTCCGGAGTGCATCCTCACATCATGGTCTACTGCAGCGGTGGATACAAAGGACAATTGGCAGGTATTTTACGTCACTTTTGCATTACTTTTACTGTGATTTTGCTAGATATGGTTGTCGCTGTGCTAAATATAGGCCCATATTGTAGATCAAGAAACGCATTGTACAGCGGATACATCTTGGGCTATACTATTTAGGGACAGCTGAATTGACCACCTAAACCATATATTTTCTGAAAGCCTATAGCCTCTAGATGTCAATTAATATACATTAAGACATGCCCCACCTTCCTACTGACTTTGGTGCATCATAAGGCGTACATAGGCCCATATTGTAGATCGAGAAACGCATTGTTCAGCGGATACATCTTGGGCTATACTATTAAGGGAGAGCTGAATTGACCACCTAAACCATATATTTTCTGAAAGCCTATAGCCTCTAGATGTCAATTAATATACATTAAGATATGCCCCACCTTCCTACTGACTTTGGAGCATCATAAGGCGTACATATGCCCATATTGTAGATCGAGAAACGCATTGTATAGCGGATACATCTTGGGCTATACTATTAAGGGACAGCTGAATTGACCACCTAAACCATATATTTTCTGAAAGCCTATAGCCTCTAGATGTCAATTAATATACATTAAGACATGCCCCACCTTCCTACTGACTTTGGTGCATCATAAGGCGTACATAGGCCCATATTGTAGATCGAGAAACGCATTGTACAGCGGATACATCTTGGGCTATACTATTAAGGGACAGCTGAATTGACCACCTAAACCATATATTTTCTGAAAGCCTATAGCCTCTAGATGTCAATTAATATACATTAAGACATGCCCCACCTTCCTACTGACTTTGGTGCATCATAAGGCGTACATAGGCCCATATTGTAGATCGAGAAACGCATTGTACAGTGGATACATCTTGGGCTATACTATTAAGGGACAGCTGAATTGACCACCTAAACCATATATTTTCTGAAAGCCTATAGCCTCTAGATGTCAATTAATATACATTAAGACATGCCCCACCTTCCTACTGACTTTGGTGCATCATAAGGCGTACATAGGCCCATATTGTAGATCGAGAAACGCATTGTTCAGCGGATACATCTTGGGCTATACTATTAAGGGACAGCTGAATTGACCACCTAAACCATATATTTTCTGAAAGCCTATAGCCTCTAGATGTCAATTAATATACATTAAGACATGCCCCACCTTCCTACTGACTTTGGTGCATCATAAGGCGTACATAGGCCCATATTGTAGATCGAGAAACGCATTGTACAGTGGATACATCTTGGGCTATACTATTAAGGGACAGCTGAATTGACCACCTAAACCATATATTTTCTGAAAGCCTATAGCCTCTAGATGTCAATTAATATACATTAAGACATGCCCCACCTTCCTACTGACTTTGGTGCATCATAAGGCGTACATAGGCCCATATTGTAGATCGAGAAACGCATTGTTCAGCGGATACATCTTGGGCTATACTATTAAGGGACAGCTGAATTGACCACCTAAATCATATATTTTCTGAAAGCCTATAGCCTCTAGATGTCAATTAATATACATTAAGACATGCCCCACCTTCCTACTGACTTTGGTGCATCATAAGGCGTACATAGGCCCATATTGTAGATCGAGAAACGCATTGTACAGCGGATACATCTTGGGCTATACTATTTAGGGACAGCTGAATTGACCACCTAAACCATATATTTTCTGAAAGCCTATAGCCTCTAGATGTCAATTAATATACATTAAGACATGCCCCACCTTCCTACTGACTTTGGTGCATCATAAGGCGTACATAGGCCCATATTGTAGATTGAGAAACGCATTGTACAGCGGATACATCTTGGGCTATACTATTTAGGGACAGTTGAATTGACCACCTAAACCAAATATTTTCTGAAAGCCTATAGCCTCTAGATGTCAATTAATATACATTAAGACATGTCCCACCTTCCTACTGACTTTGACATATGATAAGGCGTACATAGGCCCATATTGTAGATCGAGAAACGCATTGTACAGCGGATACATCTCGGGCTATACTATTAAGGGACAGCTGAATTGACCACCTTAACCATATATTTTCTGAAAGCCTATAGCCTCTAGATGTCAATTAATATACATTAAGACATGTCCCACCTTCCTACTTACTTTGGTGCATCATAAGGCGTTTGCAGGAAGGTGGACCATGTGCTAATGTATGTTAACTCACATGTATAAGTGACAAGCTTTAAGAAAATATATGGTTTGCATGGCTGAAACTGCTTTGCCTTTATGTTGGAGCTCAAAACCATCATATCATCAAAAATCATATGCCCCATTAATTCACCAATATAGAAAATAGTGCCATGTATACATTTATGTCCTCCAAAGTTTGCAGGAAGGTGGGCCATGTGCTAGTGTATTAAGGGACAGCTGAATTGACCACCTAAACCACATATTTTGTGAAAACCCATAGCCTCTAGATGTCAATTAATATTAATTAAGACATTTCCCACCTTCCTACTTACTCTGGCATATCATAAAGCATACATAGGCCCATATTGTAGATCGAGAAACAAATTGTTCAGTTGATACAATTTGGCGTACACTATTAAGGGACAGCTGATTCAACCACCTAAACCATACTAGGACTTGGTCCACCCTCCTTAAATACTTTGGCGCACTATATTAAAGGCATAGACCTGCATTTTATAAGTGGACTTTATAGTCATCAGTATGTTTGAACATGTCAAGAGAAACACTGAGATTGTAGTTTCTTTCTTTGTACACTTGTTTTATCTCTATTTCTAATTTCCAGGTTGTCAGCTGTTATCAGGCTCATCACCAAAGCAAAAAGACATGCCAGGAAGGAGAAAGGCACAGGCCAGGAAGGAGCAAGGCAAAGCCCGGGGATTTTTCTGCAGCTGTTCCTGCCCGTTATAGAAGGACTGCTCCTGAGAATAGATGGGTGTCTACATCGTTTTGCAAAATGGGTCTTCTACACATGATGTTTGTCAAGCACTGCTCATTGACTGGCCAGGGGTCCTCTGTATTGTGACCACTGGTCAAAGGCGCCACATGACTGTCTCAAAGTCCTCTACATCATTCCGGTGACGGGACTTCTGGCCTAGTCTGACAGGATGGGTCTTGTGTTACTGTGATCAGACGGCTCAACAATGCATCATTCTCATCCATGCCCTCATCGCCTCAAGACTGGAGTACTGCAACAGCATTCTCTATGGTCTTGAAAAATATTATTGTCTTTATTATTATTATTATTATTATTATTATTATTATTATTATTACAGGTCTCTCTGCACCCGAACCAGCAGGTTCAGAGGAAGCTTCTTTTCTGTGGCTGTCACCCGACTGGACTGTAGCTCTGTATCCCGGTGACAACCAATCAACTAAGCCCCCAAATACCCTATTCCACCCATAGTGTTATTTATTTACAAATGCACATACTGTAATTACAATTATACATAACCATATTCTACTGCTCTTCATGCTATCCATCCTGAACACTTCTTACTCTTATAATGTTACTGTTTCTGCACTACAATGGTACTGTTACCACACTGCACATATCTGTCTATATGGTTCATACTGAATATCCATATTTATTCTGTTTTTCTCATATGTTCTGTTAATACACTGCCCATATTTATATCTAATTTATATTACTCTAAACCACCTTCTGTAAACCAACTGCATATTACTGTCTACACGACACTATACAGTATTTCTTGTCCTGCCTATGCACCATCTGTCTATACTTTGTATATCACATTGCACTTTTGCTTTGTACAGGGTTCCCACGGGTCATAGAATTTCTGGAATATCATGGAATTTTAGAAAGTCTATTCCAGACATGGAAAGTCAGGGAATTTTTATCATTTTGGGGGCAAAGTCATGGAATATCAGGGAATTTTGTCGTAGTAGTTTATGATGTACTAGCCAAAATGCATATTTCCACACAGTATTTATATCTGGTTATTAGCTTTACAGCTTACTTGAGTAGCCCAACTGTGTTAATTTTATGCCTATTTATTCATCTCCCGCTCTAAAAAAGTAAAAGACTCTTGATGCGGCTGCTCTGAAATCATTGGTCGGTATATTGTAAGTCATGGAAATTCAGGTGTTTTGTCAGGGAAAAGTCATAGAATTTTACATTTGACTTAGAGTGGGAACCCTGTTTGTACTTTTACTCTGCACAATGACAATAAAGGTGAATCTGATCAAATGTAAATTATTATTTAGTGCCTGTAGTGCTGCTTTGTATTAGCATACCTTTGCTGTTTGTTTTATGTGTATTGGACAACCCCCTGTTTAAAGCAATCACAAACTTACAGATTTTGATTGATCTTGATACACAGATGTGTGTTGTGCTGAAATAAACCCAATTTCACTTATCTTAGGTGCTGTGGGACTTTTGATGCACAAGAAATCTTAAGAAATGGCCGTTCAGAGAGCATTGTTTTGACAGATGTTGACCAACAAAGTTCTTAAATCATACACAAACCATTAAAACATCCATATTTTGATTGAATATGATGCACAGAGGTGTGTTGTGCTGAAATAAACCCAATTTCACTTATCTTAGGTGCGGTGGGAATTTTGATGCACAAGAAATCTTCAGAAATGGCCGTTCAGAGAGCATTTTTTGACAGATGTTGACCAACAAAGTTCTTAAATCATACACAAACCATTAAAACATCCATATTTTGATTGAATATGATGCACAGAGGTGTGTTGTGCTGAAATAAACCCAATTTCACTTATCTTAGGTGCGGTGGGACTTTTGATGCACAAGAAATCTTCAGAAATGGCTGTTCAGAGAGCATTGTTTTGACCAACAAAAGTTCTTAAATCATACACAAACCATTAAAACATCCATATTTTGATTGAATATGATACACAGAGGTGTGCTGTGCTGAAATAAACCCAATTTCACTTATCTTAGGTGCTGTGGGACTTTTGATGCACAAGAAATCTTAAGAAATGGCTATTCAGAGAGCATTGTTTTGACCAACAAAAGTTCTTAAATCATACACAAACCATTAAAACATCCATATTTTGATTGAATATGATACACATAGGTGTGTTGTGCTGAAATAAACCTTGGGACTTTTGATGCACAAGAAATCTTCAGAAATAACCGTTTAGAGAGCATATTTGACAGATATTGACCAACAAAAGTTCTTAAATCATAAACAAACCATCAAAACATCCATATTTTGATTGAATATGATACACAGAGGTGTGCTGTGCTGAAATAAACCCAATTTCACTGATCTTACCTGCCATGGCAAGTTTGATGCACCGGACATACTCAGAAACTACAATTGAGACACCCATATGGCCAGACAGGCCTAGGTAAGTGTCACACCCATTATTTCATGAAATGTCAACATGTGGCACATATTTTGATACAGGGAATGATAACAAACGTGTTTGTCAAATTTGAGACCTCTCAAATAGAAAAGTAGGAAGGTGGGACATGTCTTAATGTATATTAATTGACATCTAGAGGCTATAGGCTTTCAGAAAATATATGGTTAAGGTGGTCAATTCAGCTGTCCCTTAATAGTATAGCCCGAGATGTATCCGCTGTACAATGCGTTTCTCGATCTACAATATGGGCCTATGTACGCCTTATCATATGTCAAAGTCAGTAGGAAGGTGGGACATATCTTAATATATATTAATTGACATCTAGAGGCTATAGGCTTTCAGAAAATATATGGTTCAGGTGGTCAATTCAGCTATCCCTTAATAGTATAGCCCAAGATGTATCCGTTGTACAATGCGTTTCTCGATCTACAATATGGGCCTATGTACGCCTTATGATATGTCAAAGTCAGTAGGAAGGTGGGACATGTCTTAATGTATATTAATTGGCATCTAGAGGTTATAGGCTTTCAGAAAATATATGGTTTAGGTGGTCAATTCAGCTGTCCCTTAATAGTATAGTCCAAGATGTATCCGCTGTACAAGGCGTTTCTCGATCTACAATATGGGCCTATGTACGCCTTATGATGCACCAAAGTCAGTAGGAAGGTGGGGCATGTCTTAATGTATATTAATTGACATCTAGAGGCTATAGGCTTTCAGAAAATATTTGGTTTAGGTGGTCAATTCAACTGTCCCTAAATAGTATAGCCCAAGATGTATCCGCTGTACAATGCGTTTCTCAATCTACAATATGGGCCTATGTACGCCTTATGATGCACCAAAGTCAGTAGGAAGGTGGGGCATGTCTTAATGTATATTAATTGACATCTAGAGGCTATAGGCTTTCAGAAAATATATGGTTTAGGTGGTCAATTCAGCTGTCCCTAAATAGTATAGCCCAAGATGTATCCGCTGTACAATGCGTTTCTCGATCTACAATATGGGCCTATGTACGCCTTATGATGCACCTAAGTCAGTAGGAAGGTGGGGCATGTCTTAATGTATATTAATTGACATCTAGATGCTATACGCTTTCAGAAAATATATGGTTTAGGTGGTCAATTCAGCTGTCCCTTAATAGTATAGCCCAAGATGTATCCGCTGTACAATGCGTTTCTCCATCTACAATATGGGCCTATGTACGCCTTATGATGCACCAAAGTCAGTAGGAAGGTGGGGCATGTCTTAATGTATATTAATTGACATCTAGAGGCTATAGGCTTTCAGAAAATATATGGTTTAGGTGGTCAATTCAGCTGTCCCTTAATAGTATAGCCCAAGATGTATCCGCTGAACAATGCGTTTCTCGATCTACAATATGGGCCTATGTACGCCTTATGATGCACCAAAGTCAGTAGGAAGGTGGGGCATGTCTTAATGTATATTAATTGACATCTAGAGGCTATAGGCTTTCAGAAAATATATGGTTTAGGTGGTCAATTCAGCTGTCCCTTAATAGTATAGCCCAAGATGTATCCGCTGAACAATGCGTTTCTCGATCGATCTACAATATGGGCCTATGTACGCCTTATGATGCACCAAAGTCAGTAGGAAGGTGGGGCATGTCTTAATGTATATTAATTGACATCTAGAGGCTATAGGCTTTCAGAAAATATATGGTTTAGGTGGTCAATTCAGCTGTCCCTTAATAGTATAGCCCAAGATGTATCCACAGTACAATGCGTTTCTCGATCTACAATATGGGCCTATGTACACCTTATGATGCACCAAAGTCAGTAGGAAGGTGGGGCATGTCTTAATGTATATTAATTGACATCTAGAGGCTATAGGCTTTCAGAAAATATATGGTTTAGGTGGTCAATTCAGCTGTCCCTTAATAGTATAGCCCAAGATGTATCCGCTATACAATGCGTTTCTCGATCTACAATATGGGCCTATGTACGCCTTATGATGCTCCAAAGTCAGTAGGAAGGTGGGGCATATCTTAATGTATATTAATTGACATCTAGAGGCTATAGGCTTTCAGAAAAGATATGGTTTAGGTGGTCAATTCAGCTGTCCCTTAATAGTATAGCCCAAGATGTATCCGCTGAACAATGCGTTTCTCGATCTACAATATGGGCCTATGTACGCCTTATGATGCACCAAAGTCAGTAGGAAGGTGGGGCATGTCTTAATGTATATTAATTGACATCTAGAGGCTATAGGCTTTCAGAAAATATATGGTTTAGGTGGTCAATTCAGCTGTCCCTTAATAGTATAGCCCAAGATGTATCCGTTGTACAATGCGTTTCTCGATCTACAATATGGGCCTATGTACGCCTTATGATATGTCAAAGTCAGTAGGAAGGTGGGACATGTCTTAATGTATATTAATTGGCATCTAGAGGTTATAGGCTTTCAGAAAATATATGGTTTAGGTGGTCAATTCAGCTGTCCCTTAATAGTATAGCCCAAGATGTATCCGCTGTACAAGGCGTTTCTCGATCTACAATATGGGCCTATGTACGCCTTATGATGCACCAAAGTCAGTAGGAAGGTGGGGCATGTCTTAATGTATATTAATTGACATCTAGAGGCTATTAGGTGTCTGCACAGCGTCATAGAGAATCGCGGAGTACCCGGATGAGCGCCATCTTGAGGGGAGAGCGGGTAGAGGCTAGGCTAGAGCTCAAGCAACATTAGGCTAGATAGCCATCATGGCTAAAACACAAAATTATTTAGATCATTTAAGCTCAGAAGAGAAGATAAGATACGGAACAAAAATAGCAAAAATAGGGGGAAATGATCCATACAGACTAACCGACCTCTCAGATGACTGGAATGATTTGCCATCAATATCGTACCCAGATATTGTCAACTATCTCGTCCTAGCAAGTAGCGCGTATACTACCGATGACTTAAAATGCTACAAAGGTTTAGAGGCTTATAACCAAATGGTTTGTGGATGGGTACGAGATGTAGTGTCAAAAGAGTTTAATGGGAAGAGCCTGGTGAACGCAAAGGTAAGTGATAGTATAAAAGGACAGTAATTTTCACAGGGCATCCAAAGCCCAAGTTCACTCACTGCTGGTTATTCATTTACCTGTTAGTGCTAACTGGGCTAGTCTGCTAATAGCAAGTGCTGTATAAAGCATAATTGTACAATAATTGTTACACATATCTCATATGTCATGTAACATTCAGAATACCAATCTTATATCTGACTGTGTCCATGGTCAATTTGCTGTGAGCTAATAGTTCGCAAGAGTTTGTTTACATTGTGTAGCGCTAGCCAATAACCTAAGTTAGCCTTCCTTCGATCACTTTAGATCGCTTCAGATAGACATACACCTGCTCTCACGGGGGTAAAATGCCTGCGTCTAAATCACCGACACAGGTTAAGCTGTATGGACTAACAGTATGGGTAATCCTTTGGGCAATCAACATAACTACACCGTTTAGGCTACTCACATTTGGCGTTCATTAGACCCCCCTCCTCCTCCTCCTCCGATTGCCTGCTAACCTTAGCCGTCATTAAATCCATTGTTTAAAGTTGCTCGTGTCGCTCACTCTTTGCTTTTTCGTGGTATTGCATCTTCACTGGGTGGTCTCCGATTGCATAATGTCCTTAGTACACACATCTAAAATCGCCAGTATTCACGTAATGATTCACCTTGCTCGCACGCATCAAAGTTTTCTTCCGACTGATGCAGACATGCATCACGGGATGTCACACACCCACAAACACAGGCACACGCACATCATATGCATAGCCCTACATTACACTTAGGCTTATATCTGTAATGGAATGTACTTTGTATGAGAATGCACACTTTGTAATAAAAATAAATAGCCTACAAAACTTACTTGACTGCTGCTGGTATATTCAACCATTATACAGTACAATAACATAAGCCCTTAAGTCATAAAGAATCAACACAACATGAACCGAACAGGGTAGCCTACAGGCCAACATATTTTTTGTCTGTGTGGCCTATACGTGACTACGCCACTCCCACTTATCTGAAAGGTGTGGGAGAACCTATTTGCCCACCAGACTAGAGACTTTCCCAATCAAAATGAAACAAGCTGGAGGCTGATGTGCAAAAGCGATACAGCAACAGTTTATTAATATTCACATTAAAATGTCATTTATTTTCTTGTTTATCATCAGTATATCAGGTCAAAGACTAAAACAAACGGTGATTATGGATCCACAGGCAATAGAGTTATAGGGAATATGGACAGCACGCAGCTCTCGGTGTAAAACGGTGAACCACCTGTTAAACAAACAATTTATTTTATAAGTCCAAGAGGCTACAATTTCCACAGCAAACGTGACAGCACAGCATTAACTTGTGTTTATCCCCACTACAAATCACAGCATTTCCAATAAGAATCACAGCAGCCAAGTGGTCACCTTATCACATCCGAGAAGTGCCCGCTGTCCACCTCAGATCCCGAATCAACGGATAGGCTAGAATTTACACACTATACAAATAAATTAATGTTCCACATAACAAGCAGGAGTAGGTTTCGTTGCTGATTACCTCGCCGAATTGCGCAATGCCCAATCACCAAAAAGAAGGGAAACCCCTTACAAATGCCCTTGTAAAAGGAGGAATTGCACTTCTGTCCCGACACTAATAATTTCATAAGCACGGCATGATACAAAAGCTAAAACACATGATAATTCACGGTATGGGAAAACAGTGGCTGCGACGTCCTACAAAATCCGCAATCCTACAAGAGAAATTAAAACACACATTTATTCAGTCGTGCAGTCATAACTCCTTCACTCCCATTATGCGATATTACAGGCTACTATCACTCACACTTAATACTCACCAGTAATAAACCAAACACTCACAATCAACGGGGCTCGAGGCCAAAGGGCTTCTAATGTGCGCGGCTCCGTCACTGAAGCCAGACCCAGAGAAATCACGGGCTACACACAATAAACGCGCATTTAAGTCATTACCAAACTAGAATCTGGTGACAGCTTAGTAAACCAATGGGTAGCCTACCTACTTTTACAAGGAGATCCGCCCAAGCACACAAGCCAGTTTAGCATTCGCGATGCAACGCCAAAGTTGATCTGTTTAAGGGCAATAAACATAAGTATCCCAATCCGGCTGACCGGGGCTACCATTTCAAAACACTTAAGTTATACGCACCTTAGTGGTTGGCGGTCTCAGCGAGAATCGTTTGAATTGCTTCTGCTCAGTCACCAGTTAAGTTCTACAAAATAGCTTGTGGTCAAATCACATAATCCCCTTTTACGAGGCTCACATCACATCAAAGCACTTGGCAGGAATACATACCATTGATAAAGCCGGCGTTGGGTTTGCAAGTTGCCGCTGTTTCGGGCCACTCTCCAAAATCACTGCACGCCTGTGCACTAACCCAGCATGTACTCGCTGAAAATCTATGAGAACCAAATTTCAAATAAACACCATATATTGTGATACCACTAGCGACGTCTAACAGCAACACCAAACAATTCAAGCTTACCGCGTTTCCACTCTTGTCCACTCCCCCTGCCTGACAGCTGATTCCAATGCGCATTCTACTCCAGCGGATGTCATTTTATACTACGTGACTCTGGGTAATGAAGTCCCATTGCCCACATCCACCCTACCTCTCAAAGGTCACCGTCCCGGTGACACGCAACAACCACACCAGAAAATAACTTTACAACATACAGGTCACTGGTCTAGACTGTGCTTATTGTGACTGGCCTGCCGACTCTGCTACGGCCACTGGGAGTTGTACCATAGGTCGTGGCAGATTGAAAGGGTTAGAGTGGTGGCCCGCTGTGGTACGAGAAGACCGTCTAACGACGTCCCCACTACTGCTAGGCTCTTCCTGCTGTACAGGGGGAGGTGAGTGGTTTAAGGGGCTATGGTCAGGGGTCGCTGGCACCTGAACCACAGCTTGAGGTAGTCCCTCCTGTCTTCTAACTACCCAGAACTGCTCTTCATCAGAGCTCTCCTCCTGATCTTGTATGCTCAACTCCTGAGAAGCCTTCCTACCCTTTCCCTGAGATGGAGGTATCGGGCTATGCTGAGCAGATGGATTCACGGTGGATGGAAGGGGCCTTAATTCGCTTCGGTGGATGTTCTTTTCTGGGCCTAATTGTCCCTTTGGTCTAATTCTATACAGAGTCCCTACCTCATCCAGACACTTAATCACTTCATATGGGACAGAGTCCCAGATGTCTTGGATTTTGTGCCTACCGTGAGGGTGGTTCCTTCTATACACTAGAGTACCAGGAACCAGAATAGGAATGGGTGTGGTGTGCCGACCCCGATAGGCTGCTGCTGCTTCCAACTGCTCTCGAGCATCCTTATAGACTGACGCAAGCCGCTTTTGATGTTCTTTAACCCAGTCGCCGACTTCACCCTCAACAAACTCCTCCTCCTCCACTCCGAGGAGGGAGTCTATCGGTAAGTGGGGCTTACGACCGAACATCAACTCATAAGGGGAGTGCCCGGTAGACTGGTGAACGGTGGTATTATACGCAAACAGTACATGGGGCAAGTGTACAGGCCACCGCCTTTTCTTTTCCGGGGGCAGGGTACGCAAGAGATCATGCAAGGTTCTATTAAATCTTTCGCACTGCCCATTTGCCGCCGGATGATATGGGCTTGTGCGCGATTTTTCAACACTGTACAACTGACAAAGGCGCTTAAGGAGTTCACCTTCGAAGTGTTTACCCTGATCGGTATGGATGCGCCTAGGAACCCCGTAAGTGTAGAACCACCGCTCTGTAAGCACTTTTACGACAGTACTTGCTTTCTGGTCTGCCGTGGGGTAAGCCTGCGTAAATTTAGAAAAGACATCAGTGACCACTAGTACATTTTCGCAACCATCAGTCGCCCGCTCTAATGTGGTGAAATCTAAGGCTAGGATCTCCAATGGCGCAGATGCCATTAGGTTTCCCATGAACGTTCTCACCTTTGGCTGTAGTGCTTTAGCAGCAACACATCGATCACAGTTTTTGCACCACTGCTCAATGTCTCTAAGTATAAAGGGCCAATACCCACGTTGCCTAACTAGCATGGTGGTACGCTCCACCCCCTGGTGCCCATGATTGTTGTGAAGGCTCATCAACACCTCTGCCTGTAGAGCCTGCGGCATCAGCAATTGCAGGACTGGCTCGCCTCCACCAGGCGCATGAGTGGAGCGATACAAAACGCCTTCCTTCTCAAGAATCCTACTCCACTGTCGAACTAGCTCTAAGACTGTGGGTGGTTCTTGTACCCGCTCTACCCCTGTGGGAGGTACACCTCTCTGCCAATAGCGCCTAAACGCATTGATCACTGGATCTAAGGCTTGCAATTTACGCAAGTCAGCCTTGTCCCGACCTGGGACGGCATCAATGGCAGAGGAGAAGGTCAACATTGTTTCTCCTGAAGTTCCTATCCCACTTTGCACCTCAGTCGGGATAGTAATGCCTGGTACAACATCCTCAATGGAACTGGGGGAGGGAACATCCGGCAACCGTGAAAGAGCATCTGCGTTTTTGTTGGTAGGACCTGGTCTATAATTGATCTTAAAGTTGAATAGGGCCAGTTGTGAGGCCCAACGCTGCTCTACTGCGCCCAGCTTAGCTGTCTGGAGGTAGCAGAGAGGATTGTTATCCGTAAATACTGTGAACTGGGCACCTAAAAGGTATTCACGAAATTTTTCAGTGACCGCCCACTTCAGAGCCAGTAGTTCCAACTTCATTGCGCTGTAATTGGACATATTTCGCTCTGGGGGTCGCAACCCCCGGCTAGCATAAGCGACTGGACGACGCTGCCCCCCCTGGTCCTGGGACAGCACTGCTCCCAACCCCAGGTTACTGGCGTCGATTTCAAGCACAAAAGGTTGTGAAAAATCAGCGTATCCCAGAACGGGGGCACTGATCAATTTATCCTTCAGTATCTGAAAGGCCTGTTCGCAGCTCCAGTCCCAGTGGTTCTGAAGGCAACCATTGGGTCGAGGGTGTGGCTTATTCCTACCAGGCTGCAATTTGGCCACCAATTTGTGCAAAGGTGCAGCATACTTCGCGAATCCCTCAACAAACCGGCGATAGTACGACGCAAATCCCAAAAACGATCTCAGCTGCATGACAGTGGTTGGTGTTTTCCACTCTTTTACTGCACTGATTTTGTCTGGATCGGTAGCAACACCAGCTGCAGAAATAACGTGACCTAAATATTTGACCTCTGACTGAAAAAAATGTCATTTATGGAGGTTCAGTTTTAACCCATGCTGCTTTAGCCGCCCCAGGACTAACTCCAGTCGCTGAAGGTGTTCATGGAAAGACGTTGAAAAAACGACCACGTCGTCCAAATAAAGGAGGAGGGAGTGCAAGCTTTGGTCACCGAAAATGCGTTCCATTAGCCGCTGGAATGTTCCAGGGGCGTTGCACAACCCAAATGGCATGCGGCTAAACTCAAAAAGCCCAAATGGGGTGCAAAATGCTGTCTTAGCTATATCACGCTCAGCTACCGGGACCTGGTTATAGCCACTAGCGAGGTCTAGTGTGGAAAATAATTTAGCTCCAGAAAGAGCATCTAAAGACTCTTCGATTCGTGGCAATGGATATGCGTCCCTTCTGGTTTTCGCGTTCAACTGGCGATAATCCACGCAGAGTCGTATAGTACCATCTTTTTTTTGAACCACCACGATAGGCGAGAAATATATGGGCTACAGCTCGGTCTCACCACCCCCTGCTCCAACAGTCCCTGAATATGTGTTTTCACTAAATCGTATTGTGATGGGGGGAGGCGACGATAACGTTGTCGTATTGGCACCTCATCCAAAACGGGGATCTCATGCTCAATCAGGTCAGTGCACCCTATGTCTCCTTCACCTTGACTAAACACAACGTGGTACTTTTCCAACAACGATCTAGCTTCCTGCTCTTGGGTGGTAGTCAAATTAGGCCAAGCAGCCTCAGCCAATCCTGGTATGGCCTGGTGTGTTGCATCAATAGTTTGAATATATGCTATCTGGCCTGAATCATTCTCTCGGGTCTCAAAATTCACTGGGCGACTACTTGGTTGAACTTCCGCCAGGTGTAGACCCCCTAACACAGTCTTAGGTTTCAGCCAAATATCCTGTTCCCCCACGTTTACTACTGGGACATAGACATTGCCATTCCCCAAAGGAAGTAGGGCACTAGGGACAAGTAAGCCTGGAGGCAGCTGATGACCTTCGGGCCCCACAGGCTCCAGTAGTGCCGAGAGAACCATCGGAACAAGTCCCTGGCGACACACCGCTGTGACTAGTTTGAGTGACCCAGCTGGAACACAGACTGAAGAGTCTGAGGACACCGTAACCTTACCTAAAACTCCAGAACCTGACACACAATCAAGAGTTTGGCAGTCCGACAACACTTGGTGCCATACCTCACCAGCAGCTTGAACGGATGGGGAGTGGAATAATGCTGTGCCATGCTGTCTAAACAGTTCCTCATAACAACTGCTAAGGACATTCATGCCTAAAAGGCCTGGCACCAATTCTTTTCGCTGTCTGGCCCCTATATCCAGGGGATCTTTTACCACCAGAATACCCCTACGGGGCAACACCTTACCTAGAACCTCGACATCCATTTCCACATAACCCCTATATGGGATATCAAGCCCATTAGCAGCCTTCAGCTGCAACCAACTACACGTCTGCAACTGATCTTGAACCAAGGACTGAAAATGTTTCTTAAAAAATGTTTCCGAGATGGTAGTCACCATGGATCCAGTGTCTAGGAGAGATGGCACCAAAACACCCCCCATATATATATCAACTAAAGGACATTGGCCAATCAGAATGGGACGCGACACTGATGTTAAAATTAAGTCCTTACTTGAGCCTAACTGGCCCCCTCCCGGTACCTGGCTCCCAGCACCGGAGGGCGCTAGTTTCCCGGTAGTGTTGTAAGTGTGGTAGCCCCTACTTCAGCACGGCTTTGATCAGCAGAACCTCTCCTACTCTGTGATCGTGATGGCCCACCCGCCTCATTCTGACAAAACCTGGCAATATGGCCAGGGCGATCACAGCGCATACAAATAGGTTTCCCATCTGAATCAAAGCGGTAGCGCTTAGTGCGGTAATTACTCCCTCCCTCCGGGGCCGCTGGTGCATATGATGTCCCCAAATGCTTCAATATCGCATCCAACTGAGCCTATTGCCTTGTCTTTTAATTCACCCAATTCGTCACTAGATTTTACTACGACAGCATTAGTTTGTACATTGCACTCACCAGCAGCCGGGACCTGGGTATCGCATGAATAAGCTCTTGCCCTGGCCTGGCTTGGGCGTTCTCCTTCATCGTTCCAACGTAATGCCTCGCTGCGAATGTTGAGAAAAGAGATGTTAGAATTTAGCCTCACCAAACGTTTCAATTCTCGACGAAGCATATTCTCTCTTACTCCCTCGATGAACTGGTCTCTAATTACAAGATCTGGGTTAGGGATACCTCTAGGGTCTTTTCGCTTTACAACTTCTAACAAGGCCATAAGGGCATGTGAGAACTCCCTCAGAGTCTCCCCATCACGCTGTCGGCGTTGAAAGAACAATTTTTGGGCCTCTATATAGGACTGTGAACATCCAAAATTCTCAACAAGAATAGAAAATATCTCTTCAGGATCACTACGCTCTGCAGCTGGGCGGAACTTAACCTCAGCTTTAGCTTCGCCATCCAAAAGGTCGTAAACAAACAACGCCTTCTCTGTTTGAGTCATAAGCCTACCACTTAAACATTGTTTAGTCTCTTCAACCCAATCCTCCACTCTAAGAGAATCCCGGGAAGCATTACCTGAGAACCGAGGGGCTTTACGCTCCCGAGGAACATACAGAACGCCAGCCGCACTAGAAGACCCTTCTCCCAAGCCCCTAGGCCCCAGACCCCTTGATCGCTCTTCTGTTTCTCGGCGAAGCCGGTCATTATCAGCTTGCAGCTGTTGAAGTTTTTCATTTAATGCTCTCAATTCTTCTGCATTATTTGACATACTTTCACACCAGAAAGGAAAAGGAGTGGAAGAAAAAAATAAATAAATAACAAACAAAAAAAGAGTAGACGCTACTGCTTGTAACGGTCTCCAGAACACTGGTTTCACAGTATTCTAGTCGATAGAGGTGTAACGGTGCAAGATTCTTCTTCTACCAGCCACTGTTTTCCCACAATATAGTCCAATTATCACAAAAGCTAATACACACCAGCCAACAACTACAGTCTGCCGACTACGCCAAATGTGGCCTATACGTGACTACGCCACTCCCACTTATCTGAAAGGTGTGGGAGAACCTATTTGCCCACCAGACTAGAGACTTTCCCCACGCTATCAATCAAAATGAAACAAGCTGGAGGCTGATGTGCAAAAGCGATACAGCAACAGTTTATTAATATTCACATTAAAATGTCATTTATTTTCTTGTTTATCATCAGTATATCAGGTCAAAGACTAAAACAAACGGTGATTATGGATCCACAGGCAATAGAGTTATAGGGAATATGGACAGCACGCAGCTCTCGGTGTAAAACGGTGAACCACCTGTTAAACAAACAATTTATTTTATAAGTCCAAGAGGCTACAATTTCCACAGCAAACGTGACAGCACAGCATTAACTTGTGTTTATCCCCACTACAAATCACAGCATTTCCAATAAGAATCACAGCAGCCAAGTGGTCACCTTATCACATCCGAGAAGTGCCCGCTGTCCACCTCAGATCCCGAATCAACGGATAGGCTAGAATTTACACACTATACAAATAAATTAATGTTCCACATAACAAGCAGGAGTAGGTTTCGTTGCTGATTACCTCGCCGAATTGCGCAATGCCCAATCACCAAAAAGAAGGGAAACCCCTTACAAATGCCCTTGTAAAAGGAGGAATTGCACTTCTGTCCCGACACTAATAATTTCATAAGCACGGCATGATACAAAAGCTAAAACACATGATAATTCACGGTATGGGAAAACAGTGGCTGCGACGTCCTACAAAATCCGCAATCCTACAAGAGAAATTAAAACACACATTTATTCAGTCGTGCAGTCATAACTCCTTCACTCCCATTATGCGATATTACAGGCTACTATCACTCACACTTAATACTCACCAGTAATAAACCAAACACTCACAATCAACGGGGCTCGAGGCCAAAGGGCTTCTAATGTGCGCGGCTCCGTCACTGAAGCCAGACCCAGAGAAATCACGGGCTACACACAATAAACGCGCATTTAAGTCATTACCAAACTAGAATCTGGTGACAGCTTAGTAAACCAATGGGTAGCCTACCTACTTTTACAAGGAGATCCGCCCAAGCACACAAGCCAGTTTAGCATTCGCGATGCAACGCCAAAGTTGATCTGTTTAAGGGCAATAAACATAAGTATCCCAATCCGGCTGACCGGGGCTACCATTTCAAAACACTTAAGTTATACGCACCTTAGTGGTTGGCGGTCTCAGCGAGAATCGTTTGAATTGCTTCTGCTCAGTCGCCAGTTAAGTTCTACAAAATAGCTTGTGGTCAAATCACATAATCCCCTTTTACGAGGCTCACATCACATCAAAGCACTTGGCAGGAATACATACCATTGATAAAGCCGGCGTTGGGTTTGCAAGTTGCCGCTGTTTCGGGCCACTCTCCAAAATCACTGCACGCCTGTGCACTAACCCAGCATGTACTCGCTGAAAATCTATGAGAACGAAATTTCAAATAAACACCATATATTGTGATACCACTAGCGACGTCTAACAGCAACACCAAACAATTCAAGCTTACCGCGTTTCCACTCTTGTCCACTCCCCCTGCCTGACAGCTGATTCCAATGCGCATTCTACTCCAGCGGATGTCATTTTATACTACGTGACTCTGGGTAATGAAGTCCCATTGCCCACATGTGCCCAGGTCCTGCATTCACAAAGGCTCAGTGAAAAGCCATTGGAGCCCTGGATAATTGCAGAAATGGATGGAAGGATCTTGGCAGGTCACTGCAACTGCATGGCCGGTTTAGGAGAGGCATGCACCCATGTTGCAGCACTTCTATTTGCAGTTGACTCTATGGTGAGGATAAGAGACTCCAAGACAGTAACACAAGAGAAAGCTTACTGGCTTCTACCCACAGAGATGAAAAACGTTCAGTACAAAGCATGTAAAGACATTAACTTCACATCAGCTAAAACAATGAAAAAGACGCTTGACCACACCATTTGCAATTTAACACAAGACCAAGCTACACCTGAATGCACAATTAGACAGCCACAACCACACATACCAGAATCAACAACAGATGAGCTAATGGAACTGTTTAAGAGTTTAGATGCTGGTGGTGCAAAGTCATCAATTATTTCACTGGTGGAGCCCTTTTCTGACAAATTCATCCCAAAATCCCTTTTGAAAGATTTTCCTAGTGTTTTAACAGATTTAAGAGATGAGAGCACATTTTCTATGAACTATACTGTACATACCTTGTTAGTCATTGTCAGCAACTGGAAAACACCATCACTGTCTCACAGGAGCAAGCCCAAGTAGTGGAGAGAGCTACAAGAGACCAAGCCAGCTCCAAGTTATGGTTTCGCTTTCGTTCAGGTCGTGTTACTGCCTCCAAAATGAAAGCTGTATGCTGTACAGACCCAACCCAGCCATCACAGAGCTTGATAAAGAGCATCTGTTACCCTCAAGCATTACATTTCAAGTCATGTGCTACATCTTGGGGATGCACACATGAGAAGCTTGCTAGAGACATGTTTGTTGACAGAATAGCTCTAAGACACAGCAATGTTAAGATTTATGATGCTGGACTATTCATAAACCCCGAATTCCCACACATTGGGGCTTCACCTGATGGCATAATGTCATGTGACTGCTGTGGCACTACTGTGCTGGAAATAAAATGCCCTTTTTGCAAGAGACACGACAGCATCAGTGATGCATGCCAGGGCAATAAGTTCTGCTTAGTTAAGGGAAGTGATGGTGATGTAAAGCTCGATCCCGAACATGCATACTACTATCAAGTGCAAACACAACTAGGTGTATGCAGATGCGAAATTGCACATTTTGTTGTCTGGACTGAAAAAGACTTGCACCACGAACAGATTTTGTTTGACGAGTCGTGCTGGGCTGAAATTACACAGAAATCCCACCATATTTTCTTGTATGCTGTGTTGCCAGAACTTGTTGGGAGGTTCTTTTCTCAAATGCCAAACAAGGAATCACAAAATCCACAAACCAGTTGTGCTCCTCAAGAGACAGTAGACACCCACACTGAACAGATACAACCTGGCATTCTAGCTGACACTAATCAGAAGGAAAGGGCTTGGTGCTACTGCGAACAGGTTGAGTTTGGAGAAATGACAACATGTGGCAATCCTCTTTGCCCTGTGGAGAGGTTTCACAATACATGCCTGGGGATAAAATGTACCCCCAAGCGCAAATGGTTTTGTCCAAATTGTAGGAAACTCCCTCAGTTTCAGACAAAGAAATGAAAACTTAAGTAGGCTAACACACTTTTACAACATGCATTGTACAGTAAAAATGATTTATTGTGTGTATGTAGTTAGCATGTACGGTAGTGTCTGAGTTACACAATTTTAAAAGTGATTTTTCTATTTCTGTCATTGTTCAATATCATTTGATACTGTATTGATCTATTAAATAATTTGCTATTTAATGTGTAAAATCATTTAGAAACTCAACAAATGAACATGAAGACAACTGTTCATGCATCAACATTCACTTCCTTGACATAACAATAACATCAGCAATAAATTATTATTATTATTAAAATTGTATTAATACTACTACTAATGATAATAGTAATAATAACAATAATAACCACAATAATGATAATACATGTATTCTTTGCATTTACGCAAATCTCAAGGGTAACTCATGTAAAATCGACAATGGACTCTGACAAGTTAATGCAGGCACGGCATATAGTAACAATTTTGTCAATTTGAGGCAGTGTGTCATTTTCCCGCTTGATAAGGTAGTCAACAGACAAGGGACCTTTTAAAATGAAATACTTCTGACGCACTGAACCAATGATTCGCTCTACATGGATTCGTACAGATGCTATGCGTCTTGTATCCTCCACACACAGTGGGCTTAATTGTTTCTTTCCTCTGGTAAAGGCGGGTAATTTAACTTCTGCCATCATGCAACCAATGCTCTCGCGAATGTCAAACCCCCTATCTGCTAAAACAACATCTCCAGGAAGAATATTGTTCAAGAAACCACAATTCTCTGTTATATGCTTGTCACTGGCCCTCCCTCCCCAAGCATTGGATATGTATGAAACAGTTCCCTGTGGTGTGATTCCTATCAGATATTTGATAGTGTTGTGGTGCTTGTAAGCAGACCATGTCTCTGCTCTGGCTTTAAGGTTAGAAGGTCTGTCTATGAAAATTTCAAAGCAGTCAATTATGACAGTAACTTTTTTCCCAAAGTGTTCGCGAAACTGCATAGGCATGGTTTTCCAGAGTGCCTCTCTAGAAGGCCAGATTATCAAACACTTCATCCTGTTATACATCACAGTTGTTTGTATGACAGGAGTAGGGGGGTAAAATGCATGAGTGTGTTAGCACACCAGTGTGTGTGTGTGTGGGGGGAGGCGGAGTGGTTAGTGGCTAGCTTGACAGTTGTGGCGGTAGCCTACATACAGTAAGCTAAGTGACAGGGGGGTTGTTGTTGATCAAACTTTACCAAATACCTTTATGACACATAAGATAACTAGCTCTAAAATGATGGCTGAAGTGACATCACCTAACACAGTGGAGGCTTAGACCATTGTGTTGTCCAGTCAATCATGTGCGTTTTAAGCACAGTCTGCCATGACAAACTTGTCTTTTGAGAGAATGTCTGGGTTTCAGTCTTTATGAACTAAGTGTAACGAAGTGAAAGGGCTGATGCATCAGGCTAGTACACATTTGTAGTGACTCAAAAACCCTGACGAGCATCGCAGTTAAACAAATGATGTAATGTTAGGAAAAGCACCACCATACACACCATAAATTCTGTTAATTTAATACCGTTAACGTAATTCTGGTATTTGCACAACTTATGTCACAGTAAAAGTTAATTATGTCATGTAAGGGACAGGGGAGCATGAAGACATGAGAGGATCTGACAATGCTGAGTAGTTCTCCATTTCGGTACCACACCACGGGAGGTACTTTCATGTTGAACTCACGTAGCATTAGATTGAGCCAACTTGCTGCCTAAGCCTAACATTGCGTCTATCTTTAAAGATGAGTTGTATGTTGTAATACATTCGTCAGTTGTTTAATCATAGTAGGATCGAAATAACATGTGTGATTCTACCCTATCTGACATGTAATTTTGGTTTAAACAGGCAAGCATTAGCGCTAGCCTTCAAACAGCAACACAAAACTAGCTTCGACTAGTTTAAGGTACTTTAGCATGGAACAGTGTTTGACAACAGGAAGCAACAAGGCACAATAACATGAGAAATAATTACTTACCTGAAACAAAATGGGCAGAACAAATCCGGACATTCTCCAGGTTCTTCCCATGTAAATTTTGTTTTAATCTTGCCAGCCACAATCGTCTCCGCTCCTCACTCAAGGCAAGAGTTTGCTCTCCTTGACACTGCACTACTTTAGGTAGTCTGTAAAATTGGACATGTTTGTCCCTGTCATTTCGATGGTGGCAACCTTGCACACGGCAGTATTGTACCATTTTAGACCTATACCGACACACACACACAAAAAAAATAAAACAAATAGAAATCGTGGTAAAAAAAAAAAAAATCAGGTTCGTCTTGATTCGCCTCAGCTCTCATATACCCTCAGACTTCAAGAGGCTGTACCCTCAGGATGGATGCTGCTTTATGACGTTGTGTGGGAACACCTAATAGGCTTTTAGAAAATATTTGGTTTAGGTGGTCAATTCAACTGTCCCTAAATAGTATAGCCCAAGATGTATCCGCTGTACAATGCGTTTCTCGATCTACAATATGGGCCTATGTACGCCTTATGATGCACCAAAGTCAGTAGGAAGGTGGGGCATGTCTTAATGTATATTAATTGACATCTAGAGGCTATAGGCTTTCAGAAAATATATGGTTTAGGTGGTCAATTCAGCTGTCCCTAAATAGTATAGCCCAAGATGTATCCGCTGTACAATGCGTTTCTCGATCTACAATATGGGCCTATGTACGCCTTATGATGCACCAAAGTCAGTAGGAAGGTGGGGCATGTCTTAATGTATATTAATTGACATCTAGATGCTATACGCTTTCAGAAAATATATGGTTTAGGTGGTCAATTCAGCTGTCCCTTAATAGTATAGCCCAAGATGTATCCGCTGTACAAGGCGTTTCTCGATCTACAATATGGGCCTATGTACGCCTTATGATGCACCAAAGTCAGTAGGAAGGTGGGGCATGTCTTAATGTATATTAATTGACATCTAGAGGCTATAGGCTTTCAGAAAATATATGGTTTAGGTGGTCAATTCAGCTGTCCCTTAATAGTATAGCCCGAGATGTATCCGCTGAACAATGCGTTTCTCGATCTACAATATGGGCCTATGTACGCCTTATGATGCACCAAAGTCAGTAGGAAGGTGGGGCATGTCTTAATGTATATTAATTGACATCTAGAGGCTATAGGCTTTCAGAAAATATATGGTTTAGGTGGTCAATTCAGCTGTCCCTTAATAGTATAGCCCAAGATGTATCCGCTATACAATGCGTTACTCGATCTACAATATGGGCCTATGTACGCCTTATGATGCTCCAAAGTCAGTAGGAAGGTGGGGCATATCTTAATGTATATTAATTGACATCTAGAGGCTATAGGCTTTCAGAAAATATATGGTTTAGGTGGTCAATTCAGCTGTCCCTTAATAGTATAGCCCAAGATGTATCCGCTGAACAATGCGTTTCTCGATCTACAATATGGGCCTATGTACGCCTTATGATGCACCAAAGTCAGTAGGAAGGTGGGGCATGTCTTAATGTATATTAATTGACATCTAGAGGCTATAGGCTTTCAGAAAATATATGGTTTAGGTGGTCAATTCAGCTGTCCCTTAATAGTATAGCCCAAGATGTATCCACTGTACAATGCGTTTCTCGATCTACAATATGGGCCTATGTACGCCTTATGATGCACCAAAGTCAGTAGGAAGGTGGGGCATGTCTTAATGTATATTAATTGACATCTAGAGGCTATAGGCTTTCAGAAAATATATGGTTTAGGTCAGGGGTGGGCAACTAATTTCCCCAAGGGGCCACATGACAAACTGGGACTGTTGAGGAGGGCCGGACCCAAAATACCGAACTCAAGTCTGAACTCAATTCTGTTCAATTCTATTCTGTTCTTGTATAACATTAAGTAAATCATATGGTTTTGTTTACTAATCGTAAGAACAGATGAAAATGTGAGGGAGACAAAGGAAAAACAGCAATATTTAATCTATGTCCAGTATTTAATCCTCATTCTCGAAAATGATTGTTTGACATGGACATTTTTTTTTTCAGTTTTCAAAGACTGATATAAAAATGTACTACAATATCTATATAATTAGGCTAGGTCATGAAAAGGAGTCAGTACAACCGATAGGCCTGTGCCACCATTTCATCAACAATATTTCATCATTAAATCATTACCATCATTAAATTAACTCTATGCAGAATTAGACTACGAAAATGTGGAGCAGACAATAGTAGGCTGTCATTAGTTAATCAACATGCACAAAGAAAACTATTTTAAAAATGTAGGCTATGTTTTTGCTTTAACTTTATGCACATAACTGTGATTGGTCAACTCGCTCTGTGTGTTGAGCCGGCTGCTTCAAGCAACCTGTGGGTAGTAGCATCATACTAGTTCGCTAACATAAGCTTTGCAAATAAACTTAGACATATTTTGGTTACAATGACGGGGTTATCCGATTGTAAATTGTCTATCTGTCAGTAACGTTTTGAAATGAACACTTCGTATCGCCAACGAGCAGCAGTAAGAGTTCGTTCTAACAACCTTTGCGGTGGTGAGCGACACAAAACTTTGAAAGATTTACGCCGACGTAAAGGCAACTGCATTGTGTCGACGCAGAAGCATAATATAAATTTTATTCACCAGCATATCAGTGAGGGTGTTTACGTCGTATGCATCCACGCACAAATGTATGGGCGTACAAATAGCAGTCGCTTTCAAAATAAAAACAACGATATTGATTTGCATGCATTATCTCTATGCTAGGCTCTTGACTATTGTTCTTTCACGGACCTTACGCGGGCCGGTCAGGGAAAGCCCACGGGCCGGATGTGGCCCGCGGGCCGTATGTTGCCCATGTATGGTTTAGGTGGTTAATTCAGCTGTCCCTTAATAGTATAGCCCAAGATGTATCCGCTGTACAATGCGTTTCTCGATCTACAATATGGGCCTATGTACGCCTTATGATGCACCAAAGTCAGTAGGAAGGTGGGGCATGTCTTAATGTATATTAATTGACATCTAGAGGCTATTGGCTTTCAGAAAATATATGGTTTAGGTGGTCAATTCAGCTGTCCCTTAATAGTATAGCCCAAGATGTATCCGCTATACAATGCGTTTCTCGATCTACAATATGGACCTATGTACGCCTTATGATGCTCCAAAGTCAATAGGAAGGTGGGGCATATCTTAATGTATATTAATTGACATCTAGAGGCTATAGGCTTTCAGAAAATATATGGTTTAGGTGGTCAATTCAGCTGTCCCTTAATAGTATAGCCCAAGATGTATCCGCTGAACAATGCATTTCTCGATCTACAATATGGGCCTATGTACGCCTTATGATGCACCAAAGTCAGTAGGAAGGTGGGGCATGTCTTAATGTATATTAATTGACATCTAGAGGCTATAGGCTTTCAGAAAATATATGGTTTAGGTGGTCAATTCAGCTGTCCCTAAATAGTATAGCCCAAGATGTATCCGCTGTACAATGCGTTTCTCGATCTACAATATGGGCCTATGTACGCCTTATGATGCACCAAAGTCAGTAGGAAGGTGGGGCATGTCTTAATGTATATTAATTGACATCTAGAGGCTATAGGCTTTCAGAAAATATATGGTTTAGGTGGTCAATTCAGCTGTCCCTAAATAGTATAGCCCAAGATGTATCCGCTGTACAATGCGTTTCTCGATCTACAATATGGGCCTATATTTAGCACAGCGACAACCATATCTAGCAAAATCACAGTAAAAGTAATGCAAAAGTGACGTAAAATACCTGCCAATTGTCCTTTGTATCCACCGCTGCAGTAGACCATGATGTGAGGATGCACTCCGTAACACAGCTGTTAATGGAAGCAAGGACTGAGGTGTCAAGGCCATCATGCTTCAGCCTCTTCAGGAAGTAGACAAATGAGTAGCCAAACAAGGACAAACAAGGCCTTGCTTACATGCTGGCTGTCTTGTAGTTTGACACCACTCTCCTTTCTGTGAGTGTTCTGTTGGAGTCATATAATGAAGTGCAACCCATACATCAGGATATCAGGAGCAAGGATCTGTGAAAACATAAGTAGAGGGGAGAAAAAAAAGACATAAAGATATGTCGAGAAAACATTGCAGGACCATCCCTAAACAACACATCAGGACACCTTTCTTTCCTTTTTCATTTGATCACTACTGCAATTCATAGACATATGTTGTATACAGGTGAGACAACCTAAAACTGATGTGGGTATTTATTCTATTATAGAATAGGCTACTAAAATATAACTCCACAACTTCAAGTGTCAACACTGTAGTTTTGGAGGAGTATTTGTAGTTTTTATGCAGGAAAATCAGTAGGCTACTTTGGACATTAAAAGCTGCATGCACTACGTAGTACACACATGCATACAATGCATTATTTTGGAGATAGAAATGTTGTTGTACTGCTTTGTTTTTCAGAAAAATGGTAGAAGCCTATAACAGAATTTTTTGTCACATGAATTACCCAGACCCAAAGAAACAAATAGCTTATTATGTGAAACTGACCTGCTTATAATTTAATGTCAAACACCATCTCAACTAATTGAAAAGCAGGATTGCATCACCATCGCACTCATTCCGATAATTTAACCATAACATGTCGTGAACAACGATTTATTTGTATATCATATCATGTATTTGTCCACATCTTTTACCATTATAAGACATTGAATTGAACTAAGATATTGCTAAGATATTGAGACAGTAGGAGAGTGGCATGGAACAATAGGAAACAGACACGTGACCAACAACAATGCGAGTGGCCTACTGTAATTACTGCTATTATTATCATTATTATGTATTATTATCAATTTGTTTTGTTATAGGCTAGACACACATTCCATAATCACTGTATAGGCTATTTCTGTCACTGTACACATGTCATCTGGAAAACTTGCCTATTTATCTAACTGCACTTCGGGCCCTCATGACATTCTAAAGTGCATCGTCACTCGTCAAAAGTCTATTCAAATTTAGTAGGATGTCCAGTTGGGAGGGGTTTCGTTCTCAAAAGTGGAGCGCATGGCGTAACTAGGGGCTGTATTTTGGGTCACCAGCGCATGGCGTAAAGTTCGTTATTCACCGGCGCGAAGTTGAATTCGTTATTTTGCACGATTATTTTTTAAGCATTGCGCCCAGGGGTGTGGCAATTAACAACCTAGGGAGGGACCTGGCGCATTGTCTAAAAATCGCTATCATACACCACCTAAATCTGGTCAGAAATCAATGGCGAGTTGTTCATATGCTTTTTTAAGAGCGCATGTCAACAGTCATATTGGCAGGTGCACGCACCATCCTTCTATCATTCATGAACGCACACCAGCGCACGTCCATGCAAAGCATTACAAATTGCACGATTACAATGGTTAACATAATTAGAATAAACATATTACGAAATACTGTACATCTCATGATGAGTAGTTATTCACCATCATTTGCAAATTGGTAATGACGGTTAAAAGTGATTAGGGGAGAGGCGAGAGACACGTATGGAGCACAGCTGAAGACGCACTGTCACGAGATATAAGCAACTCCTCTGCAGGATAAATGTTGTTTTATTCAGTCATTTGAGCAACATTAGGGTAAGTGTTGCTTTTTCCAGCCTATGTTTTCGATGGTAACCCATTGTCAGTCAATAGTGAAAGTAACTGCATATAACTGTCTTGTCGTTGACTGACTTGGTGAAGTTAGTTTCAATTTGCCAATGAGTTCAAATAATAGACGAGTGCAAATGTGTGAAGGCTATGCTAGGTTTTAGTAAAGCATGGTTTAAGAATGACTATTCCATACGGTCTCGCAAGCAGCCTCCTTCAAATGCGCCGTTGAATGCCAAAATACCGATTCATTTATTTGACATATTGCGCATTGCGCCGTTAAAGGGAATGACAGATGTCATTCTCATTGGTTTAAAATGATGTTACGCCCCAAACACACCCATATGACTGATTAAAAGACCTAGGAACACCTTGTTACGCCATGCGCTCCACTTTTGAGAACGAAACCCCTCCCAATGTGAACTGGACATCCTACTAAATTTGAATAGACTTTTGACGAGTGACGATGCACTTTAGAATGTCATGATAGGGCCCAAGGTGTTCCTAGGTCTTTTAATATCTGTCACGTTGGTACCTAGGTACCACCTAGGTATTTTAATAACTGTCACGTTGCATCCGAGCTGTAAAATGCAGACGTTCAGAACATTGCAACATTGTAGCATATGACGGATGTGGCTTTTAGCTAGATGGATGACAGCAGGCTAAGTAAAATAGCGATGTTTCAAAGCTAAAGTTCATCAGAATATTGGGATACGCCCGCTTGACAACGGGAGAGATAGAACTAACGACTGGCCTTTGGCCATAGCAACCATCCATTTAGAACTAGTAACGGCAGTTTGTCCTGTGAGTTGAGAAATTAGTTGATATGTGTCGGAAGAAATTAGTTCTACAAACAAAACAGTTTTAGCGATTAAAACGTTTAAATTGTAACAGGAAATGAACACAACGCAAGTGGCAACAGTGGAATAAGCGGGATAATGGACTCCACGGTGGTCTGTTCACAGAAGTTAATGCACTACTCCGCTTCGCGTCGGGGCCGTTTTACAACCTCGACCGTGCATTAACTTCTGTGAACAGACCACCGTCCATTATCCCTTACATAATATAAGTGAAACTTGGGCGTTGTAATTGATGACCGACTTAACTTCTCTGAGCATATAGCTTCTATTGCAAAATCATGCCGGTTTATGCTTTACAACATTAGGAAGATCAGACCTTATCTGACACAAGATTCCACACAACTTCTTGTTCAGACCATGGTCATCTCTAAGCTGGACTATTGTAATTCACTATTAGCTGGCTTACCCGCTTGTGTAACAAGATCATTACAGCTGATTCAAAATGCTGGAGCACGCCTGGTCTTCAATCAGCCAAAGAGGACACATGTAACTCCTCTCCTAGTTACTCTCCATTGGCTCCCTATAGTAGCCAGAATTAAATTTAAATCTCTCTGGCCTATAGGACACTAACTAGATCTGCTCCTAGTTATTTTAATTCAATAATCAAGCCTTACATCCCCAACCGCCCACTGCGGTCTTCTGGTGAGCGTATGTTGTGTCGACCAGTCATAAAAACTGGGTCTAATTCCAGACTCTTTTCTTCAGTGGTTCCATGTTGGTGGAATGAACTGCCCAGTGCTCTCCGTTCCTGTGGTAGTTTTGGGTCGTTTAAGAGGGGTCTAAAGACATTCCTATTCAACATATACTTAGTTGTTTAAGCGCTTATGTGTTATGGTTTATATAATGTTGTTTTATTTTAATTGGGCTGTTAATTAATTTGACATTATTGTTTATTATTGATATTCTCCTTAATGTAGTCTTAGCATGTTATTGTTTTTATATTATTGATTGAATTGACATTATTGTTTTATTATTGCCTTTCCCCTTTTTTTACATTGCTTTTTTTTATTAGGCTATTGATTGAATTGATATTATTGTACTACAACTATTCTCCTTACTATATTTGACCTAGATTTTAATCTGTTCCCTGTTCATTTTTAAATATTATTATGTTGTTTTGTATTTATATGTCGCTTTGGACAAAGGCGTCTGCTAAATCCATAACCATAACCATAACCATAACCAAGTGAATATCTAACATCTGGAGAACTGCTGTATCAGAATACAATTGTTTTATACCTGATATGTGGCCTAAAACAATGCGCGTTTTCGCAACGTTCATCATGATTATCGATTATACATGCCTGGCTGATAGGCTACCTCCCAGCTGTTAGCTGTAGCCCACACTAACAATATTAGGCTACAATGTTAATTTACACAGACAACAGCTGTTTTACAGATTAATGTAACATTACATCATGCACGTTAGCTAAATTATAAGTTGTGCAAGCCTACTCTGAATTCACAGTATTGCCCATGCATAGGCTACTATTTCATGTTAAATCAACTTTAAAATGTTTTGCTCAATTGCTAGCAAAATGATCATGCTAGCGGCAGTAGCAAGGCTCACCTCATTTCCCATTTGGATTCTTCTTTTTTCTCCGTCCCTGCTCGGTTCTTGTTTCTGGATTCTGGGGTTCAGCCTTCTAAAACTGCTAGCTAGAAGGTGGCTCCTTCTAACCCACAACTCAAAGCAGGCTTAAGAGTGTGAAACTGCCATAGACAGGAAACTGCACGTCAAAAGCATCAAATAACATTCTCGCCATTTTGTGAGGTCAGGCTTTTTTGACAGATGACGTGGTTCTGTTGGCTCGTTGAAAGCGAAATACAACGTGATAGTAACACGATAATTACGTCCTGCTCAACACGTTTTTTAACAAGGAAACGTGTTACACAACACGTCCCAATAGATTAATTAACGTAACAGTGACACGTTCAGACGTGAGACTGGGTTGGCGTGCCTGTGTGTGTGTGCGTGTGTATATGTGTGCACCACCATCTACAGGCCAATGAGTGTACAGTCACTAAATGTACACATAACTTTTGTTTAGACCCCCCCCCCCCCCATGGATGAAATTCTACGAAACTTGGCATACCCCCAGAGAATGTCAGGTTAATCATACACATTGGGGGCCCAGCGTGGGGGGGGGAGTGGCCCCCGGGGACCAAACGAAAATTTTCCGTAAGTCTAGTGGGGCTACATACCCACCAAATTTCATGTGCCCCGGTGTTTCGGTGTCCCGGGTATCGTTGACCAAAAATCAGGAAGTAGATGATTCAGGAAGTAGATGACGGGGAAAAAAAAACCTTTGACAATCACTATATGACCGCTTCGCTAGCTTCGCTAGCGGCGGTCATAATTATATACAAAAAAGAAACATTAAGCCCATGTTAACATATCAGCAACACAAATGTTAATAGCCTAGCCTAGGTCTACAGTAAGTGTATCTATTGCGTTTTGACTCTCCCTGTGAGCAAAGTTTGTGTAAAATATGGACCCGTTGCAGTGTGCGTTTCAATGCCTGTTTGATTAACTGAATTCTAAAAAGGATAGGGTGGACTAGAGGATACAAAATTAGGCAACCCTGAAATTCAACCAATGTAGTAATCAGTTGTGATCTGCTACAGACACTTCAGGTAGAGGCAACCAGAGACTAATCACAGCAGTTAACCATCCCTGCTAAAAAAAAACAGCCTGACCAGCCTAATGTGGTTTGCTGCTGGTTGACCAGCTTGTTTGACCACCCTATGATGGTTGACCAGCTAGACCAGCAAATCTCTTGCGAAAACATACCATCAGCTGGTTTACCCAGTTTACGATGGTAGTTCAACTGGTTTTGCTTGTCGTACCACCTCAAGCTGGTCAATTTAGCTAGTGTTGCTGGTCTACATTGCTGGTTTAACTGGTCATGCCTGCATGCCTGGTTATTCTAGCAAACCAGCATGATCATCTTACACCAACAATGTCAAGCTTGGCAGGCTGGTCACCAGCATGACCATCTTACACCATCTGTATCCAACATGACAGGCTGGTCACACCAGCATGACCAGCTTCCTCAGTTGGCCCAACCAGCCACACCAGCAAAGACCAGTAAGAGCTGTAAGAAAACCAGCAAAGACCAGCTAAAACCATTTAAAACCAGCTACCAGCATAAGCTGATTTCTAGCTGTTTTTTTCAGCAGGGATGGCCTACTAAATGGCTTGGGCGACTGTAGCAAGATAACCAGGTAGCCAGATACCATGATCAGCTGTGTTAACTTGCTACAATCATAATAACATATATCAGCTGACTTATTTTAATAGTATAAGTTAAAGGGGAACTTGGCAACTATTTCAACGTAATAAACCCGTTTAGAAATCATTTGGATGTTTAAATGACCTGTTCCGGTGAAAATGGTGACTTTCCCCGCTGCCCCTAGCGTCCCCAGCCGGAAAACCAACCTTGCAACATTGAGACTACCGTCCCGGAAAGATAAGTGAGAAACAAGAAACTTGTTTTAAATCGTGTTTCTTACCTTGTAACATCCACATTGTTCTGCCAAACTTATGCTAACCGTTTCGCTAGCTTGTAAACAAATCCATGTGCTTTATCATTACCTTTTTCCACAGTTTGAAATAGCATAATGCACAATTTCCCCAACAGAGGGGGAAATATAGCTAATCCTGCCAAGTTTCCCTTTAAAGGAAAATTCCGGTTTTTAGCACTTTAAGGCCCTTTTCTGGTTTGTTTTGGATGAACTAGAGTGGTGGACACCGAAATGTTGACGATCGGTCCTGTCTCGACTTTTCTGACTCTAACCACTCGGTGAGTTGCACAGTTTTGAAAACGAACGTTAAAGGTTGTTTTAGGACATGTTTGAGTAGCCTACTACAGTATGCCCATTGCCAGCCACCCTGAGAAGTGAAAAGGCGATTCAAAACGAGTCAGAAAAGTTGAGACAGGACCAATAGTCAAAATGTCGGTGTCCACCACTCTAGTTCATCCAAAACAAACCAGAAAAGGGCCTTAAAGTGCTAAAAACCGGAATTTTCCTTTAAGTAAATTTCACTGCATGCCCTCAGCTGGTTCGACCGAAGGACGTGTCCACACCAATGTCAAATTATGACTGAAATGTCCCCACCAATATTCAGGTTGAAATGGGGAAAAAAGTGCTCATCATTGAAAGTGGTGACTTGCGCTGCAACCCGCCCGTTTTATGTGAACGCGCACACACTCCAATTAGGTTAACGCCGGTTCAACAAATCAACTTCTTAATCAGCGTTGTAGTAGCGATTAACACCACTTAAGAAAACCAGGTTTTGTCAACCCCGGTTTAACAACGTAACCCTGGGTTACATCTGGGTAGGTTAAGCTCCCTTCGTAGTACAGGGCCCACGCTCTTAAAAGGGTTTTCTATGATTCATCTTATGATTGTTCGTTTGGTTTTTCCGACTGTTTCCCAAACATGCTCGTAGCGTGAACGCGCGTGCACTGCTGTTAAGATGCTCTTAAGGGGAGCTGTCCACGTTAATAGTTCTGAAATATCCTCTGATTTGACGGTGATGTCAGGTGACTGCACGTCACAGCTATACTGCCCTACAAAGCCAAAAGGCAGTAACTGCATTTTTGGTCGAAAATGAGTTAATGTCATTTTTGGGATATTAAAGACTTCCTTTATCATGTGGATAAATATCTATACTCAATTTGGCTGTTTTTAAAAAAAAATAGAGGGTTGTGTTCACCGTAACTCCCAAAACCATACAAGCAACCATGGCAGAGAGCCACAACTGCAGTTACTGTTCTTTGGCTTTGTTCTTCGACGTGCAAGTACAGTTACCATACTCTGCCTTTGGTAGCAAATATTGATTATATGTCAGTTACTGCCTTTTGCCTTTGCACGACTCCTTATTTTTAGTACATAATACAAAGGCAGAGTACAGTATCTGACAAATAAGGGTCAAAGGTCAACAAAAAACTTTAAAGTCATTTATCTCAGTTTGACACTCTGGTCAGTTACTGCCTTTTGCCTTTGTAGGGCAGTATAGGCCTACCATTTAAACTTCGGATCTACACATTAATTCACATCAATACGAAAATAGACAATACGACAATAACACTTTGACATCTGCATGTAAGCATCCCAAGTAAGTTATATACCACACAGAGACATAAATAATTGTAATTATTTTAAGATTAGATTGTTGCACCATGCAATAATTTTTCGCGGTGTCACTTAAGAACACGTTTGAAGATAAGAAAGAAGTCGAGTAAGAAAGAGAGGAAATGTGTAGGCTTAGATTTTGATGCAGTAGGCTACAGGGGCGCAGGAGGCACGGGGGACGTGGGGGATGTGTCCCACGCAGTGCTGAAGAGACAGCCGTCATCCCCCTCACTTTTGATAAGGAAAAAAAGCCTTATATACGCTAAATAAATAGTTTGCGCTAACTATGTAAAACTCCCCATTAACAGCATCACATCATTAACCACAGCCATCTACAGTACTGTAAGACTGCACAATCTCATATTCACTCTGTTGGATATCTGAAGCCAGTTTGTCTACTAACAACCATCATTAGAGATGCTTTTCGTTTGGAGCGGCATACTGGTAGGCCAACAAAAGCATAACATTTTCGGTTTGGTTTGGGATCTAATTTACTTTTGGACTGTTGTTATTATATTGCTAAATGTTGGGACTGATGGGCACTGAACTCTGGGAGATATTTAATGGTTCACTGTTATGTTTCATGCAGTTGAAAAAGTGTCGGGATTTCCACCGCTGTTTATTGCGAGACAAGGCAGCCATTCATTGAATAGGGGTTGTGCTGTAGCTAATAGAAACCTTTTTGCGTAGCCAAGTAGCCTAAATTGAGTTATTGTTTAATTATGCATGATTTAGTAGGCTACTTTTTATTAAATTCGTAGGCTGGAATGCCTTGAGTCACGCATCAATTAAATGTAGTAGGCTTCAGCCTCTGGCAATTAGCTCGAAAGGGGCGGCAAGACAATGAGCTTGAGAACGTGTGTTGGAGACCCATGGTAGGAAAACGACTTTATTAATCCAACCAACAATATAATAAAATATTAAGAAGAGGTGTTATTTCATTGACTTAAATCGAAGCAATGTCTTCTAGTGCTGGTGGACTGATGGCAATTGCTGGTATGGTATAGGCAAATATGGGAACCTGCCTTTATTTGTCCGGCCAGGGCTCGAATTACGTGGGAGCCAGAGGGAGCCGAGCTCCCATAGAGTGAAGACTGGCTCCCATGAAAGCAACAAAGTCAAAAACCTGAGTGGGTCTCTCATATCTGAAGGTGTCTGGCATTGTAATTTAATCTTAAACAACCGATCATTATCCATCCCTGTGCGATCTCTTACCATTAAAGACGTTAAATTAAAATATAGGCTACTACGGGACGTAGACCTACACTACGCTATTGAACGCAACATGACACTTCACCACCACACCACTAGACTATATGAGCAAACCGTATCGATTTGACAGCACTCGCAAATCTGTCACCCTGTCACCCTGCTTTGATGTGAGTGTTTTGTCTATTTGCATAGGCGTTCATTGGGCTAGCCTACGTGGTTTGATACGTGCTGAAAAGTCATGTTTGCTGTTGAACTTGCGCTTTACCTATTCTATGTTGATTGACAAAGCCATACATTATGGCCCATAATGCAGCCTACAATGATTGTGTTGTCTGATGATCTAGCTATCCTCTGCCATTCAGAGCTCCGGAAAGTTCCCAGCTATTTTGAAACACCTGTTAGCAATCTCTGATGTCGGAATATTCAATGGCTACCCGACAATATCTCAGTGCAAACTCCACAATTGTTCGTCTATTAATTTTCCACGGTTCAACACATTAGCCTGCTAGAACATAGTTTGGCTGGCTTTATTCATTTCTGCCAGTTAGTGCTTTTTCCCCTGTGTATAAGTTACACTACATGCATTATTGTGTTTGACACTGAGGATAGCCTATCTGAGACGGTGGTCTGGTTTAAATGAGTTACGTTGTGAAATTGAGAATGGCACAGACTAAATCGTTTAGTCTATTTCTTTGTATTGTGAAATTGAAATGAGATATGGACTATTATAAGCAATAATATGTTTAAATTAATTAAAAGTAATCAATTTCTATGAAAAATCTATGTCTGTTGTATGCGTGTGTCAAGGTAAAGCCTAGGCCTACCGTGCGCAAATAGGGGAGACCGGGGCTGGTTGGAACACTTTTCACTCTCGGTTATATTTCTCCGTCTTACAATGCGTTGAAATGGTCAAATTGTGATTAACTGAAAGCTTGGGATCTCAGCTACAAAATGTATACATTCAATGTCAACAAATGATCCCTTGTTTTGAGTTATATATGATTAAAGTGGTGTTGTGCACGTGTTCCAACCTGCCCCATGCACGGGGTTGGTTGGCACATGTAGTCGGGGTTGGTTGGAACACCTATGTTATAGTCCTTTGCAGTACTCCTTTTGCTTTTGTTTGAAGTGCTCATCTATATCACTACCTGTAGGGCTTTGCTGATTTCTTTTCTGTGTGTTTTTCTTCAGTAGGGCCCACCGTCAAGACCAATTTAGTCCCTACCGATTTTTTTTTACTTCAAATGTTAAAAAATGTCTGAAATGCTTCCAAATGTAAAACTATGTTCAGTAATTACAATAACAATGTTAAAATAAAGATTGATGATGTTTTTATATGTAAAATACAAAGTTTATAGATTTGTCACAAAATAGCCATAGAGAATGTAGGCCTACTGTACGCAAAAGCGCCACTTGCGCCTAGGCTATTTCATTGTATCGCCTTGTTAGGCTATGCGCGGGGTGTGTCAACTTTTTATGAGATAGAGAGACCCCTTAAAGACAAAAAGATAATTCGAGCCCTGTGTCCGGCTATAAATAGAATCAATCCCAGGCATAATTTGAGGATTTATGGTAGCCTATCTCCTGCTCAACATGACATTAGCTGTTATGTTTATTGATAACAAACTCAACTAGCCTACTGATCAACTCGTTTTCACTAGCCTAACTATAAAATACAAGTATATAGGCCTACCCAAAGTTTTTGTTCTAAGACATTTATTTCAAACATAATTTCAAGACACAAATTGGATACTTCAGTTACCTTGGTGCATAAATCCCAGAGAGTAGGCGACCACACCCCAGAGTGATGGGCCTTTCTTACGCGTTCAGTGTGGGGTATAAACAAGCTGAGAATTTAGCGGTGTCACGTCTGGCTGTCACAGACATGGGGAGCTCTTTGAAGCTTGGGATAATGTGGTACAGTTACTACAGTAACAGTATTTTATTTTACTGCTGTTGGAACAAATAGTTGATTATAAAGGCAACTTTCTGTTGCAATTTTCTGTGTGTTCTAGACTGGTAACTTGTTAAGCCAATATGTTCTAACATTGCATATTAACTGCAGACACATAGTGGAGAGTTGATTTGGTTTATACCAAACAATTTAGGTACTGTAGGCCTAACTAGGCTATTTGATCATGTAGTCTATGTTTGGATCATAGGCATGATGATTCATTCATGGCTTCATAAAATATCAACATCATGTTGCTTTTAGAGTATTCTACCATTGGCCCAAGTAGTGTAAAATAAATCTAAAAAAATTAGTAGAATTGCACATAGCACATAGCAAGAAGCTGGTCTGAGGGCCGATCTCGCATTGTGCTCATCTCACAGTTTTGACAGTTTTAATCAAACAATATTTTGAAAACAATCAATGGTATTATCTTAATATTCTGGCAAGTTTAAAATATGATGGTCGAAAGTGGGCCAGAGGTGGCGATCCGATATCTGGAAATCTGATTTCACAATGGGTTTGTGTTCACAATTTGGTCCCCCTCACTTTCAAAATATCTCCTGCGCCCCTGGTAGGCTACAGACTAAACCACATGTTGCTTTCTCTGCTTCTTACCTCATAGGCCTAATAAAATATTCACTTAGCAAAGATAATGTCAAACTATTCTGGCAACGTCTCGTTTCATAACTTGATTGCATTTTTGTCCGCTTTTCATCACATTATAATGACCATTAAATGTAGGCTATTTTGCACGCTAAAATCTGATTAACCACAGGTAAACACAATAAAGAATGGGAACGTACGTTGGATTATGTATTCTAAGTTGTAATTATGACCGCCGCGCAGCGAAGCGGCGGTCATATAGGTTTAGTCAGAATTTTTTTGTTTTTCTTTTTCTTTTTCGCATGCCCAAATTTCCGTCAATGAGTCCAGGGACACTGAAAGACCGGGGTACACGAAACTTGGTGGGCATGTAACCCCACATGGATACCATAGAACCATCGTTTTTCGTTTTGATCTGTAGCCCCCCCGCTGGACTGGACCCCCCGAAAGGAGGGTAGGGCAGACACAGTTTTCTGTGAATATCTCGAAAACTGTAGGGTTTAGGAGGACCATTTTTTTTTTGTATGTTGATCTCAAGGGGCCATGTCAACCTATTCCATAACCAATCATTTCATGTATAGCGCCACCTAGTTAAACACAAAAAAGTAAAAATGAGGTGTTGTAATTGAAGGTATCTGTGACCTAACATAGTCAAAACTGCACGAAATTGGAAGTGTAGGATCATTATGACACCCTCTGTATGCACGCCAAATTTTGTGGAATTCCGTTCATGGGGGGCCACACAATAAATTAATTTATGTTACTATACACCAACTGGCCTGTAGGTGGCCGGAGACAGTTTTCTGTGAATATCTCGAGAACCGTAGGGCCTAGGAGGTCCACCTTTTTATGTATGTTGGTCTTAAGGGGGCATGTCAACCCATCCCATTACCACTTATTTCATGTATAGCGCCACCTAGTTAAAAATTAAAAAGCAAAAAATTAGGTGTTTTCATCACAATATCTCTGGCTGACAAGGTCAAAACTGCACAAAATTAAAAGTATAGGATCATTATGACACCCTCCGAATGCATGCCAAGTTTTGTGTACTTTCGTTCATGGGGGGCCTTACAATAAAATAATTTATGTGTACATTTAGTGACGTACACCAACAAGGATTCCCGGGACACTGAAAGACCGGGGTACACAAAACTTGGTGGGCATGTACCCCCACATGGATAGCATGGAACCGTCATTTTTCGTTTTGATCTGTTGCCCCCCTGCTGGACTGGACCCCCGAAAGGAGGGTAGGGCAGACACAGTTCTCTGTGAATATCTTGAGAACTGTAGGGCCTAGGATGACCATTTTTTTCCGTATGTTTGCCTCCAGGGGTCATGTTAACCCATTTCATGTGCACACATGTGCACAAACAGATACACACACACACATACATTCACAGTAATCATACATCACACAGTAGACATATGTACGCTTGCATGCACAGGCACACACACAAGCACGCACACACACACACACACACACACACACACACACACACACACACACACACACACACTCACACACACCCACACACATAACATAAACATAACACAAACAATCAAGAATTTCTCAGAATTATGAACAGGCAAGATGGAGGTGGGGTTGTATAAAATTAATTTTACATGTGAAATCTATGAACTAATCATGTTTTGGTACTTGTTGTCTAGCAGATACCAGTGATAATTGAGTGTGGATAATGCAATTTAGTGAGACAGTTAGAATCATATAGGCCTTTCAGTGTGATTTCTTTTTGTGGAAAAAATGTGCTGGACTGGGCGGCGGTCATATTTTGTACCGCTCTGCGGTACATCTAGTTCTTCTGTATGTCCTGTTGGTGACCTCAGTGAGAAGTACTGTTAAGACACTCTTAGCCGGTAACGAGTACTCTGGAGCACTCATAGATCTACGACTGTTTTCACGACGCTCTTAAGCTATGATGGTTTCGGGAAACAGTCGGCAAATCTTAAGACGTTCGTAAGAGGGACTTTACGACGCTCTTAGGCTTAAGATGCTTTCGGGGAAGTGGGCCCAGGCCCCTGGCTAACGTTGCCTGGGCAACTGCCCGTCTGTCCTCTGACTGAGCTACGCCTTCCAATATATTAAAAAAATATATTATTTTCAGGGATTCAAGTTCTCCATTTCTATGACCGATATCTGGCAATTTATTTCCGTAGAGGCCATGGTGTCATTGTAGATGCCCAAGGGGAAAATACTTCTCCTTATGCGCATGTTGTAGAAAAACAAACTATCGCTTTTATTTTGGCAATTGTCTTCACGGTTCTCCTGTCTTTGTCATTCACGTCATTCTCTTAGAAAGTGAGCGTAGCCTGAGCACAGATGTGCATCAGAAATGTCAGCTGTAACTCGGTGAGGGATATCCCAGGTGGGCTAGATGAAACTTGGAGAATTCAAAATTCTGTTAGAAATTATAATAGGACCCTATTAGTGCAGCAATGTAACCTAGTAGAGGCATATTTTCTTCCAATATCATTGATGTGAATGATATTCAGGGTTCCCACAGGTCATGGAATTTCTGGAATATCATGGAATTTTAGTCTATTCCAACCATGGAATGTCAGGGAATCTTATCATTTTTAGGGCAAAGTCATGGAATATCAGGGAATTTAGTTGTAGCAGAAATTTACTTGCCAAAACACATTAATACAAATATATTCCCACGCAGAATTGGTGTACAGTGGTGTGAAAAAGTGTTTACCCCCTTCCTGATTTCTTTTTTTTTTTTGCATGTTTATCACACTTAAATGTTTCAGATCAAAAAAAAATAAATATTAGTAAAGATAACACAAGTAAACACAAAATGCAGTTTTTAAATGAAGGTTGTTATTATTAAAGGAACACGCGACTGTTTTATGAAATTGGGTTATTCACGGTCTCCCCTAGAGTTAGATAAGTCAGCAAAAACATTGTTGTCTCCGTGCGAATCTAACAAGGTGATACATAGGAAGGGCCAAGGGGCCAATCACAGTAGCCTGACTACGCCACCCTAAAGCCTAATGCGTCAGGGAATCTTTAAGAGCTGGTACCGCTTTCAGGTTCGTAACTACACGGTGGAGACATGAATTCCAGAAAAACAATATTTATTAAGACAACGGTTGGGAAGTGGGGATCTGTGGGTGGCAACTATGGACGTCCACACAAATATTTTACATGCAAGCATCAAGAAAGGCTCACCCTGTTACACAGCAAAGGCACACCGCAAAGCGATAAGCAATACACAACCACCACACGTGTGCTTAGACTAGCCCCCCTCAGAGCCACCTCCCTACTAAATAAACATAAGTTACAAAAAAAGGACAAGACAGGCAACACAAAATAACCAAAGCAAAACCAAGACAAGACAAGACAAGACAGCAGCACGACCCATGTTCCCCATCAGCATGACTGTGCTGCCTAAAAGAACAGAACACAGAAGATTAAACAATGAAAACACCACAATATACATAACATAAAACCACAAATGTTTATGGGGAGACAGCATACCTGACGGTAGCACAGACAGGGGCTACACCAGTGGAGTCTACATTACTACTGGCTACTGCCCCTCTTAAGTAGCACTCCACTGGTGCCAGATTGATTAAATGTCTATGCCCCACCCCCTTCATTAGTACTTGCAGGTGCTATGGGGAAATAGCAGGCAGAGAAGGTCTACCTGCTACACATAGATCCGAGCTTCACATCTTTCTCAGAGTGACGGGGTACCAGTGGTGGTATATAGTAGGCCCTAGGGTTGCTCCTTTTGTTGGCTGTACAAACCAAAGTCTTACCCGTAAATACTCATACCTCATCAACACATGGTACCCTGGTGTTCTATCAGGATTCCTTTACAATTTGGTACTACAGGAAAAAAATATGGGTCTCTGGGTTTGGGAGGAAGACCTTGGAAACCATCACTGCCAGCAGGATTGATCTAGGGCAGCGGTGTCAAACTCATTTTGGTTCAGGGGCCACATACAGCCCATCTAGTGGGCCAGACTAGTGAAATAATTGCAAAATTAAATAACCTTTGTCAACTCCAAATCTTTAGCTTTGTTTTTTTCAGTAGCCTACATAATCACTGATCACAAGGGATCTATATTAGGGCTAGGGCTTGTCCTATTGAATCTGAGAATGATATACTGCACAATATTCATTTTCTTTTAATGTGAAACCAGAGTAATCTTATTTTCAAAGACCTGCATTATTCAGACTGCAAACATTCCTGAACATTACAAGAATTAGGCCCCGGCCTTCATATATCCTCTCTCCCTGCTTTTTCTCACCGAAGTCTATCGGCTGCTGCTGGCTCCTTCACAAGGGCATCCATATCAGGGTTAAAAATCCTGAGTAGCAGCATATTTCACAATGTCATTTAAGTGTACCTTGATAACCTTGTTCATAACAGAGAATGCCTTCTCACAAAGATAGGTAGTCCCAAACATGGATAAATCCTTTGCAGCCAGGGATGTTACTTTGGGGTACCCTGGCAAGAGATATTGATAAAACGTGTCGGTAGCACTTTATAATAACCATCCGTTATAAATGGTTAATTGATGCTTTATTTTGCAACTATAATAAAATATTTAATCACTTAATAATCATAACTTAAAGCTACATTGTGTACTTTTTTGAGTTAATTCTTAGCAAAAACCCATTTGTTCTTTCAAAAATATGTGCTCATTCATGTGTAATTATTTCCACCTACTAATCAAAGTATTCTCGTAAGTGTAGAATCTGCTATTCCAAATACATACGCGCGAGTCGCGCGAATGGCTGAATCCATGTTGCGCCTCCATCTTTAAAATACATTCGCCAACGAGGGACATTCCTGGAAATTCAGCTCCGCCTTTCGCGCTTGTAGGCAACACTCATTGCCTGATTAGTCTACTAGCGACAGCCGGCAGATTTGAAAGTCTGTTGAAGATGGAGGATTACACCTATTCTCGAGGACATGAAAAGGAGTCGCCAAGGAAGCGAAAAAGAGAATTAAAACGACATCGCGACCGGAAAAACAACAGACCAAAGTCAATATTGGAGTGGATTTTCTAAGATGGAAAGAGCTCGTGAGGAGCAAGGATTTTAAAAGGGACGCCGAAGTTGTCTGCTTTCTTCTCGACAGGTAATTCGGCCTATTCGTGTAAACATATAGCTTACAGTCTATGGTGTAAATTCGAAGTTTTATAGTTGTATAGCTAACTATAGCATGGTTGTCCATAACGCTAGAACGACGTCTGGGATACTTTTCCTCGCGTCGATGAAAAATTATTGTCTTGGCAACGTTGTAACAAAAATCTGCTATGACGGATCACAGGCAAAGGGCACTGTAAATTGTAGTTATTTTTCATTGCTTTTGCTTTGTAGCCTAAATGTATCCTAATCTAATAATGCTAGGGTAGCCAATTCCAAGGGTGACGTTCACATCCTGAGGCCTGGCCTGTACTCTTATTAATTGTAGACGTAGCCTACTAATTACTAAATTGTCTGAACGTTTTTCAACATATGAGTGTAGCCTACACCTCAGAATGGGGGAAGGGTCAATTACACTTGTGAAGGTAGACCAGCCAGCCCATTGAGACTGATCAATGAGGGTCAAAGTCATTATCATGCAGAACAATAAAATACGGACAGAACTGCTTTGATTGAACTTTAGTCAATGCATTTACCAAAATACATCTTTCTTCATGGTCATAAAATGAATGTACTTTGTTTGTGGTTTAAGTGAGACATTCTAACATGTACTGCTCTTTTTTGTCCAGCTATGAGCGAGAACTGAGAGCAGTCACATCAACACCAATAAAGGGAAAGCCCTCTAGTAGCCTATTAACTACTCCAGAAGTGTCCAGCATTTCTAGTGGGACAGACAGGTCAGTCACTGCATGAAAACAATTGTTGATTCTGTGATTGTTGTTTAATAATAACTGAAAGTATATTTTTAATAACTTGGTGTTTACCATTTTATGTACTGTCATATGTTGTGAAACGCTCTGCTTATTCATATCAGATGAGCATCTTGGCACAATTGCAGAAGCCCCTGAATTTGAGAACCTTGAACAGAGGTAACCCAGCAATGCTTATAATGTCTATACCCTAACCCTACATGACATTCTCTATTGTATATTTTCATGATATAAGCATTTATATATATTTTTTACAAAGCCTACATGACATGAGCATCGTGGAGGAGGATGTGGATGAAATTCAATGGTCTTGTTATGTGATGCATGTGCATGCCTTCATTGTTCCTTATGTAACCTTGCCTATAACTCAGTCTAGGCAAAATAGCACTATACAGATTAGTAACAATATGTTGAACTATATAAAATGGTGTGTATGTCTAACGACACTGCATGTCTCCCACAGGATCAGCTTTCCAGGAGACTGCAAATTTAGAATGATGGCCCATGTTGCTTCAAAGGCACCATACAAAAAGGAAGGGTTCATGTGTAAAAACCATAATTTCTGTAAATAAATATATTGCAAACAACATTGTTGACCATGTTACTGTCATTTGGTGTTTCAAAATGGTAAATTACCACAGCTCCTTTTTTAATTATAAGTTTGTGGATGTAACGTATAAGAGGTGCAGCATGAACAGTCTCTTATCAATTCTAAAAGTTTTTATTTTCATGAAAGCAAAATATAACGATGTACCGGTGTAAAATAAATTAAATTCAGTTTTAAAAGTAACAGGCAGTACACGAACACTAATACAAAACTATTTACAATAACACAACATTATAGGAAGGTGATCAATTCCAGAGATGTCCCTGAGGGTCAGGGAATTTATCCCTTATCCTACACACACAGCTTGGGATCACTCTTCTATTACCCTGTCCTAGAGACCCATGCTGCCAAAAAATGAAATGTCTGTAGGTAGCATATCTGAACTCTATTGCCATCACCTGGCTCTCTTACATGGCCTAATGCTGTGATGTCCTCCCTGTGAATCTGGAGAGAACCTTCATCTAGGCAGCACTGTATGAAGTGAGGCAGAAGGCTCACACAGGTGGCTGGGTTTTGTCCACAGCATTTTCTCTCCCGATCGGTTGGCATGTCTGCAGTGTGTACAAGTACACCAAGGCATCCCTGGCACAGGTGGGGGGACGACATGTCTGCACTGATGCATCATCAAACACCAGACCTGGCTGCCTCACTAGCAACTGTGTGGTGAGGTTCCTGTGCTCTTGCAGGCTCATTCCATCCACAAGTCTCTGAAGAAATAAGACAAGAAATAAGATCAGATAGGCTTGTTTAGGTAGCAAAGTTAGATTGTTAGAGTAGTAGTAATAGTACTCATTTTTCAAGTGTTCACACAAAATGATGAAGAATACTATGTGTATGGACAATGAAAAGGTGAAAATGTTGTGTAACATTTTCTATAGACCATAACGTAATCATATATGTCGTGATTTCCCTGGCAGACAACTCGCATCATGCAGTTGACTGGCAACAGCTAGAAAGTGCTACATATAAACAATGGAGATACAAATAGGCAGGGAAGCTACACCAAGCGCGTAACTGAAGCGTTCCGTGCACAACGCGTAAAATCAATTTTAGAAGAATGGTCTATTTTTTTCTGGTGTAGTTGCAGCAGACGCAACGCAAACGAACGTGCCTGGTGCAGCTTCCGAGCTAATTTCGGTGTCATTGACATTGATACTGTTCAGAAATATATTAAAAACACAAACCTCCGTTGCTTCTCTCCTTTCTTTGAAGTTCTTCCACTCTCTCCTCGTCATCTTTGAAGAGTCTTACTCTTTGCCTAGGAGGTCTCACCGATCCTCTGCCACCGGCTCTTGGCTTTTCTTTACCTTTCCCTCTTCCTTTACCTTTCCCTCGCACGTCTGACTCTGCTCACTGAGAAAAATAGGCTACGCTGTAAACATTGCCTTTACACTAATCTCGCAGATACAGAATAACGATAGCACTGATAGCTGCTACTGTACTAACATTAGCATGCATTCGTTTTGGAACCTGATAGCTGATGCTAGCAATGAAATAGTAGCCTACCAAAATAACGAAAACGTAAAACTATTATTCACTTTACATAGAGGTCATAACCAACATGTTCACTGGCTATATAACTAAATGCAATGTGTAATTGTTTTCTAAAGTAACCTCATCACTGGAAGGAACACTGGACGAAGTCGTAGTAGGCCTGGAAGCCAACCTTGGCATGAAACGGCCACCGTAGGAGTTAAAATGCGCTCGGAATGGGAGGGGCTAGAAAGTAATATTCAGTTGGTTGTCATATAGAATTTCACCGCTAGATGGGAGAAGTTCTTACACAAGGTAGATTTAACAATATTTGACTTTAATCGGCAAAGTCATAAGTTAAGTACTTGCTGAACTATGAACACCAGTTACAACTTCAATGTGTTTATACATTGTTTGCTCCAGGTATATCCCATCAGTTTGTAATACAGCATTTTTTGATCATTTACAAATTGTTCATTTAAAATATAAAAGACTAAGATGTAACTTCATAATAGCCACCCAAAATTGTGTTTGATGCAGTCATTGCCCATCAATTGATTATAAGATTGACATTTTTAGATAATTTTCAAATTGTTTATTAACATATAAAAGACTAAGATGCAAATTCATAATAGCCATTAAAAAAAAAAAGGTTTGATGCAATCATTTCCCATCAATTAATTATAAAAAGTACATTTTTAGATAGTTTACAAATTATTTACTACCAAATAAAAGACTACGACCCAACTTTATCATAGCCATCTGAAAAACAAATATTGTAATTGTTTTCTAACTAACTGTTAATCAATAGAACATCATTTATAGTTCAATAGTTAATCAACCTATGTAATATGCATAGGCGTTGTGTATATGGCTATGTAAAGGCCTACAATCAACATTATAATCATTAACAATAACTCAATATATCATTATTAATAATACGATATTTGCAATAATAATGTAGCTTATTAATATAAAATAAATTGAAATCAAGCTATCACTAAACGGATATTTTTTAGTATGTTATATATAAATAAATTGTTTATTTTTTCATAAGCTGATAATAAAGTATTTGTAAGTTATGTATTTAGTAATCATTGATTGTTATCTACAAATTATTAAAGCTACCTTGTGTAAGAACTTCTCCCATCTAGCGGTGAAATTCTATATGACAACCAACTGAATATTACTTTCTAGCCCCTCCCATTCCGAGCGCATTTTAACTCCTACGCTGGCCGTTTCATGCCAAGGTTGGCTTCCAGGCCTACTACGACTTCGTCCAGTGTTCCTTCCAGTGATGAGGTTACTTTAGAAAACAATTACACATTGCATTTAGTTATATAGCCAGTGAACATGTTGGTTATGACCTCTATGTAAAGTGAATAATAGTTTTACGTTTTCGTTATTTTGGTAGGCTACTATTTCATTGCTAGCATCAGCTATCAGGTTCCAAAACGAATGCATGCTAATGTTAGTACAGTAGCAGCTATCAGTGCTATCGTTATTCTGTATCTGCGAGATTAGTGTAAAGGCAATGTTTACAGCGTAGCCTATTTTTCTCAGTGAGCAGAGTCAGACGTGCGAGGGAAAGGTAAAGGAAGAGGGAAAGGTAAAGAAAAGCCAAGAGCCGGTGGCAGAGGATCGGTGAGACCTCCTAGGCAAAGAGTAAGACTCTTCAAAGATGACGAGGAGAGAGTGGAAGAACTTCAAAGAAAGGAGAGAAGCAACGGAGGTTTGTGTTTTTAATATATTTCTGAACAGTATCAATGTCAATGACACCGAAATTAGCTCGGAAGCTGCACCAGGCACGTTCGTTTGCGTTGCGTCTGCTGCAACTACACCAGAAAAAAATAGACCATTCTTCTAAAATTGATTTTACGCGTTGTGCACGGAACGCTTCAGTTACGCGCTTGGTGTAGCTTCCCTGCCTATTTGTATCTCCATTGTTTATATGTAGCACTTTCTAGCTGTTGCCAGTCAACTGCATGATGCGAGTTGTCTGCCAGGGAAATCACGACATATATGATTACGTTATGGTCTATAGAAAATGTTACACAACATTTTCACCTTTTCATTGTCCATACACATAGTATTCTTCATCATTTTGTGTGAACACTTGAAAAATGAGTACTATTACTACTACTCTAACAATCTAACTTTGCTACCTAAACAAGCCTATCTGATCTTATTTCTTGTCTTATTTCTTCAGAGACTTGTGGATGGAATGAGCCTGCAAGAGCACAGGAACCTCACCACACAGTTGCTAGTGAGGCAGCCAGGTCTGGTGTTTGATGATGCATCAGTGCAGACATGTCGTCCCCCCACCTGTGCCAGGGATGCCTTGGTGTACTTGTACACACTGCAGACATGCCAACCGATCGGGAGAGAAAATGCTGTGGACAAAACCCAGCCACCTGTGTGAGCCTTCTGCCTCACTTCATACAGTGCTGCCTAGATGAAGGTTCTCTCCAGATTCACAGGGAGGACATCACAGCATTAGGCCATGTAAGAGAGCCAGGTGATGGCAATAGAGTTCAGATATGCTACCTACAGACATTTCATTTTTTGGCAGCATGGGTCTCTAGGACAGGGTAATAGAAGAGTGATCCCAAGCTGTGTGTGTAGGATAAGGGATAAATTCCCTGACCCTCAGGGACATCTCTGGAATTGATCACCTTCCTATAATGTTGTGTTATTGTAAATAGTTTTGTATTAGTGTTCGTGTACTGCCTGTTACTTTTAAAACTGAATTTAATTTATTTTACACCGGTACATCGTTATATTTTGCTTTCATGAAAATAAAAACTTTTAGAATTGATAAGAGACTGTTCATGCTGCACCTCTTATACGTTACATCCACAAACTTATAATTAAAAAAGGAGCTGTGGTAATTTACCATTTTGAAACACCAAATGACAGTAACATGGTCAACAATGTTGTTTGCAATATATTTATTTACAGAAATTATGGTTTTTACACATGAACCCTTCCTTTTTGTATGGTGCCTTTGAAGCAACATGGGCCATCATTCTAAATTTGCAGTCTCCTGGAAAGCTGATCCTGTGGGAGACATGCAGTGTCGTTAGACATACACACCATTTTATATAGTTCAACATATTGTTACTAATCTGTATAGTGCTATTTTGCCTAGACTGAGTTATAGGCAAGGTTACATAAGGAACAATGAAGGCATGCACATGCATCACATAACAAGACCATTGAATTTCATCCACATCCTCCTCCACGATGCTCATGTCATGTAGGCTTTGTAAAAAATATATATAAATGCTTATATCATGAAAATATACAATAGAGAATGTCATGTAGGGTTAGGGTATAGACATTATAAGCATTGCTGGGTTACCTCTGTTCAAGGTTCTCAAATTCAGGGGCTTCTGCAATTGTGCCAAGATGCTCATCTGATATGAATAAGCAGAGCGTTTCACAACATATGACAGTACATAAAATGGTAAACACCAAGTTATTAAAAATATACTTTCAGTTATTATTAAACAACAATCACAGAATCAACAATTGTTTTCATGCAGTGACTGACCTGTCTGTCCCACTAGAAATGCTGGACACTTCTGGAGTAGTTAATAGGCTACTAGAGGGCTTTCCCTTTATTGGTGTTGATGTGACTGCTCTCAGTTCTCGCTCATAGCTGGACAAAAAAGAGCAGTACATGTTAGAATGTCTCACTTAAACCACAAACAAAGTACATTCATTTTATGACCATGAAGAAAGATGTATTTTGGTAAATGCATTGACTAAAGTTCAATCAAAGCAGTTCTGTCCGTATTTTATTGTTCTGCATGATAATGACTTTGACCCTCATTGATCAGTCTCAATGGGCTGGCTGGTCTACCTTCACAAGTGTAATTGACCCTTCCCCCATTCTGAGGTGTAGGCTACACTCATATGTTGAAAAACGTTCAGACAATTTAGTAATTAGTAGGCTACGTCTACAATTAATAAGAGTACAGGCCAGGCCTCAGGATGTGAACGTCACCCTTGGAATTGGCTACCCTAGCATTATTAGATTAGGATACATTTAGGCTACAAAGCAAAAGCAATGAAAAATAACTACAATTTACAGTGCCCTTTGCCTGTGATCCGTCATAGCAGATTTTTGTTACAACGTTGCCAAGACAATAATTTTTCATCGACGCGAGGAAAAGTATCCCAGACGTCGTTCTAGCGTTATGGACAACCATGCTATAGTTAGCTATACAACTATAAAACTTCGAATTTACACCATAGACTGTAAGCTATATGTTTACACGAATAGGCCGAATTACCTGTCGAGAAGAAAGCAGACAACTTCGGCGTCCCTTTTAAAATCCTTGCTCCTCACGAGCTCTTTCCATCTTAGAAAATCCACTCCAATATTGACTTTGGTCTGTTGTTTTTCCGGTCGCGATGTCGTTTTAATTCTCTTTTTCGCTTCCTTGGCGACTCCTTTTCATGTCCTCGAGAATAGGTGTAATCCTCCATCTTCAACAGACTTTCAAATCTGCCGGCTGTCGCTAGTAGACTAATCAGGCAATGAGTGTTGCCTACAAGCGCGAAAGGCGGAGCTGAATTTCCAGGAATGTCCCTCGTTGGCGAATGTATTTTAAAGATGGAGGCGCAACATGGATTCAGCCATTCGCGCGACTCGCGCGTATGTATTTGGAATAGCAGATTCTACACTTACGAGAATACTTTGATTAGTAGGTGGAAATAATTACACATGAATGAGCACATATTTTTGAAAGAACAAATGGGTTTTTGCTAAGAATTAACTCAAAAAAGTACACAATGTAGCTTTAAATGACAATAGTGATAATGAAAACAATAACACTTTACATACACTGCAATTACAGATGCTTAACACATTGTAAAGCATTGTCACACATCACAATATGCTTTAATATCAAGAGATATTTATTGAAATCAAAACTTCTGATCCATCAGAGTAGGGCAATAAGCAGATAAAAATCAAACAAAAAACATAATAGCTTAAAAGGCTATCAATCCTTCATTGCAACACCACAGCGTAAACAAAACAGGGTGGTGGGGCGAGGGGCACTTACTTCTGCTGCCTCTTCAGACAATCAGACAGTAAACATGAACACAACATGAATGAACACTGCTTAAACATAAGAGGGTTGTTGGCGGGGGGCTTACTTCGGCTCCCTCTTAATGTAGGGTATGAGATTGCCCTCATTTTTGAGTTTAGCTATCTTAGCTCTGACCTGTGTATCATTCTCAATAAGGTCTTCACATTTACTTAGAAAATCAGAAATTTTTCCTCTTTTGTTGTAGCCTGCCAAAAGCTCCTCAAATTTTTCTGGTGAAGCTATAGCCAACTCTGGGATAGCTGCTTTTGATCGAACTGTCAGCTCTGTAACACCAGGAATGGTACACGCAAGTTTTTTTCCACGGTTGTAAGCCCGCAGAACCTTCTTGTATCTTGCAACGATGTCTTTTGGACTGGAAGCTGCATCAGTAAGAAATAAAACAAATAGAGATTAACTGGACTGTGAGATGAGACAAAATATTGTTGACATTAACATGCATCACCCATAACTTGACCATGCCTAGGCTGGTTAAGAGTATTTTGGGTATTGGATATTTCAAAGTGGTAATATGGTGGCAGCATGGAGGGGAGTGTCTCCAGGACGCTGGTTTCACTGTTAAGCCTTCATGAAGTGTCGTGGGCTTAACTTAACGAAACATCGGTGAATGAGGGTGCCCACTTGATAACCCCAATGACATGCCACATACTATATACTGCTGTTGGATGGGCCATTTGTCTTGTGTTTGTGACCATTTGTTGGTGGATTTGTGGGTAGCGTGCTTTTTAAAGTTAATTTTGAGTAGGGGCTTCTGAATGTGTTTTTACCTTGGATTTTGGCACAATGGATTTTAACTTTAATCCTGTGTATTAATGTAATTGTTTTTGTAAACAGGAGCCCTCCCTTATGACTCACCTCTTTGTCCAAATTCAGGTTTTGCGGACTTCTGTTCCTTCTTGTGCTTTTTGCGATGCCTTGCTTTTGCCGACTTCTTTTCCTTCCGATGCCTTTTGTCTTTCCTTGTATGCTTTTTTTTGTAACGCCTTTTCTTATTACTTTCATCGTCTGATGACAATGAAGAATTGGAGGAAGAAGAGGAAGATAAAAGACTCAGATGATGACTCAGATGAAGTGGTGTGGTCAGAAGTTGTGGTATGGCATATCTTGTCTGAAAAGAAACAATAAGAAAAGGGGACGGGAAAGTTTAATCAAGTGAAGTTTAAGTGAGAAGCTTCAGTACTCACATAAATTTTGTCAGGTACAAAGGTGTATGTGTGTCCATCCTCAATACCAACATGGTGACAACATGAAAAAAAAGTTATACTTGATATTTGATATTATCGATGGAGTCTTCAAACAGCTCTACTGTGTAAGGGTTAATGTATAGAATGCCAGTCATTATCGAAAAAATAAGCCCCGACAGAGCGACCCGGACCCCACTTATTATACGGCTACCTACCAACATAAGAGAAGACACTTCACCTGATGGGTCTTTAAATGTATTTTTTACTGTTTTCATTGGCAAATGATGAGAAACAAATTTCACCAAACTCACTGAACTTGAATACAACATTCTTTAGAACGCAGCTGAACAACTGTCTGTAGTGAATCAGTGGCAAAAAGGCCACTATCCTTGACAGCGGTCAATTATGCTTAGCATAAAGAATTGACAGCCGAACGTGAATGGAGCGTTCTACTTACATTGTGAAGAGCCGTATAATAAAATGTTTTAATCCAAGTGGTGTTTGTTGTTAAAGTGCGTATGTCAGGTTAAAAAACATTTTTGACAAATGAAGGGACATGAAGCAAGATAGTAGTGAGTACTGATTTTTCTTGAAAAATCAACTTTAAATACAATAGAACAATATTTACAGTTATTTTTATAACTGAATTTATGAACATTCATCTGTCTATGTATCTATTTCTTCATTATTGTATTTGGGTGAAGGGAGAAGTATAATTCAGATGTTTTTTGTTTTCACAGTGCAGGATTGTATGTTTATGAAGCACATTTGAAAAAAAATATTGACTGTTACCACATACAGTGGGTCCCATTCAGAAGTGGCCACTTCTTTCGCACTTTCTGTGATTCATGCAGCTGTGTGAAATGTATTAAAACTTATCGCCACAAGGTGGCAGTTTAAGTCCACTGTAGCATTTGTAAACAGGGCAGTGGAGTGCAGTGAGATACTGTAAGCAGAACGAAACTGAAGATCACCTCGTTGAAGTTATACAGTAGACTAGGCTAAATCTGCGCACTGTTTTTGTTGCAGATGATTTTGAAAAGAGTGGTTTGAACAGATGAAACGGAGGTTGACGAAGATGAAATGGAAGACTCATGCCGTGTCACAGCCTACCTCAGACAATACGTTGTAAGTGGTATGACAAATATTTCCTAAGACCCCCCCACCCCCCCCGATTTTGAAACCTGGCTGATCAGAGTGATTTGGATTTGATGAGAGATCTGTACTTGAACCACTCGCAGACTGAAAAATATGTGAAAGTATCCCAATCCGTGAATTGGTGAAACACACTGAGCACACAGTGAGGTGAAGCACTCACTAATCCCGGCAGTGAGCTGCCTGCAACAACAGCGGCGCTCGGGGAACAGTGAGGGGTTAGGTGCCTGCTCAAGGGCACTTCAGCCGTGCCTACTGGTCGGGACTCAAACCGGCCAAGTCCGAAGCGCTAACCAGGCTAGCATTGTATAACAAACAAACTACTACTAAAAGTATTTTCTGATATTGTCTTTTAATTCTTACAGGTTCTTTAGAGACATTGAAAGACCTGGTGGTCCTCTGGACGGGACACCTTCAAAGAAGCTATGGATGCAACGCTGAAATAAAGCAATTATGGTTTTGGCTTGATCTAGTGTTGTTTTCTGCAAGTTCAATGCAGTATAGTCAACAATTTCAGTGTTTCAGACGGTGACCAGAGTTCCATTTGTTCAATGAATAAACTATGCAATGAGAAACTGTATGCCGATTTTTCCTAGTTGTATATTTAACTACAATGTGTGCACCATATGCAGTAGCCAGAAAAGTTGTGATTTTGTTTCTCAGCTGCCACAAGGCACCTACCTGTATCCCCAACTTGCTCTGAGAAACTGGCTCTGGTAAGAATTGATGTCTAAGTTGCTTTGGATAAAAACGTAAGCCTAATGAATACAATTATTTATTAAACTTCACATATCCCAGCATTAGGGAATAATATTTAAAAATGCAATTTTAAATTTTCAGACAGGACAGGGGAGAAGTCTACAATAATGGTGTTCAAAGACTAGAATACAATAGACCTAAGAAACATTTTAAAGAACAAATATAGGAGGGAAGGAGATGTATTTTCTATTCAGTGGTAGGCTACATGTTCTCCATGCTGATGTAGAGAATGGTCCAGTGATCCAGTGGAGTGATCTTGAAGGCCCTTGATAAGAGATATTACATCAGTGTTTCTCAAAGTTTTTCAGAACAAGGACCACTTAACCAATAAATAAAAAAACCTCACAGACCACCTAGCTAAACAAAAAAATAGTAGGCCTACTCATTGAACCACCTTGCTTATTGTCAGGATTCATGATTTAAACTGGCATAGCTTACATAGGCAGTGTTACAGAACTGTTTGGATTTACATAAAAGTTGTTCAACATCGCAAACAAATCATCTATAGGCCTATTATATTTTAGCATGCCTGCTCGCGAACCACACTTTGAGAAACACTGGCTACATGAATAGACAAAAACAACGATGCATATTTACATGCACACTGAAACACTATGTAGAAAGAGAGCATTCTGGAAAAGCATGATTGTATTTGTAGTAGTTTATCTGCACAGGTACAGTTGACAAATTATCAAAGTTAACGAACCATCAGAAATGTAAAACGATGACTGTAATTAACATAGCTTAAGTCGCCCATTTGAAATGTAAATAAATTGATAACTTAACTACGGAAGCTTATTGCTGCCACACTAAAAGAAATAAAAAGTCTCAGTATTATGTAATTACGTGAAAAGTTTCTTGTTATAACAATATCTTTTTCATGTTTTAACAAGATATTTATCACGTTATTACATGAAATTATCATGTTATTTCATGATACTGATATGTTCACGTTATAACATGAAAATATCATGTTATTTCAAGATATGATATTTTTACGTTTTAACAAGATATTTATCACGTTATTACATGAAATTATCACGTTATTTCATGATACTGATATGATACTGATATTTTCACCCTTCCCCACAGCCTTAGAAATGACAGCGATGACCTGACATGCAGGCTACCGAGCCAGAGCGGTCTATACATTCACCCACATTGCGTGAAGATTTGCATATTTATCAAAGCCCTTTCTCCCTCTTGCGTCAAGTTAGCGAAAGTTTTATTTATTGTGTTGATAAGAAGATAAAGCAGAACTATGAGGCTGTGTGAGCCATACAGTCTATGGTGTGAGCAGGCTATCCTGCACAGAACCTCTCTATCGGCCTCCTTTTCAGCAGCTCTCTGCCGATACACACACATCCCTCTTCGCTGCTCCTCAGTCAGCTGGGAATTGACCACACACACAGCCTACACACTCATACACACATGCACAAAAACAAACACTCATCAAGCAGCACTGTAATAGCAGTCAGGGTGCAAGTTCATAGACACGACTAGTTATCATTTATGCCAGCCATGAGCTCTCGTGGCCTTGTTTCGTTTAGTTTTGTTATTTTGAAATAACGTGATAATTTCATGTAAAAACGTGATAAATATCTTGTAAAAACGTGAAAAAATCCTATCTTGAAATAACATGATATTTTCATGTTATAACGTGAAAATATCATTATCATGAAATAACGTGATAATTTCATGTAATAACGTGATACATATCTTGTTAAAACATGAAAATCATATTGTTATAACAAGAAACTTTTCACGTAATTACATAATACTGAACCTTTTTATTTCTTTTAGTGTGGCAGCAATAAGCTTCCGTACTTAACTACCTAGGAACAGCCAGAAAGATAACTGCCGATAGAGAGGGGAAACATTTTGTTAACTACTTGCCCCGTGTATCAGGTACACTGGCTGTATTAACCATCAATGTACCTCAAGGAATATGAAACTAGCACCGGAGCCCGTTCCTTTCTCTGCTAGCGTGCTCCAAGCGTAGACTCCAAGTTTGGTTGCACCCACACAACTAGCCATGACAACGGCGCTGCTCCTGCTCTGTGATTGGTTAGTGAACTGAGATTCATGGTTGGCTAGCCAAACCTGAGGATCGCCATTGGCTATTCAACAGGAAGCGCCAGAACAGTCTCAAAAGTATTGTGTACTTGTAGAAAATACTTGTGCGAGCAGCAGAGATTTGTAATGGCAGAATAGTTTCGTAATTGAAAGACAGCAACTGTGGAATATTTAATACCTGTGGGATATATTTGTAAGTGAACGACATATGAGTAATGCTTAAAATTGTTCGTGTTATTTTTTTGTTAAATCACAAATCATTTTTACAGTTACAAATCCTGTTACACACACACACAATACATATGAGACACTTCTCATCCCTAAGGTGGTGCAAAAGTCTGTACACCTGTAGAAAAGATTTGTAACTGTAGAGCAGCTTTTTGTGCGTAGAATATTGATGTGTAATTGTAGAATATATTTGTAATTGTAAAATATTTTTAACTGTAGGATGATTTGTAGCTGTAAAACCGATCCGTACCCCTAGAATAGATTTGTAAGTGTAGGGCATATTTGTGATATTGACAATTACTTGTACAGATCATTTTTACAGTTACAAATAGTTTCTACAGTTTCAAAACGTGATACACACGTACAAAACTTTTGAGTCTAATATTCTTCCATAGCTTCACAGCCACCAATGCACTTCTGGCGCGTATTTTTTGGCGCAAACTGGAACACAGTAGCATATTTCCTTATGGAATCAAGATGCCTGGTTTAGCAAGGGAGCTCAGCTGCGGCAACTAATTGAAGTAAGAAGTAAAAAGAATTTAAAGAAGCTTATAAAATGGTTGCAGAGGAGAAGACTGATAAAAAAAAGATGAAATGCAACTTTTGCCACCATACAATGAAAATTGAACAGAAGTGTCGTGGTGTGGATAAATGTGAATGGTAAGTTGTCTTTTTATCCATAGGCTATATTTATCACAGATAGATAGGCCTACATCTTGAATGAAAACCACTTATATGCTTGAATTTCCTCTTGAGGATCAATAAAGTATCTATCTATCTATCTATCTATCTATCTATCTATATTTTCTATATACTTAGGCGACTGCCATTTTTTTTCTCATTTGATATTTTGTAGGCTACCAGGCTATGTAGGCATATCGGCCTAGGCTAGAAGACTCATTTCTAATTATCTGAAAAGCCTATACGATTTATATTTATTGGGGAAACATGTATAAGCCTAGGATACTATGAATTGAGATCAAACGAATAACTTTAAGTTTGATTTCATTGCTTGTGTTTTTTGTCCACAGGGTATCGACGTCGGGTCAACGTCGGGCCAAGCACAAAGGCATAGTCAGGAAATCCATCCGACACCAGACAATCTTCAGCAAATCCAAGATGTGCCTTTTCAGCTGGATGAGGTTCTTATACAGGTATGGACATAGACTACTACAGTAACAGTAGGTATATGTAGGCCAATTAGATTTTTAATGTTGCTTAAGCAGGGCCTATACCCATAACAAGGCTTAAATATCAGATAGTCTTTTGGTATAACCTTTGGATGGACAATTAGGCACTTTTAAGTTCATCTTGAACATTCTAATCACAATAGGCATTTCTCACAAAACGACCGATGGCCCAAAAAGTCTTCAGAGCAGGGACTGGCTCTTCCGGTTCCTGCACCTATAGGCGCTACACACCAACCCGATATGACTGACGGATGCCGGCGGTGGTAGCTTTTCTGCCGATTACACATGTTGAATCGGCACAAAAGCTATCGCCGTCGGCACCTGGCAGCCAATGTTGGGTTGGTGTGTAGCGCCCTTAAACATTGGAAGCTCGAGTACACTGCTCTGAAGACTTTTTGGGCCATCGGTCGTTTTGTGAGAAAGGCCTATAGACAAGTAGGCTAAATTATAAATTCAGATGTAAAAAGTTACCATGAATCATTATGTTTAATCATTTAGAGCGTACCATTTGCCAAGGTGAAGTGAAATGTGATCACATATCTAAAAAAAAAATAAAGTAGGCTATTCTAAGATTTTTCCTGTGGGAAAATAACATGGGGATTTTGAATTATCGCATCTTTTAAACTCTCGCGGGGATGAAAAAGTCTGAAATCCAGACGTTTTCCTGAACACACTTTTGTCCTCTGCCTTCGAGTGGATACTGTGATCTCCGGTACGTGAAGGCGGCACACTTAGATTATTGCTACTCCAGAGCTAACTTGCAATGCAACTTGCCATAGGTAGTTAGCTTCAATTAACAACCGGATCTCCTTATATGGGCAAAGATGGCCGTTTTGGTTCTTTTTTGTAGGCAAACTTCAGAGGTCTATTGAGTCTGCCTGTCTGTCTCTATCAATAATCTATCTGTACTAGATATTTCCATCTAGTTACCTGCACTCTCTTCCATATCTACCCGACTATCATCTATCCCTGTACCTATGTCTATTCATCCACCCACATCTGTCTATGTCTTCACTTTCTCCCCTTTTCACTCTCTGTTTGTCTTACTTCTCTCTCATTCTACCTTCCTCTTTCTCTCCTTGATGCATATTTCATGTGCCCTAATTAGGTGCAGTGTTTCCCACAGAATTGGATTCAATTTGTGGCGGTAGCTGACTTGGACAACGGGGGGCATAAGCGGAGGGAGCGTCAATGCTAACGTTTTGACAAGCACTTTGCCTACCTTGTTCATCTGAAATAACTCCTCTAGTTTTGCTGCCTCCATCCTTTGCTACCTCCACCCTTTCATTGTTTCCAAAAAACGTTTTATATCCATGATAGCCTTGAAGTCTTGAGTTAGTGAATTAGCTTAACATGTGTGTTGATAACAGGCAATCATAGCAAAAGAAAGTAGCCTTGCCCACAACTTCTGTAATTGCTGCGTGCGTTTGTTAGGCTATTATTCCCTCTCCTGCTCAAACAAAAGGTGCGTACATTAAAGTTGATTTTGACAACGTGTTTACACATTTTAAAGAAAATTGTAAATAGCCTATTGTCGAGCAGTTAATGGGATACTGCACAATTGTGAAGCAGTTGGGAAGTTATGGTGGGCTAACTTTGTGTGAACACACACAGGGGAAATTGTCTCTCGTTGAGTTGCCTGATGGTACGCACAGTGCGTACGGCCGTAGGCCTACACCTGCAGGCGCGCCTGATCATACTAAGCTGTCCCGATGCACAGACTAAACGGTAGGCTAGGTCATCAGGACATAAACAATGCCTCAGCCTCTAATAAGCACAATATGAAGTGGACTAAATAAAAACATGATGTTGGGATAAACACCGACAGTATAGGGGCCCACTAAAGATCGTCGCACCCCCTATAGTGAACCATTAGCTCCGCCCCTGACGGGGGGGTTGGGGGGGGCATCGTCTTGGTAGTGTATAGGTCTAATTGAGTGCCTGTCACAAGACGTTCGTGAGGGAACCCTTGCAAATTGCAATTGTAACACAGTTTAAAGGCTGCTGATGTGTGGATGCAATTCATAACGTTTTCTAAATAGCTAAAATAAAGGTTCGTACTTCTCCTTGGGACAAGCACTTTTGAATTTTGGAAAACACTTTTCCACTTCCATTTACATCGGGATTTTGCAAACATTCAGAGTCAATAAAATGAGCCCTTCAACGAATTGACAAGCAGCTGTAAGTAGGCTAAGCATGCTAAATTCGACATCCAAACAGTAGCCTATTCTAACGTTAGCTTTGAGATACTGCTTGATTGCATAACTTAACTTAGTTTAGTCTCTTCAATGTAGCCTCTGTTGTGATAAGATCTTAGCAGAGTTAACTTCAATGCAGCAGTTTTGAACAAATTTTCGCAGGATGGTCACGATGCTAAGCGGATTTAATAGCAATTTAGCCAGACGTCTTCTATGCAATGCTTCTATGTGGCAACAACAATCCTTCAACAATCGTGAATATTTTGCTAAATGGCTACGAGAGAGAGCGGGGCGGGGCAAGGAAAGGCTGCGTGCGTAAAAAGCGCAGCTCAATGGCAATGCAAGGATTTTATCTTATATTTAATTTAAATTAAATTACATTAAATTAAACATAAAATATTTATATGTGGCGGCCGATTTTTATTGTGTGGCGCCCCGCCACAGATTAGTCAATCTATGGGAAACACTGAGGTGTCTGCTCACTGTTTATTATGCATTTTTTCACCATTACTATAATATTGTGTATTATCAGGTTTGCACAAGGCCTACGGTTAAGACAAGTTGACATGATAACTGATGACATTGCCGCAAGTTCAGCAACACTGACAAGAATGGCCAAACTTTTGAGAAATGTCTGTGTTGAGGCTGTGGAACGAATGCGAAGGAAGAGAGGACAGAGGCTGGGAGGTCGAAGAGAGTTTGTGGCGATAGATGAAAGCCACTTCAGGCACAAAAGAAAAGTAAATGCAAACACATAATGTATTTTTCTTCTTTTTCTTATTCCTAATCATCTTCCTCTTTCTCCTATTTTTATTACCAAAGAGTAAAATAATGCTTAAACATAATTTGTAATATCCATGTGTGCTTTTTTGACAGTATGGACGTGGCCGGATAACAGGTGGCTGGAAAAGAAAAAAGTGGGTGTTTGGGATGCTCGGTGTGAAGCACTCAAGACGTCGACCTATTCTACGTTTAGTGCCAAAAAGGACAAGACAAGAGCTGGTACCTCTCATCGTCCACCATATTAGAAGAGGGACTAAGTGACGAATGGCGAGCCTACCGCCAAGTACTGCCTGCACTGGGGTATGATCATTACACAGTGAACCACTCAGCACATCGAGAGGGCTTGGCGGAGTTATAAGAAGATCATCTCAAGATGCAGGGGGAATCGGACAGAGGACTTGTTAACAGATCACCTTACACTAATTGAGTGGAATGAATGGCTAGCCAAAAAACATCGCAATGGCCCACTGGGTCGCCTACTCCACGACATTGCCAAGAAATATAAATAGAAGTTGTTTTGATGTGTTGTTTTCCATTATCAAATTTGTTTTGTCAACTTTCATAACTTACCGTTTTGGTGAAACTTCAAATAAACATTATGTTCATAGATGGTTTGCACTCCAGTTATTGATTATGAGATTGACATTTTTAGATAATTTACAAATTGTTTATTAACATATAAAAGACTAAGATGCAACTTCATAATAGCCATTAAAAAAAGGTTTGATGCAATAATTTCCCATCAATTAATTAAAAAATGTAAATTTTTTGAGTTTACAAATGATTTACTACCAAATAAAAGACTACGACCCAACTTTATCATAGCCATCTGAAAAACAAATTTGTAACAAATTTGTAATTGTTTTTCTAACTAACTGTTAATCAATAGAACATCATTTATAGTTCAATAGTTAATCAACCTATGTAATTGTAATTGAAATCAAGCTATCACTAAACTAATATTTTTTAGTATGTTATATATAAATAAATTGTTTATTTTTTCATAAGCTGATAATATAGTATTTGTAAGTTATGTATTTAGTAATCATTGATTGTTATCTACAAATGATTAAGTTATGATTATTAAGTGATTAAATATTTTATTATAGTTGCAAAATAAAGCATCAATTAACCATTTATAACGGATGGTTATTATAAAGTGCTACCAACGTGTCTAAGGCCACCGACGCACATTTCTGCTTCATATCAGAATCACATTGCAAGTCAATTATCTTGAGTTGGATGTCAGCGGGCATATCAGAAGCCTTGACTGTAAATGGTGAGCGAAAAAAGGCAAATTCGTTCTCAAGTTCACTGAAGACCTGAAAATTAATCTCCGCTTGAACTCCTGCAGCAATTCTTTTATCTTGTCTTTGTATTGATCCAAGTCAGCATTATGTCTGGTCGCACGCATAGCTGTGAGACATGGGAAATGAGAGGTGTCACCGTTAGATAGCTGTGTTTCCCAGAGTGACAGTTTTCACTTGAATGCGCCCATGCTATCGTAAAACTGAGTAACAACTTTTTTTTGTTTTGGCTGCCCCTAGCGGCAAGGGCGTAGGTTTGGTCTCAGCTTTGGTGGGGACACATCCCCAACTCCTGCTGTCACGATACCAACATTATTGTTTCAAAACTAATATTTGGTTTGGGGGCCCCCACCACCTTGACGACATCAGTAATGAATATTGTGTCATTCACATCATTGGCAATCATAGAATGTGATTGACCCTCCACACACACACACACACACACACACACACACACACACACACACACACAGAAAGTAATGGTTGTCATAGATTTCTATAAACTTTATATACTGTATATTGTTAATTATTTATAGCATTTTATGATCTGCATAATTAGTAATAGCTAAACATATTTGGTAATTTGAGTACATCATATTGATATTTAAATTATTAGTGTACACTTGCCTTCAATATCATCACATTTATGGTGTGCAAGTCTAATTGTGTGTCACTTTAAGGAGAACGTGAATGCAATTAGCTTTCAGACTTGATATGTGTAGTGAGCTAAGCTACCAGCTACTCTGCAATAAATTCAGCTTCACTACACAGAAGCTACCACCCATACAAATGTAGCAAGCTAAGTTACAAACTGTCAAAAGTAGCTTGATAAGCTACATTAGTAGCTACTTTCAGTTACAGTTTTTCTCAGTCGCTTTGGTGCTTTTCTCAGTCCAGAATGAAAATTCTCACAACTATTAGTTCAACCTCCACAACATTTAGTCATTTGTGCACATCATAGTAGCAATTTCTCCTTCCTCTGAACAAATTGCAAATGTTTTTGAACATGTATCAGTTGCTTTGTCATGTCAGTCAAAATTAACTATACTTATGCTGAATAGTCGTTCCCAATAAAACTAATAGTCTTCATTTTATTGCTTGAGTCATTACATACAAAATTGGTGAACTAGTTATCAAATTCTGTCACAATGCTGTAGAATTGCAAAGAGCATAAAACAGTGAAACGTACATATTCAGTGTCGCAACACAGTCTCATCCCTAGTCGTCGCATATTGAGGCTTGGTCACTGACCCCTGTCGTCAACAGTTGAAGCAGAAGGTAGGCCTACCCCCATTGCGTCGCTCCTGAACGAAGGCCGCCCCAGACCTGAACGTAAATCCCTCGTCATTGTTTTTTAACGCATAGGGCTGTCTAATAGACTTGAATGTAAAACCTTCACCGTCGCATTCTGACACTGGGGTCAAGGAACAAGAGATGTGCGTGCGATTGAGATTTACGGTTTTGAAGCAGTCAACCAACTCGTGCTGGAAAATTTTGGTTGGCGTTGATGAAAAATAACTTGGATACTAGATACTGGCTACTGCCGTTTGGTCATTTACCCCTGACGTCCTTAAGTCGACGTTGAGGGTAAGCTACCCTCTTCGTCGCTTGACGCCGTAGAAGGTCATCCGATATATTTGAATGCAAATCCTTCATCTTTGTATTGACGAAAGGGGGTTAGCCATCCAGCGGTTTGCCTGCGCTGAAAACTATGGTGTCAGGCGATTGTTTTTGTTCTGCAAATGTGTATTTTGCAGTAGCGTGTGTGCTGCTTTTACAATCATTGACCGGTGACCATACATTTTCGTAGTCGTTGGGCAACCAAACCAACTAGCGAACAGAGGGTGTCCCTGAGAGCGATTACGTTACATGAAGCGCTTTCAGACATACGTGTAAGACCGGAGGTTCTGCCGATGTTAAACGGTGGGGCCGTATATCTGAACGACATAACCAGTCATATGGAAGTCCGAATTTAGCCGGTTGTGCTACTACTCCCCCCTAGTATTTCCTCCGGACATTATGTAAATGTGCTGTGTCTGAACGAGGCGTAGAACATGAGGTTAAAATTCACACCTAGTGAGAGGGCGTGTTGGTGACGTTTCTTTTGTGCGTCCATGTGGTTAGATCTGACTTAAATGCCAGTGTTATGATGGAGTGGCATAGTGCTGTCCAGAAAATCTCCGACGTGGAAAGATGCAGACAGCTACGGTCCATGAGGGCATACAACATTTTGATAGAACACATGAAGGGAACGGCACGTTGTAGCCTACAACTGCATGGCAAGGCCAAACGAATTCAAAAGACTGAATCATAAGCAGAAGGCGCTGAAAAGGCAGTAGCCTACAGCGACGTCGTTGACGACAATAACAGGAGTATTTAATAAATTGTTAGACAACACGGTTTTCTGTTCATTGATAGCCTTCTCATGACCTCAGAGCTGAGCTCGCTGATATTTGTTGAGCATAAATATGGCTAGAGAAAATAAAAACGAAGAAAACGCAACTTTGTTCCAAGCTCCTTAGGGACCGTTCGTTATTTATAAACGGGGTCACCGGAGGGATTTTGAGTGCTTCAATCAAAAGTAGTGTTGACGAACTGACCGAAGTGTCGGTTAAATAACCCGGTTCGTGTCACTGAGCCGGGAGAATCGAGTGCCAAACGTCAAAAACCGACTCAGTGTTCCTAACATCCATTTTCACATACAGAGCAACACTGGCTTGATTGGCTGTGCTCGAGTGTTTTCGTCGCTACTCTTTCATCGTATCGCGTATTAGCGCCTCTACTGGAGTGGTAGTATAATCAGTCAAACTATGATGAGCCTGTATGGCTCTGGGCCTCATAACCGTGGCTGTCAAACGAGTCAAACAGTTCGCTAGGTTCTCCGGGCCTCGTAACCGTGGCTGCCACACGAGTCAAACAGTTCTCGGCAAGTTGTAATCATCCGATCACATAAGCCTTTCTAGTACAAACTAGATGCTTATGTTCATGGACATTTTTTTTTCGATGGGAAAGTATTATATCACATACCTACAAATACACATAGGCCTAATGTTATCTTAGTAGCCTAGTCATGTTAAATAAATGCTTAGAAGTGAATGACTGTAGGCTGCAGGCGGTCACGAGGAAACAGAATGAGACCGAATGTAACCGTGCAACAACCGCTGTACCCTTTATCTGGTTCTCGGCAAGTTTGATTCATACCAGCCTTGTTAGTGCATCGTAGCCTAGATTATTTATTCATGGCAATTCACACATCGATGGGGAAGTAGGCCTACATCTCATATTAGCCTACACGTCATATTATCTTAAAGTTATAAAGTTAAATGTTAGAGAAGTGAATGTTGCTTAGCCTCACGAAGACCGTGCCAGGGTGAGCAAGACCGTAGTCGAGGGTGAGTCTAATGTTATCAAACGGTCTAGGTTCTCGACAAGTTAGTTATTAACCAAGCCTTAGTAGCCTATCGTAGATGATTGTGTTCAATTTACACATTATTGATGGGGAAGTAGTATACGTCACATAAGCTTCAAAAAGGCTACCTGGGTAGCCTAGTTATAAAGTTAAATGTTGCTGGCTTCGTTTGTCACGAAGAGACCGCGCATCTACTTCGCCTACTAAACGAGACCGTAACCGAGGTATAGGCTATGAGTCTATGTAATCAAAACGGTTGTCTAGGTTCGCGGCAAGTTATTAACCATCCATGCCTTGTTTTAGTGCATCGTAGATGCTTGTGTTCATGGCCATTCATATATCGATGGGGAAGTGTAATGTTTATGATTTATAACATGTGATGTTATGTTGTAGTGTTTCATGTTCACATGTGTTTTAACATGGTTCCATTCAAGCCACAAGGGGGCGCTCTGGTTTTATTTGTTTATATAAAAACTGCGTGGGTAGGAAGTCGGGATTGGATTCACGGACATGGATGTATGAACGGGAGTGTGAATTCGAAGTTGAGTAAAGAGTCTAAAATATTACCCTGCTGCGTCTGAGTTTAATTCAAGAACTTTATACTGGCGACGAGGATTTAAACTTTTATCTTTTCTTCTGAAAATGGCTGCCATACTGCCGTCCTTCCCTGCTTTTGATATTAACGAGGATCACAACGCATCCATCCGCTGGAAGAAGTGGCTACAGCGGTTTGAAAACTTCGTAGTTGCTCTGGATATAAAAGATGATAAAAGAAAACGTGCAATGCTTTTGCATTATGCTGGGGACGGGGTACAGGACATTTTTGATACACTTACTGGCACAGGAGAAGACTACAAAACCGCAAAAGAGAAACTGAGTGAGTATTTTTCCCCCAAAATCAACATAGCCTATGAGACTTACAAATTCAGACAAGCTACACAACTAGCAGGGGAAACGCTTGACTCCTATCACGTACGACTACGGCACTTAGCAGCAACTTGTGACTTTCAAGATGTCGAAAGAGAGATCAAAACCATGATTATCCAAACATGCACGTGCAATAAATTGCGGCGTCAAGCACTACAGAAACCAGACATGACGTTGGAGAAACTCCTATCACTCGGCAGAGCTATAGCACTTGCTGAGTTTCAAGCATCGGGAATGGAACGAACACAACAAGGTGCCGTGCGAGAAAATCCGCGGGAAGACGTCATGGTTATTGACAGAGACAGTGGAGCGGGCAAGAAAAGATGCTACAACTGCTCAGGTACTTTCCCCCACCGCGAGGGGATGGTGTGCCCAGCGAGGGGAAAAACATGTAATGCCTGTGGAAAGCAAGGACATTTTTCCAAGTGTTGTCGGGCCAAGCAGCCTCGAAACAACATCAGAGGAAGACACGAAGTGCACTATGTACATACGGGTGGAAGCAGCAACACTACACCTCAAGAAGCAGGTACTGCAGACACAGATTCTTCTGAGGAATATGTGTACACAGTTACCCAATCAAAAGTGAACCTCCCACATGCAAAGATAAAGGTTGGTGACTGCAACATACATGTGATGCTTGATTCTGGAGCTACTGTTAACATCATTGATGAATCAACTTATCAGAGACTGAGACACAAACCCTTACTCACCAAATCCACGGTTCCCATCTTCCCTTATGGTGCAAACACCCCACTGCCTACCCTGGGAAAATTCACCTCACTAGTGGAGTCCAAATCACGATTCACAAATGCGACTTTCCAAGTACTTAAAGGCAGCAATGGCAGTTTACTTGGATATAACACTGCTAGTCAATTGGGACTTATCAAAGTTGCCAATACACTCCACACAACTCCGGAGCGGCCAGTGCAGTCTACTCCAACCTCAAACCAGACAGAGATGAAGGCAGTAGATGATCTTCTCACCGAGTATGCTGACCTCTTTCATGGGATAGGAAAATTAAAGGGTTTCCAAGTCAAGCTACACATTAAGAAAAATGTTCCTCCAGTCACGCAACCCCACAGAAGAGTTCCATTTCATGTTAGGAAACGAATTGAAGCTGAACTACAACGTTTAGAGAAACTTGACATCATTGAGAAGGTGGATGGGCCTACCCCGTGGGTTTCTCCAATTGTTCCTGTTCCGAAGCCAAAAGACCCAGAAGCAGTGCGTATTTGTGTGGACATGAGGGTACCCAATCAGGCCATTGAACGAGAAAGACATCTCACACCTACAGTAGATGATGTCATACAAACACTGAATGGAGCCAGGTTCTTCTCGAAACTTGATCTAAATTGTGGGTACCATCAGCTGGAATTGGAGCCATCATCACGATATATCACAACATTCTCCACGCATGTAGGATTGCGACGCTACAAAAGACTCAGCTTTGGAGTCTCCTCGGCAGCAGAGGTATTTCAAAATGCCATTCAGCAAGCCCTGGATGGTATCCCAGGAGTCATCAACCTGAGTGATGACATTTTGGTATTTGGCAGAACGAAGGCTGGCCATGATCAAGCTTTAAAGGCAACATTTCAGCGACTTAAAGAGAAGAATCTAACTCTTAATAAGGCCAAATGTGCATACGCACAAACCACTCTGGACTTCTTCGGCTACACATTCTCAGATGGAGGTTTCTCTCCTGATCCCAAGAAGGTTCAGGCACTGCATGATGCTGCTGCTCCAACCAATGCCAGCGAGGTTCGCAGTCTTCTTGGAATGGCAAATTACAGTGCTCGCTTTATCAAGGACTTTGCCACTATAACTCAACCGTTGAGAGAACTTACAAAGAAAAATGTTCACTGGACCTGGACAGAGAATCATCAGAAGTCCCTTGATAGAATGAAACAAAGTTTAACAAGTGATGCAATCATGACTTACTTTGACCCGCACAAACTAACTGAACTGGTGGTTGACGCAAGTCCTGTGGGTCTTGGAGCCGTATTGGCACAGAGAAGTGGCCCACTTGAACCCGCCAGAGTGATAAGTTATGCAAGCAGAGCTTTGTCACCCATAGAACAAAGATAATCACAAACAGAACGTGAGGCTCTTGCCATTGTCTGGAGCTGTGAACATTTCCACATATATCTTTACGGGGCACCCTTTACCCTTGTCAGTGACCACAAACCGTTGGAATGGATTTTTAATAACCCCAAATCTAAGCCCCCTGCTCGTATAGAACGGTGGAGTCTACGTCTTCAACCTTACAACTACACAGTCTGTTATAAGGCTGGCAAAGAGAACCCAGCAGATTACATGTCACGCCACCCCGCACATGTTTCACATGTATGTCAGGAAGCTTCGAACACAGAGCAACAAGTGGAAGAATATGTACATTTTGTTACTGCAAACGCCATCCCCAAAGCCATGACATTAACAGAAATTCAGAACGCAACCAAGGCTGACCCCACTCTATGTAAACTCATCCAAGTCATAAAAAGCGGCTCATGGGGGTCATTGTCTGGCCAACAAGATTTTGATGATGGAGTTGATACTGCTGCACTAAAATCATTTCACAAAATCAAAAATGAACTGACAGTCACAGCTACTGGTGACACTGTACTACGGGGCACTAAGATTGTTATCCCCCATCCATTACAAGCCAGAGCAATATCACTCGCACACGAAGGACACCAGGGGCTGGTCAAAACGAAAAAACTGATCAGAGAGAAAGTCTGGTTTCCTGGCATTGACAGACAGGTAGAAACAATGATAGCTGGGTGTATCCCATGTCAGGCTGTTGTGCCCAACCACACACAAGAACCTCTCCGAATGTCTGAGCTGCCGTCATCACCATGGGAAAAGGTTGGCGTAGATTTCTGTGGTCCATTCCCTTCTGGTGATTACCTTTTAGTGGTCATTGATGAATACTCCAGATATCCAGAGGTAGAGATTCTGCAGTCCACGTCAGCTAGAGCCACAATTCCTAAACTTGATAAAATCTTCTCGACACTGGGAATTCCGCTGGAGGTCAAAACGGATAATGGCCCACCCTTCCAAAGCTCAGAGTTTGCAGACTTCGCAGCATATCTGGGTTTCAGACATCGGAAGATAACTCCACTCTGGCCTCAGGCCAATGCAGAGGCTGAACGTTTTATGCGTACCCTTGAAAAGGCCATACGTGCTACACATATTGAAGGACATCCATGGAAACAAACTCTGTACGCGTTCCTCCGCAACTACCGTGCCACACCTCACTGTTCGACTGGAATGGCTCCTGCTGATGTGCTTTTCGGGAGGCCCCTTCGAATCAAAATACCTGGATCTCCTCTTCCCTTTCAGTCTCTGACTGATGCACCACTACGACAGGCAGATGCCCTGGCAAAGAACAGAATGAAACAACATGCTGATCGGAGGCGCCGTGCTGCATCTTTGGCTCTGAGAGTGGGCGACATGGTCCTGTGTCGTCAAAAGAAGGAAGGGAAGTTATGGCCTGCTTACAACCCTCACCCATACAAAGTCATTGCTATCAAAGGTTCCATGGTGACAGCCAAATACAATAACCATGTTATTACCAGAAACTCATCCCACTTCAAAAGTCTACCAACACAGGAAGATCGCTCCTCTCAGTCGTATGGTGTGAAAGTCACAAGTGGTGGTTGTGATGTGGACTGGACTGAAACTCTTTCCGAACAAACTCCAGGTCCCCTAGCCCCTGACCCCCTTCCTGAACAAATTCCAGAACCTCTAGCCCCTGACCTTCAATCACCTGTTCACAGATACCCAGTCAGGATGAATAGAGGACCCCCAGCATACCTCACTGATTTTGAATAATGTGAATAGTTTAAAAAAAAAAAAAAAAAAAAAAAAAAAGTAAAGAAAGGAGGGTTGTAATGTTTATGATTTATAACATGTGATGTTATGTTGTAGTGTTTCATGTTCACATGTATTTTAACATGGTTCCATTCAAGCCACAAGGGGGCGCTCTGGTTTTATTTGTTTATATAAAAACTGCGTGGGTAGGAAGTCGGGATTGGATTCACGGACATGGATGTATGAACGGGAGTGTGAATTCGAAGTTGAGTAAAGAGTCTAAAATATTACCCTGCTGCGTCTGAGTTTAATTCAAGAACTTTATACGAAGTTCATCACATAGCCTACAAATACACGTCATGTTATCTTTGTAGTTAGAAAGTTAAATGTTAGAGAGGTGAATGTTGCTGGCTTCATAGTAGGTTCACGAAGTGACCGCGCGCCAGGCTACTGAAGGAGACCGTAACCGAGGGTATGAGTCTAATCAAACGGGTGTTATCGCAAGTTTGAGTTATCAACCGATCGCAGAAACCTATTTATTTCTCGTGCATAGATTAGTAGCCTACATAGAGGTTCATAGGCTACATTACCGATGGATATAAAATACAAATACACGTCATGTTATCTTGGTAGTTGTTAAATGAGATGTTTGTTGGTAGGCTGTCACGAGGACTGTACAACAGGTTAGAGACCGTAACCGTGCTAATGCATGAGTAATCAAACGGGTGTCTAGGTTCTTGGTAAGTTGAAAGCCTTTATGTTTCGTGCATCTTGGAATTGTTCATTGAAATTCATATCCTAAATTACAAAGGGGGGAAATATTATATGACATAGGCTATGTTATCTTGGTAGTTAAGTTAAACGTTAGAAGTGAATAGGCTATAGGCTCACGAGGAGACCGCGCGCACAGCTGACTACTGAACAAGACCGAATGTAGGCTAACCATGGGCAGTGCTTGAGTCTAGTGTAGGTCAATATGAGTGTGTATGTCAGCTAATTTCAGAGACATGGAGAGCATGACATTTGCAGCTTGAGGCTACATGTCTTGGAGCGATATGGCGGGGGAAGTAACGCGCGATATAACCCCCCCCCCCCCGCGCGAACCGGTGACCGAATCTATTAACTCGGTAGGCCAACCAACGACCGTCCGGTTGAACCGACTTGCGTGTAAGAGTCGGTTGTCCCATCACTAATCAAAAGTTGCATGACCCTCCCCTGCCTGCAAGAAAATTTTCAACGACCCTCCTGCAGCCTTTTCAAACAAGGCATGACCCTCCCCAGCCAACTGTCGATACTTTCCACCCACGCGGAAAAACGCTGTGAAAACACATCGACTTCAGCAATCGTTCTAAACTCACCCTCTGATTTCTGATCTTACACATCACACTTCACCAAGATGGTGGCCATTTCAGTAGATTTACTCACTAACATTGTTGTGGAAACATAAGCATGCATGGCAACTAAATGCACACTTCCTGCAACTGCATTAGCCTACTTGAAATAAGTTACTCCTCTAGTAAGTATTCACATGAAATAAAACAATAAAACATTGAGACCATTCAACAAAGCACACTGGGTAATAACAAATTCAACACATGAACTTGTTGCTATGGACTCGTCTCTAGGCTTCCTCAGTCATTCATTGTAAAGCTGCCGAAGCTGAACATTATCCAAAACTCAATTTCTCAGACGAGCGTCAATTTGAGAGCTTGCTACACTGGTTCCTTCTCAAATGACTTGAAAAGGCCGTTTGCACAATTTCACAAATAATCACAGGGACCGAAAATTACCTAACATGCCAACTTTTTCCGGGTTTAGGCCTATCATTTTAACTTTTCCCCGCTGTCTTGCCGTTTTAATATTTTCCCGTAGAATATACTGTAATACTCTCATAACATTAGTCCTGCATTCTGGCCTGTCTCTGTGTTGTCCTGTTGTTACCCCTTGCCCTTCCAGAGAAACAGATGTATTCAAATCATCGTTTTGCTCGCTTGAATGCGAACTCAGAGTGATGTTGACTATTTAAGTTAACGACATGGTTGTCGTGAGCACGATTCATTGGAGCTTGCAGTGTTCGGCCGTAGGCTATGTCTACGTGCGCACCTGCCAGGCTAAGAGCCAAAGAAATCCCCCTGTATATTCACTCCAAGTTGGCCTACCATAACTTACCAACTCTACACTGTACACATAAACTGGCTATTTATATGACCAATGTATTTGTTCAACTTTATGAAGCAGAATTACGCACTGCTACTTGGAACGTAACACATTTTTGTTGGAGAGAGAATGACAGTGATTAACAAATTGCACTTGTTGCTGGTTACCAATAAATAGGGCCTACTATATATTTTTTTGCAAACAACAAAAACAGAAAGGATGGAGCTCAGCAAAGCTAGAGATGGGCAGGAACAAGGTCAATTGGTAGAAATGCTAGTCAAAACGTTAGGAGCCGGATGTGTGGATGAATGAAGCACAAGTATGCTTTATAAGCATGCACACTGTTTAAAGTTAGGCTAGGATACACGGTAAACTACAAGTAAACCAAAGTTAGCTTTTTTAGGGCTGGATAAAGTTGACCAAATGGATATACTGTAGGCTGTTAGGCGTGAATAAAGTAGGCTACTTTGTTGCTCCAACCCTTCCAACGTTAATGGGGACGGATGTTGACATTTACCATATTTTGCGTGAGAAACCCGGGAAATCTCCCTTATTTTCATTGTTCGATGTTGACAGAGCTATGGAACGAAAGGGAACGTTATATGGCGACAGAAATCAACAATCAAACAAGCCACTTTGATTTTTTGCTGTTTTCATTAATACAAAAGATGGGTGACCCCCCCTCCTAGACAAAAAAAAGTTAAGTGACCCTCCCCTCAACAAATAATAAAAAGACATGACCCTCCCCTATTTTCCTCCGGTGACCCCGTTTATAAATAACGAACGGTCCCTTACGTAAATGCAATAGACACATGGGGAGAGGATGCTTTTGGAAAAAATAAACCATGAGAAAACGAACAACTTCACTGTTATGTTAGTATTTTGTTTGTTGCTTAAAAACGTTGTATGATGGCCTTGAAGTCTTGAGTTAGCCTACTGAATTGGCTGGTAGCCTACCATAAAGTTTGTGCATGCTCTCTCTCCAACGCAAACCAGATTTGGGGTTCTATAGCCAAGTAATTCTGGTACATAACGTTGAAAACAGATAAATGTGTTTATTCGAAGCACACATACAAATACTGTAGGTCAATTTCAAGTGCACACTTACGTGACTAGCCTACTTCAAGTATTAGCCTACGTACAATAGATTTCTCTTCTTTAGCCTACATAATGCATAGGCTACACTTTGTAAACAAAAAGCAGCTGTGACAGGCAGCGGCCGCATATATTCTGCGTCATATCTCGCATCTTGTGAACTCTACAAGCCCCCACCCCTCACTCGACAACCACACGGAGATTCTGTAATGTGCGTGTATGTCATTCACAGATACATCCGTATAAGGTCAGTATAAGGTCCGCAGGTTAACATCATATCTGAATCATCCGAGGGGTAGGACCTCCGTTTGACAAACCTCCGCATATACTCCGGAGGTTATATCTGAAAGCGCTTTGTTTCAATTACTACATCCCGCCCCCAAAGCAGCTGACCGCTTGGAATACATCAACGTAGGGACTGAAAAGGGCTTATACTTATGAAATCTTTGAGCAAATGTGAATAAAAGGCCCAAAGGTTGGTGTGAGTTATTTTAGCTCTTTCTAGGCCTATAAATGAACAGAATATCAAACCGTTTTCAGTAGCCATGTTGCATATTCCAACATAAGGAAGCAGTTAAGAAACTTCTAACTCTCTGTCTTAAACGTGATAGCACCTTCAAATAAGCGGCAGCAGCCATCAAAAAACCGGCTTCTTCAACAGGGTGCGCTATCGTCATTGTGTAAAGCCCGCCCCAAGGGTTCTAATCGGTGCCTAGATCTACAGTAGGGAAATTGGAAATGGGCTAGAATGGGTTCTTGGCCAGACGGACTTTCAGAGCGAAGCCGGAAGTACGTCTGGGTTTTTCCCAGGCTACTGTTTCATGTAATTGTGTAACGTAATATGGATTGATAAATTGGACAGCGCTGACTTTTCCTTTTTTACAGTGTAAACAAATGAGCGAAATGTCGATGTCAGTAATGTGAAGGAGTCTGTATACCAGCAAAGTGCATGAGTGTAATATGAACTGAGAACTGAAAAGCATGAATGCGACAACAAACAGAGTAAAAGTGGGTCTCCAAATCCACAAAGAGACCCAAAAGCAGCAACCCAGCCCCCTTCCAGGAGAACACCTGTGCACTTTATGCACCTGCTAGTAAACACAAGCAGGTGAGCTTGCAGCGCAACCACCACCAATACCTGCAATCACATGACAGAACACAAGCAGCAAGAGAGCATGCAAACGGCCTAAACAGCGACAGTGTGTTATGGGAAGGTAACTTGTGGCCATCCATTTCTAAAGTCTGCAGCCAAGAAAAGTAAAGTCCAGCCTGGGCCACAAGCAGACATCACTACAACAACGCTGATTATTGGCTATTGTGTAATGAGTTAAAAGGCCAATGCCACTATTGACCAACTGGATACAGTTTCATAACCTGTTCCAAAGTGTAACTGCCTAGTTTGTGGAAAGAACCCGAAAAACAGTTTTGCAGCCTATCAGAAGATATAGAACAGTGTGGACTGATGGAGTGCGGAGTTGACCAAGTTATGAGTGTCTTTGTTGAGCTGGAAATTTTGAGGTTTTGTATCTGTTTGTGTTGTGTAAGATTAAGAAAAGGTAATCCATCATTTGGTATTTGTATTTCCTAAGTAAAAAAAATCTAAAGTCAAAATATATATACATTCAAAAATAGAATTTAAAAAAAAAAGTATTTGTTTTCCTACATATCAAACAAAAACACATTTTTGCCATTACCTTGCTGAAAGGATTATTACTTGTTTTTTCTTCATCACAACTAATGTTTTGTGTATGATTGTTAGCAACAAAAACATCAAACAAACACCCTCTCTTCACAGACTCATGTTTGTCTTGGCTGTGTTCAAGTTCATTGTTCAAATAGCTTCAGGCAATCACACTGAAATATCAGACGAAACTTCCCACACACAACTCAATAATTAAAAACAGCCCCAACAAGATACTTGGTGACTATGATGGCTTTAGAGAAGTTAAACTGCTCCAACTGGTCTCAGAGAATAATTTCAAAGTCTATGACACATTTGAAATATGTGAATAAACATCTGAAGAGAAGGTTAGGCATGTCAAAGTTTCATATAACTGAAGGATTATTGGTAACACTTTATAATAACTACACACAATTAATAATTTATTAAGCCTTTGTTACTTATTAGTTAATGGTTTGTTCATCATTAGTAATTTCTTGTTCATACATAATTTATAATCAGTAAAGCATTTGTTCACACAATTATAAATGGTTTGTTCATAGTAAATAAGCCTATCCAAAAAATATGTTTGTAAGTACATGATTTATACTTAATAAGTAATGAAACAACCACTTATAATGAAATCATGTTCTTATTATAAACCAGTTGCAAACTATTACAAAATGCTTTGTTCATCATTTGTAAAGCATTGTTCCTATGTTAATTCTCATAAATAAAGTATTTGTACACACAGTTATAAATGGATTGTTCATAGTAAATAAGCCTATATCTAAAATATGTTTATGAATTATTGTTAATACTTAATAAATTATGCAATATACACATGCACTAATGATTAGTTAGGGTGAGAGTACATATTTTATAAACCACTTCCTAATACTATAATTCATGATTAACTCAGGGGTTACAAGTGGTTAGTTAATGATATTTTGTGAGCTTATCTAAAGTGAGGACTTTCTATGCCTTGCAACACATTTTCAAATGAGTTGTAAAGACTACATTCACATTCATTGATTTAGCAGACAAGCGACGTACACATGTCATTTAAATTGAAGGCCATTGACATAACAGTGAAAGCTGGGAATCAAACCCCCAACTTTTCAGGCTACTGCATGCTAGTCCAGCTCCTCATCCACTACACTACCTTGGCCCAGATAGAAAACCCTACAACTATGCAAGAGTTCTGTTTTCTCCTACTACACACTGTTATTAAACATCAGTAAACTATTATTAAATGCTGTATTCTTCATTTGTAAAGCATTGTTCCTACATTAATTCTCATCTGTAAATCATGTTTACACACAGTTAAAAATGGTTTGTTCATAGTAAACACGCATATCTATATTATATTTTTGAATTGACGGTTGTAATACCACTGGACAGAGGTAGTGTAGTGGATAGGGAAGCGGGTTAACATGCAGTAACCCATAAAGTTGGGGGTTCAAACCCCGGCGTTCACCAATGTGGCCTTGCCCTTTAATTTCATTGACATGTGTAAGTCGCTTTGGGTCAAAGTGTCGGCTAAATGAATAAATGCAAGAATAAACTTTATTACTCATTTGTAAATGTGTTGCAAGGTATAAAACGTCCTCAATTTAGATGAGCTCACAAAATATCATTAACTAACCACTTGTAACTTCTGAGTTAATTATTAGTTATAGTATTAGGAAGTGGTTTATAAAATATGTATCCTCACCCTAACTAATCATTAGTGCATGTGTATGTAACAACTGTTAAATAATGGAAATATTACTTAATCAAAAACATATTATTGCATCATTTATTAAGTATTAACAATAATGTATAAACATATTTAAGATATAAACTTATTTACTATGAACAAACTATTTATAAATGTGTGAACAAATGCTTTACTGATGATAAATTAGAAATTACTAATGATGAACAAACTATTAACTAATAAGTAGGGATGTCCGATATTGGCTTTTTTGCCGATATCCGATATGCCGATATTGTCCAACTCTCAAATTTCGATTCCGATATCAGCCGATACCGATGTCGATATGTGGGTTATTTTTCCTCAAAACTAATTTAGGTAACATCACATATCTCCTGTTATGGAATTAACACAACATGCTTAATGTTATTGTGATGCCCCACTGGATGCATTCTTGAATGCAACAAGGCTTTCCAAATGTTAACATTGTCTGTGCAAAATAAGAAAAATACTTCAACTTAATTTAGGGAAAAAGTGCCATGTTTATTTTTTTTTTTTAATTGTCTCAAACAACAGTTTGGATTACACTCTCCCTGAGATAATCTTGACAATGCCCACAACAAATAGGGCAAATTTGACTTCTTCACAAATGATAAAACATTGTACCTGAACAACTATGTGCAACATAGCAGAATGTAAAGCCAACTAAAATAACAGGCATAGTGTATGACAGGCTACCCTTTTTCTGTGTTAAATGAGCCTGCATTTGTAGGATGCTTCATGAACTGTTTCTTTAACTAAAACTCAATCACCTTAATTGAATGAATGCACAAATATGAGTCACGGGTGTCTGTTTTTACAGACAAGACAGACCCTCACTCTAAACCCGTCCTTCCTCATATACAGATATATAGGCTATATTTAACATTTATTTTATATTTGGCCTGTTATGAAATCATGTATTGAACAATTTAAGCACAGCTCAGCTTTAAGAAACTCAAATAGCCTAGATGCATGCTTAGCATTTTGTGATCATGAAGGCTACTTTCACAAACTCTTATAGTCAGCTGTCCTCTGATTTACCGATATCGATGATTTACCGTTTTGTATTTGGCCCGTTATGAAATAATGTGGAACAATTTAAACACAGTGTAAAACTTAAATCCCAAATTTGGAGACATCCATGTATGTTGAAATTTACTGCAAATTCAAAACGGGATTAGTCTGGAACGGCTAACTGTACAGGGGACTGCTTTACACCTTTCTGTTCGGTAAGGTCTGCTGTTTATTCTGATATATGGTTTGTCATGTGTTAAACGAAGGGTTCTGAAGTATTCCACCGAGATGAATGGGTAGGGAGATGGACGCAAAACCTTCGGTAGAATTTATGATTAAATTGAATGATATTATTTACTTTTCTCGCGAACCATTCACCACAGCAATTAGCGGCTAACATCGATTAAAAGCTGAGAAAAAGCTTTTTAGTGTGATACTTGTGATGTCTGTGTGATGAGTAGGATGGGTTAATTTGGACGCACTTTCTTTCTTGCGCTGTCACTTTCTCCACTGCGTAATTTGGCCATAGGCCATAGGCTAAATATATATCGCTATTAGTAGGACGCAAAGCAGAATATTTAAAGAAGGGGGCACCAAGGCCACCGTGGCCTGTAAACCTCTGATTTTCAAAGGGGCGTCACGGCCAACGCAAGGGGCTACTACGGCCACGAGCAAGTTTGTTACTGCAGCCATCCACGCTTGTTTGTATGCTTCAAGACGCAGATTGATGAGGTCATCATCTGTGCACCGGTAAACGCTTCAAGAGCGCATAGGCACTATTTGTGTGTAACGCAAGCATTATGTTATCGGTTTTAAGGCAAAAAAAATCCGATAACGATATTAACAGATATTACATTTTTATGCTAATATCGGGCCGATAATATCGGTTGGCCGATATTATCGGACATCTCTACTAATAAGTAACAAAGGCTTAATAAATGATGAATTGTGTGTAGTTATTATAAAGTGTTACCGGATTATTTTTAAAATATTATGACATTCACATAGACCTATAATTACATGAACCATAAACATTTGTTGCCTTATGTTACTGAAATTGACTGAAGTACATAAACTGTAACAGGTTATTTGGTATGAAAGTGAACCCAAATGAGGTGTTGAGAGAGAGAGAAATGGCAGGTGACCTGACACAAAGACAAGGGGAAGACATGCAGAGGAAGAGACAGAGCTTTATGTTGCACATTAAACATTCCATGTTTTCAGCTCTATCTGCTTTCTGCTGTCAGCTCACTCTTTCCTAGACTTACGTGCATGCCCTGAGAAGAACAAGTGTGGGGGTGGAATGGAAAATACCATACTTCAGTGCAATCAAATGCTCTGATCTAAAGAAGGAAGGTAAGGCGCTAATGAATGTGGATATTCCAGATTTCTTTTTTGAGGTCATGCTCATTAGCTTCTTCACCTAGCTGCCAGGTTGCCAAGTTGTTTTCTTCCATTAAGTTGCACAAGCACAGAGAGCAGGATGCACATAATTTAAGCTGTAGGCCTTCATGGCTGTCTTCTTCAATGCAATGTGCTTACTGTGACAGTGTTATGTGAGACCCATGGCTATACACACTTACAGCAAGTTTCATGTGAAAGAACCAAAGATTGGCTGATATATAAGGTAATTTCCTGTTTGGCGGCAGAGGAATATGGACGTTTTAAGATATAGTATAAGCTGCTAAAAAAATCAAACAAAGGCAATTTACAGTTTGAAATATTGTCACAGGTATGTTTGTTATATCTGTGTACAGCTGTAGATAATAGCCAACTTCCAACCGTCCTGCAGTACATGCTAGAGTCATGCTGTTGCACTCTGAGGGCAAATTAATAATTGACTTAATTGAGTTAACAGTTCCTTCCGAAGATAAACAGTAAATGCTTGTTTTTGGTGTTGGTCCCTTGAAGTGTGGAACACGTACACTGTAAAACACCCAACACCACAATGCAACAGCAACACACAACACAAAGGATAAAGACTAGCAGTGTCCCAGCCTGAAGTCTGTTTCCTGCTGACAACAAATTCAAACTGTTTAATTCCTTGGTACCTTGAGTTAGTCAATCAGGTTGTGAGACCACAACAGAGTATATTATATCATTGGTAAGGTTGTACCTACTGGTATAGATTAAACATCCACGCCATGCTTTTGTAAATAAATTTCCTCTCCTACTGAATATTCAACAGTTAGAATCCCCATCCCAGTTTGAGCTCCTCCTTCAGAAAGAACTTGTATTTGTTTAAACATCTGAGCCTCCGTTCACTCTTAGACTGAGGAGCACTTTTCATGTGTCCAGAAAGAATTTCAAATGTAGTGAAGAATAATTTCTACAACTACTTTCAGCATTATTTTGGCAAAAGCACGACCTTGACTGTGTAAGTTAAAATTATGTTTAGATATTGATTAACCTGATTGACTTTACTTTAATTGACTTTGATTAACTTTGTCTTTAAATATTGGATTGCACTAGTATGTGTAAACAGTACGGATGAATATAATCCAGCATTTGGTATCTGTATTTCCTAAGTAAAAAATTTTCTAAGGTTAAAAATATATTGGAGTGATTAATTGCACCCGGGTGTTTTTAGTGGAATGGAGGCATTTTTTTTATTAGGGGAGAACCGGGACGAATGAAACACTTTTTAATTAAACGTAATTTACAAAGACATTGTAAAACACTGAAAGTTAATAATTTGTCACTAGCAACTTACATCTGTCCTCTGTCAAATACAGTTGTATTTAAAGCTCTGAACAAAACTGTTCAAGAGTTATTTAAGGAGAAGTCGAACGTGCGTTTTGTTTCATTCGTTCCTCCTTGCTGGGACAAATGAAACAGCATGGGGGACAAATGAAACATACAGCTTAAATTATGTAAACTTCCCACAACTTCAATATTTGACAACATGTCATGAATGGTACTTCAAATCTGTGTTATTTTAGATAGATTGCTGCTGGGCTATACGTCTTGGTTCATGTCTTGTTTTGTTCCTACAGCAATCAGACTTTTTAATAAGAGCTGCTGACTATCATTGCTGTTGTGATTTATGTTGCAGATTGCTGTGATTATTGTGTCCTTTCAGTGCCTGTGTCGGTGCATACCTATTTATGTGTTGTTGTAGGGTGTGTTGTACTGTGCCTGTCTTAAGTGTCAACTGTCCTACTGATGTATGTTGTTGTGTGTGGTTGCCAGGTGGCAAAAGAATAAAACAGACGATAGACGCAGTACAGTGTAAAATCTCATTTGTACTCTTGACCACTAGTTGGCAGACACCCAGAGCTTCGATTGAAGCTCAACCTTTTTTTTCAAAGTTTTCAGGAAGCGATTTATAGCCTACTCGTGACAATCAAAAATCGTTTATCGCTTGTAACTCTGTGATAACAGGATGTATACAGGAAGGCTTTGGCCAAGCAACGGAGGTTAATACACTCTAAAATAACTTAATCTATTGGGTTGGTGACTTTAACTCTAAGTTGGGTTACCTTTACTAAACCAACTATGGGTCATTCTTACAAACATGATGGGGTCAAAATAACCCATTACTGGTTTATATTCATCTCTATGTATTTGACCCACTATTGAGTGTTCTGTTTTTTGCTTATGGATTTACAAAACCAGATTTCTTTACTATATTTTACTTAAGTGAAATAGGGCGGAGTCATATCAGCCGAAATAGAAATAGGATAATGCATTATATTCATTTTAATATTTTATTGTCCACAATCCACATTACTTGAAAGTCACACCTTCTGTTAACAGCTTGGCCTGATGTAGACAATCTACATTAAAATTGGCAACAATAGCCATGTAATGAAATAAACCAGTTAGACAGAATTATTTATTTCATATTTAATTTATTTTTGAACAGATCTCCTGAAAAGCATACTTCCATGCAGGGTTGCCAGATTGGGCAATTGGGCGGTTTTGCAATCTATTTTGCGGGCAAAAATGGGTTTGGGCGGGTGGATGAAAATTGGGCACTTCAGACCCTTCTTCCAGTCTCACTCACTCACACACACACCCTCTGGCTGACGTGCCCCCTAAGCTCACAACAGACACTCTCAGCTCACCAGGTGTATCGAAACATGCATTCTAGCTATATAAATAGCATAGTGGGCAGCCATGGCCTACTGGTTAGCGCTTCGGACTTGTAACCGGAGGGTTGCCGGTTCGAAACCCGACCAGTAGGCACGGCTGAAGTGAGCAAGGCACCTAACCCCTCACTGCTCCCCGAGCGCCGCTGTTGTTGCAGGCAGCTCACTGCGCCGGGAGGTGCTTCACCTCACTGTGTGTTCACTGTGTGCTGAGTGTGTTTCACTAATTCACGGATTGGGATAAATGCAGAGACCAAATTTCCCTCACAGGATCAAAACAGTATGTATACTTATATACTTATACTTGTTATGTGGCCAGCAATTTAATCTGAAATATGTGCCATAGTTTTATAGCCCAACTAGAACAATGTGATCTTTGCTGGGCCTTGATTAATGGGGGTATCGTGTTATCTTATTGCCTCATACTGTAGGATTGGTCACTGGTAAATGCATGAGTTTTAGTGTATAAAACCAAACACCTGAGAGTGTTCGGGAGCTTGGCTTCTCTTCTCTGCCCTGCTCATCTACTCTTTCACACTCTTTGTCTCTGTCTTCCCTTCCCCTTTTCTCTCACTCATTCATCCCAGGTTTGGTTTTGTGTTTACTTGACATCTGTAACATTTAAGCTACCATGTATTGCAGTATTAAACTGTTCCTTGATTTAACATACATATAACTCTTGGTGTGCCATGCCCTTGTGTTTAACATTCATTTGTGTAATAAGTGTTTAGTGATATTGTAGGTTGTTTACTAATTATGTCAGATTACATGTGTTTTCTACAATATTCACAAGTCTAATGCATCTTCCTGTCTCATAAAGTTCTGACACGCCTGAACCTTCCCATCAGATGTTTTCCATCATTGGTAACATTTTGACGGTTCTTACATAGCTTCTTTTCAAAAGCAGAACATCATGTAATTGAAGACATTACCTTTTCCTTTTAGATCATGGCTTATCAGGATGGCAAATGTGTTTTACTTCAGGACTGTGGTGAACCAACGGTGGAGCGGGCCATTGCCAGAGCCAGAGATCAAGTCAGCAAGTTTGCTAATGAAGAGCTCAATATTGCTGTAACAGGGGAGACTGGTGTAGGGAAGTCCTCTTTGGTGAATGCCATCAGAGGTCTTAAAGATACTGATGATGGAACTGCACCCACTGGCATCACACAAACGACCACAAAGCCCACCGCTTACCCTCACCCAACCATACCTAACGTGACAATCTGGGATCTGCCAGGGACTGGGGGGCCTGGATTCAAACCAAAGACCTACATGAAAGCAGTGAAGTTCCAAACGTATGACCTCTTCATAATAGTGAGTGAAACAAGATTCAGGGAGAATGACATAGTGCTGGCAAAGGAAATCAGGGAAAAGAAAAGGAATTTCTACTTTGTTCGCACAAAGATTGACAGAGATGTACAAGAGGAAATGCAGAAGGGAGTGAAAGAGAAAGAGACACTTCAGGCAATAAGGAAGGACTGTGAGAAAATTGTCAGGGAACTGAAATCTCCTCCTGTCTTCCTCATTACATCCCGAGACCAGAGCAGGTTTGACTTCCAGAATCTGGCAGAGACCCTGGAGACAGACCTTCCAGAACTAGCAAGAACAAGAAGAAGACGAGTTCTTGTTCTGTGTCTGAATGTATATATTTCAGTATAGAAATATCAGGCAGAGTGGGTGAATAAGCAGATTAAAGCAGAATTCCGGTGTGATATTGACCTAAAGTGTGTTGAAACATGATACCGAGTGTGTTCTTCTTCTTCTGTCTTCTTCCAGTAGCAGCAACTGGAATCCATGCATTTCCACGGAATTATTTTTGGAATCTGATCCCTTATCATACCTGTTCATTCTTACTCGTCGCTCTACTTATCGTGACTAAATTCAAGATGGCTGCAAACGCTAAACTTCGTGAAGATACTGTCTGTATAAATCGTCTTGTAAGTACACTACCAGTGCTTTTTAAAAGTTCTCAATGTCTCGTTTTAAATGTCAGGGCCTTCGGTAGTCTACCAATGAAGTGTGGAGATACATTGAGCCTCGTAAATGGTGTAAAACAGTGATTTATTTGCATGGCTAGCCCGATGCCGAAGCACCACCATTGAAAAAGCTGTTGGTAGCATCGGCTAACTAGCGCCAGATTTTGGAGTGCAGGGGACAAGCCGAGATGGGCTATGAGACATACGTTCACACTCGGTATCATGTTTCAACACACTTTAGGTCAAAATCACACCGGAATTCTCCTTTAAAGCAGGTAAATAAGCAGGTTAAACATTCACCCAAGGATTAATTCAGTAGTGTGTTTGCTGAAGCTATATATAATATGTTTTGCATTTTCATGCATAATTCTAATTATTATATTTATTATATATATATATATATATATATATTATATTAATCAACACCTGGATGTCTCAAAATTTTCTTCAGCTGAACAAAGAAAAAACTGAAGTAATTAAATTTGGTAAAAAGGAGGAAAGACTTAGGGTTGCCACAGTCCTTGACACAAAAGGGCAAAGGATACTGTTAAAAATCTTGGTGTATTAATTGACAGTGATCTAAATTTCAACAGCCACATGAAAGCGATAACTAAATCAGCTTTTTACCACCTCAAAAATATTGGCAAACTTAGAGGGCTGATGTCAAAAGATGATTTAGAAAAACTCATTCATGCATTATCTCCAGCATGATTACTGCAACCAGGCCTTCCTAAAAGACTATCAAACAGGTGAAACAAAATGTAGCAGCTAGGGTTCTCACAAAAACTAAGAGAACTGACAACATTACTCCAATTCCCTGCACTGGCTTCCAGTAAGTCACAGAATTGACTTTAAAGCAAGGCTTTGAACCGGTTCATGGAATAAAAACAAAAACCAGAAACTTTTGCCATTTTGCTAGGAACAAAAACTAAACCAGAAACTTTATGATTTTGTATGTTCCGGAACAGAATTTTTTTTTTAAAATAGTTAATACCGGTTCTTTTTTTGTTCTTGGCAAGGTTTGTGTCTCCAATGAAATGGTGAGGGTCACCTCCTGTCATTCAATGAATGCATGGAGAGTGCAGAGACAGAGCTTGCCACTAGCAGGCAATCAAAAGGCCTATTAAGTCTCCAAATCTCAATGATTTAATTTCACCTGTTTTCTCTTTTTACTAGGCCGTGACGAACATTGTTGTAAAAAACTAGCATTAAAGTTAAGGCTACAGGTTTAATTTATTTGGAAAAACGTAATAGTCCTCATTTTGGCATTTAGACAATGGAAAGGCATCCAAGAATCCAATATTACAGTACCCACCAAAAAAAGCATTTTTTTGTTTGACCAGGAAATTATTCAGGCTAAAGGCTATAGGAAGACACTGGTGCAGCTTGTATAAAGCAGAGGCCTAGTGTTTTATTATGTTTGCTGTAGGATAGAGTCTAAAAGACAAAATTGTGACTATTAATAGCCAGTGTGAAAGCATACATATATTTTTGTCCGACAGCTGACATGGAACGTTATTAACCGGTTCAGGAACAATAGTTTTTTGTTCTAACCGGTTCGGGAACGTCAATTTTAGGGTGGGAACCAAAACCGGAAACGTTAAAATACTGTTTCTGTTCAGAACGAACCAATTGGCAAAAATTCTGGTTCAAAGCCCTGCCTTAAAGCACTACTGCTTGTTTATAAATCACTAAATGGAGCAGGACCTAAATACCTCTCAGACATGCTTCAGCAGTACACACCCTCCAGACCTATCAGGTCTCAGGAGAAAAACCTACTAGTAAAACCTGCTGTTAGATCTAAACAGGGTGAAGCAGCTTTTAGCTGCTATGCGGCTCATCTCTGGAACCAACTTTCGATGACATTAAAAAGGCCCCAACTGTAGCCAGTTTTAAATCTAGACTTAAGACCAAACTGTTCTCATTCTGCTAACTGCACTGAGTTATAAATTCTGAATCTGTCTTGAAAATCATTCTACCTTGTGTCTTTTATTTTGTCTTTTAATCATTGTCTATTTTTAAATGATTTTACCTTGTGTGTTTTATGATTTTTTTTAAAAATATTATTACTATGATCTTTACTTTTTAAACTATTCTTTCACTATTGCCCTTTTATGCTTTTATTTGTTATTACTGTTTGCTTTTGTTTATGTAAAGCACATTGAATGACCTCTGTGTATGAAATGCTCTATATAAATAAACTTGACTTGACTATTATTATTATGCTTACCACTTTTTCCGTACGCTATTAAACTTGAACCGGTTAACTTAGGAACTTCATTCAAACTTTGTAATGTAGGTCTTCAAATGGACAAGGTTGCTATACATTTTCATATGTGTAAACTTTAGACATTTTATTAATATTATTAATTTTTATTCATTATATTAACAAAAAACAAGCTTATTTTTCCTATTAGGTGTCGCCACCTGATGTCATAAAGTGGGCTGCAGCAGGGATGGGCAAAAATACATCAAAATGTATTTGGAAATAAAATACCAAATACCCGACCTATACATGTATCAATATAAACTTCAAAATACAGTAGCCACTTCATGTATCAAAATAAAATACTGTATTTTGTATTTTGAAAACACTAAAAATACTTTTTTTCTTTTGTTTATGTTTTACATCTTTTTATTTTCAATTGATCACAAAAGAGTTAATTTACAAATGTGCATTAAAAATTTCAATGGATCTCATAAACAGTTTTCATAAACAAGTGCTCTACATCCACATCACACCCTCATCCTCCTCATGCACACACACACACGCATGCACACACATGCGCACCCTTATTGAGTCATCTCTGCACGCATACGCAGATTTGCACTGACACTCATACACCTATGCCACTCTCACTAATACACAGGATGGGGGAATAAAAAATAAAATAAAAAAAGGACAACAGCAATTAAAAAATAAATAAATAAATAAATAAATCATAATAAAAAACATTATTAATACTTAGATAACCAGTACGTTGACAAATCACAGTAACAAGCTAGTACATTACCGACACATCATAAACAAAGTTAAGCCATCCAGCCCCCCACGCGTGCCCACTCCGACAGCGAGAAGCCTCAGTCACTGCGTGTCCAGCTCCTATCTGGGCTCCTCCCTGCGGGGTGAGGGTTGGCAACCACACGCCGGCAGCTAGTTACCCATTCAGGCACAAAAAATATTTTTTTTTCAATGGAGTATGAAATCTTATCAGTAGACCTACACTAGGTGAGTTGATTGAGAATGTCAACAGACTTTCTCTACCTGACAAGGCTCTCCATAAACAGTCAACAGATCAAATATGATAGATAGATAGATAGATAGATAGATAGATAGATAGATACTTTATTGATCCCCAAGGGGAAATTCAGGGGGTCTCAGTAGCATACAGACATCACACACAACATGCACTTACAGCAGAAATGGTAAATATAAGTATAAGTATAAACATATAACCAAACTCCACTGTACAATAGAGACAGTAGGAGATAAGAAAAACTAACAAAACTAAATACTAAATATACTATATAAATTAAATGTAAAAAATCCAGTGTGCTTGAGGGTGATCAAGCATGAGACGCTTGTAGTGACAGGGCCTGTAGTTCTGTGTGCATGGTGAGGTGCTCAAGAGAGTGAGTGTCATGGTGAAGGTGCAAAAGTAGTCCAACAGTAGTCCTGTAGTTCTGTGTGTATGGTAAGGTGCTCAAGAGAGTGAGTGTCATGGTGAAGGTGCAAAAAGTAGTCCAACATTAGTCCAACAGTGCAATAATAAGGTCTAGAGACCAGCATAAATAATATGGACAAATAGGAGAGTAAAGTGTAATGTAGACAAGGTAATGTGTCCGGTCAAGGTAATGTAGACGCTGTGTCCGGGAGGGATTGAGGCGGAACGTAAACACAAACAACAATGGCGTGCGAGAACTCCCTTGGCATGTAGTATGGTCGTAGACTGACCGCTAGTAACTCCACATCCTTACAGCATACAGTCTCCTTCACTGTAACATGTCCGGGATTGCACCATCTGTTGTTTATGTATAGCACCAGTCCGCCTCCCTTCTTTTTGCCAGAAAGTTTATTGTCTCTGTCCAAACGAGCTACACTGAAGCCGGGGAGCTCAACGTTAGCCGGGGGGGTATGGCTTGTTAGCCACGTCTCCGTAAAGCATAGCAAACTACAATGCCTGTACAACTTCTGATTTCTTACCAGGGCAGCCAGTTCGTCAGTCTTGTTGGCCAGTGAGTTCACGTTTCCCATAACCATCGAAGAAACTGAGGGCTTGTGTCGCCGGGATGTTTACGTGAACCCGACCAGCATTCCGTCGTATTGCAAGCAGCTGATTGCTTGTGTACACAAGTTTGCTGCTGCTGGAGCATTGTAATAGATCCATATCCATAGAATAGAATGAAAACACTCCTCAAAGTGCGTAATCCAAAAAAGTTGCTTAGTAAAAAGTAAACAAAAGACGGTAAAAAAACACAAGGACACGGAGCTACCTCGACATGCTGCCATTCTCGTCGGCGCCGGAACCGGAATCTGCAGACACCCTTGTTACTGACATCTCATGTTCAAAGAGCTTTCCCTTAATGACTCCTTAATGACTTCCTTCCTAATTTACTTTCTTGATGTTCAGTAATAGATGGTCTACTTTGCATCAGCAACAATGACTAATTCAAATTAATGATGGGAATGATTAGAGACCAGGTTTTTTTTTATATATATTTTTTTTTGTTCACAATTTAGCACATACAACACACACATCTAAACACAACCACACAACACACAAAACAGCAGGGACAACACATCTAGACACATCCACAGGACAGAAAAAAGAAAAGAAAAGACAATAACAATCAAAACAACTAGAAAAGCATTTCCTGAAGGAAATACAGTGCATGAAAATGCAAAAAATATGATGTAAAATATCATACAGAGTAAAAACAAACTTTATTGGTTGCTAGGTAGATGAGGTTTAATATAGTTGGAATGACTGAACAGTTAAATAGGTGGATAGTTTATATAGTTAAATGATTTGCTTGGTAGATAAGGTTTTATATAGTTGGAATGATTGAACGGTTAAATAGGTGGATCATTTAAATGGTTAAATTATTTAGGTAGATAATTGACGATAACTGACAGTTGGAATGGCTCTAATGTTTGCTAGCAGTTATGCTAACTATGTTATCAAAGATAATAATGTTAACCAAGTTACTTAACTTAGTTAAGCCAACTTAGCTAATCAACTGCCAGTCACAATGTTACATGCTAATTATGCTAACCATGTGACTTAGCTAACTTAGCTAATCATTTTTAGCAGTTTTGCTAACTATGCTAACTAGCATGGTAACATGCTAACCATGTGACTTAGCTAACTTAGCTAATCATTTTTAGCAGTTTTGCTAAAATGCTAACTAGCATGTTAGCATGCTAATTATGCTAACCATGTGACTTAGCTAACTTAGCTAATCGTTTTTAGCAGTTTTGCTAAAAATGCTAACTAGCATGCTAACATGTTAGCATGCTAACTATGCTAACCATATGACTTAGCTAACTTAGCTAATCATTTTTAGCAGTTTTGCTAAAAATGCTAACTAGCATGCTAACATGCTAGCATGCTAACTATGCTAACCATGTGACTTAGCTAACTTAGCTAATCGTTTTTAACAGTTTTGCTAAAAATGCTAACTAGCATGCTAACTATGCTAACAATGTTACTTAGCTAACTTAGCTAACTAACTACAGTGGGTAGGAGTCATAGTTGATGACAAGTAAGAGTTACAATGGCTGAACAGTTGAAAAGTTCAGTAGTTTAAAGGGTTAAATTGTTTAACAGTGAAATATTGTAGTGAGGACTTTTATTTTGAAACAGTTTTTGGCAGAGGAAGCAGTTGAACAGGATGTGTAGTCTTAATAGGGCCAGTTTGTATGCTTAAAGCCTGAGACTGGCAGTTGATGCAGCTGGCCCGAACACCTGCCATAGGATTCTAATTGCTTAACGGCAGTCTTAATAGAGCCATATTGTATGCTTAAAGCATGAGACAGAGTATATAGTTTAAAAGTTAAATGTAGATAGTGTAATGGATGTTGATAGACAGAAAGTTGAATGGATGTTGATAGGCAGATTGTTTAATGGATGTTGATGGATAGTTTAATGGGTGGATGAGTGAATGGTTTGAAGAGGATGAATGGATAGAAAGTTGGAGGAAATGTGTCTTATATCCTTGTAGAATGGAGAGACAGAGAGAGTTGGTCTAGTTCAGTAGAAAGCAGTTGATACAGGTGCAATCAGTTGAACTGATTCTTTGATGGGGCCTAGATGAGCAGCTGGAAGATGATACCAGGTGCAAATCAAGTTAATTAGTCCATTGTGATGTCATCAGCCCATGTTAAGTCTATGGGGAAATTTTGAGTAGTTTTTAATTAATAGTTTAAAAAGTATAAAAGTTACAACGATGAAAAATACATAGCCCACATGTCCTAAGTAAGACCTACGCAACGCAGTTTGAATGAAGTTTCTACGTTAAACGGTTGAAGCTGCATTAACTGCGTTAGAAGAAGAAAAATAAATATAGCTGCAAGCAGCAATGCGGGGGCCTAGCAGAGCGCTATAGCAGAAATGGCGTTGCCACGGCATGAGCAAGCACTTACAGCAAGAGGCCAAATTACACCAATGTCTTTGTGCGGTCTCACAATCAGCTATCATGTCCCTCTACCAAGTTTGGACTTCATACACCAAAGTGTTGCTGAGATGTGAGCTCACTTTCATTATTACAGCATCCCTAGAGGCCAAATGAGAACACTTTCCTTCATGTCCTCACAATCAGCTAATATGTCCCTGTACCAAGTTTGGACTTCATACACCGAAGTGTTGCTGAGATACGAGCTCACTTCCTGTATTACAGCGCCCCCTATAGAGGCCAAATGATTCCAATTTCCTAGTGCATCATCATAATCAGGTAACAGGTCCTTATACTAAGTTTGGACTTTGTACACCAAAGCGTTGCTGAGATACAAGCTCACTTCCTGTATTACAGCGCCCCCTATAGAGGCCAAATGATGCCAATTTCTTACCGTGTCCTCACAATCAGATACAAAGTCCCTGTACCAAGTTTGGACTTCATACATTAAAGCATAGCCGAGATGTTAGCCCACTTCCTGTTTGGTGGCTTCATCGCCATATTTGATTGGCTGTCACGGGCAAACAAAAATGAAATTAAAAAATTTGACAAGTATCGTTTGTGCGGCTCGGTCTGAAGATCATCTCCGACAAGTTCTGTGAAAATCGGATGAAATTTGTAACCGCTGAAACTTTTCGTAGAGTTTGGACTAAATCCAATATGGCGGAGGTCCAATATGGCGGAAAGTGATAGGTTAGGGGTCGATGAACTCTGTATGGTCCAAGGATTCAGACACTACCTCAATTGTGAAAATCAGACAAAAGAGTCAAGGATCACGCGCATGAACGCATGTCCAGCATTGAACTGGTGGTGGCACTAGTGTGTTCAATATATATGCACGAAAATTGGTGTGAGTGATTGGGACAGTGTCCTGACTAATGGTCTCGAGTTTTGTTATGTTAACTCAAAGCGTCACCTAGATGTTTGTCCACTTCCTGTTTGGCGTCCTCGTCACCATATTTGATTGGCTGTCACGGGCAAACAAAAATGAAATTGAAAAATCTGACCAGTATCGTTTGTGCGGCTCGGGCAGAAGATCATCTCCGCCAAGTTCTGTGAAAATCAGATGAAATTTGTAACTGCTGAAACTTTTCGTAGAGTTTGGACTAAATCCAATATGGTGGAGGTCCAATATGGCGGAAAGTGACGTAGTAGGGGTCATTCAACTCAGGTCAGTCCAGGGATTCCAACGGTGCTTGATTTGTGAAAAGTGAATGCACCGTTCAATTGTTACATGCGTGAATGTGAGTCCAGATTCGACCCATTGGTGGCGCTAGAGTGTTCGGCATAGAGCTCTGTAAATTGGTGAGAGTGATCATGGGACGGTCCTGAATCAGGGCGCTAAATTTCATAATAATAATGACTTGCAAATACCTTTCAACCCAGCTTTTCAACTTTCAGCCAAACTTTGACCTGTTGGTGGCGCTAGACGGCTGGGTTTAGAGGTCCGTAAATGAGTGTGAGTGGTCAGTGGAGTGTCCGGAAACTTTCGATGAAAAAATCTGAACTTTTTAGCCAGGCGTTCTATGGGCTGCCATAGACTCCAATGGCGGAAGTATAATAATAATAAATATAACCGCAAGCGGTGATTTACGGGGTCCGAGCAAAACGAACATGAATGCATAGCTTTTTATTTTTACATATGCTTTGATTGTTTGGGCACAATTGTTCAAAAGAAACGTGATCGGATTTCGGTTATCGGATTTCAGTTACCGGATTTCAGCTATCGGATTGGATCAAATCTTGAAAATGGGTTGTTCAAAGGGAAACAAGGATCCTGAAATTGGATTAGATCACATAATCTATTCTTGGTTTTGATCTGGATAAAACCTTCACTTTGTGTCGTTCAAAACTTTTGAGTTGGATTGGAATAAATTTGATGCATAAAATTAGGATTACCCTGTGCTGTAACATTATAGTGTGCTAACCTCCACAACCCAACAGTATTCTAACAATACTTGATTCTACAGGACTATTTATTTGTTGTGGATAAGATGAAGGGTTTGATAATGGAAGGCAGTGTTTCCCACAGAATTGAATTGTTTTTGGGGTGGTGGGTTCTGTGTCGGAGTCAATAAGATAAACAGCGTATAATTATACAGTTATACTTGCCTTGCACTACAAGTCCATATTGACAAGTAGCTGTAATGCTGTAATGTTATAGTGTGCTAACCTCCACAACCCAACAGCATTCTATTCTAGTATGCTAACCTCCACAACCCAACAGTATTTTAACACTAATGCTTCAGGTGGGATTTGAACACTCAACATAAGGATGACCAGTACAAGGCATTATCCCACTAAGCCACTGTCAATCCTACATCTTTGCCAGTCACATTCACATGGTGAAAATGTGTATTGGTAAACACACAAGAAAAACTCCAAGTATACATTTGACAATAAAATGAAGGGCTTTCCTGAAAGAGAACACCTGAAAACGTTTGGAAATTCTGGGACAATTAGACATTTGTAGAGAAGAACAGTAATGGATGAAATATAAATATGATAGACTTAATGATGAAGGAAAAATAGTAAACAAAGAAGTTCCCCTATATGTCTTCGAGTGTGTCGGCATTCTGATTCTTGGCAACTAATGAGTGTGAATGTTGATTGCCTGATGTCATTCAGGTGCTGTTCAATGGTGTCAATCTTCAATAACCAATAGCATGTGCATCTTGAGCCTAAAGCTCTAGCAGGATTCAAACTCTCAACCTAACAAACACCAGCACTAGGCATTATCCCTCTGAGCCACTAACAATCCGACATATTAGGCAGTCACATTCACATGGTGAAAATGTGTGTTGGTAAACACACAAGAAAAACTCCAAGCATACATTTGACAATAAAATGAAGGGCTTTCCTGAAAGAGTACACCTGAAAACTTTTGGATATTCTGGGGCAATTAGACATTTATAGAGAAGAACAGTAATGGATGAAATATAAATATGATAGACTTAATGATGAAGGAAAAATAGTAAACAAAGAAGTTCCCCTATATGTCATAGAGTGTGTCGGCATTCTGATTCTTGGCAACTAATGAGTGTGAATGTTAATTGCCTGATGTCATTCAGGTGCTGTTCAATGGTGTCAATCTTCAATAACCAATAGCATGTGCATCTTGAGCTTCAAGCTCTAGCAGGATTCGAACTCTCAACCTAACAAACACCAGCAGTGTGTAATGAGTGTGAATGTTAATTGCCTGATGTCATTCAGGTGCTGTTCAATGGTGTGACTCAGAAGGCTCAATGGTATGGAGTGATGACACGGAGATGGCAGGTTTCGGTGCAACACAAGTTAACTTTATTTGAGTTTCAATTCATCTGTTCTTTTGTTCTTTACTTGTATGTGTGCTGCATCAAAGAGGAAACAAACAGAAAATGGAGTAATCAGTGAAATGGGGTAAATCAGTACAGATCCCAACTCACAAACAAACCAATTGACATTTGAACAATAAACTGAAATCATATGGCTATATAAGGTACAACTAAACAATACTTGACATCCCAAGTCAACCAACATCACCTAATCATCTCTCACATGGGACTCCAACACACCAAACCAACAAACAAAGACCTTAACTTTACACATGATGGCAGAGCTACTCTACAAACTGATAAACATCACAAAAGTCATAGTGAGGGTCATTAAAGTGATGATTAAAGTGATGACTTACGTTAACTCAAAGACGCACACAGAGCAGGACACACTGGAGTGCTGGGTTGAGATGAACAAAAGAGCGAACTGAGGGCGAGCAAACAATTTATCCTGGTCTGAGCCCCTGCTCCGGAGCTACAGGGTTTCCCAGCAGGTAAACTTTGGAAAGATTTGCAAAGATTTGGAAAAGATTTTTGAAAGACTACAGTCTCAGACCCTCTCACATCTAAAGACAAGTAGTAGAGTTTTAAGTCACAGACTATGATTTTGCAATGACTAGGGATCTTGCAGGGTCACTATTTACAAGACTGCAACACGATTCCTTTAAATTATTACCCATTGTGCAATAGATAAACAGTAACTGAAAATTATAGCCTACTAAACTCAAAGTCATATTTTCGTGTTTCTGCAGCATTGTTTCATGCGTGACATCCTTAACCGATATAGAGTTGTTCTGTCAAGTGGAAGAGCCGACTAAATATGTATAAGAAATGACAAATATTATAAGAATAACAAATAATTATAGGCTACAGCTTATAATTATACAGTAATACTTGCCTTGCACTACAAGTCCATATTGACAAGTAACTGTAATGTTATAGTGTGTTAACCTCCACAACCCAACAGCATTCTATTGTAGTATGCTAACATCCACAACCCACTAATGCTTCAAGTGGGATTTGAACTCTCAACCTAAGGATCACCAGTACAAGGCATTATCCCACTGAGCCACTGTCAATCCTACATGTTGGCCAGTCACATTCACATGGTGAAAATGTGTGTTGGTAAACACACAAGAAAAACTCCAAGTATACATTTGACAATAAAATGAAGGGCTTTCCTGAAAGAGAACACCTGAAAACGTTTGGAAATTCTGGGGCAATTAGACATTTGTAGAGAAGAACAGTAATGGATGAAATATAAATATGATAGACTTAATGATGAAGGAAAAATAGTAAACAAAGAAGTTCCCCTATATGTCATAGAGTGTGTCGGCATTCTGATTCTTGGCAACTAATGAGTGTGAATGTTGATTGCCTGATGTCATTCAGGTGCTGTTCAATGGTGTCAATCTTCAATAACCAATAGCATGTGCATCTTGAGCCTCAACCTCTAGCAGGATTCGAACTCTCAACCTAACAAACACCAGCACTAGGCATTATCCCACTCAGCCACTGACAATCATACACATTGAGCAGTCACATTCAAATGGTGAAAATGTGTGCTGGTAAACCCACAAGAAAAACTCAAAGTATACATTTGACAATAAAATGAAGGGCTTTCCTGAAAGAGTACACCTGAAATCTTTTTGAAATTCTGGGGCAATTAGACATTTATAGAGAAGAACAGTAATGGATGAAATATAAATATGATAGACTTAATGATGAAGGAAAAATAGTAAACAAAGAAGTTCCCCTATATGTAATAGAGTGTGTCGGCATTCTGATTCTTGGCAACTAATGAGTGTGAATGTTAATTGTCTGATGTCATTCAGGTTCTGTTCAATAGTGTGAATCTTCAATAACCAATAGCATGTGCATCTTGAGCCTAAAGCTCTAGCAGGATTCGAACTCTCAACCTAACAAACACCAGCACTAGACATTATCCCACTCTGCCACTGACAATCATACACATTCAGCAGTCACATTCAAATGGTGAAAATGTGTGTTGGTAAACACACAAGAAAAACTCCAAGTATACATTTGACAATAAAATGAAGGGCTTTCCTGAAAGACTACACCTGAAAACTTTTGGATATTCTGGGGCAATTAGACATTTATAGAGAAGAACAGTAATGGATGAAATATAAATATGATAGACTTAATGATGAAGGAAAAATAGTAAACAAAGAAGTTCCCCTATATGTCACAGAGTGTGTCGGCATTCTGATACTTGGCAACTAATGAGTGTGAATGTTAATTGTCTGATGTCATTCAGGTGCTGTTCAATAGTGTGAATCTTCAATAACCAATAGCATGTGCATCTTGAGCCTAAAGCTCTAGCAGGATTCGAACTCTCAACCTAACAAACACCAGCACTAGGCATTATCCCACTCAGCCACTGACAATCCTACATATTGGGTAGTCACATTCACATGGTGAAAATGTGTGTTGGTAAACACACAAGAAAAACTCCAAGTATATATTTGACAATAAAATGAAGGGCTTTCCTGAAAAAATACACCTGAAAACTTTTGGATATTCTGGGGCAATTAGACATTTATAGAGAAGAACAGTAATGGATGAAATATAAATATGATAGACTTAATGATGAAGGAAAAATAGTAAACAAAGAAGTTCCCCTATATGTCATAGAGTGTGTCGGCATTCTGATTCTTGGCAACTAATGAGTGTGAATGTTAATTGTCTGATGTCATTCAGGTTCTGTTCAATAGTGTGAATCTTCAATAACCAATAGCATGTGCATCTTGAGCCTAAAGCTCTAGCAGGATTCGAACTCTCAACCTAACAAACACCAGCACTAGACATTATCCCACTCTGCCACTGACAATCATACACATTCAGCAGTCACATTCAAATGGTGAAAATGTGTGTTGGTAAACACACAAGAAAAACTCCAAGTATACATTTGACAATAAAATGAAGGGCTTTCCTGAAAGACTACACCTGAAAACTTTTGGATATTCTGGGGCAATTAGACATTTATAGAGAAGAACAGTAATGGATGAAATATAAATATGATAGACTTAATGATGAAGGAAAAATAGTAAACAAAGAAGTTCCCCTATATGTCATAGAGTGTGTCGGCATTCTGATTCTTGGCAACTAATGAGTGTGAATGTTAATTGTCTGATGTCATTCAGGTGCTGTTCAATAGTGTGAATCTTCAATAACCAATAGCATGTGCATCTTGAGCCTAAAGCTCTAGCAGGATTCGAACTCTCAACCTAACAAACACCAGCACTAGGCATTATCCCACTCTGCCACTGACAATCATACACATTCAGCAGTCACATTCAAATGGTGAAAATGTGTGTTGGTAAACACACAAGAAAAACTCCAAGTATACATTTGACAATAAAATGAAGGGCTTTCCTGAAAGAGTACACCTGAAAACTTTTGGATATTCTGGGGCAATTAGACATTTATAGAGAAGAACAGTAATGGATGAAATATAAATATGATAGACTTAATGATGAAGGAAAAATAGTAAACAAAGAAGTTCCCCTATATGTCACAGAGTGTGTCGGCATTCTGATTCTTGGCAACTAATGAGTGTGAATGGTAATTGTCTGATGTCATTCAGGTGCTGTTCAATAGTGTGAATCTTCAATAACCAATAGCATGTGCATCTTGAGCCTAAAGCTCTAGCAGGATTCGAACTCTCAACCTAACAAACACCAGCACTAGGCATTATCCCACTCAGCCACTGACAATCATACACATTGAGCAGTCACATTCAAATGGTGAAAATGTGTGTTGGCAAACACACAACATCAAGAAAATTCCTAGCATACATTTGACAATAGAATTAAGGGCTTTATAAAAAAGAGTACATATCTGAAAATGTGCACTGTTAATGGTATCCACCTAATGATGGTTGTATGGTTGTTATCCAAGAAAAAAAAATTACTCATATAGGAATATAGGTGATATAGGAGAAATGGGCTGAGTGGTCGAACTTTATTGGCCTATATCTCTGAAATGGAACAACGTATCCAAATTATTTTGATAACTTTTGTGAGGCTTTGTCTAAACATTGTCTGTGAGAATTTTGGTGAAGATTTGATAATTTTTGAAGCCTGTGAAACTTTTTATGATGTTTGGCTTTTCTCTGAAATTGTGGCAAAAGTAAACATTTTTAGAGCATAAGACCAGGGTGAAAAAGATGCATCTGAATGTAGAGATTAATATGATGAAAGAATTTTGAGTCTAGGTGAATCTGGTAAGGAGAAATAAGCGTTTTTGACAAGAGCGCCACCTTTGGGTGCAGTACCCCAAATTTGGGTTATGGGTAGTGGGGGGTACTGGTAACAATACTTGAAAATGTCAAGTTTATAGGACTTACGGTTTATAGGAATATAGGTGATCTAGGAAAAAAGGCCTAAGTGGTCTAACTTTATTGGCCTATATCTCTGAAATGGAACAAAATATCAAAATTCTGAGCGATAACTTTTGTGAGGCTTGGTCTAAACATTGTCTGTGAGAATTTTGGTAAAGATTCGATTATTTTTGAAGAGTGTGAAACTTTTTATAATGTTTGGCTTTTCCATGAAATTGTGGAAAAAGTAAACATTTGTAGACCATAAGACCAGGGCCAAAAAGATGCATCTGAGTTTAGAGATTTATATTCTGAAAGAATTTTGAGTCTAGGTGAATCTGGTAAGGAGAAATAAGCATAATTAACTTTTTTTTTCAATAGCGCCACCTTTGGGTGCAGTACCCCAAATTTTGGGTTATGGGTAGAGGGGGGTACTGGTAACCATACCTGAAAATTTCAAGAGTTTTGGAGTTACGGTTTAGGCTGCAGTATGACTTTTACAGAATTTTGGCCAAAAAATGAACGGTACAGAAACAATAGGGTTCCTGCAGCTACGCTGCTCGGACCCCTAATAATAATAGGAAAAACTACTAACTCAATGGGTGCCTTCGCAGCTTCGCTGCTAGGCCCCCAATAAGAAGAAGAAGAAGAAGAAGAAGAAGAAGCCTAGGAAGAACAGTACAGTGCATTTTCATGCACTGTAATAAGAAGAAGAAGAAGAAGAAGAAGCCTAGGAAGAAAAGTACAGTGCATTTTCATGCACTGTAATAATGCTAACCAAGTTACTATGCTAACTAGCAGGCTAACAATGTTAAAATGTTAACTATGCTAACCATGTGACTTAGCTAACTTAGTTAATAATTTTTAGCAGTTTTGAAAAAAATGCTAACTAGCATGCTAACATGCTAGCATGCTAACTATGCTAACCATGTGACTTAGTTAACTTAGCTAATCATTTTTAGCAGTTTTGCTAAAAATGCTAACTAGCATGCTAACTAGTATGCTAACATGCTAGCATGCTAACTATGCTAACCAAGTTACTTAGCTAACTTAGCTAACTAGCTACAGTGGGTAGGAGTCATAGTTGATGACAAGTAACAGTTACAATGGCTGAACAGTTAAAAAGTTCAGTAGTTTAAAGGGTTAAATTGTTTAACAGTGAAATATTGTAGTGAGGACTTTTATTTTGAAACAGTTTTTGGCAGAGGAAGCAGTTGAACAGGATGTGTAGTCTTAATAGGGCCAGTTTGTATGCTTATAGCCTGAGAGTGGCAGTTGATGCAGGTGGCCCGAACACCTGCCATAGGATTCTAATTGCTTAACGGCCGTATTGTGATGTCATAATCATAATGTTAAGTCAATGGGGAAATTTTCATTTGTTTTTAATTAATAGTTTAAAAAGTATAAAAGTTACAAAGCTGAAAAATACATAGCACCCATGTCCTAAGTAAGACCTACGTAACATAGTTTAAATGAAGTTTCTACGTTAAACGGTTGAAGCTGCATTAAGTGCGTTAGAAGAAGAATAAGAATAAGAAGAACTAGAAATGCAATTCCAAGGAATTACCAGTGCATGAAAATGCTAAAGTTGTGATGTAAAATATCATGTATAGTTAAAACAGATAATAAAGAGATGGTTACTACGGTGATGCTAGGATAGACATAGTGGTTGCATAGCTTAATAAAAGTTGATAGTTTAAAAGTAGACTGTTTAAAAGTTGAATGTAGATAGTTTAAAAGTTGTTGATAGACAGCTAGTTTAATAGATAGTTTAATGATAGTTTAAAAGTAGACCGTTTAAAAGTTGAAGGTAAATAGTTTAAACGTTGTTGACAGACCGGAAGTTGAATGAATGTTGATATTCAAATAGTTTAATGGCTGTGCATAGGTAGATATTTGACGATAACTGAAAGTTTGAACGGCTCTAATGTTTGCTTTTTAAGATTTTTAATTCTGTTAACCATGCTACTTAGCTAATGTTTTATAGCAGTGTTAGCAATGCTAGCATGCTAACCATGTTACTTAGCTAACTTAACTATCATTTTCTAGCAGTTTTGTTAAACATGCTAACTATGCTAACAATGTTAGCATGCTAACTATGTTAACCATGTTACTTAGCTAACTTAGCTAATCATTTTTAGTAGTCATGCTAACTATGCTAACAATATTAGCATGCTAATTTTGTAACCATGTTACTTAGCTAACTTAGCTAATCATTTTAGTAGTTATGTTAACTATGCTAACTAGCATGTTAACATGCTAGCATACTAACTATGCTAACCATGTTACTTAGCTAACCTAGCTAATCATTTTAACTGTTTTGTTAAAATGCTAACTAGCATGCTAACTATGTTAGCATGCTAACTATGCTAACCATGTTACTTAGCTAACCTAACTAATCATTTTTAGCAGTTTTGTTAAAAATGCTAACTAGCATGCTAACATGTTAGCATGCTAACTATGCTAACCATGTTACTTAGCTAACTTAGCTAATCGTTTTTAGCAGTTTTGCTAAAAATGCTAACTAGCATGCTAACATGTTAGCATGCTAACTATGCTAACCATGTGACTTAGCTAACTTAGCTAATCATTTTTAGTAATTTTGCTAAAAATGCTAACTAGCATGTTAACATGCTAGCATGCTAACATGCTAGCATGCTAACTATGCTAACCATGCTAACTAGCTACAGTGGGTAGGAGTCATAGTTGATGACAAGTAACAGTTAGAATGGCTAAACAGTTAAAAAGTTCAGTAGTTTAAAGGGTTAAATTGTTTAACAGTGAAATATTGTAGTGAGGACTTTTATTTTGGTACAGTTTTTGGCAGAGGAAGCAGTTGAACAGGATGTGTAGTCTTAATAGGGCCAGTTTGTATGCTTAAAGCCTAAGACTGGCAGTTGAGATCCAGGTGGCCTTAACACCTGCCATAGGATTCTAATTGCTTAATGGCCGTATTATGATGTCATAATCGGCAATGTTAAGTCTATGGGGAATTTTAAAAAGTTTTTCTTTAATAGTTTAAAAAGTATAAAAGTTACAAAGATGAAAAATACATAGCAGCTTTGTCCGTTTGAATACCTACGTTACAAAGTTTGAATGAAGTTTCTAAGTTAAACTGTTCAAGAGAAATAGCGTCTAGAAAAAGTGGTAAGCGGAATAATAATAATAAGAAGTTGCCTAGGAAGAACAGTACAGTGCATTTTCATGCACTGTAATAAGAAGCCTAGGAAGAACAGTACAGTGCATTTTCATGCACTGTAATAACTAGAAAAGCATTTCCTGAAGGAAATACAGTGCATGAAAATGCAAAAATATGATGTAAAATATCATACAGAGTAAAAACAAACTATATTGGTTGCTAAGTAGATGAGGTTTAATATAGTTGGAATGACTGAACAGTTAAATAGGTGGATAGTTTAAATGGTTAAATTATTTAGGTAGATAGTTGACGATAACGGACAGTTGGAATGGCTCTAATGTTTGCTAGCAGTTATGCTAACTATGTTAACAAAGATAATAATGTTAACCAAGTTACTATGCTAACTAGCATGCTAACAATGTTAGCATGCTAAATATGCTAACCATGTGACTTTGCTAACTTAGCTAATCATTTTTAGCAGTTTTGCTAAAAATGCTAACTAACATGCTAACATGCTAGCATGCTAACATGCTAGTATGCTAACTATGCTAACCATGCTAACTAGCTACAGTGGGTAGGAGTCATAGTTGATGACAAGTAACAGTTACAATGGCTGAACAGTTAAAAAGTTCAGTAGTTTAAAGGGTTAAATTGTTTAACAGTGAAATATTGTAGTGAGGACTTTTATTTTGAAACAGTTTTTGGCAGAGGAAGCAGTTGAACAGGATGTGTAGTCTTAATAGGGCCAGTTTGTATGCTTAAAGCCTGAGACTGGCAGTTGAAACAGGTGGCCCGAACACCTGCCATAGGATTCTAATTGCTTAACGGCTCTATTGTGATGTCATCAGCCCATGTTAAGTCTATGGGGAAATTTTGAACAGTTTTTAATTAATAGTTTAAAAAGTATAAAAGTTACAAAGCTGAAAAATACATAGCAGGCATGTCCTAAGTAAGACCTACGTAACATAGTTTGAATGAAGTTTCTACGTTAAACGGTTGAAGCTGCATTAAGTGCGTTAGAAGAAGAATAAGAATAAGAATCAGAAGCCTAGGAAGAACAGTACAGTGCATTTTCATGCACTGTAATAAGAAGCCTAGGAAGAACAGTACAGTGCATTTTCATGCACTGTAATAACTAGAAATGCAATTCCAAGGAATTACCAGTGCATGAAAATGCTAAAGTTGTGATGTAAAATATCATGTATAGTTAAAACAGATAATAAAGAGATGGTTACTACGGTGATGCTAGGATAGACATAGTGGTTGCATAGCTTAATAAAAGTTGATAGTTTAAAAGTAGACTGTTTAAAAGTTGAATGTAGATAGTTTAAAAGTTGTTGATAGACAGTAGATAGTTTAAAAGTTGTTGATAGACAGCTAGTTTAATAGATAGTTTAACCCATAGCATTTACACCCCTATTTTGAGTTTTTCCTCGAAATTGCACACCGCCTACTTAAAATGGCCCTGTTGCCACATACTTTGACTTACAATCAAGTGCCTGACCTCTTTGGAAAGCTAAGGCCTTGTAGAATTTTTTGGTACCAATAGATTGACTGTGTGATGAACTATCAGAGAGTGGCAAAGGGTAGAATGATAGTTTTTTTTATAGGCGGTTATGTACATCTCTAGAAATGACCACATTCTGCCCTCTTGATCACTTATTTTCTCTTGAAAACACCACTGAGGCCCACTACCAGGTCTTGTGAATCTGTATGTCAAAGTAGATCCTTATAGGATGAAGTATGACTGTGTGGGACCCATATTTGTGTGGGCATACACATGCGTTTTGCTAAGTGTCCATTTGGAGACTCCAAAAGGACCTTTGGTTACCCAAAACTAAAACTCTTCCTATACAAGAACCCCTTTATGTAGAACCATGATCTTGGTGTCAAATGAAAGGTTACACTCTCTGTGTCATGTTGCTTGTACCATGAGTGCTTTGCAGTGGCTGTGCCATGAGTCCAGAGAAGCATTATCTGACCTGAAACTCTTACTTTTGCTCCTACGCCTTTGAGATTTCCATGAAAAAAGGACAAACAAGGTAATGCAGTGAACATTTGTATTATAAAATGAAACAAAGGTAAAAAATAACAATACCCTGGCAAACGAAACATCAAATGATTCACATTCAATGCAATAGAAATGTATTTATGTTGGCAACCACGGTCAACAAAATGGAACGTGTTATGAACAACTGAAATAGTCTCGGCCACCGGCTCCTCTTCCTCAGACACAGGATCCTCAGCTCTTGTTTTTTTGCTTGGCGGGGCCCAGTCTTCATCACTGTCACTGAAACAATTGTACAGGTGGAAGTTAGGCTCAGACCCACTAAAGTATATGAAAACCCTTCCCAACAACTTATACAAATGATATAAATGTGTGTACTCAGGTCACACCTCCCCCTGCTCTCTCTTTTACACACACACACACACACACACACACACACACACACACACACACACAAACACACACTGCATTCTCACCTAACTCCCCTCCCCCCCAGGTACCAGAACACTGTTCACACTATGAAACAAAGCTAAATGAAAAACTATGCACTAAACATTACAAAAACAAACTAAACTGTATCTGTAACTGTATATGGATATAAGTAGTCTACTCACAGCTCAAAATCACGGTCCTTCCCAGCTAAAAAGTTCTGCTCCTCCTCGGAGTCGCATTCCGAGAAATTGCTTTCTTCTCCTTCATCGATGTCCTCCAGATCTTCAATGTCCTCGGGTTCTTCGACATGTTTCGTCTTTTTTTGTCTCTTTGGCATGTTTTACGAACAAAAACCTTCAAAAACATGTCTCTTGCTTGTTTAGTAACAAACTTCCAAACCACTGCTTCGGAATCTGGTTACGCATGGGCTATGCGCCTTGAGTTTAGCCGACAGGGAAGTAGAATGTGACGATGTGTCACATGTCTAAAGAAAGCTCTCCTCATTGGCTACACGGACATCTAGGTCCCATCTCATTGGCTCACTCAGACACAGCGCTATGGCCATTCAAAGACTGGTTGTCAGATTCATCGCTTACGTGACTCATTGGCTTTGATGGCATCTATCTCGACTCTCATTGGTCCTACAGACATGTAATGGGTATCGATGGAATCAGAAGAGCCTCGTGAACACGCGGAGTACCGTGAATCCAGCGACAATAATGGAAGTAGAACCGAAATATCTGGATTTCCGCGAAAACTAAGATTTTACTTCGCTTCTTTTCGTATGTATCTGTTTTGTTTGTACTGGCGTGTACAACTACTCAATATATTGGCAATAAAACAATGTAGATATTTTACATCTATGGATTCTTACGAAAATTTCAAGACCAAGCATGCTGGGCTAACTTATTGGTACGGCCATACAGACAAGTGACAAAGTATGAACGCAGCAACTTTGGGGGGTGGTGGAGGGGGGTATTCTGATATGTTATATATCGGGATAAACTTATATTTTACACACGAAATATATGTTAATTCATGGAAAGCTTTACATATATCGATTCTTGAGTTTCTCAGCTTTAAAATGGTATATAGCATGACTATGGTAGTTCATGATAAGGTGCAAAAAAATGCATGGGGGTTGTTGGGGGGAGGTGGGGGGCACTGTATTTTCCCGAATACGGGTCACCCGTAGTGTACTGGGTTAATGATAGTTTAAAAGTAGACCGTTTAAAAGTTGAAGGTAAATAGTTGAAAAGTTGTTGACAGACTGGAAGTTGAATGAATATTGATATTCAAATAGTTTAATGGCTGTGCATAGGTAGATATTTGACGATAACTGAAAGTTGGAATGGCTCTAATGTTCGCTAGCAGTTATGCTAAGATTTTTAACTATGCTAACCATGTTACTTAGCTAATGTTTTATAGCAGTGCTAGCAATGCTAACCTGCTAACCGTGCTACTTAGCTAACATTTTCTAGCAGTTTAATGAATGTTGATATTCAAATAGTTTAATGGCTGTGCATAGGTAGATATTTGACGATAACTAAAAGTTTGAACGGCTCTAATGTTTGCTAGCAGTTATGCTAAGATTTTTAATTCTTTTAACCATGCTACTTAGCTAATGTTTTATAGCAGTGCTAGCATGCTAACCATGTTACTTAGCTAACTTAACTAACATTTTCTAGCAGTTTTACTAAACATGCTAACTATGCTAACAATGTTAGCATGCTAACTATGTTAACCATGTTACTTAGCTAACTTAGCTAATAATTTTAGCAGTTATGCTAACTATGCTAATTAGCATGCTAACTACGCTAACCATGTTACTTAGCTAACTTAGCTAATCATTTTTAGCAGTTTTGCTAAAAATGCTAACTAGCATGCTAACATGCTAGCATGCTAACTATGCTAACCATGTGACTTAGCTAACTTAGCTAATCATTTTTAGTAATTTTGCTAAAAATGCTAACTAGCATGCTAACTTGCTAGCATGCTAACTATGTTAACCATGTGACTTAGCTAATCATTTTTAGCAGTTTTGCTAAAAATGCTAACTAGCATGCTAGCATGCTAACTATGCTAACCATATGACTTAGCTAACTTAGCTAATCATTTTTAGTAATTTTGCTAAAAATGCTAACTAGCATGCTAACATGCTAGCATGCTAACTATGCTAACCATGCTAACTAGCTACAGTGGGTAGGAGTCATAGTTGATGACAAGTAACAGTTACAATGGCTGAACAGTTTAAAAGTTCAGTAGTTTAAAGGGTTAAATTGTTTAACAATGAAATATTGTAGTGAGGACTTTTATTTTGAAACAGTTTTTGGCAGAGGAAGCAGTTGGACAGGATGTGTAGTCTTAATAGGGCCAGTTTGTATGCTTAAAGCCTGAGACTGGCAGTTGAGATCCAGGTGGCCCGAACACCTGCCATAGGATTCTAATTGCTTAACGGCTCTATTGTGATGTCATCAGCCCATGTTAAGTCTATGGGGAAATTTTGAACAGTTTTTAATTAATAGTTTAAAAAGTATAAAAGTTACAAAGATGAAAAATACAAAGCCCACATGTCGTAAGTAAGACCTACGCAACGCAGTTTGAATGAAGTTTCTACGTTAAACGGTTGAAGCTGCATTAACTGCGTTAGAAGAAGAAGAAGAAGAAGCCTAGGAAGAACAGTATAGTGCATTTTCATGCACTGTAAAAAGAAGCCTAGGAAGAACAGTATAGTGCATTTTCATGCACTATAATAATCGTAAGAATAAGAAGACTTGGAAGAACAGTATAGTGCATTTTCATGCACTATAATAAGAAGACTTGGAAGAACAATATAGTGCATTTTCATGCACTATAATAAGAAGAAGCCTAGGAAGAACAGTACAGTGCATTTTCATGCACTGTAATTAATATATTATTTTTCATGCACTCTAATAATAATAATAATAAGAAGAAGAAGCCTAGGAAGAACAGTACAGTGCATTTTCATGCACTGTAATAATAAAGAAATAAACAAATAGACAAAAAAGCAGGTCAAATTATTTTAACAGCTACAAAAATAGATGGCCATAGATAGTATAAGTTATTGTGGGGGAAAATGTCTTGAGTATATTTGTTTCATTTAATAGAATAGAATAGAATGGCATATGTTTTAATATTCCCATGATGGAATTTGTTTTAGCACAGCATAGCCCAGCGACAGCCAACTTAGATAATTAACTTTAATATGTTTGGTTATTTTTATTTTATTCAAATACAAAGACATTTTATGTGAGAGTAAGGTATTTGTGTTTTTTGTCCTTCAATTTATGAGTATGGTGTTTGGTGCCTGGTTTCCCTAATGTATTTGTGCTAATTTCACATCTTGAGCCTTTTTATCTGGATGTTTTGCCTCATGCCAACCTTGAATTAATCAGTTAGTGCCACCCTTGTTAAAAATGTCTACAATCGCCACTGCTATCTGCTTTCTGCTGTCAGCTCACTCTTTCCTGTAGACTTACGTGCAGACGGTAAAAGCAAAGTACAGCAAAACAATGCATGCCCTGAGAAGAACAAGTGTGGGGGTGGAATGGAAAATACCATACTTCAGTGCAATCAAATGCTCTGATCTAAAGAAGGAAGGTAAGGCACTAATGAATGTGGATATTCCAGATTTCTTTTTTGAAGTCATGGTCATTAGTTTCTCCACCTAGCTGCCATGTGTTGTCTTGTCAACTATTAAACCAGTTAATTCTAAGATGATGACAAAGAAACCAAAAATTAGGTTGCCAAGTTGTTTTCTTCCATTAAGTTGCACAAGCGCGGAGAGCAGGAAGCACATAATTTAAGCTGTAGGGCTTCATGGCTGTCTTCTTCAATGCAATGTGCTTACTGTGAAAATGGCTGTACATACTTACAGCAAGTTTCATGGGAAAGAACCAAAGATTGGCTGATATAAGGTAATTTCTTGTTTGGCGGCAGAGGAATATGGAAGTTTTAAAATATAGAATAAGCTGCTAAAAAATCAAAGGAAAGCCATTTAAATCCAAGACAAATTAAATCCAAGACCAGCCTCAACTAGTGTCCTGTGTGTTATAGCCTGGCTCAAAGGCCATAACCAGAATGAACATATGAAATACACTGAAAAAAAGAAATCGCTGGATTTACTTGATTTTATCATGTAAATTGGTTGCACATAAATGAAATGTCTAGAATCAGTCCAGCATTTCTCTTTCGGTTTACGAAATTGATTTATGTTGTGTTAACCCAATTTGATCAAGTAGGCTAATTCCAACAACATTGATTATGCTCTTATGAACTATTCATGTCATTTCAACGTATTTGTGTTATACAGGTGCATGTACTGAGAGTAGGCATTAAGATGTACTTAGCATTGTAACATCAATGTTAAAGGAAGATAACTTTGATATTTAAGACTTAAAGATGAAGTCTTGAAACTAAACATGCTGATTATGTTGTGCCACAGTATTCAGAAGTATTAATTTAAGTTAACAGTATGTGTCATATAACCGCTGATGTTTTGTGCCTGTTCAATACCTAATGCATTCATGGTGGGGACAAAGCATGGTTCATCTCAAAGCATAATATAAGATACAACTCAGCTCCAAATTCTACTGGAATCTAAGCATAACCCTCTTTAGGAAAATCCATGTGAAAACTTTTACCAACACTGTTAACTGCGTGATTATCTCAATGTTCTTGCAAAGACTTATGGGGACACAATGAAATGGTGACACCAAGGCATCACGTGTGCATTTGCCTTACTGGTTCAGTCCTTAGGTGCTTCACATTGATCTGACATGATTCTGTTGGATAACTTCATTGCTGTGGCAAAATATGTCGGTTCAACGTAATAATATTGTGTTTGAAAGAAAAACATGATTGTTTAATTTCATGTTTTGTGGTTTAGTAAATGTGACAACCCCTCTTTTCCTTTTTCCCCCAGTATATATGCTTACCTTACTTGATTCAATTAGAAAAAGTGGATTGCTCAATTGGAATGACTATTGAACACAATAAGGATGTGTTTCATTCAAAACTAGACTGTTTCATGTAATTGTGTAACATAATATGGATTGATAAATTGGACAGCCCTGACTTTTCCTTTTTTACAGTGTAAACAAATGAGCGAAATGTCCATGTCAGTAATGTGAAGGAGTCTGTATACCAGCAAAGTGCATGAGTGTACTATAATATGAACTGAGAACTGAAAAGCATAAATGTGACAACTAACAGACAGAGTAAAAGTGGGTCTCCAAATCCACAAAGAGGCCCAAAAGCAGCAACCCAGCCCCCTTCCAGGAGAACACCTGTGCACTTTATGCACCTGCTAGTAAACACCAGCAGGTGAGCTTGCCGCGCAACCACCACCAATACCTGCAATCACATGACAGAACACAAGCAGCAAGAGAGCATGCAAACGGCCTAAACAGTTTGTGATGTGTGAGATTAAGAAACGGTAATCCATCATTTGGTATTTGTATTTCCTAAGTAAAAAAGTTTCTAAAGTTAAAATATATATACATTAAAAAATAAAAAAAAATTTAAAAAGGTGTATTTGTTTTCCTACCTATCAAACAAAAACACATTTTTGCCATTACCTTGCTGAAAGGATTATTACTTGTTTTTTCTTCATCACAACTAATGTTTTGTGTATGATTGTTAGCAACAAAAAGATCAAACAAACACCCTCTTTTCACAGACTCATGTTTGTCTTGGCTGTGTTCAAGTTCATTGTTCAAATAGCTTCAGGCAATCACACTGAAATATCAGACGAAACTTCCCACACACAACTCAATAATTAAAAACAGCCCAAACAAGATATTTGGTGACGATGATGGCTTTAGATAAGTTAAACTGCTCCAACTGGTCTCAGAGAACAATTTCAAAGTCTATGACACATTTGAAATATATGAATAAACATCTGAAGAGAAGGTTAGGCATGTCAAAGTTTCATATAACTGAAGGATTATTGGTAACACTTTATAATAACTACACACAATTAATAATTTATTAAGCCTTTGTTACTTATTAGTTAATGGTTTGTTCATCATTAGTAATTTCTTGTTCATACATAATTTATAATCAGTAAAGCATTTGTTCACACAATTATAAATGGTTTGTTCATAGTAAATAAGCCTATCCAAAAAATATGTTTGTAAGTACATGATTTATACTTAATAAGTAATGAAACAACCACTTATAATGAAATCATGTTCTTATTATAAACCAGTTGCAAACTATTACAAAATGCTTTGTTCATCATTTGTAAAGCATTGTTCCTATGTTAATTCTCATAAATAAAGTATTTGTACACACAGTTATAAATGGATTGTTCATAGTAAATAAGCCTATATCTAAAATATGTTTATGAATTATTGTTAATACTTAATAAATTATGCAATATACACATGCACTAATGATTAGTTAGGGTGAGAGTACATATTTTATAAACCACTTCCTAATACTATAATTCATGATTAACTCAGGGGTTACAAGTGGTTAGTTAATGATATTTTGTGAGCTTATCTAAAGTGAGGACTTTCTATGCCTTGCAACACATTTTCAAATGAGTTGTAAAGACTACATTCACATTCATTGATTTAGCAGACAAGCGACGTACACATGTCATTTAAATTGAAGGCCATTGACATAACAGTGAAAGCTGGGAATCAAACCCCCAACTTTTCAGGCTACTGCATGCTAGTCCAGCTCCTCATCCACTACACTACCTTGGCCCAGATAGAAAACCCTACAACTATGCAAGAGTTCTGTTTTCTCCTACTACACACTGTTATTAAACATCAGTAAACTATTATTAAATGCTGTATTCTTCATTTGTAAAGCATTGTTCCTACATTAATTCTCATCTGTAAATCATGTTTACACACAGTTAAAAATGGTTTGTTCATAGTAAACACGCATATCTATATTATATTTTTGAATTGACGGTTGTAATACCACTGGACAGAGGTAGTGTAGTGGATAGGGAAGCGGGTTAACATGCAGTAACCCATAAAGTTGGGGGTTCAAACCCCGGCGTTCACCAATGTGGCCTTGCCCTTTAATTTCATTGACATGTGTAAGTCGCTTTGGGTCAAAGTGTCGGCTAAATGAATAAATGCAAGAATAAACTTTATTACTCATTTGTAAATGTGTTGCAAGGTATAAAACGTCCTCAATTTAGATGAGCTCACAAAATATCATTAACTAACCACTTGTAACTTCTGAGTTAATTATTAGTTATAGTATTAGGAAGTGGTTTATAAAATATGTATCCTCACCCTAACTAATCATTAGTGCATGTGTATGTAACAACTGTTAAATAATGGAAATATTACTTAATCAAAAACATATTATTGCATCATTTATTAAGTATTAACAATAATGTATAAACATATTTAAGATATAAACTTATTTACTATGAACAAACTATTTATAAATGTGTGAACAAATGCTTTACTGATGATAAATTAGAAATTACTAATGATGAACAAACTATTAACTAATAAGTAGGGATGTCCGATATTGGCTTTTTTGCCGATATCCGATATGCCGATATTGTCCAACTCTCAAATTTCGATTCCGATATCAGCCGATACCGATGTCGATATGTGGGTTATTTTTCCTCAAAACTAATTTAGGTAACATCACATATCTCCTGTTATGGAATTAACACAACATGCTTAATGTTATTGTGATGCCCCACTGGATGCATTCTTGAATGCAACAAGGCTTTCCAAATGTTAACATTGTCTGTGCAAAATAAGAAAAATACTTCAACTTAATTTAGGGAAAAAGTGCCATGTTTATTTTTTTTTTTTAATTGTCTCAAACAACAGTTTGGATTACACTCTCCCTGAGATAATCTTGACAATGCCCACAACAAATAGGGCAAATTTGACTTCTTCACAAATGATAAAACATTGTACCTGAACAACTATGTGCAACATAGCAGAATGTAAAGCCAACTAAAATAACAGGCATAGTGTATGACAGGCTACCCTTTTTCTGTGTTAAATGAGCCTGCATTTGTAGGATGCTTCATGAACTGTTTCTTTAACTAAAACTCAATCACCTTAATTGAATGAATGCACAAATATGAGTCACGGGTGTCTGTTTTTACAGACAAGACAGACCCTCACTCTAAACCCGTCCTTCCTCATATACAGATATATAGGCTATATTTAACATTTATTTTATATTTGGCCTGTTATGAAATCATGTATTGAACAATTTAAGCACAGCTCAGCTTTAAGAAACTCAAATAGCCTAGATGCATGCTTAGCATTTTGTGATCATGAAGGCTACTTTCACAAACTCTTATAGTCAGCTGTCCTCTGATTTACCGATATCGATGATTTACCGTTTTGTATTTGGCCCGTTATGAAATAATGTGGAACAATTTAAACACAGTGTAAAACTTAAATCCCAAATTTGGAGACATCCATGTATGTTGAAATTTACTGCAAATTCAAAACGGGATTAGTCTGGAACGGCTAACTGTACAGGGGACTGCTTTACACCTTTCTGTTCGGTAAGGTCTGCTGTTTATTCTGATATATGGTTTGTCATGTGTTAAACGAAGGGTTCTGAAGTATTCCACCGAGATGAATGGGTAGGGAGATGGACGCAAAACCTTCGGTAGAATTTATGATTAAATTGAATGATATTATTTACTTTTCTCGCGAACCATTCACCACAGCAATTAGCGGCTAACATCGATTAAAAGCTGAGAAACAGCTTTTTAGTGTGATACTTGTGATGTCTGTGTGATGAGTAGGATGGGTTAATTTGGACGCACTTTCTTTCTTGCGCTGTCACTTTCTCCACTGCGTAATTTGGCCATAGGCCATAGGCTAAATATATATCGCTATTAGTAGGACGCAAAGCAGAATATTTAAAGAAGGGGGCACCAAGGCCACCGTGGCCTGTAAACCTCTGATTTTCAAAGGGGCGTCACGGCCAACGCAAGGGGCTACTACGGCCACGAGCAAGTTTGTTACTGCAGCCATCCACGCTTGTTTGTATGCTTCAAGACGCAGATTGATGAGGTCATCATCTGTGCACCGGTAAACGCTTCAAGAGCGCATAGGCACTATTTGTGTGTAACGCAAGCATTATGTTATCGGTTTTAAGGCAAAAAAAATCCGATAACGATATTAACAGATATTACATTTTTATGCTAATATCGGGCCGATAATATCGGTTGGCCGATATTATCGGACATCTCTACTAATAAGTAACAAAGGCTTAATAAATGATGAATTGTGTGTAGTTATTATAAAGTGTTACCGGATTATTTTTAAAATATTATGACATTCACATAGACCTATAATTACATGAACCATAAACATTTGTTGCCTTATGTTACTGAAATTGACTGAAGTACATAAACTGTAACAGGTTATTTGGTATGAAAGTGAACCCAAATGAGGTGTTGAGAGAGAGAGAAATGGCAGGTGACCTGACACAAAGACAAGGGGAAGACATGCAGAGGAAGAGACAGAGCTTTATGTTGCACATTAAACATTCCATGTTTTCAGCTCTATCTGCTTTCTGCTGTCAGCTCACTCTTTCCTAGACTTACGTGCATGCCCTGAGAAGAACAAGTGTGGGGGTGGAATGGAAAATACCATACTTCAGTGCAATCAAATGCTCTGATCTAAAGAAGGAAGGTAAGGCGCTAATGAATGTGGATATTCCAGATTTCTTTTTTGAGGTCATGCTCATTAGCTTCTTCACCTAGCTGCCAGGTTGCCAAGTTGTTTTCTTCCATTAAGTTGCACAAGCACAGAGAGCAGGATGCACATAATTTAAGCTGTAGGCCTTCATGGCTGTCTTCTTCAATGCAATGTGCTTACTGTGACAGTGTTATGTGAGACCCATGGCTATACACACTTACAGCAAGTTTCATGTGAAAGAACCAAAGATTGGCTGATATATAAGGTAATTTCCTGTTTGGCGGCAGAGGAATATGGACGTTTTAAGATATAGTATAAGCTGCTAAAAAAATCAAACAAAGGCAATTTACAGTTTGAAATATTGTCACAGGTATGTTTGTTATATCTGTGTACAGCTGTAGATAATAGCCAACTTCCAACCGTCCTGCAGTACATGCTAGAGTCATGCTGTTGCACTCTGAGGGCAAATTAATAATTGACTTAATTGAGTTAACAGTTCCTTCCGAAGATAAACAGTAAATGCTTGTTTTTGGTGTTGGTCCCTTGAAGTGTGGAACACGTACACTGTAAAACACCCAACACCACAATGCAACAGCAACACACAACACAAAGGATAAAGACTAGCAGTGTCCCAGCCTGAAGTCTGTTTCCTGCTGACAACAAATTCAAACTGTTTAATTCCTTGGTACCTTGAGTTAGTCAATCAGGTTGTGAGACCACAACAGAGTATATTATATCATTGGTAAGGTTGTACCTACTGGTATAGATTAAACATCCACGCCATGCTTTTGTAAATAAATTTCCTCTCCTACTGAATATTCAACAGTTAGAATCCCCATCCCAGTTTGAGCTCCTCCTTCAGAAAGAACTTGTATTTGTTTAAACATCTGAGCCTCCGTTCACTCTTAGACTGAGGAGCACTTTTCATGTGTCCAGAAAGAATTTCAAATGTAGTGAAGAATAATTTCTACAACTACTTTCAGCATTATTTTGGCAAAAGCACGACCTTGACTGTGTAAGTTAAAATTATGTTTAGATATTGATTAACCTGATTGACTTTACTTTAATTGACTTTGATTAACTTTGTCTTTAAATATTGGATTGCACTAGTATGTGTAAACAGTACGGATGAATATAATCCAGCATTTGGTATCTGTATTTCCTAAGTAAAAAATTTTCTAAGGTTAAAAATATATTGGAGTGATTAATTGCACCCGGGTGTTTTTAGTGGAATGGAGGCATTTTTTTTATTAGGGGAGAACCGGGACGAATGAAACACTTTTTAATTAAACGTAATTTACAAAGACATTGTAAAACACTGAAAGTTAATAATTTGTCACTAGCAACTTACATCTGTCCTCTGTCAAATACAGTTGTATTTAAAGCTCTGAACAAAACTGTTCAAGAGTTATTTAAGGAGAAGTCGAACGTGCGTTTTGTTTCATTCGTTCCTCCTTGCTGGGACAAATGAAACAGCATGGGGGACAAATGAAACATACAGCTTAAATTATGTAAACTTCCCACAACTTCAATATTTGACAACATGTCATGAATGGTACTTCAAATCTGTGTTATTTTAGATAGATTGCTGCTGGGCTATACGTCTTGGTTCATGTCTTGTTTTGTTCCTACAGCAATCAGACTTTTTAATAAGAGCTGCTGACTATCATTGCTGTTGTGATTTATGTTGCAGATTGCTGTGATTATTGTGTCCTTTCAGTGCCTGTGTCGGTGCATACCTATTTATGTGTTGTTGTAGGGTGTGTTGTACTGTGCCTGTCTTAAGTGTCAACTGTCCTACTGATGTATGTTGTTGTGTGTGGTTGCCAGGTGGCAAAAGAATAAAACAGACGATAGACGCAGTACAGTGTAAAATCTCATTTGTACTCTTGACCACTAGTTGGCAGACACCCAGAGCTTCGATTGAAGCTCAACCTTTTTTTTCAAAGTTTTCAGGAAGCGATTTATAGCCTACTCGTGACAATCAAAAATCGTTTATCGCTTGTAACTCTGTGATAACAGGATGTATACAGGAAGGCTTTGGCCAAGCAACGGAGGTTAATACACTCTAAAATAACTTAATCTATTGGGTTGGTGACTTTAACTCTAAGTTGGGTTACCTTTACTAAACCAACTATGGGTCATTCTTACAAACATGATGGGGTCAAAATAACCCATTACTGGTTTATATTCATCTCTATGTATTTGACCCACTATTGAGTGTTCTGTTTTTTGCTTATGGATTTACAAAACCAGATTTCTTTACTATATTTTACTTAAGTGAAATAGGGCGGAGTCATATCAGCCGAAATAGAAATAGGATAATGCATTATATTCATTTTAATATTTTATTGTCCACAATCCACATTACTTGAAAGTCACACCTTCTGTTAACAGCTTGGCCTGATGTAGACAATCTACATTAAAATTGGCAACAATAGCCATGTAATGAAATAAACCAGTTAGACAGAATTATTTATTTCATATTTAATTTATTTTTGAACAGATCTCCTGAAAAGCATACTTCCATGCAGGGTTGCCAGATTGGGCAATTGGGCGGTTTTGCAATCTATTTTGTGGGCAAAAATGGGTTTGGGCGGGTGGATGAAAATTGGGCACTTCAGACCCTTCTTCCAGTCTCACTCACTCACACACACACCCTCTGGCTGACGTGCCCCCTAAGCTCACAACAGACACTCTCAGCTCACCAGGTGTATCGAAACATGCATTCTAGCTATATAAATAGCATAGTGGGCAGCCATGGCCTACTGGTTAGCGCTTCGGACTTGTAACCGGAGGGTTGCCGGTTCGAAACCCGACCAGTAGGCACGGCTGAAGTGAGCAAGGCACCTAACCCCTCACTGCTCCCCGAGCGCCGCTGTTGTTGCAGGCAGCTCACTGCGCCGGGAGGTGCTTCACCTCACTGTGTGTTCACTGTGTGCTGAGTGTGTTTCACTAATTCACGGATTGGGATAAATGCAGAGACCAAATTTCCCTCACAGGATCAAAACAGTATGTATACTTATATACTTATACTTGTTATGTGGCCAGCAATTTAATCTGAAATATGTGCCATAGTTTTATAGCCCAACTAGAACAATGTGATCTTTGCTGGGCCTTGATTAATGGGGGTATCGTGTTATCTTATTGCCTCATACTGTAGGATTGGTCACTGGTAAATGCATGAGTTTTAGTGTATAAAACCAAACACCTGAGAGTGTTCGGGAGCTTGGCTTCTCTTCTCTGCCCTGCTCATCTACTCTTTCACACTCTTTGTCTCTGTCTTCCCTTCCCCTTTTCTCTCACTCATTCATCCCAGGTTTGGTTTTGTGTTTACTTGACATCTGTAACATTTAAGCTACCATGTATTGCAGTATTAAACTGTTCCTTGATTTAACATACATATAACTCTTGGTGTGCCATGCCCTTGTGTTTAACATTCATTTGTGTAATAAGTGTTTAGTGATATTGTAGGTTGTTTACTAATTATGTCAGATTACATGTGTTTTCTACAATATTCACAAGTCTAATGCATCTTCCTGTCTCATAAAGTTCTGACACGCCTGAACCTTCCCATCAGATGTTTTCCATCATTGGTAACATTTTGACGGTTCTTACATAGCTTCTTTTCAAAAGCAGAACATCATGTAATTGAAGACATTACCTTTTCCTTTTAGATCATGGCTTATCAGGATGGCAAATGTGTTTTACTTCAGGACTGTGGTGAACCAACGGTGGAGCGGGCCATTGCCAGAGCCAGAGATCAAGTCAGCAAGTTTGCTAATGAAGAGCTCAATATTGCTGTAACAGGGGAGACTGGTGTAGGGAAGTCCTCTTTGGTGAATGCCATCAGAGGTCTTAAAGATACTGATGATGGAACTGCACCCACTGGCATCACACAAACGACCACAAAGCCCACCGCTTACCCTCACCCAACCATACCTAACGTGACAATCTGGGATCTGCCAGGGACTGGGGGGCCTGGATTCAAACCAAAGACCTACATGAAAGCAGTGAAGTTCCAAACGTATGACCTCTTCATAATAGTGAGTGAAACAAGATTCAGGGAGAATGACATAGTGCTGGCAAAGGAAATCAGGGAAAAGAAAAGGAATTTCTACTTTGTTCGCACAAAGATTGACAGAGATGTACAAGAGGAAATGCAGAAGGGAGTGAAAGAGAAAGAGACACTTCAGGCAATAAGGAAGGACTGTGAGAAAATTGTCAGGGAACTGAAATCTCCTCCTGTCTTCCTCATTACATCCCGAGACCAGAGCAGGTTTGACTTCCAGAATCTGGCAGAGACCCTGGAGACAGACCTTCCAGAACTAGCAAGAACAAGAAGAAGACGAGTTCTTGTTCTGTGTCTGAATGTATATATTTCAGTATAGAAATATCAGGCAGAGTGGGTGAATAAGCAGATTAAAGCAGAATTCCGGTGTGATATTGACCTAAAGTGTGTTGAAACATGATACCGAGTGTGTTCTTCTTCTTCTGTCTTCTTCCAGTAGCAGCAACTGGAATCCATGCATTTCCACGGAATTATTTTTGGAATCTGATCCCTTATCATACCTGTTCATTCTTACTCGTCGCTCTACTTATCGTGACTAAATTCAAGATGGCTGCAAACGCTAAACTTCGTGAAGATACTGTCTGTATAAATCGTCTTGTAAGTACACTACCAGTGCTTTTTAAAAGTTCTCAATGTCTCGTTTTAAATGTCAGGGCCTTCGGTAGTCTACCAATGAAGTGTGGAGATACATTGAGCCTCGTAAATGGTGTAAAACAGTGATTTATTTGCATGGCTAGCCCGATGCCGAAGCACCACCATTGAAAAAGCTGTTGGTAGCATCGGCTAACTAGCGCCAGATTTTGGAGTGCAGGGGACAAGCCGAGATGGGCTATGAGACATACGTTCACACTCGGTATCATGTTTCAACACACTTTAGGTCAAAATCACACCGGAATTCTCCTTTAAAGCAGGTAAATAAGCAGGTTAAACATTCACCCAAGGATTAATTCAGTAGTGTGTTTGCTGAAGCTATATATAATATGTTTTGCATTTTCATGCATAATTCTAATTATTATATTTATTATATATATATATATATATATATTATATTAATCAACACCTGGATGTCTCAAAATTTTCTTCAGCTGAACAAAGAAAAAACTGAAGTAATTAAATTTGGTAAAAAGGAGGAAAGACTTAGGGTTGCCACAGTCCTTGACACAAAAGGGCAAAGGATACTGTTAAAAATCTTGGTGTATTAATTGACAGTGATCTAAATTTCAACAGCCACATGAAAGCGATAACTAAATCAGCTTTTTACCACCTCAAAAATATTGGCAAACTTAGAGGGCTGATGTCAAAAGATGATTTAGAAAAACTCATTCATGCATTATCTCCAGCATGATTACTGCAACCAGGCCTTCCTAAAAGACTATCAAACAGGTGAAACAAAATGTAGCAGCTAGGGTTCTCACAAAAACTAAGAGAACTGACAACATTACTCCAATTCTTAAGTCCCTGCACTGGCTTCCAGTAAGTCACAGAATTGACTTTAAAGCAAGGCTTTGAACCGGTTCATGGAATAAAAACAAAAACCAGAAACTTTTGCCATTTTGCTAGGAACAAAAACTAAACCAGAAACTTTATGATTTTGTATGTTCCGGAACAGAATTTTTTTTTAAAAATAGTTAATACCGGTTCTTTTTTTGTTCTTGGCAAGGTTTGTGTCTCCAATGAAATGGCGAGGGTCACCTCCTGTCATTCAATGAATGCATGGAGAGTGCAGAGACAGAGCTTGCCACTAGCAGGCAATCAAAAGGCCTATTAAGTCTCCAAATCTCAATGATTTAATTTCACCTGTTTTCTCTTTTTACTAGGCCGTGACGAACATTGTTGTAAAAAACTAGCATTAAAGTTAAGGCTACAGGTTTAATTTATTTGGAAAAACGTAATAGTCCTCATTTTGGCATTTAGACAATGGAAAGGCATCCAAGAATCCAATATTACAGTACCCACCAAAAAAAGCATTTTTTTGTTTGACCAGGAAATTATTCAGGCTAAAGGCTATAGGAAGACACTGGTGCAGCTTGTATAAAGCAGAGGCCTAGTGTTTTATTATGTTTGCTGTAGGATAGAGTCTAAAAGACAAAATTGTGACTATTAATAGCCAGTGTGAAAGCATACATATATTTTTGTCCGACAGCTGACATGGAACGTTATTAACCGGTTCAGGAACAATAGTTTTTTGTTCTAACCGGTTCGGGAACGTCAATTTTAGGGTGGGAACCAAAACCGGAAACGTTAAAATACTGTTTCTGTTCAGAACGAACCAATTGGCAAAAATTCTGGTTCAAAGCCCTGCCTTAAAGCACTACTGCTTGTTTATAAATCACTAAATGGAGCAGGACCTAAATACCTCTCAGACATGCTTCAGCAGTACACACCCTCCAGACCTATCAGGTCTCAGGAGAAAAACCTACTAGTAAAACCTGCTGTTAGATCTAAACAGGGTGAAGCAGCTTTTAGCTGCTATGCGGCTCATCTCTGGAACCAACTTTCGATGACATTAAAAAGGCCCCAACTGTAGCCAGTTTTAAATCTAGACTTAAGACCAAACTGTTCTCATTCTGCTAACTGCACTGAGTTATAAATTCTGAATCTGTCTTGAAAATCATTCTACCTTGTGTCTTTTATTTTGTCTTTTAATCATTGTCTATTTTTAAATGATTTTACCTTGTGTGTTTTATGATTTTTTTTAAAAATATTATTACTATGATCTTTACTTTTTAAACTATTCTTTCACTATTGCCCTTTTATGCTTTTATTTGTTATTACTGTTTGCTTTTGTTTATGTAAAGCACATTGAATGACCTCTGTGTATGAAATGCTCTATATAAATAAACTTGACTTGACTATTATTATTATGCTTACCACTTTTTCCGTACGCTATTAAACTTGAACCGGTTAACTTAGGAACTTCATTCAAACTTTGTAATGTAGGTCTTCAAATGGACAAGGTTGCTATACATTTTCATATGTGTAAACTTTAGACATTTTATTAATATTATTAATTTTTATTCATTATATTAACAAAAAACAAGCTTATTTTTCCTATTAGGTGTCGCCACCTGATGTCATAAAGTGGGCTGCAGCAGGGATGGGCAAAAATACATCAAAATGTATTTGGAAATAAAATACCAAATACCCGACCTATACATGTATCAATATAAACTTCAAAATACAGTAGCCACTTCATGTATCAAAATAAAATACTGTATTTTGTATTTTGAAAACACTAAAAATACTTTTTTTCTTTTGTTTATGTTTTACATCTTTTTATTTTCAATTGATCACAAAAGAGTTAATTTACAAATGTGCATTAAAAATTTCAATGGATCTCATAAACAGTTTTCATAAACAAGTGCTCTACATCCACATCACACCCTCATCCTCCTCATGCACACACACACACGCATGCACACACATGCGCACCCTTATTGAGTCATCTCTGCACGCATACGCAGATTTGCACCGACACTCATACACCTATGCCACTCTCACTAATACACAGGATGGGGGAATAAAAAATAAAATAAAAAAAGGACAACAGCAATTAAAAAATAAATAAATAAATAAATAAATCATAATAAAAAACATTATTAATACTTAGATAACCAGTACGTTGACAAATCACAGTAACAAGCTAGTACATTACCGACACATCATAAACAAAGTTAAGCCATCCAGCCCCCCACGCGTGCCCACTCCGACAGCGAGAAGCCTCAGTCACTGCGTGTCCAGCTCCTATCTGGGCTCCTCCCTGCGGGGTGAGGGTTGGCAACCACACGCCGGCAGCTAGTTACCCATTCAGGCACAAAAAATATTTTTTTTTCAATGGAGTATGAAATCTTATCAGTAGACCTACACTAGGTGAGTTGATTGAGAATGTCAACAGACTTTCTCTACCTGACAAGGCTCTCCATAAACAGTCAACAGATCAAATATGATAGATAGATAGATAGATAGATAGATAGATAGATAGATAGATACTTTATTGATCCCCAAGGGGAAATTCAGGGGGTCTCAGTAGCATACAGACATCACACACAACATGCACTTACAGCAGAAATGGTAAATATAAGTATAAGTATAAACATATAACCAAACTCCACTGTACAATAGAGACAGTAGGAGATAAGAAAAACTAACAAAACTAAATACTAAATATACTATATAAATTAAATGTAAAAAATCCAGTGTGCTTGAGGGTGATCAAGCATGAGACGCTTGTAGTGACAGGGCCTGTAGTTCTGTGTGCATGGTGAGGTGCTCAAGAGAGTGAGTGTCATGGTGAAGGTGCAAAAGTAGTCCAACAGTAGTCCTGTAGTTCTGTGTGTATGGTAAGGTGCTCAAGAGAGTGAGTGTCATGGTGAAGGTGCAAAAAGTAGTCCAACATTAGTCCAACAGTGCAATAATAAGGTCTAGAGACCAGCATAAATAATATGGACAAATAGGAGAGTAAAGTGTAATGTAGACAAGGTAATGTGTCCGGTCAAGGTAATGTAGACGCTGTGTCCGGGAGGGATTGAGGCGGAACGTAAACACAAACAACAATGGCGTGCGAGAACTCCCTTGGCATGTAGTATGGTCGTAGACTGACCGCTAGTAACTCCACATCCTTACAGCATACAGTCTCCTTCACTGTAACATGTCCGGGATTGCACCATCTGTTGTTTATGTATAGCACCAGTCCGCCTCCCTTCTTTTTGCCAGAAAGTTTATTGTCTCTGTCCAAACGAGCTACACTGAAGCCGGGGAGCTCAACGTTAGCCGGGGGGGTATGGCTTGTTAGCCACGTCTCCGTAAAGCATAGCAAACTACAATGCCTGTACAACTTCTGATTTCTTACCAGGGCAGCCAGTTCGTCAGTCTTGTTGGCCAGTGAGTTCACGTTTCCCATAACCATCGAAGAAACTGAGGGCTTGTGTCGCCGGGATGTTTACGTGAACCCGACCAGCATTCCGTCGTATTGCAAGCAGCTGATTGCTTGTGTACACAAGTTTGCTGCTGCTGGAGCATTGTAATAGATCCATATCCATAGAATAGAATGAAAACACTCCTCAAAGTGCGTAATCCAAAAAAGTTGCTTAGTAAAAAGTAAACAAAAGACGGTAAAAAAACACAAGGACACGGAGCTACCTCGACATGCTGCCATTCTCGTCGGCGCCGGAACCGGAATCTGCAGACACCCTTGTTACTGACATCTCATGTTCAAAGAGCTTTCCCTTAATGACTCCTTAATGACTTCCTTCCTAATTTACTTTCTTGATGTTCAGTAATAGATGGTCTACTTTGCATCAGCAACAATGACTAATTCAAATTAATGATGGGAATGATTAGAGACCAGGTTTTTTTTTATATATATTTTTTTTTGTTCACAATTTAGCACATACAACACACACATCTAAACACAACCACACAACACACAAAACAGCAGGGACAACACATCTAGACACATCCACAGGACAGAAAAAAGAAAAGAAAAGACAATAACAATCAAAACAACTAGAAAAGCATTTCCTGAAGGAAATACAGTGCATGAAAATGCAAAAAATATGATGTAAAATATCATACAGAGTAAAAACAAACTATATTGGTTGCTAGGTAGATGAGGTTTAATATAGTTGGAATGACTGAACAGTTAAATAGGTGGATAGTTTATATAGTTAAATGATTTGCTTGGTAGATAAGGTTTTATATAGTTGGAATGATTGAACGGTTAAATAGGTGGATCATTTAAATGGTTAAATTATTTAGGTAGATAATTGACGATAACTGACAGTTGGAATGGCTCTAATGTTTGCTAGCAGTTATGCTAACTATGTTATCAAAGATAATAATGTTAACCAAGTTACTTAACTTAGTTAAGCCAACTTAGCTAATCAACTGCCAGTCACAATGTTACATGCTAATTATGCTAACCATGTGACTTAGCTAACTTAGCTAATCATTTTTAGCAGTTTTGCTAACTATGCTAACTAGCATGGTAACATGCTAACCATGTGACTTAGCTAACTTAGCTAATCATTTTTAGCAGTTTTGCTAAAATGCTAACTAGCATGCTAGCATGCTAATTATGCTAACCATGTGACTTAGCTAACTTAGCTAATCGTTTTTAGCAGTTTTGCTAAAAATGCTAACTAGCATGCTAACATGTTAGCATGCTAACTATGCTAACCATATGACTTAGCTAACTTAGCTAATCATTTTTAGCAGTTTTGCTAAAAATGCTAACTAGCATGCTAACATGCTAGCATGCTAACTATGCTAACCATGTGACTTAGCTAACTTAGCTAATCGTTTTTAACAGTTTTGCTAAAAATGCTAACTAGCATGCTAACTATGCTAACAATGTTACTTAGCTAACTTAGCTAACTAACTACAGTGGGTAGGAGTCATAGTTGATGACAAGTAAGAGTTACAATGGCTGAACAGTTGAAAAGTTCAGTAGTTTAAAGGGTTAAATTGTTTAACAGTGAAATATTGTAGTGAGGACTTTTATTTTGAAACAGTTTTTGGCAGAGGAAGCAGTTGAACAGGATGTGTAGTCTTAATAGGGCCAGTTTGTATGCTTAAAGCCTGAGACTGGCAGTTGATGCAGCTGGCCCGAACACCTGCCATAGGATTCTAATTGCTTAACGGCAGTCTTAATAGAGCCATATTGTATGCTTAAAGCATGAGACAGAGTATATAGTTTAAAAGTTAAATGTAGATAGTGTAATGGATGTTGATAGACAGAAAGTTGAATGGATGTTGATAGGCAGATTGTTTAATGGATGTTGATGGATAGTTTAATGGGTGGATGAGTGAATGGTTTGAAGAGGATGAATGGATAGAAAGTTGGAGGAAATGTGTCTTATATCCTTGTAGAATGGAGAGACAGAGAGAGTTGGTCTAGTTCAGTAGAAAGCAGTTGATACAGGTGCAATCAGTTGAACTGATTCTTTGATGGGGCCTAGATGAGCAGCTGGAAGATGATACCAGGTGCAAATCAAGTTAATTAGTCCATTGTGATGTCATCAGCCCATGTTAAGTCTATGGGGAAATTTTGAGTAGTTTTTAATTAATAGTTTAAAAAGTATAAAAGTTACAACGATGAAAAATACATAGCCCACATGTCCTAAGTAAGACCTACGCAACGCAGTTTGAATGAAGTTTCTACGTTAAACGGTTGAAGCTGCATTAACTGCGTTAGAAGAAGAAAAATAAATATAGCTGCAAGCAGCAATGCGGGGGCCTAGCAGAGCGCTATAGCAGAAATGGCGTTGCCACGGCATGAGCAAGCACTTACAGCAAGAGGCCAAATTACACCAATGTCTTTGTGCGGTCTCACAATCAGCTATCATGTCCCTCTACCAAGTTTGGACTTCATACACCAAAGTGTTGCTGAGATGTGAGCTCACTTTCATTATTACAGCATCCCTAGAGGCCAAATGAGAACACTTTCCTTCATGTCCTCACAATCAGCTAATATGTCCCTGTACCAAGTTTGGACTTCATACACCGAAGTGTTGCTGAGATACGAGCTCACTTCCTGTATTACAGCGCCCCCTATAGAGGCCAAATGATTCCAATTTCCTAGTGCATCATCATAATCAGGTAACAGGTCCTTATACTAAGTTTGGACTTTGTACACCAAAGCGTTGCTGAGATACAAGCTCACTTCCTGTATTACAGCGCCCCCTATAGAGGCCAAATGATGCCAATTTCTTACCGTGTCCTCACAATCAGATACAAAGTCCCTGTACCAAGTTTGGACTTCATACATTAAAGCATAGCCGAGATGTTAGCCCACTTCCTGTTTGGCGTCCTCGTCACCATATTTGATTGGCTGTCACGGGCAAACAAAAATGAAATTGAAAAATCTGACCAGTATCGTTTGTGCGGCTCGGGCAGAAGATCATCTCCGCCAAGTTCTGTGAAAATCAGATGAAATTTGTAACTGCTGAAACTTTTCGTAGAGTTTGGACTAAATCCAATATGGTGGAGGTCCAATATGGCGGAAAGTGACGTAGTAGGGGTCATTCAACTCAGGTCAGTCCAGGGATTCCAACGGTGCTTGATTTGTGAAAAGTGAATGCACCGTTCAATTGTTACATGCGTGAATGTGAGTCCAGATTCGACCCATTGGTGGCGCTAGAGTGTTCGGCATAGAGCTCTGTAAATTGGTGAGAGTGATCATGGGACGGTCCTGAATCAGGGCGCTAAATTTCATAATAATAATGACTTGCAAATACCTTTCAACCCAGCTTTTCAACTTTCAGCCAAACTTTGACCTGTTGGTGGCGCTAGACGGCTGGGTTTAGAGGTCCGTAAATGAGTGTGAGTGGTCAGTGGAGTGTCCGGAAACTTTCGATGAAAAAATCTGAACTTTTTAGCCAGGCGTTCTATGGGCTGCCATAGACTCCAATGGCGGAAGTATAATAATAATAATAAATATAGCTGCAAGCAGCAATGTGGGGGCCAAGCAATGCGCTATAGCAGGAATGGCGTTGCCATGGCATGAGCAAGCACTCACAGCAAGAAGCCAAATTACACCAATGTCCTTGTGCATTTTCACAATCAGCTACAATGTCCCTCTACCAAGTTTGGACTTCATACACCAAAGTGCTGCTGAGATGTGAGCTCACTTTCTTTATTACAGCACCCCTAGAGGCCAAATGAGACCACTTTCCTTGCATGTCCTCACAATCAGCTAATATGTCCATGTATCAAGTTTGGACTTCATACAATGAAGCGTTGCTGAGATATGAACCCACTTCCTATATTACAGCGCCCCCTATAGAGGCCAAATGATGCCAATTTCCTACTGTGTCCTCACAATCAGGTTCCAAGTCCCTGTACCAAGTTTGGACTTCATACACCAAAGCATTGCTGAGATACAAGCTCACTTCCTGTATTACAGCGCCCCCTATAGAGGCCACATGATGCCAATTTCCTAGTGCGTCCTCACAATCAGATACCAAGTCCCTGTACCAAGTTTGGACTTCATACGTTAAAGCATAGCCGAGATGTTAGCCCACTTCCTGTTTGGTGGCTTCATCGCCATATTTGATTGGCTGTCACGGGCAAACAAAAATGAAATTAAAAGATCTGACAAGTATCGTTTTTGCGGCTCGGTCTGAAGATCATCTCCGACAAGTTCTGTGAAAATCGGATGGAATTTGTAACCGCTGAAACTTTTCGTAGAGTTTGGACTAAATCCAATATGGCGGAGGTCCAATATGGCGGAAAGTGATAGGATAGGGGTCGATGAACTCTGTATGGTCCAAGGATTCAGACGCTACCTCAATTGTGAAAATCAGACAAAAGAGTCAAGGATCACGCGCATGAACGCATGTCCAGCATTGAACTGGTGGTGGCGCTAGAGTGTTCAATGTATATGCATATAAATTGCTGTGAGTGATTGGGACAGTGTCCTGACTAATGGTATCGAGTTTTGTTATGTTAACTCAAAGTGCCACAGAGATGTTAGTCCACTTCCTGTTTGGCGCTTCATCGCCATATTTGATTGGCTGTCACGGGCAAACAAAAATGAAATTGAAAAATCTGACAAGTATCGTTTGTGCGGCTCGAGCAGAAGATCATCTCCGCCAAGTTCTGTGAAAATCGGATGAAATTTGTGAACGCTGAAACTTTTCGTGGAGTTTGGACTAAATCCAATATGGCGGAGGTCCAATATGGCGGAAAGTGGTGTAATAGAAGTCATTGAACTTAGGTCGGTCCAGGGATTCCAACAGTGCCTGATTTGTGAAAATCGGATGCACCGTTCAATCTTCACATGCGTTAATGCAATCCAGTTTTGACCCATTGGTGGCGCTAGAGTGTTGGGCATAGAGTTCTGTAAATTGGTGAGAGTGATCATGGGACAGTGCTGAATCAGTGTACCAAATTTCATAACTTTAGACCCAGCGGTTCAATTATCGGCTAGATTTTGACCTGTTGGTGGCGCTAGATGGCTGGGTTCAGAGGTCCGTAAATAAGTGTGAGTGGTCAGTGGAGTGTCCCGAAACTTTCTGCCAAAAAATCTGAACTTTTTAGCCAGGCGTTCTATGGGCTGCCATAGACTCCAATGGCAGAAGTGTAATAATAATAGGAAAAGCTAGTAACTCAATGGGTGCCTTCGCAGCTTCGCTGCTTGGCCCCCAAATATAGCTGCAAGCAGCAATGCGGGGGCCAAGCAGTGCACTATAGCAGGAATGGCGTTGCCATGGCATGAGCAAGCACTCACAGCAAGAAGCCAAATTACACCAATGTCTTTGTGCGTTCTCACAATCAGCTACCATGTCCCTCTACCAAGTTTGGACTTCATACACCAAAGTGTTGCTGAGATGTGAGCTCACTTTCTTTATTACAGCACCCCTAGAGGCCAAATGAGACCACTTTCCTTGCATGTCCTCATAATCAGCTAATATGTCCATGTATCACGTTTGGACTTCATACAATGAAGCGTTGCTGAGATATGAGCCCACTTCCTGTATTACAGTGCCCCCTATAGAGGCCAAATGATGCCAATTTCCTACTGTGTCCTCACAATCAGATTCCAAGTCCCTGTACCAAGTTTGGACTTCATACATCAAAGATTTCCTGAGATGTGAGCTCAATTTGTCTATTACAGCACCCCTAGAGGCCAAATGAGACCACTTTCCTTGCATGTCCTCACAATCAGCTAATATGTCCATGTATCAAGTTTGGACTTCATACAACGAAGCGTTGCTGAGATACAAGCTCACTTCCTGTATTGCAGCGCCCCCTATAGAGGCCAAATAATGCCAATTTCCTAGTGCGTCCTCACAATCAGATACCAAGTCCCAGTACCAAGTTTGGACTTCATACATCAAAGCGTTGCTGAGATACAAGCTCACTTCCTGTATTGCAGCGCCCCCTATAGAGGCCAAATAATGCCAATTTCCTAGTGCGTCCTCACAATCAGATACCAAGTCCCTGTACCAAGTTTGGACTTCATACATTAAAGCGTAGCCGAGATTTAGCCCACTTCCTGTTAGGCGGCATTGTCGCCATGTGTGATTGGCTGTCACGGGCAAACAAACTTGAAAACAAAAAATCTGACAAGTATCGTTTGTGCGGCTCGGTCTGAAGATCATCTCCGCCAAGTTCTGTGAAAATTGGATGAAATTTGTAACCGCTGAAACTTTTCGTAGAGTTTGGACTAAATCCAATATGGCGGAGGTTCAATATGGCGGAAAGTGATGGGATAGGGGTCGATGAACTCGAGATCGTTCAAGGATTCAGACGCTACCTCAATTGTGAAAATCAGACAAAAGAGTCAAGGATCACGCGCATGAACGCATGTCCAGCATTGAACTGGTGGTGGCGCTAGAGTGTTCAATGTATATGCATATAAATTGCTGTGAGTGATTGGGACAGTGTCCTGACTAATGGTTTCGAGTTTTGTTATGTTAACTCAAAGTGGCACAGAGATGTTAGTCCACTTCCTGTTTGGCCCATCATCGCCATATTTGATTGGCTGTCACGGGCAAACAAAAATGAAATTGAAAAATCTGACAAGTATCGTTTGTGCGGCTCGGGCAGAAGATCATCTCTGCCAAGTTCCGTGAAAATCGGATGAAATTTGTGAACGCTGAAACTTTTCGTAGAGTTTGGACTAAATCCAATATGGCGGAGGTCCAATATGGCGGAAAGTGACGTAATAGAAGTCATTGAACTTAGGTCGGTCCAGGGATTCCAACAGTGCCTGATTTGTGAAAATCGGATGCACCGTTCAATCTTCACATGCGTTAATGCAATCCAGTTTTGACCCATTGGTGGCGCTAGAGTGTTGGGCATAGAGTTCTGTAAATTGGTGAGAGTGATCATGGGACAGTGCTGAATCAGTGTACCAAATTTCATAACTTTAGACCCAGCGATTCAATTTTCGACCAGATTTTGACCTGTTGGTGGCGCTAGACGGCTGGGTTTAGAGGTCCGTAAATAAGTGTGAGTGGTCAGTGGAGTGTCCCGAAACTTTCTGCCAAAAAATCTGAACTTTTTAGCCAGGCGTTCTATGGGCTGCCATAGACTCCAATGGCAGAAGTGTAATAATAATAGGAAAAGCTAGTAACTCAATGGGTGCCTTCGCAGCTTCGCTGCTTGGCCCCCAAATATAACCGCAAGCGGTGATTTACGGGGTCCGAGCAAAACGAACATGATGGCATAGCTTTTTAGTTTTACATATGCTTTGATTGTTTGGGCACAATTGTTCAAAAGAAACGTGATCGGATTTCGGTTATCGGATTTCAGTTACCGGATTTCAGCTATCGGATTGGATCAAATCTTGAAAATGGGTTGTTCAAAGGGAAACAAGGATCCTGAAATTGGATTAGATCACATAATCTATTCTTGGTTTTGATCTGGATAAAACCTTCACTTTGTGTCGTTCAAAACTTTTGAGTTGGATTGGAATAAATTTGATGCATAAAATTAGGATTACCCTGTGCTGTAACATTATAGTGTGCTAACCTCCACAACCCAACAGTATTCTAACAATACTTGATTCTACAGGACTATTTATTTGTTGTGGATAAGATGAAGGGTTTGATAATGGAAGGCAGTGTTTCCCACAGAATTGAATTGTATTTGTGGTGGTGGGTTCTGTGTCGGAGTCAATAAGATAAACAGCGTATAATTATACAGTTATACTTGCCTTGCACTACAAGTCCATATTGACAAGTAGCTGTAATGCTGTAATGTTATAGTGTGCTAACCTCCACAACCCAACAGCATTCTATTCTAGTATGCTAACCTCCACAACCCAACAGTATTTTAACACTAATGCTTCAGGTGGGATTTGAACACTCAACATAAGGATGACCAGTACAAGGCATTATCCCACTAAGCCACTGTCAATCCTACATCTTTGCCAGTCACATTCACATGGTGAAAATGTGTATTGGTAAACACACAAGAAAAACTCCAAGTATACATTTGACAATAAAATGAAGGGCTTTCCTGAAAGAGAACACCTGAAAACGTTTGGAAATTCTGGGACAATTAGACATTTGTAGAGAAGAACAGTAATGGATGAAATATAAATATGATAGACTTAATGATGAAGGAAAAATAGTAAACAAAGAAGTTCCCCTATATGTCTTCGAGTGTGTCGGCATTCTGATTCTTGGCAACTAATGAGTGTGAATGTTGATTGCCTGATGTCATTCGGGTGCTGTTCAATGGTGTGACTCTTCAATAACCAATAGCATGTGCATCTTGAGCTTAAAGCTCTAGCAGGATTCGAACTCTCAACCTAACAAACACCAGCACTAGGCATTATCCCTCTGAGCCACTAACAATCCGACATATTAGGCAGTCACATTCACATGGTGAAAATGTGTATTGGTAAACACACAAGAAAAACTCCAAGTATACATTTGACAATAAAATGAAGGGCTTTCCTGAAAGAGAACACCTGAAAACGTTTGGAAATTCTGGGACAATTAGACATTTGTAGAGAAGAACAGTAATGGATGAAATATAAATATGATAGACTTAATGATGAAGGAAAAATAGTAAACAAAGAAGTTCCCCTATATGTCTTCGAGTGTGTCGGCATTCTGATTCTTGGCAACTAATGAGTGTGAATGTTGATTGCCTGATGTCATTCGGGTGCTGTTCAATGGTGTGACTCTTCAATAACCAATAGCATGTGCATCTTGAGCCTAAAGCTCTAGCAGGATTCGAACTCTCAACCTAACAAACACCAGCAGTGTGTAATGAGTGTGAATGTTAATTGCCTGATGTCATTCAGGTGCTGTTCAATGGTGTGACTCAGAAGGCTCAATGGTATGGAGTGATGACACGGAGATGGCAGGTTTCGGTGCAACACAAGTTAACTTTATTTGAGTTTCAATTCATCGGTTCTTTTGTTCTTTACTTGTATGTGTGCTGCATCAAAGAGGAAACAAACAGAACATGGAGTAATCAGTGAAATGGGGTAAATCAGTACAGATCCCAACTCACAAACAAACCAATTGACATTTGAACAATAAACTGAAATCATATGGCTATATAAGGTACAACTAAACAATACTTGACATCCCAAGTCAACCAACATCACCTAATCATCTCTCACATGGGACTCAAACACACCAAACCAACAAACAAAGACCTTAACTTTACACATGATTGCAGAGCTACTCTACAAACTGATAAACATCACAAAAGTCATAGTGAGGGTGATTAAAGTGATGACTTACGTTAACTCAAAGACGCACACAGAGCAGGACACACTGGAGTGCTGGGTTGAGATGAACAAAAGAGCGAACTGAGGGCGAGCAAACAATTTATCCTGGTCTGAGCCCCTGCTCCGGAGCTACAGGGTTTCCCAGCGGGTAAACTTTGGAAAGATTTGCAAAGATTTGGAAAAGATTTTTGAAAGACTACAGTCTCAGACCCTCTCACATCTAAAGACAAGTAGTAGAGTTTTAAGTCACAGACTATGATTTTGCAATGACTAGGGATCTTGCAGGGTCACTATTTACAAGACTGCAACATGATTCCTTTAAATTATTACCCATTGTGCAATAGATAAACAGGAACTGAAAATTATAGCCTACTAAACTCAAAGTCGTATTTTCATGTTTCTGCAGCATTGTTTCATGCGTGACATCCTTAACCGATATAGAGTTGTTCTGTCAAGTGGAAGAGCCGACTAAATATGTATAAGAAATGACAAATATTATAAGAATAACAAATAATTATAGGCTACAGCTTAAAATTATACAGTAATACTTGCCTTGCACTACAAGTCCATATTGACAAGTAGCTGTAATGTTATAGTGTGTTATCCTCCACAAACCAACAGCATTCTATTGTAGTATGCTAACATCCACAACTCACTAATGCTTCAAGTGGGATTTGAACTCTCAACCTAAGGATCACCAGTACAAGGCATTATCCCACTGAGCCACTGTCAATCCTACATGTTGCCCAGTCACATTCACATGGTGAAAATGTGTATTGGTAAACACACAAGAAAAACTCCAAGCATGGAGGGGCGATTAGACATTTGTAGAGATGAACACTAATAGATTAAATATAAATATGATAGACTTAATGATGAAGGAAAAATAGTAAACAAAGAAGTTCCCCTGAATGTCATAGAGTGTCTCGGCATTCTGATTCTTGGCAACTGATGAGTGTGAATGTTGATTGCCTGATGTCATTCAGGTGCTGTTCAATGGTGTGAATCTTCAATAACCAATAGTATTCGAGCTAGAGCCTAAAGCACTACCGGGGATTCGAACCCTCAACCTAACAAACACCAGCACTAGGCATTATCCCACTGAGCCACTGACAATCCGACATATTGGGTAGTCACATTCACATGGTGAAAATGTGTGTTGGTAAACACACAAGAAAAACTCCAAGTATACATTTGACAATAAAATGAAGGGCTTTCCTGAAAAAATACACCTGAAAACTTTTGGATATTCTGGGGCAATTAGACATTTATAGAGAAGAACAGTAATGGATGAAATATAAATATGATAGACTTAATGATGAAGGAAAAATAGTAAACAAAGAAGTTCCCCTATATGTCATAGAGTGTGTCGGCATTCTGATTCTTGGCAACTAATGAGTGTGAATGTTAATTGTCTGATGTCATTCAGGTGCTGTTCAATAGTGTGAATCTTCAATAACCAATAGCATGTGCATCTTGAGCCTAAAGCTCTAGCAGGATTCGAACTCTCAACCTAACAAACACCAGCACTAGGCATTATCCCACTCAGCCACTGACAATCATACACATTGAGCAGTCACATTCAAATGGTGAAAATGTGTGTTGGCAAACACACAACATCAAGAAAATTCCTAGCATACATTTGACAATAGAATTAAGGGCTTTATAAAAAAGAGTACATATCTGAAAATGTGCACTGTTAATGGTATCCACCCAATGATGGTTGTATGGTTGTTATCCAAGAAAAAAAAATTACTCATATAGGAATATAGGTGATATAGGAGAAATGGGCTGAGTGGTCGAACTTTATTGGCCTATATCTCTGAAATGGAACAACGTATCCAAATTCTTTTGATAACTGTTGTGAGGCTTTGTCTAAACATTGTCTGTGAGAATTTTGGTGAAGATTTGATAATTTTTGAAGCCTGTGAAACTTTTTATGATGTTTGGCTTTTCTCTGAAATTGTGGGAAAAGTAAAAATTTTTAGAGCATAAGACCAGGGTGAAAAAGATGCATCTGAATGTAGAGATTAATATGATGAAAGAATTTTGAGTCTAGGTGAATCTGGTAAGGAGAAATAAGCGTTTTTGACAAGAGCGCCACCTTTGGGTGCAGTACCCCAAATTTGGGTTATGGGTAGTGGGGGGTACTGGTAACAATACTTGAAAATGTCAAGTTTCTAGGACTTACGGTTTATAGGAATATAGGTGATCTAGGAAAAAAGGCCTAAGTGGTCTAACTTTATTGGCCTATATCTCTGAAATGGAACAAAATATCAAAATTCTGAGCGATAACTTTTGTGAGGCTTGGTCTAAACATTGTCTGTGAGAATTTTGGTGAAGATTCGATTCTTTTTGAAGAGTGTGAAACTTTTTATAATGTTTGGCTTTTCCATGAAATTGTGGAAAAAGTAAACATTTGTAGACCATAAGACCAGGGCCAAAAAGATGCATCTGAGTTTAGAGATTAATATTCTGAAATAATTTTGAGTCTAGGTAAATCTGGTAAGGAGAAATAAGCATAATTAACTTTTTTTTTCAATAGCGCCACCTTTGGGTGCAGTACCCCAAATTTTGGGTTATGGGTAGAGGGGGGTACTGGTAACCATACCTGAAAATTTCAAGAGTTTTGGAGTTACGGTTTAGGCTGCAGTATGACTTTTACAGAATTTTGGCCAAAAAATGAACGGTACAGAAACAATAGGGTTCCTGCAGCTACGCTGCTCGGACCCCTAATAATAGGAAAAACTACTAACTCAATGGGTGCCTTCGCAGCTTCGCTGCTAGGCCCCCAATAAGAAGAAGAAGAAGAAGAAGAAGAAGAAGCCTAGGAAGAACAGTACAGTGCATTTTCATGCACTGTAATAAGAAGAAGAAGAAGAAGAAGAAGCCTAGGAAGAACAGTACAGTGCATTTTCATGCACTATAATAATGCTAACCAAGTTACTATGCTAACTAGCAGGCTAACAATGTTAAAATGTTAACTATGCTAACCATGTGACTTAGCTAACTTAGTTAATAATTTTTAGCAGTTTTGAAAAAAATGCTAACTAGCATGCTAACATGCTAGCATGCTAACTATGCTAACCATGTGACTTAGTTAACTTAGCTAATCATTTTTAGCAGTTTTGCTAAAAATGCTAACTAGCATGCTAACTAGTATGCTAACATGCTAGCATGCTAACTATGCTAACCAAGTTACTTAGCTAACTTAGCTAACTAGCTACAGTGGGTAGGAGTAGTCATAGTTGATGACAAGTAACAGTTACAATGGCTGAACAGTTAAAAAGTTCAGTAGTTTAAAGGGTTAAATTGTTTAACAGTGAAATATTGTAGTGAGGACTTTTATTTTGAAACAGTTTTTGGCAGAGGAAGCAGTTGAACAGGATGTGTAGTCTTAATAGGGCCAGTTTGTATGCTTATAGCCTGAGAGTGGCAGTTGATGCAGGTGGCCCGAACACCTGCCATAGGATTCTAATTGCTTAACGGCCGTATTGTGATGTCATAATCATAATGTTAAGTCAATGGGGAAATTTTCATTTGTTTTTAATTAATAGTTTAAAAAGTATAAAAGTTACAAAGCTGAAAAATACATAGCACCCATGTCCTAAGTAAGACCTACGTAACATAGTTTAAATGAAGTTTCTACGTTAAACGGTTGAAGCTGCATTAAGTGCGTTAGAAGAAGAATAAGAATAAGAAGAACTAGAAATGCAATTCCAAGGAATTACCAGTGCATGAAAATGCTAAAGTTGTGATGTAAAATATCATGTATAGTTAAAACAGATAATAAAGAGATGGTTACTACGGTGATGCTAGGATAGACATAGTGGTTGCATAGCTTAATAAAAGTTGATAGTTTAAAAGTAGACTGTTTAAAAGTTGAATGTAGATAGTTTAAAAGTTGTTGATAGACAGCTAGTTTAATAGATAGTTTAATGATAGTTTAAAAGTAGACCGTTTAAAAGTTGAAGGTAAATAGTTTAAACGTTGTTGACAGACCGGAAGTTGAATGAATGTTGATATTCAAATAGTTTAATGGCTGTGCATAGGTAGATATTTGACGATAACTGAAAGTTTGAACGGCTCTAATGTTTGCTTTTTAAGATTTTTAATTCTGTTAACCATGCTACTTAGCTAATGTTTTATAGCAGTGTTAGCAATGCTAGCATGCTAACCATGTTACTTAGCTAACTTAACTAACATTTTCTAGCAGTTTTGTTAAACATGCTAACTATGCTAACAATGTTAGCATGCTAACTATGTTAACCATGTTACTTAGCTAACTTAGCTAATCATTTTTAGTAGTCATGCTAACTATGCTAACAATATTAGCATGCTAATTTTGTAACCATGTTACTTAGCTAACTTAGCTAATCATTTTAGTAGTTATGTTAACTATGCTAACTAGCATGTTAACATGCTAGCATACTAACTATGCTAACCATGTTACTTAGCTAACCTAGCTAATCATTTTAACTGTTTTGTTAAAATGCTAACTAGCATGCTAACTATGTTAGCATGCTAACTATGCTAACCATGTTACTTAGCTAACCTAACTAATCATTTTTAGCAGTTTTGTTAAAAATGCTAACTAGCATGCTAACATGTTAGCATGCTAACTATGCTAACCATGTTACTTAGCTAACTTAGCTAATCGTTTTTAGCAGTTTTGCTAAAAATGCTAACTAGCATGCTAACATGTTAGCATGCTAACTATGCTAACCATGTGACTTAGCTAACTTAGCTAATCATTTTTAGTAATTTTGCTAAAAATGTTAACTAGCATGTTAACATGCTAGCATGCTAACATGCTAGCATGCTAACTATGCTAACCATGCTAACTAGCTACAGTGGGTAGGAGTCATAGTTGATGACAAGTAACAGTTAGAATGGCTAAACAGTTAAAAAGTTCAGTAGTTTAAAGGGTTAAATTGTTTAACAGTGAAATATTGTAGTGAGGACTTTTATTTTGGTACAGTTTTTGGCAGAGGAAGCAGTTGAACAGGATGTGTAGTCTTAATAGGGCCAGTTTGTATGCTTAAAGCCTAAGACTGGCAGTTGAGATCCAGGTGGCCTTAACACCTGCCATAGGATTCTAATTGCTTAATGGCCGTATTATGATGTCATAATCGGCAATGTTAAGTCTATGGGGAATTTTAAAAAGTTTTTCTTTAATAGTTTAAAAAGTATAAAAGTTACAAAGATGAAAAATACATAGCAGCTTTGTCCGTTTGAATACCTACGTTACAAAGTTTGAATGAAGTTTCTAAGTTAAACTGTTCAAGAGAAATAGCGTCTAGAAAAAGTGGTAAGCGGAATAATAATAATAAGAAGTTGCCTAGGAAGAACAGTACAGTGCATTTTCATGCACTGTAATAAGAAGCCTAGGAAGAACAGTACAGTGCATTTTCATGCACTGTAATAACTAGAAAAGCATTTCCTGAAGGAAATACAGTGCATGAAAATGCAAAAATATGATGTAAAATATCATACAGAGTAAAAACAAACTATATTGGTTGCTAAGTAGATGAGGTTTAATATAGTTGGAATGACTGAACAGTTAAATAGGTGGATAGTTTAAATGGTTAAATTATTTAGGTAGATAGTTGACGATAACGGACAGTTGGAATGGCTCTAATGTTTGCTAGCAGTTATGCTAACTATGTTAACAAAGATAATAATGTTAACCAAGTTACTATGCTAACTAGCATGCTAACAATGTTAGCATGCTAAATATGCTAACCATGTGACTTTGCTAACTTAGCTAATCATTTTTAGCAGTTTTGCTAAAAATGCTAACTAACATGTTAACATGCTAGCATGCTAACATGCTAGTATGCTAACTATGCTAACCATGCTAACTAGCTACAGTGGGTAGGAGTCATAGTTGATGACAAGTAACAGTTACAATGGCTGAACAGTTAAAAAGTTCAGTAGTTTAAAGGGTTAAATTGTTTAACAGTGAAATATTGTAGTGAGGACTTTTATTTTGAAACAGTTTTTGGCAGAGGAAGCAGTTGAACAGGATGTGTAGTCTTAATAGGGCCAGTTTGTATGCTTAAAGCCTGAGACTGGCAGTTGAAACAGGTGGCCCGAACACCTGCCATAGGATTCTAATTGCTTAACGGCTCTATTGTGATGTCATCAGCCCATGTTAAGTCTATGGGGAAATTTTGAACAGTTTTTAATTAATAGTTTAAAAAGTATAAAAGTTACAAAGCTGAAAAATACATAGCAGGCATGTCCTAAGTAAGACCTACGTAACATAGTTTGAATGAAGTTTCTACGTTAAACGGTTGAAGCTGCATTAAGTGCGTTAGAAGAAGAATAAGAATAAGAATCAGAAGCCTAGGAAGAACAGTACAGTGCATTTTCATGCACTGTAATAAGAAGCCTAGGAAGAACAGTACAGTGCATTTTCATGCACTGTAATAACTAGAAATGCAATTCCAAGGAATTACCAGTGCATGAAAATGCTAAAGTTGTGATGTAAAATATCATGTATAGTTAAAACAGATAATAAAGAGATGGTTACTACGGTGATGCTAGGATAGACATAGTGGTTGCATAGCTTAATAAAAGTTGATAGTTTAAAAGTAGACTGTTTAAAAGTTGAATGTAGATAGTTTAAAAGTTGTTGATAGACAGTAGATAGTTTAAAAGTTGTTGATAGACAGCTAGTTTAATAGATAGTTTAATGATAGTTTAAAAGTAGACCGTTTAAAAGTTGAAGGTAAATAGTTGAAAAGTTGTTGACAGACTGGAAGTTGAATGAATATTGATATTCAAATAGTTTAATGGCTGTGCATAGGTAGATATTTGACGATAACTGAAAGTTGGAATGGCTCTAATGTTCGCTAGCAGTTATGCTAAGATTTTTAACTATGCTAACCATGTTACTTAGCTAATGTTTTATAGCAGTGCTAGCAATGCTAACCTGCTAACCGTGCTACTTAGCTAACATTTTCTAGCAGTTTAATGAATGTTGATATTCAAATAGTTTAATGGCTGTGCATAGGTAGATATTTGACGATAACTAAAAGTTTGAACGGCTCTAATGTTTGCTAGCAGTTATGCTAAGATTTTTAATTCTTTTAACCATGCTACTTAGCTAATGTTTTATAGCAGTGCTAGCATGCTAACCATGTTACTTAGCTAACTTAACTAACATTTTCTAGCAGTTTTACTAAACATGCTAACTATGCTAACAATGTTAGCATGCTAACTATGTTAACCATGTTACTTAGCTAACTTAGCTAATAATTTTAGCAGTTATGCTAACTATGCTAATTAGCATGCTAACTACGCTAACCATGTTACTTAGCTAACTTAGCTAATCATTTTTAGCAGTTTTGCTAAAAATGCTAACTAGCATGCTAACATGCTAGCATGCTAACTATGCTAACCATGTGACTTAGCTAACTTAGCTAATCATTTTTAGTAATTTTGCTAAAAATGCTAACTAGCATGCTAACTTGCTAGCATGCTAACTATGTTAACCATGTGACTTAGCTAATCATTTTTAGCAGTTTTGCTAAAAATGCTAACTAGCATGCTAGCATGCTAACTATGCTAACCATATGACTTAGCTAACTTAGCTAATCATTTTTAGTAATTTTGCTAAAAATGCTAACTAGCATGCTAACATGCTAGCATGCTAACTATGCTAACCATGCTAACTAGCTACAGTGGGTAGGAGTCATAGTTGATGACAAGTAACAGTTACAATGGCTGAACAGTTTAAAAGTTCAGTAGTTTAAAGGGTTAAATTGTTTAACAATGAAATATTGTAGTGAGGACTTTTATTTTGAAACAGTTTTTGGCAGAGGAAGCAGTTGGACAGGATGTGTAGTCTTAATAGGGCCAGTTTGTATGCTTAAAGCCTGAGACTGGCAGTTGAGATCCAGGTGGCCCGAACACCTGCCATAGGATTCTAATTGCTTAACGGCTCTATTGTGATGTCATCAGCCCATGTTAAGTCTATGGGGAAATTTTGAACAGTTTTTAATTAATAGTTTAAAAAGTATAAAAGTTACAAAGATGAAAAATACAAAGCCCACATGTCGTAAGTAAGACCTACGCAACGCAGTTTGAATGAAGTTTCTACGTTAAACGGTTGAAGCTGCATTAACTGCGTTAGAAGAAGAAGAAGAAGAAGCCTAGGAAGAACAGTATAGTGCATTTTCATGCACTGTAAAAAGAAGCCTAGGAAGAACAGTATAGTGCATTTTCATGCACTATAATAATCGTAAGAATAAGAAGACTTGGAAGAACAGTATAGTGCATTTTCATGCACTATAATAAGAAGACTTGGAAGAACAATATAGTGCATTTTCATGCACTATAATAAGAAGAAGCCTAGGAAGAACAGTACAGTGCATTTTCATGCACTGTAATTAATATATTATTTTTCATGCACTCTAATAATAATAATAAGAAGAAGAAGAAGCCTAGGAAGAACAGTACAGTGCATTTTCATGCACTGTAATAATAAAGAAATAAACAAATAGACAAAAAAGCAGGTCAAATTATTTTAACAGCTACAAAAATAGATGGCCATAGATAGTATAAGTTATTGTGGGGGAAAATGTCTTGAGTATATTTGTTTCATTTAATAGAATAGAATAGAATGGCATATGTTTTAATATTCCCATGATGGAATTTGTTTTAGCACAGCATAGCCCAGCGACAGCCAACTTAGATAATTAACTTTAATATGTTTGGTTATTTTTATTTTATTCAAATACAAAGACATTTTATGTGAGAGTAAGGTATTTGTGTTTTTTGTCCTTCAATTTATGAGTATGGTGTTTGGTGCCTGGTTTCCCTAATGTATTTGTGCTAATTTCACATCTTGAGCCTTTTTATCTGGATGTTTTGCCTCATGCCAACCTTGAATTAATCAGTTAGTGCCACCCTTGTTAAAAATGTCTACAATCGCCACTGCTATCTGCTTTCTGCTGTCAGCTCACTCTTTCCTGTAGACTTACGTGCAGACGGTAAAAGCAAAGTACAGCAAAACAATGCATGCCCTGAGAAGAACAAGTGTGGGGGTGGAATGGAAAATACCATACTTCAGTGCAATCAAATGCTCTGATCTAAAGAAGGAAGGTAAGGCACTAATGAATGTGGATATTCCAGATTTCTTTTTTGAAGTCATGGTCATTAGTTTCTCCACCTAGCTGCCATGTGTTGTCTTGTCAACTATTAAACCAGTTAATTCTAAGATGATGACAAAGAAACCAAAAATTAGGTTGCCAAGTTGTTTTCTTCCATTAAGTTGCACAAGCGCGGAGAGCAGGAAGCACATAATTTAAGCTGTAGGGCTTCATGGCTGTCTTCTTCAATGCAATGTGCTTACTGTGACAATGGCTGTACATAATTACAGCAAGTTTCATGGGAAAGAACCAAAGATTGGCTGATATAAGGTAATTTCTTGTTTGGCGGCAGAGGAATATGGAAGTTTTAAAATATAGAATAAGCTGCTAAAAAATCAAAGGAAAGCCATTTAAATCCAAGACAAATTAAATCCAAGACCAGCCTCAACTAGTGTCCTGTGTGTTATAGCCTGGCTCAAAGGCCATAACCAGAATGAACATATGAAATACACTGAAAAAAAGAAATCGCTGGATTTACTTGATTTTATCATGTAAATTGGTTGCACATAAATGAAATGTCTAGAATCAGTCCAGCATTTCTCTTTCGGTTTACGAAATTGATTTATGTTGTGTTAACCCAATTTGATCAAGTAGGCTAATTCCAACAACATTGATTATGCTCTTATGAACTATTCATGTCATTTCAACGTATTTGTGTTATACAGGTGCATGTACTGAGAGTAGGCATTAAGATGTACTTAGCATTGTAACATCAATGTTAAAGGAAGATAACTTTGATATTTAAGACTTAAAGATGAAGTCTTGAAACTAAACATGCTGATTATGTTGTGCCACAGTATTCAGAAGTATTAATTTAAGTTAACAGTATGTGTCATATAACCGCTGATGTTTTGTGCCTGTTCAATACCTAATGCATTCATGGTGGGGACAAAGCATGGTTCATCTCAAAGCATAATATAAGATACAACTCAGCTCCAAATTCTACTGGAATCTAAGCATAACCCTCTTTAGGAAAATCCATGTGAAAACTTTTACCAACACTGTTAACTGCGTGATTATCTCAATGTTCTTGCAAAGACTTATGGGGACACAATGAAATGGTGACACCAAGGCATCACGTGTGCATTTGCCTTACTGGTTCAGTCCTTAGGTGCTTCACATTGATCTGACATGATTCTGTTGGATAACTTCATTGCTGTGGCAAAATATGTCGGTTCAACGTAATAATATTGTGTTTGAAAGAAAAACATGATTGTTTAATTTCATGTTTTGTGGTTTAGTAAATGTGACAACCCCTCTTTTCCTTTTTCCCCCAGTATATATGCTTACCTTACTTGATTCAATTAGAAAAAGTGGATTGCTCAATTGGAATGACTATTGAACACAATAAGGATGTGTTTCATTCAAAACTAGACTGTTTCATGTAATTGTGTAACATAATATGGATTGATAAATTGGACAGCCCTGACTTTTCCTTTTTTACAGTGTAAACAAATGAGCGAAATGTCCATGTCAGTAATGTGAAGGAGTCTGTATACCAGCAAAGTGCATGAGTGTACTATAATATGAACTGAGAACTGAAAAGCATAAATGTGACAACTAACAGACAGAGTAAAAGTGGGTCTCCAAATCCACAAAGAGGCCCAAAAGCAGCAACCCAGCCCCCTTCCAGGAGAACACCTGTGCACTTTATGCACCTGCTAGTAAACACCAGCAGGTGAGCTTGCCGCGCAACCACCACCAATACCTGCAATCACATGACAGAACACAAGCAGCAAGAGAGCATGCAAACGGCCTAAACAGTTTGTGATGTGTGAGATTAAGAAACGGTAATCCATCATTTGGTATTTGTATTTCCTAAGTAAAAAAGTTTCTAAAGTTAAAATATATATACATTAAAAAAAAAAAAAAAATTTAAAAAGGTGTATTTGTTTTCCTACCTATCAAACAAAAACACATTTTTGCCATTACCTTGCTGAAAGGATTATTACTTGTTTTTTCTTCATCACAACTAATGTTTTGTGTATGATTGTTAGCAACAAAAAGATCAAACAAACACCCTCTTTTCACAGACTCATGTTTGTCTTGGCTGTGTTCAAGTTCATTGTTCAAATAGCTTCAGGCAATCACACTGAAATATCAGACGAAACTTCCCACACACAACTCAATAATTAAAAACAGCCCAAACAAGATATTTGGTGACGATGATGGCTTTAGATAAGTTAAACTGCTCCAACTGGTCTCAGAGAACAATTTCAAAGTCTATGACACATTTGAAATATATGAATAAACATCTGAAGAGAAGGTTAGGCATGTCAAAGTTTCATATAACTGAAGGATTATTGGTAACACTTTATAATAACTACACACAATTAATAATTTATTAAGCCTTTGTTACTTATTAGTTAATGGTTTGTTCATCATTAGTAATTTCTTGTTCATACATAATTTATCATCAGTAAAGCATTTGTTCACACAATTATAAATGGTTTGTTCATAGTAAATAAGCCTATCCAAAAAATATGTTTGTAAGTACATGATTTATACTTAATAAGTAATGAAACAACCACTTATAATGAAATCATGTTCTTATTATAAACCAGTTGCAAACTATTACAAAATGCTTTGTTCATCATTTGTAAAGCATTGTTCCTATGTTAATTCTCATAAATAAAGTATTTGTACACACAGTTATAAATGGATTGTTCATAGTAAATAAGCCTATATCTAAAATATGTTTATGAATTATTGTTAATACTTAATAAATTATGCAATATACACATGCACTAATGATTAGTTAGGGTGAGAGTACATATTTTATAAACCACTTCCTAATACTATAATTCATGATTAACTCAGGGGTTACAAGTGGTTAGTTAATGATATTTTGTGAGCTTATCTAAAGTGAGGACTTTCTATGCCTTGCAACACATTTTCAAATGAGTTGTAAAGACTACATTCACATTCATTGATTTAGCAGACAAGCGACGTACACATGTCATTTAAATTGAAGGCCATTGACATAACAGTGAAAGCTGGGAATCAAACCCCCAACTTTTCAGGCTACTGCATGCTAGTCCAGCTCCTCATCCACTACACTACCTTGGCCCAGATAGAAAACCCTACAACTATGCAAGAGTTCTGTTTTCTCCTACTACACACTGTTATTAAACATCAGTAAACTATTATTAAATGCTGTATTCTTCATTTGTAAAGCATTGTTCCTACATTAATTCTCATCTGTAAATCATGTTTACACACAGTTAAAAATGGTTTGTTCATAGTAAACACGCATATCTATATTATATTTTTGAATTGACGGTTGTAATACCACTGGACAGAGGTAGTGTAGTGGATAGGGAAGCGGGTTAACATGCAGTAACCCATAAAGTTGGGGGTTCAAACCCCGGCGTTCACCAATGTGGCCTTGCCCTTTAATTTCATTGACATGTGTAAGTCGCTTTGGGTCAAAGTGTCGGCTAAATGAATAAATGCAAGAATAAACTTTATTACTCATTTGTAAATGTGTTGCAAGGTATAAAACGTCCTCAATTTAGATGAGCTCACAAAATATCATTAACTAACCACTTGTAACTTCTGAGTTAATTATTAGTTATAGTATTAGGAAGTGGTTTATAAAATATGTATCCTCACCCTAACTAATCATTAGTGCATGTGTATGTAACAACTGTTAAATAATGGAAATATTACTTAATCAAAAACATATTATTGCATCATTTATTAAGTATTAACAATAATGTATAAACATATTTAAGATATAAACTTATTTACTATGAACAAACTATTTATAAATGTGTGAACAAATGCTTTACTGATGATAAATTAGAAATTACTAATGATGAACAAACTATTAACTAATAAGTAGGGATGTCCGATATTGGCTTTTTTGCCGATATCCGATATGCCGATATTGTCCAACTCTCAAATTTCGATTCCGATATCAGCCGATACCGATGTCGATATGTGGGTTATTTTTCCTCAAAACTAATTTAGGTAACATCACATATCTCCTGTTATGGAATTAACACAACATGCTTAATGTTATTGTGATGCCCCACTGGATGCATTCTTGAATGCAACAAGGCTTTCCAAATGTTAACATTGTCTGTGCAAAATAAGAAAAATACTTCAACTTAATTTAGGGAAAAAGTGCCATGTTTATTTTTTTTTTTTAATTGTCTCAAACAACAGTTTGGATTACACTCTCCCTGAGATAATCTTGACAATGCCCACAACAAATAGGGCAAATTTGACTTCTTCACAAATGATAAAACATTGTACCTGAACAACTATGTGCAACATAGCAGAATGTAAAGCCAACTAAAATAACAGGCATAGTGTATGACAGGCTACCCTTTTTCTGTGTTAAATGAGCCTGCATTTGTAGGATGCTTCATGAACTGTTTCTTTAACTAAAACTCAATCACCTTAATTGAATGAATGCACAAATATGAGTCACGGGTGTCTGTTTTTACAGACAAGACAGACCCTCACTCTAAACCCGTCCTTCCTCATATACAGATATATAGGCTATATTTAACATTTATTTTATATTTGGCCTGTTATGAAATCATGTATTGAACAATTTAAGCACAGCTCAGCTTTAAGAAACTCAAATAGCCTAGATGCATGCTTAGCATTTTGTGATCATGAAGGCTACTTTCACAAACTCTTATAGTCAGCTGTCCTCTGATTTACCGATATCGATGATTTACCGTTTTGTATTTGGCCCGTTATGAAATAATGTGGAACAATTTAAACACAGTGTAAAACTTAAATCCCAAATTTGGAGACATCCATGTATGTTGAAATTTACTGCAAATTCAAAACGGGATTAGTCTGGAACGGCTAACTGTACAGGGGACTGCTTTACACCTTTCTGTTCGGTAAGGTCTGCTGTTTATTCTGATATATGGTTTGTCATGTGTTAAACGAAGGGTTCTGAAGTATTCCACCGAGATGAATGGGTAGGGAGATGGACGCAAAACCTTCGGTAGAATTTATGATTAAATTGAATGATATTATTTACTTTTCTCGCGAACCATTCACCACAGCAATTAGCGGCTAACATCGATTAAAAGCTGAGAAAAAGCTTTTTAGTGTGATACTTGTGATGTCTGTGTGATGAGTAGGATGGGTTAATTTGGACGCACTTTCTTTCTTGCGCTGTCACTTTCTCCACTGCGTAATTTGGCCATAGGCCATAGGCTAAATATATATCGCTATTAGTAGGACGCAAAGCAGAATATTTAAAGAAGGGGGCACCAAGGCCACCGTGGCCTGTAAACCTCTGATTTTCAAAGGGGCGTCACGGCCAACGCAAGGGGCTACTACGGCCACGAGCAAGTTTGTTACTGCAGCCATCCACGCTTGTTTGTATGCTTCAAGACGCAGATTGATGAGGTCATCATCTGTGCACCGGTAAACGCTTCAAGAGCGCATAGGCACTATTTGTGTGTAACGCAAGCATTATGTTATCGGTTTTAAGGCAAAAAAAATCCGATAACGATATTAACAGATATTACATTTTTATGCTAATATCGGGCCGATAATATCGGTTGGCCGATATTATCGGACATCTCTACTAATAAGTAACAAAGGCTTAATAAATGATGAATTGTGTGTAGTTATTATAAAGTGTTACCGGATTATTTTTAAAATATTATGACATTCACATAGACCTATAATTACATGAACCATAAACATTTGTTGCCTTATGTTACTGAAATTGACTGAAGTACATAAACTGTAACAGGTTATTTGGTATGAAAGTGAACCCAAATGAGGTGTTGAGAGAGAGAGAAATGGCAGGTGACCTGACACAAAGACAAGGGGAAGACATGCAGAGGAAGAGACAGAGCTTTATGTTGCACATTAAACATTCCATGTTTTCAGCTCTATCTGCTTTCTGCTGTCAGCTCACTCTTTCCTAGACTTACGTGCATGCCCTGAGAAGAACAAGTGTGGGGGTGGAATGGAAAATACCATACTTCAGTGCAATCAAATGCTCTGATCTAAAGAAGGAAGGTAAGGCGCTAATGAATGTGGATATTCCAGATTTCTTTTTTGAGGTCATGCTCATTAGCTTCTTCACCTAGCTGCCAGGTTGCCAAGTTGTTTTCTTCCATTAAGTTGCACAAGCACAGAGAGCAGGATGCACATAATTTAAGCTGTAGGCCTTCATGGCTGTCTTCTTCAATGCAATGTGCTTACTGTGACAGTGTTATGTGAGACCCATGGCTATACACACTTACAGCAAGTTTCATGTGAAAGAACCAAAGATTGGCTGATATATAAGGTAATTTCCTGTTTGGCGGCAGAGGAATATGGACGTTTTAAGATATAGTATAAGCTGCTAAAAAAATCAAACAAAGGCAATTTACAGTTTGAAATATTGTCACAGGTATGTTTGTTATATCTGTGTACAGCTGTAGATAATAGCCAACTTCCAACCGTCCTGCAGTACATGCTAGAGTCATGCTGTTGCACTCTGAGGGCAAATTAATAATTGACTTAATTGAGTTAACAGTTCCTTCCGAAGATAAACAGTAAATGCTTGTTTTTGGTGTTGGTCCCTTGAAGTGTGGAACACGTACACTGTAAAACACCCAACACCACAATGCAACAGCAACACACAACACAAAGGATAAAGACTAGCAGTGTCCCAGCCTGAAGTCTGTTTCCTGCTGACAACAAATTCAAACTGTTTAATTCCTTGGTACCTTGAGTTAGTCAATCAGGTTGTGAGACCACAACAGAGTATATTATATCATTGGTAAGGTTGTACCTACTGGTATAGATTAAACATCCACGCCATGCTTTTGTAAATAAATTTCCTCTCCTACTGAATATTCAACAGTTAGAATCCCCATCCCAGTTTGAGCTCCTCCTTCAGAAAGAACTTGTATTTGTTTAAACATCTGAGCCTCCGTTCACTCTTAGACTGAGGAGCACTTTTCATGTGTCCAGAAAGAATTTCAAATGTAGTGAAGAATAATTTCTACAACTACTTTCAGCATTATTTTGGCAAAAGCACGACCTTGACTGTGTAAGTTAAAATTATGTTTAGATATTGATTAACCTGATTGACTTTACTTTAATTGACTTTGATTAACTTTGTCTTTAAATATTGGATTGCACTAGTATGTGTAAACAGTACGGATGAATATAATCCAGCATTTGGTATCTGTATTTCCTAAGTAAAAAATTTTCTAAGGTTAAAAATATATTGGAGTGATTAATTGCACCCGGGTGTTTTTAGTGGAATGGAGGCATTTTTTTTATTAGGGGAGAACCGGGACGAATGAAACACTTTTTAATTAAACGTAATTTACAAAGACATTGTAAAACACTGAAAGTTAATAATTTGTCACTAGCAACTTACATCTGTCCTCTGTCAAATACAGTTGTATTTAAAGCTCTGAACAAAACTGTTCAAGAGTTATTTAAGGAGAAGTCGAACGTGCGTTTTGTTTCATTCGTTCCTCCTTGCTGGGACAAATGAAACAGCATGGGGGACAAATGAAACATACAGCTTAAATTATGTAAACTTCCCACAACTTCAATATTTGACAACATGTCATGAATGGTACTTCAAATCTGTGTTATTTTAGATAGATTGCTGCTGGGCTATACGTCTTGGTTCATGTCTTGTTTTGTTCCTACAGCAATCAGACTTTTTAATAAGAGCTGCTGACTATCATTGCTGTTGTGATTTATGTTGCAGATTGCTGTGATTATTGTGTCCTTTCAGTGCCTGTGTCGGTGCATACCTATTTATGTGTTGTTGTAGGGTGTGTTGTACTGTGCCTGTCTTAAGTGTCAACTGTCCTACTGATGTATGTTGTTGTGTGTGGTTGCCAGGTGGCAAAAGAATAAAACAGACGATAGACGCAGTACAGTGTAAAATCTCATTTGTACTCTTGACCACTAGTTGGCAGACACCCAGAGCTTCGATTGAAGCTCAACCTTTTTTTTCAAAGTTTTCAGGAAGCGATTTATAGCCTACTCGTGACAATCAAAAATCGTTTATCGCTTGTAACTCTGTGATAACAGGATGTATACAGGAAGGCTTTGGCCAAGCAACGGAGGTTAATACACTCTAAAATAACTTAATCTATTGGGTTGGTGACTTTAACTCTAAGTTGGGTTACCTTTACTAAACCAACTATGGGTCATTCTTACAAACATGATGGGGTCAAAATAACCCATTACTGGTTTATATTCATCTCTATGTATTTGACCCACTATTGAGTGTTCTGTTTTTTGCTTATGGATTTACAAAACCAGATTTCTTTACTATATTTTACTTAAGTGAAATAGGGCGGAGTCATATCAGCCGAAATAGAAATAGGATAATGCATTATATTCATTTTAATATTTTATTGTCCACAATCCACATTACTTGAAAGTCACACCTTCTGTTAACAGCTTGGCCTGATGTAGACAATCTACATTAAAATTGGCAACAATAGCCATGTAATGAAATAAACCAGTTAGACAGAATTATTTATTTCATATTTAATTTATTTTTGAACAGATCTCCTGAAAAGCATACTTCCATGCAGGGTTGCCAGATTGGGCAATTGGGCGGTTTTGCAATCTATTTTGCGGGCAAAAATGGGTTTGGGCGGGTGGATGAAAATTGGGCACTTCAGACCCTTCTTCCAGTCTCACTCACTCACACACACACCCTCTGGCTGACGTGCCCCCTAAGCTCACAACAGACACTCTCAGCTCACCAGGTGTATCGAAACATGCATTCTAGCTATATAAATGGCATAGTGGGCAGCCATGGCCTACTGGTTAGCGCTTCGGACTTGTAACCGGAGGGTTGCCGGTTCGAAACCCGACCAGTAGGCACGGCTGAAGTGAGCAAGGCACCTAACCCCTCACTGCTCCCCGAGCGCCGCTGTTGTTGCAGGCAGCTCACTGCGCCGGGAGGTGCTTCACCTCACTGTGTGTTCACTGTGTGCTGAGTGTGTTTCACTAATTCACGGATTGGGATAAATGCAGAGACCAAATTTCCCTCACAGGATCAAAACAGTATGTATACTTATACTTATACTTGTTATGTGGCCAGCAATTTAATCTGAAATATGTGCCATAGTTTTATAGCCCAACTAGAACAATGTGATCTTTGCTGGGCCTTGATTAATGGGGGTATCGTGTTATCTTATTGCCTCATACTGTAGGATTGGTCACTGGTAAATGCATGAGTTTTAGTGTATAAAACCAAACACCTGAGAGTGTTCGGGAGCTTGGCTTCTCTTCTCTGCCCTGCTCATCTACTCTTTCACACTCTTTGTCTCTGTCTTCCCTTCCCCTTTTCTCTCACTCATTCATCCCAGGTTTGGTTTTGTGTTTACTTGACATCTGTAACATTTAAGCTACCATGTATTGCAGTATTAAACTGTTCCTTGATTTAACATACATATAACTCTTGGTGTGCCATGCCCTTGTGTTTAACATTCATTTGTGTAATAAGTGTTTAGTGATATTGTAGGTTGTTTACTAATTATGTCAGATTACATGTGTTTTCTACAATATTCACAAGTCTAATGCATCTTCCTGTCTCATAAAGTTCTGACACGCCTGAACCTTCCCATCAGATGTTTTCCATCATTGGTAACATTTTGACGGTTCTTACATAGCTTCTTTTCAAAAGCAGAACATCATGTAATTGAAGACATTACCTTTTCCTTTTAGATCATGGCTTATCAGGATGGCAAATGTGTTTTACTTCAGGACTGTGGTGAACCAACGGTGGAGCGGGCCATTGCCAGAGCCAGAGATCGATCAAGTCAGCAAGTTTGCTAATGAAGAGCTCAATATTGCTGTAACAGGGGAGACTGGTGTAGGGAAGTCCTCTTTGGTGAATGCCATCAGAGGTCTTAAAGATACTGATGATGGAACTGCACCCACTGGCATCACACAAACGACCACAAAGCCCACCGCTTACCCTCACCCAACCATACCTAACGTGACAATCTGGGATCTGCCAGGGACTGGGGGGCCTGGATTCAAACCAAAGACCTACATGAAAGCAGTGAAGTTCCAAACGTATGACCTCTTCATAATAGTGAGTGAAACAAGATTCAGGGAGAATGACATAGTGCTGGCAAAGGAAATCAGGGAAAAGAAAAGGAATTTCTACTTTGTTCGCACAAAGATTGACAGAGATGTACAAGAGGAAATGCAGAAGGGAGTAAAAGAGAAAGAGACACTTCAGGCAATAAGGAAGGACTGTGAGAAAATTGTCAGGGAACTGAAATCTCCTCCTGTCTTCCTCATTACATCCCGAGACCAGAGCAGGTTTGACTTCCAGAATCTGGCAGAGACCCTGGAGACAGACCTTCCAGAACTAGCAAGAACAAGAAGAAGACGAGTTCTTGTTCTGTGTCTGAATGTATATATTTCAGTATAGAAATATCAGGCAGAGTGGGTGAATAAGCAGATTAAAGCAGAATTCCGGTGTGATATTGACCTAAAGTGTGTTGAAACATGATACCGAGTGTGTTCTTCTTCTTCTGTCTTCTTCCAGTAGCAGCAACTGGAATCCATGCATTTCCACGGAATTATTTTTGGAATCTGATCCCTTATCATACCTGTTCATTCTTACTCGTCGCTCTACTTATCGTGACTAAATTCAAGATGGCTGCAAACGCTAAACTTCGTGAAGATACTGTCTGTATAAATCGTCTTGTAAGTACACTACCAGTGCTTTTTAAAAGTTCTCAATGTCTCGTTTTAAATGTCAGGGCCTTCGGTAGTCTACCAATGAAGTGTGGAGATACATTGAGCCTCGTAAATGGTGTAAAACAGTGATTTATTTGCATGGCTAGCCCGATGCCGAAGCACCACCATTGAAAAAGCTGTTGGTAGCATCGGCTAACTAGCGCCAGATTTTGGAGTGCAGGGGACAAGCCGAGATGGGCTATGAGACATACGTTCACACTCGGTATCATGTTTCAACACACTTTAGGTCAAAATCACACCGGAATTCTCCTTTAAAGCAGGTAAATAAGCAGGTTAAACATTCACCCAAGGATTAATTCAGTAGTGTGTTTGCTGAAGCTATATATAATATGTTTTGCATTTTCATGCATAATTCTAATTATTATATTTATTATATATATATATATATATATATATATATTATATTAATCAACACCTGGATGTCTCAAAATTTTCTTCAGCTGAACAAAGAAAAAACTGAAGTAATTAAATTTGGTAAAAAGGAGGAAAGACTTAGGGTTGCCACAGTCCTTGACACAAAAGGGCAAAGGATACTGTTAAAAATCTTGGTGTATTAATTGACAGTGATCTAAATTTCAACAGCCACATGAAAGCGATAACTAAATCAGCTTTTTACCACCTCAAAAATATTGGCAAACTTAGAGGGCTGATGTCAAAAGATGATTTAGAAAAACTCATTCATGCATTATCTCCAGCATGATTACTGCAACCAGGCCTTCCTAAAAGACTATCAAACAGGTGAAACAAAATGTAGCAGCTAGGGTTCTCACAAAAACTAAGAGAACTGACAACATTACTCCAATTCCCTGCACTGGCTTCCAGTAAGTCACAGAATTGACTTTAAAGCAAGGCTTTGAACCGGTTCATGGAATAAAAACAAAAACCAGAAACTTTTGCCATTTTGCTAGGAACAAAAACTAAACCAGAAACTTTATGATTTTGTATGTTCCGGAACAGAATTTTTTTTTTAAAATAGTTAATACCGGTTCTTTTTTTGTTCTTGGCAAGGTTTGTGTCTCCAATGAAATGGTGAGGGTCACCTCCTGTCATTCAATGAATGCATGGAGAGTGCAGAGACAGAGCTTGCCACTAGCAGGCAATCAAAAGGCCTATTAAGTCTCCAAATCTCAATGATTTAATTTCACCTGTTTTCTCTTTTTACTAGGCCGTGACGAACATTGTTGTAAAAAACTAGCATTAAAGTTAAGGCTACAGGTTTAATTTATTTGGAAAAACGTAATAGTCCTCATTTTGGCATTTAGACAATGGAAAGGCATCCAAGAATCCAATATTACAGTACCCACCAAAAAAAGCATTTTTTTGTTTGACCAGGAAATTATTCAGGCTAAAGGCTATAGGAAGACACTGGTGCAGCTTGTATAAAGCAGAGGCCTAGTGTTTTATTATGTTTGCTGTAGGATAGAGTCTAAAAGACAAAATTGTGACTATTAATAGCCAGTGTGAAAGCATACATATATTTTTGTCCGACAGCTGACATGGAACGTTATTAACCGGTTCAGGAACAATAGTTTTTTGTTCTAACCGGTTCGGGAACGTCAATTTTAGGGTGGGAACCAAAACCGGAAACGTTAAAATACTGTTTCTGTTCAGAACGAACCAATTGGCAAAAATTCTGGTTCAAAGCCCTGCCTTAAAGCACTACTGCTTGTTTATAAATCACTAAATGGAGCAGGACCTAAATACCTCTCAGACATGCTTCAGCAGTACACACCCTCCAGACCTATCAGGTCTCAGGAGAAAAACCTACTAGTAAAACCTGCTGTTAGATCTAAACAGGGTGAAGCAGCTTTTAGCTGCTATGCGGCTCATCTCTGGAACCAACTTTCGATGACATTAAAAAGGCCCCAACTGTAGCCAGTTTTAAATCTAGACTTAAGACCAAACTGTTCTCATTCTGCTAACTGCACTGAGTTATAAATTCTGAATCTGTCTTGAAAATCATTCTACCTTGTGTCTTTTATTTTGTCTTTTAATCATTGTCTATTTTTAAATGATTTTACCTTGTGTGTTTTATGATTTTTTTTAAAAATATTATTACTATGATCTTTACTTTTTAAACTATTCTTTCACTATTGCCCTTTTATGCTTTTATTTGTTATTACTGTTTGCTTTTGTTTATGTAAAGCACATTGAATGACCTCTGTGTATGAAATGCTCTATATAAATAAACTTGACTTGACTATTATTATTATGCTTACCACTTTTTCCGTACGCTATTAAACTTGAACCGGTTAACTTAGGAACTTCATTCAAACTTTGTAATGTAGGTCTTCAAATGGACAAGGTTGCTATACATTTTCATATGTGTAAACTTTAGACATTTTATTAATATTATTAATTTTTATTCATTATATTAACAAAAAACAAGCTTATTTTTCCTATTAGGTGTCGCCACCTGATGTCATAAAGTGGGCTGCAGCAGGGATGGGCAAAAATACATCAAAATGTATTTGGAAATAAAATACCAAATACCCGACCTATACATGTATCAATATAAACTTCAAAATACAGTAGCCACTTCATGTATCAAAATAAAATACTGTATTTTGTATTTTGAAAACACTAAAAATACTTTTTTTCTTTTGTTTATGTTTTACATCTTTTTATTTTCAATTGATCACAAAAGAGTTAATTTACAAATGTGCATTAAAAATTTCAATGGATCTCATAAACAGTTTTCATAAACAAGTGCTCTACATCCACATCACACCCTCATCCTCCTCATGCACACACACACACGCATGCACACACATGCGCACCCTTATTGAGTCATCTCTGCACGCATACGCAGATTTGCACCGACACTCATACACCTATGCCACTCTCACTAATACACAGGATGGGGGAATAAAAAATAAAATAAAAAAAGGACAACAGCAATTAAAAAATAAATAAATAAATAAATAAATCATAATAAAAAACATTATTAATACTTAGATAACCAGTACGTTGACAAATCACAGTAACAAGCTAGTACATTACCGACACATCATAAACAAAGTTAAGCCATCCAGCCCCCCACGCGTGCCCACTCCGACAGCGAGAAGCCTCAGTCACTGCGTGTCCAGCTCCTATCTGGGCTCCTCCCTGCGGGGTGAGGGTTGGCAACCACACGCCGGCAGCTAGTTACCCATTCAGGCACAAAAAATATTTTTTTTTCAATGGAGTATGAAATCTTATCAGTAGACCTACACTAGGTGAGTTGATTGAGAATGTCAACAGACTTTCTCTACCTGACAAGGCTCTCCATAAACAGTCAACAGATCAAATATGATAGATAGATAGATAGATAGATAGATAGATAGATAGATACTTTATTGATCCCCAAGGGGAAATTCAGGGGGTCTCAGTAGCATACAGACATCACACACAACATGCACTTACAGCAGAAATGGTAAATATAAGTATAAGTATAAACATATAACCAAACTCCACTGTACAATAGAGACAGTAGGAGATAAGAAAAACTAACAAAACTAAATACTAAATATACTATATAAATTAAATGTAAAAAATCCAGTGTGCTTGAGGGTGATCAAGCATGAGACGCTTGTAGTGACAGGGCCTGTAGTTCTGTGTGCATGGTGAGGTGCTCAAGAGAGTGAGTGTCATGGTGAAGGTGCAAAAGTAGTCCAACAGTAGTCCTGTAGTTCTGTGTGTATGGTAAGGTGCTCAAGAGAGTGAGTGTCATGGTGAAGGTGCAAAAAGTAGTCCAACATTAGTCCAACAGTGCAATAATAAGGTCTAGAGACCAGCATAAATAATATGGACAAATAGGAGAGTAAAGTGTAATGTAGACAAGGTAATGTGTCCGGTCAAGGTAATGTAGACGCTGTGTCCGGGAGGGATTGAGGCGGAACGTAAACACAAACAACAATGGCGTGCGAGAACTCCCTTGGCATGTAGTATGGTCGTAGACTGACCGCTAGTAACTCCACATCCTTACAGCATACAGTCTCCTTCACTGTAACATGTCCGGGATTGCACCATCTGTTGTTTATGTATAGCACCAGTCCGCCTCCCTTCTTTTTGCCAGAAAGTTTATTGTCTCTGTCCAAACGAGCTACACTGAAGCCGGGGAGCTCAACGTTAGCCGGGGGGGTATGGCTTGTTAGCCACGTCTCCGTAAAGCATAGCAAACTACAATGCCTGTACAACTTCTGATTTCTTACCAGGGCAGCCAGTTCGTCAGTCTTGTTGGCCAGTGAGTTCACGTTTCCCATAACCATCGAAGAAACTGAGGGCTTGTGTCGCCGGGATGTTTACGTGAACCCGACCAGCATTCCGTCGTATTGCAAGCAGCTGATTGCTTGTGTACACAAGTTTGCTGCTGCTGGAGCATTGTAATAGATCCATATCCATAGAATAGAATGAAAACACTCCTCAAAGTGCGTAATCCAAAAAAGTTGCTTAGTAAAAAGTAAACAAAAGACGGTAAAAAAACACAAGGACACGGAGCTACCTCGACATGCTGCCATTCTCGTCGGCGCCGGAACCGGAATCTGCAGACACCCTTGTTACTGACATCTCATGTTCAAAGAGCTTTCCCTTAATGACTCCTTAATGACTTCCTTCCTAATTTACTTTCTTGATGTTCAGTAATAGATGGTCTACTTTGCATCAGCAACAATGACTAATTCAAATTAATGATGGGAATGATTAGAGACCAGGTTTTTTTTTATATATTTTTTTTTTTGTTCACAATTTAGCACATACAACACACACATCTAAACACAACCACACAACACACAAAACAGCAGGGACAACACATCTAGACACATCCACAGGACAGAAAAAAGAAAAGAAAAGACAATAACAATCAAAACAACTAGAAAAGCATTTCCTGAAGGAAATACAGTGCATGAAAATGCAAAAAATATGATGTAAAATATCATACAGAGTAAAAACAAACTATATTGGTTGCTAGGTAGATGAGGTTTAATATAGTTGGAATGACTGAACAGTTAAATAGGTGGATAGTTTATATAGTTAAATGATTTGCTTGGTAGATAAGGTTTTATATAGTTGGAATGATTGAACGGTTAAATAGGTGGATCATTTAAATGGTTAAATTATTTAGGTAGATAATTGACGATAACTGACAGTTGGAATGGCTCTAATGTTTGCTAGCAGTTATGCTAACTATGTTATCAAAGATAATAATGTTAACCAAGTTACTTAACTTAGTTAACTTAGCTAATGTTTTCATATTTAGTAGTTATGCTAACTAGCATGCTAACATGTTAACTATGTTAACCATGTGACTTAGCTAACCTAGCTAATCATTTTTAGTAGGTATGCTAACTATGCTAACTAGCATGTTAACATGTTAAGTATGTTAACCATGTGACTTAGTTAACCTAGCTAATCATTTTTAACAGTTATGCTAACTAGCATGCTAACTATGCTAACCATGTTACTTAGCCAACTTAGCTAATCATTTTTAGCAGTTTTGCTAAAATGCTAACTAGCATGCTAACATGCTAATTATGCTAACCATGTGACTTAGCTAACTTAGCTAATCGTTTTTAGCAGTTTTGCTAAAAATGCTAACTAACATGCTAACATGTTAGCATGCTAACTATGTTAACCATGCTAACTAGCTACAGTGGATAGGAGTCATAGTTGATGACAAGTAATAGTTACAATGGCTGAACAGTTAAAAAGTTCAGTAGTTTAAAGGGTTAAATTGTTTAACAGTGAAATATTGTAGTGAGGACTTTTATTTTGAAACCATTTTTGACAGAGGAAGCAGTTGAACAGGATGTGTAGTCTTAATAGGGCCAGTTTGTATGCTTAAAGCCTGAGACTGGCAGTTGATGCAGGTGGCCCGAACACCTGCCATAGGATTCTAATTGCTTAATGGCCGTATTGTGATGTCATAATCATAATGTTAAGTCAATGGGGAAATTTTGATTAGTTTTTAATTAATAGTTTAAAAAGTATAAAAGTTACAAAGATGAAAAATACATAGCACCCATGTCCTAAGTAAGACCTACGTAACATAGTTTGAATGAAGTTTCTACGTTAAACAGTTGAAGCTGCATTAAGTGCGTTAGAAGAAGAATAATAACTACAAAAGCATTTCCTGAAGGAAATACAGTGCATGAAAATGCAAAAAATATGATGTAAAATACCATACAGGGTTAAAACAAACTATATTGGTTGCTAGGTAGACGAGGTTTAATATAGTTGGAATGACTGAACAGTTAAATAGGTGGATAGTTTATATAGTTAAATGATTTACTTGGTAGATAAGGTTTAATATAGTTGGAATGATTGAACGGTTAAATAGATGAATAATTTAAATGGTTAGATTATTTAGGTAGATAATTGATGATAATTGACAGTTGGAATGGCTCCAATGTTTGCTAGCAGTTATGCTAACTATGTTAACAAAGATAATAATGCTAACCAAGTTACTATGCTAACTAGCCAGGGATGGAAATTAACCACCCGCCCCCCGCCAAATGCGGGTAGTTTTGTGCGCTGGCGGGTGAATTTGGTCAACTTACCAGCCACTGTGGCGGGTAGAGCTAGCATACCACAAATAGTCAGATCCGGTCTAATTTTCATACTTATTGACGGTTAAAAATAAGAAAGTTTCTGTAGGGATCATGTAGCCTAACGTTACCAGCCTATAAGGGTAAATCGCGCTGATTTGAAGTTCTACAACTCGTAGTGAGCCGCCACCGCAGCATAGCCTATAGGCACTGATGCAACGCTTCACTTTCACTTCACTACCATTAAGAAACTGTCACTATGCTTTCATGTGCCACTGCTAGATTATTTCAGGATGACTGCATAGACATAAATCTAGTGAGATCTGTGGATCTACGTTATATCTTCACAGGCTAATATTCTCACGTAAATAGTTCTCTTTTGAATTGGCCCGTAATCCGGCCCGCGACACGCTGCTATTTAGACCTATGAGGCAGCCAGACGGACATCTCCACACCCATTCGTCGTGATGGAATATCTCACAAACTTTTCATTCAAAGAAATTACAAACCATATCAGAATAAACAGCAGAACTTACCGAACGCAAAGGTGTAAAGCATTCCCTTATACAAGTTATAGCCGTTCTCGAGTAATCCGGTTTTGAAATTGAAGCAAATGTCCACACGGTCTCCAACGTTGGGCTTTTGTCATATATGATAAGGCCAAATACAAAATAAATGTTAACAATATCGCCTAGATAACTGTACAACCAGAGTTTTTCCAATGTAGTTTCACAAAATGCATGCATATTACGTTTCTTAAAGCTGAGCTGTGCTTAAATTGTTCAGTGCATGATGTCATTACGGGACCAAATAGAAAATAAATGCTAAAGCCTTGATACCTGTAAATACTTAAATCAGATGATGTACACTATAGTTAGATCAAGTTGGAGAGTTGGATTATAGGATGCTCCAGAACTCACACAAAAGGAGTCTTAAAGGAGCCACACCACTTTTATGACAAAACACTATAGCATATGAATGTGGTTCTGTTGACCTTTCGTTTTGTTGCTACTGTGCTTGGAGAACAGGTTTAGGGCAAAACTCAGCACATTTTAGTCATATTGCAATAATGTCGATTACCGTGATCATTTTGGGTAGCCTACTATAATCATGATATCACATTTTCATGCCGTTTCTCTAGTGGCTGGTAAAAAAGTTGAGTGGCTGGTAGATTTTGGAATTCACCAGCCACAGTGGCAGGTAGAAAAAATATTTAATTTCCATCCCTGTAACTAGCATGCTAACAATGTTAAAATGTTAACTATTCTAACCATATGACTTAGCTAACCTAGCTAATCATTTTTATTAGTTATGCTAAATATGCTAACTAGCATGCTAACATGCTAATTATACTAACCATTTTACTTAGTTAACTTAGCTAATCATTTTTAGCAGTTTTACTAAAAATGCTAACTAGCATGCTAACATGCTAGCATGCTAACTATGCTAACCATGTGACTTAGCTAACTTAGCTAATCGTTTTTAGCAGTTTTGCTAAAAATGCTAACTAGCATGCTAACATGCTAGCATGCTAACTATGCTAACCACGTGACTTAGCTAACTTTGCTAATCATTTTAAGCAGTTTTGCTAAAAATGTTAACTAGCATGCCAACGCGCTAGCATGCTAACTATGTTAACCACGTTACTTAGCTAACTTAGCTAATCATTTTTAGCAGTTTTGCTAAAAATGTAACTAGCATGCTAACACGTTAGCATGCTAACTATGCTAACCATGTGACTTAGCTAACTTAGCTAATCATTTTCAGCAGTTTTGCAAAAAATGCTAACTAGCATGCTAACTATGCTAACCATGTGACTTAGCTAACTTAGCTAATCATTTTTAGCAGTTTTGCAAAAAATGCTAACTAGCATGCTAACATGTTAGCATGCTAACTATGCTAACCATGTGACTTAGCTAACTTAGCTAATCATTTTTAGCAGTTTTGCAAAAAATGCTAACTAGCATGCTAACATGCTAGCATGCTAACTATGTTAACCATGCTAACTAGCTACAGTGGGTAGGAGTCATAGTTGATGACAAGTAACAGTTACAATGGCTGAACAGTTAAAAAGTTCAGTAGTTTAAAGGGTTAAATTGTTTAACAGTGAAATATTGTAGTGAGGACTTTTATTTTTAAACAGTTTTTGGCAGAGGAAGCAGTTGAACAGGATGTGTAGTCTTAATAGGGCCAGTTTGTATGCTTAAAACCTGAGAATGGCAGTTGGTCCAGGTGGCCCGAACACCTGCCATAGGATTCTAATTGCTTAACTGCCGTATTGTGATGTCATAATCATAATGTTAAGTCAATGGGGAAATTTTGATTAGTTTTTAATTAATAGTTTAAAAAGTATAAAAGTTACAAAGCTGAAAAATACAAAGCACCCATGTCCTAAGTAAGACCTACGTAACATAGTTTGAATGAAGTTTCTACGTTAAACGGTTGAAGCTGCATTAAGTGCGTTAGAAGAAGAATAAGAATAAGAACTAGAAAAGCATTTCCTGAAGGAAATACAGTGCATGAAAATGCAAAAAATATATACTATATAAACTATATTGGTTGCTAGGTAGATGAGGTTTAATATAGTTGGAATGACTGAACAGTTAAATAGGTGGATAGTTTATACAGTTAAATGATTTGCTTGGTAGATAAGGTTTAATATAGTTGGAATGATTGAACGGTTAAATAGGTGGATAATACTTAACTTAGTTAACTTAGCTAATGTTTTCATTTTTAGTAGTTATGCTAACTAGCATGTTAGCAATGCTAACATGCTAACTATGTTAACTATGTTACCTAGCTAACTTAGCTAATCATTTTTAACAGTTTTGCTAAAAATGCTAACTAGCATGCTAACGTGTTAGCATGCTAACTATGCTAACCATGTGACTTAGCTAACTTAGCTAATCATTTTTAGCAGTTTTGTAAAAAATGCTAACTAGCATGCTAACATGTTAGCATGCTAACTATGCTAACCATGTGACTTAGCTAACTTAGCTAATCATTTTTAGTAGTTTTGCTAACTATGCTAACTAGCATGCTAACATGTTAGCATGCTAACTATGCTAACCATGTGACTTAGCTAACTTAGCTAATCATTTTTAGCAGTTTTGTAAAAAATGCTAACTAGCATGCTAACATGTTAGCATGCTAACTATGCTAACCATGTGACTTAGCTAACTTAGCTAATCATTTTTAGCAGTTTTGCTAACTATGCTAACTAGCATGCTAACATGTTAGCATGCTAACTATGCTAACCATGTGACTTAGCTAACTTAGCTAATCATTTTTTGCAGTTTTGTAAAAAATGCTAACTAGCATGCTAACATGCTAGCATGCTAACATGCTAGCATGCTAACTATGCTAACCATGCTAACTAGCTACAGTGGGTAGGAGTCATAGTTGATGACAAGTAACAGTTACAATGGCTGAACAGTTAAAAAGTTCAGTAGTTTAAAGGGTTAAATTGTTTAACAGTGAAATATTGTAGTGAGGACTTTTATTTTGAAACAGTTTTTGGCAGAGGAAGCAGTTGGACAGGATGTGTAGTCTTAATAGGGCCAGTTTGTATGCTTAAAGCCTGAGACTGGCAGTTGATGCAGGTGGCCCGAACACCTGCCATAGGATTCTAATTGCTTAATGGCCGTATTGTGATGTCATAATCATAATGTTAAGTCAATGGGGAAATTTTGTTTAGTTTTTAATTAATAGTTTAAAAAGTATAAAAGTTACAAAGATGAAAAATACATAGCACCCATGTCCTAAGTAAGACCTACGTAACATAGTTTGAATGAAGTTTCTACGTTAAACAGTTGAAGCTGCATTAAGTGCGTTAGAAGAAGAATAATAACTACAAAAGCATTTCCTGAAGGAAATACAGTGCATGAAAATGCAAAAAATATGATGTAAAATACCATACAGGGTTAAAACAAACTATATTGGTTGCTAGGTAGACGAGGTTTAATATAGTTGGAATGACTGAACAGTTAAATAGGTGGATAGTTTATATAGTTAAATGATTTACTTGGTAGATAAGGTTTAATATAGTTGGAATGATTGAACGGTTAAATAGATGAATAATTTAAATGGTTAGATTATTTAGGTAGATAATTGATGATAATTGACAGTTGGAATGGCTCCAATGTTTGCTAGCAGTTATGCTAACTATGTTAACAAAGATAATAATGCTAACCAAGTTACTATGCTAACTAGCCAGGGATGGAAATTAACCACCCGCCCCCCGCCAAATGCGGGTAGTTTTGTGCGCTGGCGGGTGAATTTGGTCAACTTACCAGCCACTGTGGCGGGTAGAGCTAGCATACCACAAATAGTCAGATCCGGTCTAATTTTCATACTTATTGACGGTTAAAAATAAGAAAGTTTCTGTAGGGATCATGTAGCCTAACGTTACCAGCCTATAAGGGTAAATCGCGCTGATTTGAAGTTCTACAACTCGTAGTGAGCCGCCACCGCAGCATAGCCTATAGGCACTGATGCAACGCTTCACTTTCACTTCACTACCATTAAGAAACTGTCACTATGCTTTCATGTGCCACTGCTAGATTATTTCAGGATGACTGCATAGACATAAATCTAGTGAGATCTGTGGATCTACGTTATATCTTCACAGGCTAATATTCTCACGTAAATAGTTCTCTTTTGAATTGGCCCGTAATCCGGCCCGCGACACGCTGCTATTTAGACCTATGAGGCAGCCAGACGGACATCTCCACACCCATTCGTCGTGATGGAATATCTCACAAACTTTTCATTCAAAGAAATTACAAACCATATCAGAATAAACAGCAGAACTTACCGAACGCAAAGGTGTAAAGCATTCCCTTATACAAGTTATAGCCGTTCTCGAGTAATCCGGTTTTGAAATTGAAGCAAATGTCCACACGGTCTCCAACGTTGGGCTTTTGTCATATATGATAAGGCCAAATACAAAATAAATGTTAACAATATCGCCTAGATAACTGTACAACCAGAGTTTTTCCAATGTAGTTTCACAAAATGCATGCATATTACGTTTCTTAAAGCTGAGCTGTGCTTAAATTGTTCAGTGCATGATGTCATTACGGGACCAAATAGAAAATAAATGCTAAAGCCTTGATACCTGTAAATACTTAAATCAGATGATGTACACTATAGTTAGATCAAGTTGGAGAGTTGGATTATAGGATGCTCCAGAACTCACACAAAAGGAGTCTTAAAGGAGCCACACCACTTTTATGACAAGACACTATAGCATATGAATGTGGTTCTGTTGACCTTTCGTTTTGTTGCTACTGTGCTTGGAGAACAGGTTTAGGGCAAAACTCAGCACATTTTAGTCATATAGCAATAATGTCGATTACCGTGATCATTTTGGGTAGCCTACTATAATCATGATATCACATTTTCATGCCGTTTCTCTAGTGGCTGGTAAAAAAGTTGAGTGGCTGGTAGATTTTGGAATTCACCAGCCACAGTGGCAGGTAGAAAAAATATTTAATTTCCATCCCTGTAACTAGCATGCTAACAATGTTAAAATGTTAACTATTCTAACCATATGACTTAGCTAACCTAGCTAATCATTTTTATTAGTTATGCTAAATATGCTAACTAGCATGCTAACATGCTAATTATACTAACCATTTTACTTAGTTAACTTAGCTAATCATTTTTAGCAGTTTTACTAAAAATGCTAACTAGCATGCTAACATGCTAGCATGCTAACTATGCTAACCATGTGACTTAGCTAACTTAGCTAATCGTTTTTAGCAGTTTTGCTAAAAATGCTAACTAGCATGTTAACATGCTAGCATGCTAACTATGCTAACCACGTGACTTAGCTAACTTTGCTAATCATTTTAAGCAGTTTTGCTAAAAATGTTAACTAGCATGTCAACGCGCTAGCATGCTAACTATGTTAACCACGTTACTTAGCTAACTTAGCTAATCATTTTTAGCAGTTTTGCTAAAAATGTAACTAGCATGCTAACACGTTAGCATGTTAACTATGCTAACCATGTGACTTAGCTAACTTAGCTAATCATTTTCAGCAGTTTTGCAAAAAATGCTAACTAGCATGCTAACTATGCTAACCATGTGACTTAGCTAACTTAGCTAATCATTTTTAGCAGTTTTGCAAAAAATGCTAACTAGCATGCTAACATGTTAGCATGCTAACTATGCTAACCATGTGACTTAGCTAACTTAGCTAATCATTTTTAGCAGTTTTACAAAAAATGCTAACTAGCATGCTAACATGCTAACATGCTAGCATGCTAACTATGTTAACCATGCTAACTAGCTACAGTGGGTAGGAGTCATAGTTGATGACAAGTAACAGTTACAATGGCTGAACAGTTAAAAAGTTCAGTAGTTTAAAGGGTTAAATTGTTTAACAGTGAAATATTGTAGTGAGGACTTTTATTTTTAAACAGTTTTTGGCAGAGGAAGCAGTTGAACAGGATGTGTAGTCTTAATAGGGCCAGTTTGTATGCTTAAAACCTGAGAATGGCAGTTGGTCCAGGTGGCCCGAACACCTGCCATAGGATTCTAATTGCTTAACTGCCGTATTGTGATGTCATAATCATAATGTTAAGTCAATGGGGAAATTTTGATTAGTTTTTAATTAATAGTTTAAAAAGTATAAAAGTTACAAAGCTGAAAAATACAAAGCACCCATGTCCTAAGTAAGACCTACGTAACATAGTTTGAATGAAGTTTCTACGTTAAACGGTTGAAGCTGCATTAAGTGCGTTAGAAGAAGAATAAGAATAAGAACTAGAAAAGCATTTCCTGAAGGAAATACAGTGCATGAAAATGCAAAAAATATATACTATATAAACTATATTGGTTGCTAGGTAGATGAGGTTTAATATAGTTGGAATGACTGAACAGTTAAATAGGTGGATAGTTTATACAGTTAAATGATTTGCTTGGTAGATAAGGTTTAATATAGTTGGAATGATTGAACGGTTAAATAGGTGGATAATACTTAACTTAGTTAACTTAGCTAATGTTTTCATTTTTAGTAGTTATGCTAACTAGCATGTTAGCAATGCTAACATGCTAACTATGTTAACTATGTTACCTAGCTAACTTAGCTAATCATTTTTAACAGTTTTGCTAAAAATGCTAACTAGCATGCTAACGTGTTAGCATGCTAACTATGCTAACCATGTGACTTAGCTAACTTAGCTAATCATTTTTAGCAGTTTTGTAAAAAATGCTAACTAGCATGCTAACATGTTAGCATGCTAACTATGCTAACCATGTGACTTAGCTAACTTAGCTAATCATTTTTAGTAGTTTTGCTAACTATGCTAACTAGCATGCTAACATGTTAGCATGCTAACTATGCTAACCATGTGACTTAGCTAACTTAGCTAATCATTTTTAGCAGTTTTGTAAAAAATGCTAACTAGCATGCTAACATGTTAGCATGCTAACTATGCTAACCATGTGACTTAGCTAACTTAGCTAATCATTTTTAGCAATTTTGCTAACTATGCTAACTAGCATGCTAACATGTTAGCATGCTAACTATGCTAACCATGTGACTTAGCTAACTTAGCTAATCATTTTTTGCAGTTTTGTAAAAAATGCTAACTAGCATGCTAACATGCTAGCATGCTAGCATGCTAACTATGCTAACCATGCTAACTAGCTACAGTGGGTAGGAGTCATAGTTGATGACAAGTAACAGTTACAATGGCTGAACAGTTAAAAAGTTCAGTAGTTTAAAGGGTTAAATTGTTTAACAGTGAAATATTGTAGTGAGGACTTTTATTTTGAAACAGTTTCTGGCAGAGGAAGCAGTTGAACAGGATGTGTAGTCTTAATAGGGCCAGTTTGTATGCTTAAAGCCTGAGACTGGCAGTTGAAACAGGTGGCCCGAACACCTGCCGTAGGATTCTAATTGCTTAACGGCCGTATTGTGATGTCATAATCATAATGTTAAGTCAATGGGGAAATTTTGATTCGTTTTTAATTAATAGTTTAAAAAGTATAAAAGTTACAAAGTTGAAAAATACAAAGCTCACATGTCCTAAGTAAGACCTACGTAACATAGTTTGAATGAAGTTTCTACGTTAAACGGTTGAAGCTGCATTAAGTGCGTTAGAAGAAGAATAATAATAACTAGAAAAGCATTTCCTGAAGGAAATACAGTGCATGAAAATGCAAAAAATATGATGTAAAATATCATACAGAGTAAAAACAAACTATATTGGTTGCTAGGTAGATGAGGTTTAATATAGTTGGAGTGACTGAACAGTTAAATAGGTGGATAGTTTATATGGTTAAATGATTTGCTTGGAAGATAAGGTTTAATAAAGTTGGAATGATTGAACGGTTAAATAGGTGGACAATACTTAACTTAGTTAACTTAGCTAATGCATTTTTAGTAGTTAGCAATGCTAACATGCTAACTATGTTAACCATGTGACTTAGCTAATCTAGCTAATCATTTTTAGCAGTTTTGCTAACTATGCTAACTAGCATGCTAACATGTTAGCATGCTAACTATGCTAGCATGCTAACTATGCTAACCATGTGACTTAGCTAACTTAGCTAATCATTTTTAGCAGTTTTGTAAAAAATGCTAACTAGCATGCTAACATGTTAGCATGCTAACTATGCTAACCATGTGACTTAGCTAACTTAGCTAATCATTTTTAGCAGTTTTGTAAAAAATGCTAACTAGCATGCTAACATGCTAGCATGCTAACTATGCTAACCATATGACTTAGCTAACTTAGCTAATCATTTTTAGCAGTTTTGTAAAAAATGCTAACTAGCATGCTAACATGTTAGCATGCTAACTATGCTAACCATGTGACTTAGCTAACTTAGCTAATCATTTTTAGCAGTTTTGTAAAAAATGCTAAGTAGCATGCTAACATGCTAGCATGCTAACTATGCTAACCATGTGACTTAGCTAACTTAGCTAATCATTTTTAGCAGTTTTGTAAAAAATGCTAACTAGCATGCTAACATGTTAGCATGCTAACTATGCTAACCATGTGACTTAGCTAACTTAGCTAATCATTTTTAGCAGTTTTGTAAAAAATGCTAACTAGCATGCTAACATGCTAGCATGCTAACTATGCTAACCATGTGACTTAGCTAACTTATCTAATCATTTTTAGCAGTTTTGTAAAAAATGCTAACTAGCATGCTAGCATGCTAGCATGCTAACTATGCTAACCATGTGACTTAGCTAACTTAGCTAATCATTTTTAGTAGTTTTGTAAAAAATGCTAACTAGCATGCTAACATGCTAGCATGCTAACTATGCTAACCATGTGACTTAGCTAACTTAGCTAATCATTTTTAGCAGTTTTGTAAAAAATGCTAACTAGCATGCTAACATGCTAGCATGCTAACATGCTAGCATGCTAACTATGCTAACCATGTGACTTAGCTAACTTAGCTAATCATTTTTAGCAGTTTTGTAAAAAATGCTAACTAGCATGCTAACATGCTAGCATGCTAACATGCTAGCATGCTAACTATGCTAACCATGCTAACTAGCTACAGTGGGTAGGAGTCATAGTTGATGACAAGTAACAGTTACAATGGCTGAACAGTTAAAAAGTTCAGTAGTTTAAAGGGTTAAATTGTTTAACAGTGAAATATTGTAGTGAGGACTTTTATTTTGAAACAGTTTTTGGCAGAGGAAGCAGTTGAACAGGATGTGTAGTCTTAATAGGGCCAGTTTGTATGCTTAAAGCCTGAGACTGGCAGTTGAAACAGGTGGCCCGAACACCTGCCATAGGATTCTAATTGCTTAACGGCCGTATTGTGATGTCATAATCATAATGTTAAGTCAATGGGGAAATTTTGATTAGTTTTTAATTAATAGTTTAAAAAGTATAAAAGTTACAAAGTTGAAAAATACAAAGCTCACATGTCCTAATTAAGACCTACGTAACATAGTTTGAATGAAGTTTCTACGTTAAACGGTTGAAGCTGCATTAAGTGCGTTAGAAGAAGAATAATAATAACTAGAAAAGCATTTCCTGAAGGAAATACAGTGCATGAAAATGCAAAAAATATGATGTAAAATATCATACAGAGTAAAAACAAACTATATTGGTTGCTAGGTAGATGAGGTTTAATATAGTTGGAGTGACTGAACAGTTAAATAGGTGGATAGTTTATATGGTTAAATGATTTGCTTGGTACATAAGGTTTAATATAGTTGGAATGATAGAACGGTTAAATAGGTGGATAATACTTAACTTAGTTAACTTAGCTAATGTTTTCATTTTTAGTAGTTATGCTAACTAGCATGTTAGCAATGCTAACATGCTAACTATGTTAACCATGTTACTTAGCTAACTTAGCTAATAATTTTTAGTAGTTTTGCTAAAAATGCTAACTAGCATGCTAACATGCTAGCATGCTAACTATGCTAACCATGTGACTTAGCTAACTTAGCTAATCATTTTTAGTAGTTTTGCAAAAAATGCTAACTAGCATGCTAACATGCTAGCATGCTAACTATGCTAACCATGTGACTTAGCTAACTTAGCTAATCATTTTTAGCAGTTTTATAAAAAATGCTAACTAGCATGCTAACATGCTAGCATGCTAACTATGCTAACCATGTGACTTAGCTAACCTAGCTAATCATTTTTAGCAGTTTTATAAAAAATGCTAACTAGCATGCTAACATGTTAGCATGCTAACTATGCTAACCATGTGACTTAGCTAACCTAGCTAATCATTTTTAGCAATTTTGCAAAAAATACTAACTAGCATGCTAACATGCTAGCATGCTAACTATGCTAACCATGAGACTTAGCTAACTTAGCTAATCATTTTTAGCAGTTTTGCAAAAAATGCTAACTAGCATGCTAACATGCTAGCATTCTAACATGCTAACTATGCTAACCATGCTAACTAGCTACAGTGGGTAGGAGTCATAGTTGATGACAAGTAACAGTTACAATGGCTGAACAGTTAAAAAGTTCAGTAGTTTAAAGGGTTAAATTGTTTAACAGTGAAATATTGTAGTGAGGACTTTTATTTTGAAACAGTTTTTGGCAGAGGAAGCAGTTGAACAGGATGTGTAGTCTTAATAGGGCCAGTTTGTATGCTTAAAGCCTGAGACTGGCAGTTGAAACAGGTGGCCCGAACACCTGCCATAGGATTCTAATTGCTTAACGGCCGTATTGTGATGTCATAATCATAATGTTAAGTCAATGGGGAAATTTTGATTAGTTTTTAATTAATAGTTTAAAAAGTATAAAAGTTACAAAGTTGAAAAATACAAAGCTCACATGTCCTAATTAAGACCTACGTAACATAGTTTGAATGAAGTTTCTACGTTAAACGGTTGAAGCTGCATTAAGTGCGTTAGAAGAAGAATAATAATAATAAAATGCCTTGGAATAACAGTACAGTGCATTTTCATGCACTGTAATAATAATAATAATAACTAGAAAAGCATTTCCTGAAGGAAATACAGTGCATGAAAATGCAAAAAATATGATGTAAAATATCATACAGAGTAAAAACAAACTATATTGGTTGCTAGGTAGATGAGGTTTAATATAGTTGGAGTGACTGAACAGTTAAATAGGTGGATAGTTTATATGGTTAAATGATTTGCTTGGTACATAAGGTTTAATATAGTTGGAATGATAGAACGGTTAAATAGGTGGATAATACTTAACTTAGTTAACTTAGCTAATGTTTTCATTTTTAGTAGTTATGCTAACTAGCATGTTAGCAATGCTAACATGCTAACTATGTTAACCATGTTACTTAGCTAACTTAGCTAATAATTTTTAGTAGTTTTGCTAAAAATGCTAACTAGCATGCTAACATGTTAGCATGCTAACTATGCTAACCATGTGACTTAGCTAACTTAGCTAATCATTTTTAACAGTTTTGCTAAAAATGCTAACTAGCATGCTAACTAGCATGCTAACATGCTAGCATGCTAACTATGCTAACCATGTGACTTAGCTAACTTAGCTAATCATTTTTAGTAGTTTTGCAAAAAATGCTAACTAGCATGCTAACTAGCATGCTAACATGCTAGCATGCTAACTATGCTAACCATGTGACTTAGCTAACTTAGCTAATCATTTTTAGTAGTTTTGCAAAAAATGCTAACTAGCATGCTAACATGCTAGCATGCTAACTATGCTAACCATGTGACTTAGCTAACCTAGCTAATCATTTTTAGCAATTTTGCAAAAAATGCTAACTAGCATGCTAACATGCTAGCATGCTAACTATGCTAACCATGTGACTTAGCTAACTTAGCTAATCATTTTTAGCAGTTTTGCAAAAAATGCTAACTAGCATGCTAACATGCTAGCATGCTAACATGCTAACTATGCTAACCATGCTAACTAGCTACAGTGGGTAGGAGTCATAGTTGATGACAAGTAACAGTTACAATGGCTGAACAGTTAAAAAGTTCAGTAGTTTAAAGGGTTAAATTGTTTAACAGTGAAATATTGTAGTGAGGACTTTTATTTTGAAACAGTTTTTGGCAGAGGAAGCAGTTGAACAGGATGTGTAGTCTTAATAGGGCCAGTTTGTATGCTTAAAGCCTGAGACTGGCAGTTGAAACAGGTGGCCCGAACACCTGCCATAGGATTCTAATTGCTTAACGGCCGTATTGTGATGTCATAATCATAATGTTAAGTCAATGGGGAAATTTTGATTAGTTTTTAATTAATAGTTTAAAAAGTATAAAAGTTACAAAGTTGAAAAATACAAAGCTCACATGTCCTAATTAAGACCTACGTAACATAGTTTGAATGAAGTTTCTACGTTAAACGGTTGAAGCTGCATTAAGTGCGTTAGAAGAAGAATAATAATAATAAAATGCCTTGGAATAACAGTACAGTGCATTTTCATGCACTGTAATAAAATGCCTTGGAATAACAGTACAGTGCATTTTCATGCACTGTAATAATAAAATGCCTTGGAATAACAGTACAGTGCATTTTCATGCACTGTAACTAGAAAAGCATTTCCTGAAGGAAATACAGTGCATGAAAATGCAAAAAATATGATGTAAAATATCATACAGAGTAAAAACAAACTATATTGGTTGCTAGGTAGATGAGGTTTAATATAGTTGGAGTGACTGAACAGTTAAATAGGTGGATAGTTTATATGGTTAAATGATTTGCTTGGAAGATAAGGTTTAATAAAGTTGGAATGATTGAACGGTTAAATAGGTGGACAATACTTAACTTAGTTAACTTAGCTAATGCATTTTTAGTAGTTAGCAATGCTAACATGCTAACTATGTTAACCATGTGACTTAGCTAATCTAGCTAATCATTTTTAGCAGTTTTGCTAACTAGCATGCTAACATGTTAGCATGCTAACTATGCTAACCATGTGACTTAGCTAACTTAGCTAATCATGTTTAGCAGTTTTGTAAAAAATGCTAACTAGCATGCTAACATGTTAGCATGCTAACTATGCTAACCATGTGACTTAGCTAACTTAGCTAATCATTTTTAGCAGTTTTGTAAAAAATGCTAACTAGCATGCTAACATGCTAGCATGCTAACTATGCTAACCATATGACTTAGCTAACTTAGCTAATCATTTTTAGCAGTTTTGTAAAAAATGCTAACTAGCATGCTAACATGTTAGCATGCTAACTATGCTAACCACGTGACTTAGCTAACTTAGCTAATCATTTTTAGCAGTTTTATAAAAAATGCTAACTAGCATGCTAACATGTTAGCATGCTAACTATGCTAACCATGTGACTTAGCTAACTTACCTAATCATTTTTAGCAGTTTTGTAAAAAATGCTAACTAGCATGCTAACTAGCATGCTAACATGCTAGCATGCTAACTATGCTAACCATGCTAACTAGCTACAGTGGGTAGGAGTCATAGTTGATGACAAGTAACAGTTACAATGGCTGAACAGTTAAAAAGTTCAGTAGTTTAAAGGGTTAAATTGTTTAACAGTGAAATATTGTAGTGAGGACTTTTATTTTGAAACGGTTTTTGGCAGAGGAAGCAGTTGGACAGGATGTGTAGTCTTAATAGGGCCAGTTTGTATGCTTAAAGCCTGAGACTGGCAGTTGAAACAGGTGGCCCGAACACCTGCCGTAGGATTCTAATTGCTTAACGGCCATATTGTGATGTCATAATCATAATGTTAAGTCAATGGGGAAATTTTGATTCGTTTTAAATTAATAGTTTAAAAAGTATAAAAGTTACAAAGTTGAAAAATACAAAGCTCACATGTCCTAAGTAAGACCTACGTAACATAGTTTGAATGAAGTTTCTACGTTAAACGGTTGAAGCTGCATTAAGTGCGTTAGAAGAAGAATAATAATAATAATAATAACTAGAAAAGCATTTCCTGAAGGAAATACAGTGCATGAAAATGCAAAAATATGATGAGTTCATATGGTTAAATTATTTGCTTGGTAGATAAGGTTTAATATAGTTAGAATGACTAAACAGTTAAATAGGATAATAATTGAAATGGTTAAATTATTTAGGCAGATAGTTGACGATAACTAACAGTTAGAATGGCTCCAATGTTTGCTAGTAGTTATGCTAACTATGTTAACAAAGATAATAATGTTTAACTAGCATGCTAACAATGTTAAAATGTTAACTATGCTAACCATATGACTTAGCTAAGCTAGCTAATCATTTTTATTAGTTATGATAACTATGCTAATTAGCATGCTAACTATGCTAACCATGTGACTTAGCTAACTTAGCTAATCATTTTAGCAGTTTTACTAAAAATGCTAACTAGCATGCTAACATGTTAGCATGCTAACTATGCTAACCATGTGACTTAGCTAACTTAGCTAATAATTTTTAGCAGTTTTGCTAAAAATGCTAATTAGCATGCTAACATGTTAGCATGCTAACTATGCTAACCATGTGACTTAGCTAATCATTTTTAGCAGTTTTGCTAAAAATGCTAACTAGCATGCTAACATGTTAGCATGCTAACTATGCTAACCATGTTACTTAACTAACTTAGCTAATCATTTTTAGCAGTTTTACTAAAAATGCTAACTAGCATGCTAACATGCTAGCATGCTAACTATGCTAACCACGTTACTTAGCTAACTTAGCTAATCATTTTTAGTAGTTTTGCTAAAAATGCTAACTAGCATGATAACATGCTAGCATGCTAACATGCTAACTATGCTAACCATGCTAACTAGCTACAGTGGGTAGGAGTCATAGTTGATGACAAGTAACAGTTACAATGGCTGAACAGTTAAAAAGTTCAGTAGTTTAAAGGGTTAAATTGTGTAACAGTGAAATATTGTGGTGAGGACTTTTATTTTGAAACAGTTTTTGGCAGAGGAAGCAGTTGAACAGGATGTGTAGTCTTAATAGGGCCAGTTTGTATGCTTAAAGCCTGAGAATGGCAGTTGAAACAGGTGGCCCGAACACCTGCCACAGGATTCTAATTGCTGTGATGTCATAAAGGGCAATGTTAAGTCAATGGGGAAATTTTGATAGTTTTTAATTAATAGTTTAAAAAGTATAAAAGTTACAAAGATGAAAAATACATAGCACTCTTGTCCTAAGTAAGACCTACGTAACAAAGTTTGAATGAAGTTTCTACGTTAAACGGTTGAAGCTGCATTAAACGCGTTAGAAGAAGAAGAAGAATAAGAAGAAGCCTAGGAAGAACAGTACAGTGCATTTTCATGCACTGTAATAAAATGCCTTGGAATAACAGTACAGTGCATTTTCATGCACTGTAACTAGAAAAGCATTTCCTGAAGGAAATACAGTGCATGAAAATGCAAAAAATATGATGTAAAATATCATACAGAGTAAAAACAAACTATATTGGTTGCTAGGTAGATGAGGTTTAATATAGTTGGAGTGACTGAACAGTTAAATAGGTGGATAGTTTATATGGTTAAATGATTTGCTTGGTAGATAAGGTTTAATATAGTTGGAATGATTGAACGGTTAAATAGGTGGATAATACTTAACTTAGTTAACTTAGCTAATGTTTTCATTTTTAGAAGTTATGCTAACTAGCATGTTAGCAATGCTAACATGCTAACTATGTTAACCATGTTACTTAGCTAATCATTTTTACTTAACTTAGTTAACTTACTTAACTTAGCTAATCATTTTTAATAGTTTTACTAAAAATGCTAACTAGCATGCTAACGTGTTAGCATGCTAACTATGCTAACCATGTGACTTAGCTAACTTAGCTAATCATTTTTAGCAGTTTTGCTAAAAATGCTAACTAGCATGCTAACATGCTAGCATGTTAACTATGCTAACCATGTGACTTAGTGAACTTAGCTGATCATTTTTAGCAGTTTTGCTAAAAATGCTAACTAGCATGCTAACATGTTAGCATGCTAACTATGCTAACCATGTGACTTAGCTAACTTAGCTAATCATTTTTAGCAGTTTGGCTAAAAATGCTAATTAGTATGCTAACTAGCATGCTAACTTGCTAGCATGCTAACTATGCTAACCATGTGACTTAGCTAACTTAGCTAATCGTTTTTAGCAGTTTTGCTAAAAATGCTAACTAGCATGCTAACATGCTAGCATGCTAACTATGCTAACCAAGTTACTTAGCTAACTTAGCTAACTAGCTACAGTGGGTAGGAGTCATAGTTGATGACAAGTAACAGTTACAATGGCTGAACAGTTAAAAAGTTCAGTAGTTTAAAGGGTTAAATTGTTTAACAGTGAAATATTGTAGTGAGGACTTTTATTTTGAAACAGTTTTTGGCAGAGGAAGCAGTTGAACAGGATGTGTAGTCTTAATAGGGCCAGTTTGTATGCTTAAAGCCTGAGAATGGCAGTTGGGCCAGCTGGCCTGAACACCTGCCATAAGATTCTAATTGCTGTGATGTCATAAAGGGCAATGTTAAGTCAATGGGAAAATTTTGATAGTTTTTAATTAATAGTTTAAAAAGTATAAAAGTTACAACGTTGAAAAATACAAAGCCCACATGTCCTAATTAAGACCTACGCGTCAATGTTTGAATGAAGTTTCTACGTTAAACGGTTGAAGCTGCATTAACTGCGTTAGAAGAAGAGGAATAACTAGAAAAGCATTTCCTGAAGGAAATACAGTGCATGAAAATGCAAAAAATATGATGTAAAATATCATACAGAGTAAAAACAAACTATATTGGTTGCTAGGTAGATGAGGTTTAATATAGTTGGAGTGACTGAACAGTTAAATAGGTGGATAGTTTATATGGTTAAATGATTTGCTTGGTACATAAGGTTTAATATAGTTGGAATGATAGAACGGTTAAATAGGTGGATAATACTTAACTTAGTTAACTTAGCTAATGTTTTCATTTTTAGTAGTTATGCTAACTAGCATGTTAGCAATGCTAACATGCTAACTATGTTAACCATGTTACTTAGCTAACTTAGCTAATCATTTTTAGTAGTTTTGCTAAAAATGCTAACTAGCATGCTAACATGTTAGCATGCTAACTATGCTAACCATGTGACTTAGCTAACTTAGCTAATCATTTTTAGTAGTTTTGCAAAAAATGCTAACTAGCATGCTAACATGTTAGCATGCTAACTATGCTAACCATGTGACTTAGCTAACCTAGCTAATCATTTTTAGCAATTTTGCAAAAAATGCTAACTAGCATGCTAACATGCTAGCATGCTAACTATGCTAACCATGTGACTTAGCTAACTTAGCTAATCATTTTTAGCAGTTTTGCAAAAAATGCTAACTAGCATGCTAACATGCTAGCATGCTAACATGCTAACTATGCTAACCATGCTAACTAGCTACAGTGGGTAGGAGTCATAGTTGATGACAAGTAACAGTTACAATGGCTGAACAGTTAAAAAGTTCAGTAGTTTAAAGGGTTAAATTGTTTAACAGTGAAATATTGTAGTGAGGACTTTTATTTTGAAACAGTTTTTGGCAGAGGAAGCAGTTGAACAGGATGTGTAGTCTTAATAGGGCCAGTTTGTATGCTTAAAGCCTGAGACTGGCAGTTGAAACAGGTGGCCCGAACACCTGCCATAGGATTCTAATTGCTTAACGGCCGTATTGTGATGTCATAATCATAATGTTAAGTCAATGGGGAAATTTTGATTAGTTTTTAATTAATAGTTTAAAAAGTATAAAAGTTACAAAGTTGAAAAATACAAAGCTCACATGTCCTAATTAAGACCTACGTAACATAGTTTGAATGAAGTTTCTACGTTAAACGGTTGAAGCTGCATTAAGTGCGTTAGAAGAAGAATAATAATAACTAGAAAACGCAATTCCAGGGAATTACCAGTGCATGAAAATGCAAAACATATTGTGTGAAATATATTGTTAAAACAGATGATGTGCTAATTGGCAACCAACATGATGAGGTTTAATATAGTTCAAATGACTGAACTAGGTAGATGAGGTTTAATATAGTTGGAATGACTGAACTAGGTAGATGAGGTTTAATATAGTTGGAATGACTGAACAGTTAAATAGGTGGATAGTTTAAATGGTTAAATTATTTGCTTGGTAGATAAGGTTTACTATAGTTGGAATGACTGAACAGTTAAATAGGTTGATAATTGAAATGGTTAAATTTTTAGGCAGATAGTTGACGATAACTAACAGTTGGAATGGCTCCAATGTTTGCTAGTAGTTATGCTAACTATGTTAACAAAGATAATAATGCTAACCAAGTAACTATGCTAACTAGCATGCTAACAATGTTAAAATGTTAACTATGCTAACCATATGACTTAGCTAACCTAGCTAATCTTTTTATTAGTTATGCTAACTATGCTAACTAGCATGTTAACATGCTAATTATGCTAACCACGTGACTTAGCTAACTTAGCTAATCATTTTTAGCAGTTTTGTTAAAAATGCTAACTAGCATGCTAACATGCTAGCATGCTAAATATGCTAACCATGTGACTTAGCTAACTTAGGTAATAATTTTTAGCAGTTTTGCAAAAAATGCTAACTAGCATGTTAGCATGCTAACATGCTAGCATGCTAACTATGCTAACCATGTTACTTAGCTAACTTAGCTAATCATTTTTAGCAGTTTTGCTAAAAATGCTAATTAGCATGCTAACATGCTAGCATGCTAACATGCTAACCATGCTAACTAACTACAGTGGGTAGGAGTCATAGTTGATGACAAGTAACAGTTACAATGGCTGAACAGTTAAAAAGTTCAGTAGTTTAAAGGGTTAAATTGTTTAACAGTGAAATATTGTAGTGAGGACTTTTATTTTGAAACAGTTTTTGGCAGAGGAAGCAGTTGAACAGGATGTGTAGTCTTAATAGGGCCAGTTTGTATGCTTAAAGCCTGAGAATGGCAGTTGGGCCAGCTGGCCTGAACACCTGCCATAAGATTCTAATTGCTGTGATGTCATAAAGGGCAATGTTAAGTCAATGGGGAAATTTTGATTAGTTTTTAATTAATAGTTTAAAAAGTATAAAAGTTACAAAGTTGAAAAATACAAAGCTCACATGTCCTAAGTAAGACCTACGTAACATAGTTTGAATGAAGTTTCTACGTTAAACGGTTGAAGCTGCATTAAGTGCGTTAGAAGAAGAATAATAATAATAATAATAAAATGCCTTGGAATAACAGTACAGTGCATTTTCATGCACTGTAATAAAATGCCTTGGAATAACAGTACAGTGCATTTTCATGCACTGTAATAAGAATAAGAAGCCTAGGAAGAACAGTACAGTGCATTTTCATGCACTGTAATAAGAAGCCTAGGAAGAACAGTACAGTGCATTTTCATGCACTGTAATAAAATGCCTTGGAATAACAGTACAGTGCATTTTCATGCACTGTAATAAAATGCCTTGGAATAACAGTACAGTGCATTTTCATGCACTGTAATAAAATGCCTAGGAAGAACAGTACAGTGCATTTTCATGCACTGTAATAATAAAATGCCTTGGAATAACAGTACAGTGCATTTTCATGCACTGTAACTAGAAAAGCATTTCCTGAAGGAAATACAGTGCATGAAAATGCAAAAAATATGATGTAAAATATCATACAGAGTAAAAACAAACTATATTGGTTGCTAGGTAGATGAGGTTTAATATAGTTGGAATGACTGAACAGTTAAATAGGTGGATAGTTTATATGGTTAAATGATTTGCTTGGTAGATAAGGTTTAATATAGTTGGAATGATTGAACGGTTAAATAGATGGATAATTTAAATGGTTAAATTATTTAGGTAGATAATTAACGATAACTGACAGTTGGAATGGCTCTAATGTTTGCTAGCAGTTATGCTAACTATGTTATCAAAGATAATAATGTTAACCAAGTTACTTAACTTAGTTGTTAACTTAGCTAATGTTTTCATATTTAGTAGTTATGTTAACTAGCATGCTAACATGCTAGCATGCTAACTATGTAACCATGTTACTTAGCTAACTTAGCTAATCATTTTTAGCAGTTTTGCTAAAAATGCTAACTAGCATGCTAACATGCTAGCATGCTAACTATGCTAACCAAGTTACTTAGCTAACTTAGCTAACTAGCTACAGTGGGTAGGAGTCATAGTTGATGACAAGTAACAGTTACAATGGCTGAACAGTTAAAAAGTTCAGTAGTTTAAAGGGTTAAATTGTTTAACAGTGAAATATTGTAGTGAGGACTTTTATTTTGAAACAGTTTTTGGCAGAGGAAGCAGTTGAAATGGATGTGTAGTCTTAATAGGGCCAGTTTGTATGCTTAAAGCCTGAGACTGGCAGTTGATCCAGGTGGCCCGAACACCTGCCATAGGATTCTAATTGCTTAACGGCCGTATTGTGATGTCATAATCATAATGTTAAGTCAATGGGGAAATTTTGATTAGTTTTTAATTAATAGTTTAAAAAGTATAAAAGTTACGATGAAAAATACATTGCCCGGGAGTCCTAAGTAAGATCTACGCGACAAAGTTTGAATGAAGTTTCTAATGAAGTTTTAATAGGGCCAGTTTGTATGCTTAAAGCCTGAGACTGGCAGTTGATGCTGGTGGCCTGGCCACCTGGCCTAGGATTCTAATTGCTTAACGGCAGTCTTAATAGAGCCATATTGTATGCTTAAAGCCTGAGACAGAGTATATAGTTTAAAAGTTAAATGTAGATAGTGTAATGGATGTTGATAGACAGAAAGTTGAATGGATGTTGATAGGCAGATTGTTTAATGGATGTTGATGGATAGTTTAATGGGTGGATGAGTGAATGGTTTGAAGAGGATGAATGGATAGAAAGTTGGATGAAATGTGTCTTATATCCTTGTAGAATGGAGAGACAGAGAGAGTTGGTCTAGTTCAGTAGAAAACAGTTGATACAGGTGCAATCAGTTGAAGTGATTCTTTGATGGGGCCTAGATGAGCAGCTGGAAGATGATACCAGGTGCAAATCAAGTTAATTAGTCCATTGTGATGTCATCAGCCCATGTTAAGTCTATGGGGAAATTTTGAGTAGTTTTTAATTAATAGTTTAAAAAGTATAAAAGTTACAAAGATGAAAAATACAAAGCCCACATGTCATAAGTAAGACCTACGCAACGCAGTTTGAATGAAGTTTCTACGTTAAACGGTTGAAGCTGCATTAACTGCGTTAGAAGAAGAAGAATAATAATAAGAAGAAGAAGAAGAAGCCTAGGAAGAACAGTAGAGTGCATTTTCATGCACTCTAATAAGAAGAAGAAGAAGAAGAAGAAGCCTAGGAAGAACAGTAGAGTGCATTTTCATGCACTCTAATAATAATAAGAAGAAGCCTAGGAAGAACAGTAGAGTGCATTTTCATGCACTCTAATAAGAAGAAGAAGAAGAAGAAGAAGAAGCCTAGGAAGAACAACAGTACAGTGCATTTTCATGCACTGTAATAAGAAGAAGAAGCCTAGGAAGAACAGTACAGTGCATTTTCATGCACTGTAACTAGAAAAGCATTTCCTGAAGGAAATATAGTGCATGAAAATGCAAAAATATGATGAGTTCATATGGTTAAATTATTTGCTTGGTAGATAAGGTTTACTATAGTTGGAATGACTGAACAGTTAAATAGGTTGATAATTGAAATGGTTAAATTATTTAGGCAGATAGTTGACAATAACTAACAGTTGGAATGGCTCCAATGTTTGCTAGCAGTTATGCTAACTATGTTAACAAAGATAATAATGTTAACCAAGTAACCATGCTAACTAGCATGCTAACAATGTTAAAATGTTAACTATGCTAATCATATTACTTAGCTAACCTAGCTAATCATTGTTATTAGTTATGATAACTATGCTAATTAGCATGTTAACATGCTAATTATGTTAACCATGTGACCTAGCTAACTTCGCTAATCATTTTTAACAGTTATGTAAACTATGCTAACTAGCATGCTAACATGCTAGCATGCTAAATATGGTAACCATGTTACTTAGCTAACTTAGCTAATCATTTTTAGCAGTTATGCTAACTAACATGTTAACATGTTAGCATGCTAACTATGCTAACCTTGTGACTTAGCTAACTTAGCTAATCATTTTTAGCAGTTTTGCTAAAATTGCTAACTAGCATGTTAACATGCTAACTATGCTAACCATGCTAACTAGCTACAGTGGGTAGGAGTCATAGTTGATGACAAGTAACAGTTACAATGGCTGAACAGTTAAAAAGTTCAGTAGTTTAAAGGCTTAAATTGTTTAACAGTGAAATATTGTAGTGAGGACTTTTATTTTGAAACAGTTTTTGGCAGAGGAAGCAGTTGAACAGGATGTGTAGTCTTAATAGAGCCAGTTTGTATGCTTAAAGCCTGAGACTGGCAGTTGATGCAGGTGGCCCGAACACCTGCCATAGGATTCTAATTGCTTAACGGCTCTATTGTGATGTCATCAGCCCATGTTAAGTCTATGGGGAAATTTTGAACAGTTTTTAATTAATAGTTTAAAAAGTATAAAAGTTACAAAGTTGAAAAATACAAAGCCCACATGTCCTTAGTAAGACCTACGTAACATAGTTTGAATGAAGTTTCTACGTTAAACGGTTGAAGCTGCATTAAGTGCGTTAGAAGGAAGAATAAGAAGCCTAGGAAGAACAGTACAGTGCATTTTCATGCACTGTAATAAATCGGATAACAATAGAGTGCATTTTCATGCACTCTAAAAAGCATTTCCTGAAGGAAATATAGTGCATGAAAATGCAAAAATATGTTGAGTTCATATGGTTAAATTATTTGCTTGGTAGATAAGGTTTAATATAGTTGGAATGACTGAACAGTTAAATAGGTTGATTATTGAAATGGTTAAATTATTTAGGCAGATAGTTGACGATAACTAACAGTTGGAATTGCTCCAATGTTTGCTAGTAGTTATGCTAACTATGTTAACAAAGATAATAATGTTAACCAAGTTACTATGCTAGCTAACAATGTTAAAAATGTTAACTATGCTAACCATATGACTTAGCTAACCTAGCTAATCATTTTTATTAGTTATGTTAACTATGCTAATAAGCATGTTAACATGCTAATTATGCTAACCATGTGACTTAGCTAACTTCGCTAATCATTTTTAATAGTTATGCTAACTATGCTAACTAGCATGTTGACATGCTAGCATGCTAACCATGTTACTTAGCTAACTTAGCTAATCATTTTTAGCAGTTTTGCTAAAAATGCTAACTAACATGATAGCATGTTAACTATGCTAACCATGTTACTTAGCTAACTTAGCTAATCATTTTTAGCAGTTTTGTTAAAAATGCTAACAATGTTAGCAATGCTATCATGCTAACTATGATAACCATGCTAACTAACTAAAGTGGGTAGGAGTCATAGTTGATGACAAGTAACAGTTACAATGGCTGAACAGTTAAAAAGTTCAGTAGTTTAAAGGCTTAAATTGTTTAACAGTGAAATATTGTAGTGAGGACTTTTATTTTGAAACAGTTTTTGGCAGAAGAAGCAGTTGAACAGGATGTGTAGTCTTAATAGGGCCAGTTTGTATGCTTAAAGCCTGAGACTGGCAGTTGGTCCAGGTGGCCGAAACACCTACCATAGGATTCTAATTGCTGTGATGTCATAAAGGGCAATGTTAAGTCAATGGGGAAATTTTAATAGTTTTTAATTAATAGTTTAAAAAGTATAAAAGTTACAAAGCTGAAAAATACATAGCACCCATGTCCAGGGCTTAATTTGAGCCGGAACACGCCCACCTCCGACGTTGGATCCGGAACCTTTTTTATTGGATCCGTCAACTCTATACGTCAATATAAAAAATAAATCGCCTAAACGAAAAATAAATAAATTACTGTTTGTGTAGTGTTCAATGTTGATATCTTTCTTATTAGTCTTTAGAAATAGGGAAGATCAAACAGGATACAACAAGCTAATCGAGGATTTGAAAGTGCTTTATCTACAATAATGGCCACAGGAGGGTGACGCGCTGTTAGGGGAGAGAGAATGTGAGACGCTCTGCCAGCAGTTTTGCATCGATAGCCCGCAGAATAGCCAGGCTACGCGGAATGTCAGGCTTTCAGGGAATACCACCTCTACCATCTCCTCCCCATTTGCCTTGTCGGCCCGCCGCTTGCCCGGTTACCCATTTCCTTACGTGAGGTCATGGATTTCTAAAGGACATAGGTGTAGAGAAAAAAGCGGGTAGTGGAGCAGGCCGGGGGTCTGGATGCTGTATGGGCCATTTTGGACAAGTAGGCCTAGGCTATGGTAGGAAGAAATCGCGCTTCCACGCTGTATCTAGTTGATCATTGATTACTGGGTGTGGGTGGTCATCACTGCAATATATAGCATACTTTAGCGCTTGACGCTATTAGCCCCTGGTTATGGTTCCCCTGTATCTCCTGTTTTCCCGGTCTGTGTGCACGCTTGTGTGTGTTTGTGTGTGTGCGCGTGAGTGTTTGTGTCTCCCGCTCCCTCTCTGTGTCATATTATGTGTCTGTTCGGATGTGTTTTGATTGGGGGGAGGTGTCCGGGGGGAATAGGGGTTCAGATAGGTATTCAGATATGTGTCAATCAGAAATTACTAATCATTCCACGCTGTATCTAGTTGATTATTGATTACTGGGTGGTCATTATTGCAATATATAGCATACTATAGCCCATGTTTTTATTTCGGCCTATGCGTAGAGAGTTTTTTTTCGATAATTTGATAATGGATCATTGCTGTTTTTTTTTTTTTTTTTTACATTTTACACCATGCAGTGCAGTGTGTTGCAAGTTCTGAAGTTAATAAACATTGCCCTGGTGTACACACCGCGTTGTTTAGTTTTTTTTAGTCAGAGCTATGTACGCAGGTTTTTTTTGTTGTTGGTCCGTAACCTCAAATCCCCGTTTTGAGTTGCCGGATCCACCCCACCTTTGCGCTCCGGCACCTCCCACTTTACAAATTAAGCACTGCCCATGTCCTAAGTAAGACCTACGCAACGCAGTTTGAATGAAGTTTCTACGTTAAACGGTTGAAGCTGCATTAAGTGCGTTAGAAGGAAGAATAAGAACTAGAAAAGCATTTCCTGAAGGAAATACAGTGCATGAAAATGCAAAAAATATGATGTAAAATATCATACAGAGTAAAAACAAACTATATTGGTTGCTAGGTAGATGAGGTTTAATATAGTTGGAATGACTGAACAGTTAAATAGGTGGATAGTTTATATAGTTAAATTATTTGCTTGGTAGATAAGGTTTAATATAGTTGGAATGATTGAACGGTTAAATAGATGGATCATTTAAATGGTTAAATTATTTAGGTAGATAATTGACGATAACTGACAGTTGGAATGCTCTAATGTTTGCTAGCAGTTATGCTAACTATGTTATCAAAGATAATAATGTTAACCAAGTTACTTAACTTAGTTAACTTAGCTAATGTTTTCATATTTAGTAGTTATGCTAACTAGCATGCTAGCATGCTAACTATGCTAACCATGTTACTTAGCTAACTTAGCTAATCATTTTTAGCAGTTTTGCTAAAAATGCTAACTAGCATGCTAACTATGCTAACCATGTTACTTAGCTAACTTAGCTAATCGTTTTTAGCAGTTTTGCTAAAAATGCTAACAATGATAGCAATGCTAACATGCTAAACTATGCTAACCATGCTAACTAGCTACAGTGGGTAGGAGTCATAGTTGATGACAAGTAACAGTTACAATGGCTGAACAGTTAAAAAGTTCAGTAGTTTAAAGGGTTAAATTGTTTAACAGTGAAATATTGTAGTGAGGACTTTTATTTTGAAACAGAGGAAGCAGAGGAAGCAGTTGAACAGGATGTGTAGTCTTAATAGGGCCAGTTTGAATGCTTAAAGCAAAGATGGTGGATTACGAAGATACTTCATGAGAGGCCATTTCCTGTCCCTGGAAATGTATGCAAATAGGGTAGCAGTACACGCCCCCGCACATTTATGCAGTGATCGGGCTCTCTTTTTAACATTGAGGTCTATGGCAGAATCCAAGAATTTCCCAGAATTTGTCAAAGCCTTATTTTTCTGAGCAATGGATGCACATTTCGGACACGGTATTATGATCTCCAAACCCTCCTCCCTATTTCAGTAGAATGTCGTGATAGTATGACCCTCCAGTCGGGAGAAAATCAACAATGAAGGTGTACACCAAGTTTATTTTGTACCCCGCCTGTCTGGCGTGGAACCGAGGCATTCAAACGTAAGTCATACGTCAGTGACACGCCCCTGTGCAGGCGGGAACTGAACCAGAGCCCGTCTCTGACTGAACTCCACTTTGCCCTCATAGACATGAACTAGGACGACCCATCTTGCTACGCATTAATTATCTTTGCTTAAAGCCTGAAACTGGCAGTTGATCCAGGTGGCCTGAACACCTGCCATAGGATTCTAATTGCTGTGATGTCATAAAGGGCAATGTTAAGTCAATGGGGAAATTTTGATAGTTTTTAATTAATAGTTTAAAAAGTATAAAAGTTACAAAGCTGAAAAATACATACAGTAGCACCCATGTCCTAAGTAAGACCTACGTAACATAGTTTGAATGAAGTTTCTACGTTAAACGGTTGAAGCTGCATTAAATGCGTTAGAAGAAGAATAAGAAACATAAGAAGCCTAGGAAGAACAGTACAGTGCATTTTCATGCACTGTAACTAGAGAATGTAATTCCAGGGAATTACGAGTGCATGAAAATGAAGCTAGGACAGACATAGCATAGCTTAATAAAAGTTGATAGTTTAGAAGTGGACAGTTGAATGTAGATAGTTTAAAAGTTGTTAATAGACAGATAGTTTAATAGAAGTTGATACACATAGTTTAATAAATGTTGAAAGTGTTTAAAAGGTTAAATTATTTGCTAGGTAGATGAGGTTTAATATAGTTGGAATGACTGAACAGTTAAATAGGTGGATGGTTTAAAAGGTTAAATTATTTGCTAGGTAGATGAGGTTTAATATAGTTGGAATGACTGAACTAGGTAGACGAGGTTTAATATAGTTGGAATGATTGAACAGTTAAATAGGTGGGTGGTTTAAAAGGTTAAATTATTTGCTAGGTAGATGATGTTTAATATAGTTGGAATGACTGAACAGTTAAATAGGTGGATAGTTTAAAAGGTTAAACTATTTGCTAGATAGATGAGGTTTAATATAGTTGGAATGACTGAACAGTTTCTCAGGCTTATAGCATAGAATGAGACTGTATGCTTAAAGCCTGAGAAACTGAGTTGATCCAGGTGGCCTGGGGCCTCATTACAGAAAGAATCCTAACTGCTCATCCTAACTTAAGTTAGGAAACCAAAGATAGGACAAATCCTAACTTCCTATTACAGAAGCAGTGCCTAACATTATGTCCGTTTCTTATCTTATCTGTGGCTTCCTATCTTATCTTTATTTATGAAATCCTAAATGTTCTATCAATCTGATTTTTCGACGGCTATCAACAGTTTATGTCTTTTTCTGCACTTAGAATGTGCTCGAGACTGATAGAACGCATAACTGTAACGACAAATGAGCCTAAACGTTAACGTTAAAGCTATAACGAAAAAGTTAAACGAAACAGCAAGCTAAGGTCATGGCTGGTCCAGATAAGAAGAGGAGGGCTTTTAATTTCAGCCAAGACGAGTTGGAGGCATTAGTTCAGGCGGTGGAAGACAGGAAAACTGTATTGTTCGGAAAATTTTCAATGACCGTAACGGCGCAGTCTAAAGACAGACACTGGAAAGAGGTGGCGGACTCTGTCTCAGCGGTTTGTGGGATGCTGAGGACGGTGGAGAGTACTAAGAAAAAGTGGTCTTCTCTAGCAAGTGATGCTAAGATCAGGGGGGTCTTACAAAGGAGGGACCAAGCAAAGACGGGGGCTGGTTTGCCCGAAGTGAAGCCCCTAACCTCACTGGAGGAGAAGATCCTGGCCGTCATGGGTCAAGTTTACACCGAAGGTAAGTTGATTTCAGCACTAGCTTCCATCGCAAATTAGCCAGCTGCTAGCTAGTGCTACGATGTAACGATGATAATCTAAAATGTAGCAGCGTAGCAGCTACCTGCTAGTGCCAGCGCTATCGATAACTGGCTTGGAGGAGTGGCTACATAGTAACCCTAGAATAGGGCCACCAGAAGCTACATGTTACTTGTGTCGAACCAGACAAAATACAGTCTATGTAGGCCTATGTAGACCGCAAAAGAAAAGCCAACGCTGACAACTCCCTAACGTGAAATCATTTGTGTATCATAGGCATTGCAACCGGCACGGAGGTGGGACTGGATGAGCTGTGTGAGCAGAAAAGTGGCGAGGTGTGTCAGTCGACATCGTCTGACCCTGAGTCGAGAAGGGTCATATTAACGCTGATGGATTCAGAGTGTGACACTATGAATCTGCCACCAGCAATGGTCATCCCATCACCTGGTAAGTCGAATTCAACGTTGATGGTAATTTAAAATAAATAGGCTATGAGGTGCATTTTCACAATGATGCTGTCTCAACTGTAGGCTACTCCTTAAAAACAGTTGAGGTATATAATGTCCCGTTTAGTCTATGCGGTTCACTGAAAGGTGCCTATAGGTTCTGAATCTAAGATTCACAGTTTTTGATTCTTCTCTACAGCTAAAAAGAAGAAGCACATAGGCCTACAAGAGGAGCTTCTGGAGTTGGAGAAGGAGAAGCTGTGGGTAATGAGAGAAAAGGTCAATATTGATAAGGAGAGACTGCAATTGGAAAAAGAAAAATTCGAATTCATGAAGGAGTATGTAAAAAATCGAGGGAACAACATTGTTGATCTCTCTGAACTATAAAAAAAAAAAAGCACACTTATTTAAATTTATTTATTTAATATTGTCAAAAATAAATATTTGAAATCAAAACTGCAATGTTTTGTCTTTAATTATCTTGTAAAATAATGTGCAATTAAGTTGTTTCTGGCGGTTCTGCCAGTCTGTGCACCATCATGTAGGCCTATGCCATCATGGCCTTCCTCCTCATCTTCAACCGGGATGTTTTCAGGGTCCGGGAGATTAGCCATCCTGCATATGTTGTGCAGCACAGCAGTGGCCTTTACAAACATCACCACTCTCTCAGGGGAATACTGAAGATATCCCCCACTCTTATCATGGCATCTCCATCTACAACAACATAAATTAACCAGCAGTGCACCAATTAACCAGTTAGTTTGTATTGCCATCATGGTAACATGCTTTACTTTTTGGTATGATGTTATAGTCCATATTAATATTAAATAATATTAAACTTATACATTTGCTACATTGCTTTTGAAATGTATAGTTTAACACTAGCTTCTTCTTCAGGGTTACTACACACTCCTTATCTACACTATTGAATGCAACAAAGCAGTATGTCTCACCTTCCTTTCCATATACCATAAAGCCTCTCCTGACGGCTACGGCACCTTTTGTGTGCCACATTATACTTCCTCTCTGCCTCTGTCTGCTCATTCATGACTGGTGTCATTAGGTAGGGTTTCAAGGGGTATCCCGAGTCTCCCAAAAGCCATCCACTTGCCCTGCCCTCACTCAGGTAAGCATTGATATCACTGTAAATGGGCACATTTCATATTTTAAATAGTATTTGAGTGGAGCCTATAATGAAGTCTGTAAAACAATAATTTATGTTAGTGTCAAGGACCTACCTGGTGTTGAATATGAATGAATCGTGGATGGATCCAGGCCACTTTGCCAACAAATGCCGTATAACCATATTTTGGTCCCCTATGGCCTGAACGTTAATGGCATGGTATCCTTTACGGCACACGTATGCCGGCTCACTTGGGCCACTTGGAGCTTTGATTGGAAAAAGTGACCCATCTATAAGCCCAATTACCCCTGGCATTCCACTCTGTTGTAAAAACTCCTCCTTTATCCGCAGAAGCTCTTCTCCACGCGGAAACTGAATATAATTTGGTGCCAGATTGCAGATGGCTTTGGTGACTTCCATGAGGTTGCGTGAAATACACGGCTGTGACACCGAAGACAGGCTTGCAACCTCAGTCTGGAAGTCACCCTTGGCAAAAAAACGCAGAGCATTTGTTACCTGCACAAGCACTGGCAAGGCTCCATGTCTCCTTGTAGGCCTCTCCAGAACTGGACGTAGTTCTTCCACCAAAGTCAAAATTAAATGTCTTGGCAGACGATAAAATGAAATTAAAACACGGTCCGGAAAATGTAACACATCATTATGCGGTCTAAGTAGCCTTTCTGCCATTACATTTCTGTTAATGTGTTCATCTTCATTGTCAAAGATACCTACAAGCAGTGCTGCTGCCATATTTTTTTCAGTTAGTGACAGTTATTTTGATTTAGGACAGGGTGAATGGCAACCTAACTTAGGCATCCTAAGTTAGGAATTTCCTAACTTAGGATGATTCTGTAATGGCTAAATTCCTATCTTAAGATAAGATAGGATCTCATCCTAAGTTAAGTTAGGAAACCTGCTTCTGTAATACCAAAACCCCTAAATGCCTTCCTAACTTAAGTTAGGATAGGATTTCAGAGTTAGGAAGTTTCTGTAATGAGGCCCCTGGCCACCTGGCACAATATTCTAATTGCTATGATGTCATAAAGCCTGAGAAACTCACAGTTGATCCAGGTCAAAGAGTATAGAAGTAACTTCTATACTCTTTGTTATTGCATTGCATATAAATGCAATGGACTATTATCGCTGTTCTTCTTATTATTCTTCTTCCGACCAAATTCAACGTTTAATGCGACTGAAACCGCTGAACCGTCTGACCTCATTCAAAGACTCCTACAAAGCTCTTGTAACGGACAATCGTAGAATGTATTTTTCAGATTTGTAAACTTTATACTTTTTGAGATATTTACGATAAAAGAGCGATAAAATCCCATAGACTTAACATTGACCGCCGTGGCGGCAACTTTTAGCATTATGACGTGACCTGCACCTGATAGCAATCAACAGCTGGTCCGCTGCAATCTTTCTATCACTGGAGCTGTGAATCTTCTGAATGTTTTGACCTGCCGTGATACTTTACTTGCTCGTAAAACTCTCCTCCAGAGGCACATTTCTCTAACTACAAACAAGGTAAGTGGTCCGATTTTTGGTATTTGACTCATTTATGTCGTCAAACATTGTTATGTAGCATTCTACTATAGGCCTAGGCTATGTATGAAATGATGGGTCACAAGTAGCCAAACTCGGTAGTTCTAACGTTAGGGGAATAGTTAACGTTAGCACTTATCCTATCCGTTGATATTTATTATGTAAGGAAAGTTATGAAACCCACCTAATCAACGTTAATAAGTCGTCACTTTAAATTGACCTGTTAGCTGTAGGTTTCGATAACGTTAGCTAACAACATTCAAACCTAACGTCGCTCCCAGCTGAGCACTGACGTTAACGTTACATTTGCTCACTAACCAGTAGCGTTTTAACTAGCGTTATACTATCTGGCTCTTGATAACCTGTGGAAAGGGACCTGATTAAAACCTTACTGTTTGGAAACGGACCATATGACCAAAGTATTGTTAAAACACACTACAGAAGTTGAGGTATAACGTTTGTGCTGTCAACATAGCTACAGAGTATGTTTACTTGGCCTAGGCTACTTATTTCTGCATTATTCTGGCCTATAAATTAAAGCTTCCCAGTTGTTGTAGGCTACATCCTAAAGTAGGCCTACATCGTAATCTGTAGAAAAAATGTGGATAACAGACCTAGCAAGCTGTAAGATATAGTGTAGTTGGTTATCAAGATGCTTAATATCAGAATGGTCCATCCTTAAGACTCAGTTTATGATTATCAACAGCAACAACACACCCTTTGCCTACAAAGTGTTCTAAGCTGTTTACTTTAAACTGTTTGGCTGTCAAATTAATAAAACACGTCAAACATGTTGCTTTGTTTGCCGTGAAATACTATAGGCTAGTATATTTAACTACCATTACAGATTTATGGTGCAACAACCTCACTTAAATATCTAAGTTGTATTGAACAATTGTACACATTCCATGTTTTTGGTATAACTCTAACTTGTTTGCTTTTGTCTTTTAGGGACCAGACCATACCAGTGTGGTGATGACCGTGTATTACATTATGTGTGTGCCTGTCTGTGTGCACATCCTGCCAACCATACATCGCTGACATTAACACTAACATTAATTCCTAAAAAACATGTGACCATATCTCAACATATCTGCACATACCTTTGAACTATAGACGTAGATCTGAGATCTACACTGAGACATTCTGAGTACTATATTTTTGCAGGAGGACTATGCCGACAACTATATGAAGCATGCATACATTTGAATCATGTGCTGTGACATCTGTGAAACTTAGCTGTGCTGTTAGACCTCTGTTTTTAGACCTGAGCTGTGCTGTGTGAAAATTAAGATTCTAACCTAAGTTCTGTCTAAAACTGATCATCTGAAGGGCTGAATCTTGTTCTTCAGTCTATATCACCATCAAAAGTGACCTATTTATTACAGTTAACTGAGACCTCTAGCTCTTGCTGCCATTTCAGAATTACCACTGATAAATAGATACGTCTTAGGATAATATGATTGGCATTATCAAGTTCTGTATATATATACACACACACACAACTGTGATTTTTTTTTTTTTTACTTCAAGCTTACATTGGTTGTTAAGTGTTCATTAGTGTATTCTGAGTATCATTCTGCTGTATTAAAACAAAGAATGTTGATCAATATCGAATTAACAATTTATTTTTACTGATTGTCATATACTCTAAGCTAACATCTAATCAAGTAAGTGGTTTTCAAGAATACTGGACACGTCTATGTAATCTGAATAATCATACTGTAAGTAATTTAATGTTATACACAGCATCTTTTTTGCATTTACATGCAATGGTAATTCCCTGGAATTGCATTTTCTAGTTATTCACCTTATTCCGCGCGCAAACATGGGGGCGCTAGCTTTGCCCACATTGTCTCCCAACTTCCGATTGAGCAGTACATCCATTGCGATACATTGAGATAGCAGAGCTCTATCGAGATGACTGGCATCATATATTATGGGTCATCCTAAAGTTAGGAACGTTTATTTAGGATTTTGGTGACTTAAGACATTTCTGTTATACAGCTTACCTATCTGAAGTTAGGAAAAAACTGACTTTGGAGCGGTTGTTCTGTAATGACTTTCTAAACTAGTTACCATAGTTACCAAACAGATAAGGATTTGCGAGTTTCTCCATACGATACAGCGGCCACTGCCGCATCGTCTACCCACTCCGTAGGGGTGAATAGCCTTGGGTAGCGAAGTACAATATTGCAATCTGACCTCCTGATGGCATTTGTCGTTTTCCTCCCAAGTTAGCCTCTCTATCCTCTTCTGCCGTGTTATCCCAATGAAGCTAACTAGACGTAGCTAGCCGACCGGAAGTTTAAAGACAACGTGGAATTTAAAAAAATGGGCGGGGCTGAATAAGGTGAATACGGCTCTTCACAATGCAAGTAGAATGCTCCATTGACTTGAATGGGATTTCCGAAAGTTCTAGCGGTCATTATTTCTTGGGAAAGGACCTCTGAAAACAAGAATGACCGCTGTCAATGGCAACGGAGTTTGCGCTTGGAACTTCATTCAAAAGTGAAAGCAGACGGTTGATCAGCTGTGTTCTAAAGAATGTTTGATTCAAGTTCAGCGTGTGTTGCGAACTATTTGTTTCTCAGCAAAAGCCACGACGAAACGGTAACAAATAAGTGTAATATTATGGAGTTTATTTTTTCGTTTTGGCAAGTAGCCGTATAATAAGCGGGATAATGTATAGAACGCCGGTCATTATGGGAAAATAAGCCCCTTCAGGGCGAAACAAGACCCCTCCGCTGGCGCGTCGGGGTCCGGTTTGCCCTGTCGGGACTTATTTTCCCATAATGACCGGCGTTCTATACATCATCCCTTACATATATTTTGTTTGTGCTATTGATGTGTGCGTCTTTGAAGGGGGGCGGGGGGTGGCGGTGCTGTCAGAATTTTCCAGGTGGATTTTAGTGTCCCACTCCGCCCCTGGGTACACTTGTTATTCTAACGGATTTGTCAAATGACATCTCATGGCCATTACATCCCAACAGTTGTGATTTTTGAATTTTTAATGCATTCAGACTATGTATTATTTCAAGACAAGAACATTTTTTATGACTTTGTGGATTGTTTAGGTATTTTTCTTTTTTTACTGGATCAGCTCAGTTATGTTTAAGGATGTTTACAATCATGTAGTACAACTAACCCATAAGACAGAAGTCCTCAATTGTTCTAATACACAAAATGCTTATATACCCATAAGCATTTTGTGTAGAACAATTGAGGACTTCTGTCTTATGGGTTAGTTGTACTACATGACTACATGAGCAGGACATGTTGTGTTCATGTGCAGAATTGTGTAGATCTACACAATTCTGCACATGAACACAACATGTCCTGCTTTGGGGATTTGGAAACCTGGTCACAAAATGTGTATTCTCCTATGTATTCTCAACATCACGGCCACTTTTTTGACACACGATTTGGGATAACTCTGTGAAAACAAACACATCCATCTATGCTTGACAACTTAAATTATAAAAAAAAAAAAATAGAAATTACAGAATATTCAGCCATTTAGTCTAAAAATTGTAAATTTATGGTAATTTTTCTATTTGAAAGATGGTAATTTGTACTGTAGGGGCACTCACTCAATCCAGCTGTCGTTGAGTTCAGACTGTAATCCTGATGCTGTTCTATTTAGCTCATAAGAATAGTTCTATGACATTTACATAAAACAAATACAACCACATGGTTTTGTTTTCACCGAGTGCAGCCCATTGACTGAGGTTTATGTCAAGAGAAAATGACATGACCACGATATTGAGTATATCTGGAAGAAAAGGTTGGTTACAGCATTTCCTCTCCACAGTAGGCATTTCTTGGCACCACTGGCAGACACCAGGAACCTCATTGGCACCATCTGGTGGTTAGTATATGGAACAGTTTAAGACTCAAAAGCATCCAAGTCAATACAACTACTTACATTAAAAGGCTTAAATGAATATTTATTATAATCAAATAATGTTTACACAACCATGATATAAACCACAATATATATATACACATACAAGAGCATAATTTCTGTGGAAAATGTTTATTATGGTGTTCACAGCCATTAAACAAAAGTTTTTGGGACAAGAAAGAAAAACATGTTTACAAAGCTGACATATTAAAATGCCTTCTATTTTAAGAGCATTTGTTACCTTAATGATTTCGTTAATATAGATAAATGACTTAAAGGACACCCTTTGCTGTGTTCTCCTGCAAGTTATTAATTGCAAACATTGAACTCTAACTGCATTGTGTTTGAAAGTAAACTCCAATATTGTTAAAATAGACATTTTAATTTAATTTTCAATGCAGGCTCATTCAGGTATAATAAACTCCTGCAATGGATCCGATTATGTAAATATATAATGTCTGAGTGTCTGGCTTATATGACATGTCTAATTTAAAGTTCAAAACTTAACCAATTAACCATTAAAAATTGACCAAGAAATAGCAACGATGTCAGGAAATAAATGTAAAAACGCCTGAGCTCTGTGTTGCCCAAATATCCACTCAAAGTATGTATGCTACACAGCAAACCCTGAATTCAAACCATACTCAATGGAAGAGCATCATCCCAAATCCATGCGTGAGACAACTGAAATCCTACATAATTCCACACATACTGTAGCCTGTATAAAACATGTTCTGAGATCAGCACCCCACCCCACCTCCAGAAAAAAGAAACAACAACCACATTTTTTGAAAATAGAGATGTAAGGATGTAGTTCTCAAACTTGTTAAGATGCACACACACACTTACTCAGAGCCTTCAGACTTCCCAGGTTCCCTAAGTAGAGCAGGGGCATGACTGTACTTCCGAGCAGGAGGGAAGACAAACAGAATAAAGACATGACACAGCCTTTCCTGAGTACTCAGGGTCAATGGAGTAGACAGTGCATTGATAATCACAGGAGGGAGGTAGGCCACCACAGTCATGACAAGGCTGTTAGTGACCGCCTGCAGAGCTTTCTGTTTCTGCGGATGGATGTCGCTTCTGCCCGTGGGGTCTGGCTTTCTCAGCCTGCGCAAGATAACAACATCACAGAATGCAATAGTCGGAAGAGCCAAGGCATATGGAATTACCATTACAGAGGTGGTAAATTTTGATTGGGTAAATAACAAACATATCCCATAGCACAATGTCACAGCACAGATCACAGAGGAGGACATAAACCTACACCTAGAGTGCTTCAATTTCATGTACGTAATGGGGTAAACCACAGCCATGTACCAGTCTACACAAATACAGGCCATGAACAAGGGCCGACCAGCTATGTTGAAAGAATAAAATGTTACTACTAATTTAGAAAAGGTAACATTTCGCCAAAAGAAATAATTGATTGCACATGGACATATCATGATGTTAAAGATCAGGTCCATGACGGTGACATTGAGCATGTTGAAGTCAAAAAACCACTGCGCTGCCTCTGAACAAGCACCCACAGAAGCCACACACTTGCAGGAATGCCAACACAGGCACATGGGATACTGAAGATGCCCCAAACCAAAGGACCTGCAATCAGTCCATCACAGTACCGGTCCAGGATGATGGTGACGTTTGGAGACAACCTTTCCATGTTTACACCTAAATTGACCTAAAGCAGTAATAATGCAAAACAAAGGACAATGTTGATGTACATAACAGCAATAACACCTTTTTTGCTAATAGTAAATCTTGCAAATTGTCATTGCCATATTATAAAACGTCCTTACCACAGTTACTGATGCCTTCTATAATTTATCTATACCATGCACACCCAGGCTTGTGACCACAGTGTTGAGGGAACATGGCTGTTGACATTTGAATGCACGGGTGTGCCTCCTAAGCCATGATATAGCACAAATCACAAGGCATTACATGTGAGGTGGCACCATGGCTGGTGAATGAATTTTCATGTTTTTATTTTTAATTTTTTCAAACTTCTCCAGGGCTGTGACATTACTAAAATATGTTCACATTAGGAACAATAACTATAAAGATAACTATAACTAGATGTACCGCAGAGTGGTACAAAATATGACCGCCGCCCAGTCCAGCACATTTTTTCCACAAAAAGAAATCACGCTGAAAGGCCTATATGATTCTAACTGTCTCACTAAATTGCATTATCCACACTCAATTCTCACTGGTATCTGCTAGACAACAAGTACCAAAACATGATTAGTTCATAGATTTCACATGTAAAATTCATTTTATACAACAGGCAGAACAGGCTCACTCGGCTTCTAGGTTGCCGAGTTATCACGCTTGCCATACCCACTGAAGGCCGTTTTTCACGGATTGCTGCAGTTGTGTTGTTGGATTTTCCTAGTTACCAATCTCTGGACTGTCTTTGGATTTGATTCTGCCTGACGCTTTGTGGACTTTCTGCCATCCATTGAATGCTTAAAAAGCTGAAAACCCTGTGCACAGTTACTTCAGGTTACCAGGTGCTGGTGGGAGCAGGAGGAGTAGAGAGAGAGAGCGCCAGATCTCCTTTTCACAATTACACACAGATCTGGAGTGACATGAAGACTACTGATTTATTTGACTTTGTCAGAGGTCCTAATTTAATTGACTGACAAAGTCTGGTATACATGAACAGTGGGAAAGCAAGTGATGTCAGTTATTTATTTATTTCCCCCCCTGGACTTACTTCATTTGCAGGGGCTCATATCCCTTTAAGGATAGGGGGAGCTCATATCTTTTTAAGGATGGGGGGAGGCTACCTCTCTCCAGGGCATCTGCATCCACCCTTACATTCATCAATATTGATCATTTACATGTTAGCTTAAATGTGTTTTAAAGAATTCCAGCTTCAGATACACCACAATAGACACTCTGCACGGAATAAATCTTGACCTGTTTGGTGAACCCACTCACCTCTCCATCCCTGCATATGGAGGAGTCCAAACCCACAGTCCCCAGGAGCCTCCTGTGACAGGAGAAGCATTGCACTGTGGAAGTCTCATCTGGGTAAGTTATAAAATCTACCTCAGAATTTCTATTTGACTCTTCATTGTTTTAACAAAGTAGAAAAGGACAATTTACTCCATGTGAGTTAAAAGAGAGTTCTCTGTGTGGACACGGCTCCTTATAGAATCTGCTGAATGCTATGAGGTCAGCATAATGCTCAGTACAGTGCTCTGGCCACAAGGGGCATTTGTCTGGTACATGTACTATTATTAGCTGCACACTGACTTGAGTTGTCACATCGATCCTTACTCCTATTGTGGGGGATGACTGTGCACTTACCAAGCTCTTCCCTCTCCGCTCTCCTTCCTGTCCACTTCTCTCCTCTATCTCCTTCTTCTACCTTTTTCTCCTCCTACCACACTTTGACTAGTATTTATAGGCACTCCTATCCTCTATTAATAGCAGGAGTACTAGTATTGACAGATGCAGCCAAGGTCACCTCTGTTCTGTTATGTAGGTTGAATGTTATTCTCTTGCTGTAAGTCACGTTGGATAAAAGCATCTGCCAGATGAATACATGCAAATGTCAATACTGGTGCTGTATGTTTGACTCAGTAATAAGGTATTAGACAGATATCTGCTACAGTAAGTGTTTCTTTTTCTCTTTCATGTGTATTATCATATGCTCCTTATAGTGTTTGGGGTTTCATTAATTTATTTAATGTTTTTAATTAATGTAATATTAATTATTTAATGTATGTAATGTATTCATTTGTTGATAATATAATATGTTAATGTTTTTTTTTTATGAATGTAGTATTAATGTATGAATTTGTTTGTTTGCTGTATGAATATGTTGTAGTTGTCTTTCATTTAATTGTGTTTATGTTTTTATCTCTATATTTATTGTAATGTTTTCTCATTTGAATGTTTGTATGAAGGTAATGAGCATCAGGCTGGAGTCTGCACAGCCACAATGTCACAGGCTATTGCAGGTTTTTATTGCAGGTTCTTATTCTCACTATTTGAGAATAAGAACCTCACAATTGTGAGATCCAAGTATACACTTCAAACTATAATTGAAGCATAGATGACATTTTTGCTACGCATTTAAAATATGGAAAGTAGCCTGTAAGGAGGATTGCTAATTTTCTTGCATTATTTTGATTTATGACTCTTAGTTTATTCAATGTGATCATGTTAAATTGGAATATCACGCACAGGCACACACAATAACACAATGTCCTACATGAATTAAAAATGAGGTGTTTTCCAACGCAATGTTTTATTTGGTAACAATGTTCGATATCTTACAGGTGCAGTCAGGGATTTTACGTGATTTCATGCCCATACGTTTTTTGTCACATTCAGCAATCATCTCCTCATGACCATTAGCTGCCCATTCTGTGAGTACAATGTAAAAATCTGGTATCTGTAGGCAGCCATGGGTTCCAAACAAAAGTGGGTAACACTTTATGGTAAGGGTGCAAGAGTTATCATGAATTCATGCATGAATTCATGCATGAACTAATTATTCATGATTTATGCATTACTTCATTCCTTTATATCTAATGAATCATCAGGAATTGACATGAGTTCATAGTCTCTCATTTGTGAGCTCATACTTGAACAACACATCACCTAAAGCATTAGGTATGTGGGCACATCATTATGAATTATTAAGCATGATGATTATTTCTTTTTCTGCCAAAAATGTGGTCATCACTGCTCAAATTCTGATTTAAACACAACTTGTGCAGTTCATAGTCTCTCATTCAGTACCTCATGCATGAACAACACATCAACCTAAGCATTAGGTACAGAGGGTACATCATTATGATTTATGATTTCTTAAGCATGATCGTCATGATTAAATTAATTTATGGTTAATTGCTCATGAGTTCATCATTTCTGTGTCCCCTCAACTAAAGTAGTGAATAATGACATGTGTTTAGAGAATTGCACAAGTTCAAATCAGAATTTGAGCAATGATGACCACATTTTTTGGGAGAAAAAGAAAAAATCATGATCATGCTTCATAATTCAAAATGCATAATGATGTGCTTAATGCTTTAGTTGATGTGTTGTTCATGTATGAGGTCACAAATGACATACTATGAACTCATGTCAATTCCTAGATGATTTATTGGATATTAAAGAATCAAGTAATACATACAGTAAATCATTCATTAATTCATGCATGAATTCATGATACTTTATGTACCCTTACTGTAAAGTGTTACCCAAAAAGGAAACCCTGTGTGGAATTTCTTTGGGAATACTGAAGGTAGGGGTGAGCTACCTCTCTTGCCTTTTTTGTTTGGTCCTTGGTTAAAATACAATGTACGTTTTTTTGCACAAAATCATCTTATAATAAATTTAAATATAAACAAACACAAACAAACGTGACTTCCTGCGCAATACCTGACTGCACCTTTGAGTAAAGTTATGAATTGTTACAGTCCCTTACCTATAATATCACAGTACGTACAGGAAAAGTATCTGTATTTACATTTGTACTCTTCATGTTCCTGCAGGTGTGCCTTTGTCATTCTAGAACAGCCATGTTGGAGTGGAGGAAGAGAGCAAGAGCTACGCAGCTGAACTTTGCTGTTTCTCTCGGTGACAGAACCTGGGATCGATTCAACAGGAAAAACCATGAGAGTGAGCTTAGGATGAAGATTTCTTATGCCTTCGTTGGTCCCCCTCAGAGTGAAGATGGTGGCGGCTACACCAAGGAACAGGAGGAGCTTGTTTCCGAGCTCATATTGAAGTGTGAGACATATTGCAATGAGAAGGACGACGTGATCATAGCTTTCCTCTTTGTCTGTGCCTACAAAGACGACTCTACCCAAGTCACTGTTCCCCTCATCAGAGTGAAGAAGAATGATGGGAAGAATCCGAAGTTGTCCTATTTCATAGACCATGTTGGACGGGTATATCAAGACTGGAGTGACTTTCTAGGGCACAACATCTTTCGCGGATGGTGGATCTGCACCCCAGAGGATGCTGAATATCTGCTGTCAGGTCAAGATGTCCAGGTGAAGTTTTATGACCAAACGGCGCGTGAAAATGTACTCCGAGTAGTTGACATTGTGTCACAAGGCTCCGCCATCTTCACGAGCGCTTCACTCTGCGTAGGATTCGTCTTGTCATGCTTTCCTCTAACAGCTTTGGTTGGTGTACCACTCATGACGGCAAGCGCGGTAGTGGGCGCACCGGCAGCGGCCTACATAACGGGCAAGAGTGTGGGCACACTTGTGGACAGAGGCATCCATAAAATGTCCCTTAATCCTTTCGAATCCAGTGAAGCTAGAGACTGCTGGCTAATAACCGCTGCCTCTGTGTTTGGCCTTGCCACAATGGGAGCTGGCGAGATGTTTGTCTTCTCAGCAGAAGCGGGGGAATTGGCTGGAAGTGGAACCCGCCTGTTCTGCACAGTACTGAACGTCTCTTCCTTGACTGTCCACGGCCTGGGCGTCGTTAACTCCATTTACGAAGTCGCGAAAAAGGACAAAGTTACCGCTCTTGACGTGCTGCAGGTCGGCACAAGTATTTTCTTTTTCACTCACTCTGTTGTGACTTTAAAGACTGCCAGCATCATCATCAAAGATGCTCAACAAACAGCTCTTGTTGCAAAGAGGAATAGCCTCCCCACAAAAAGCAGAGATGCCTTTGACGACCACATGCTTCTGTCCCATAGGGAAATGCTTGAATCTGGAAAAGTGAGAACAATGCCCGAGAACAAGGAATTCATTCGTGACCTTAAAAAGATTGACCACCTGGAAGATTTTTTCCATCATTTCCAAATAGTAAGAGGCAGTCAACTCAGTGTGGACGAAGAGCTTTTCATTAATGGGAAAGCATTTGTGCAGATGACCGAGCAGGAACGATCCACTCTAATCGAAAATTCAAATGACCTGAAAAACAACAGAATCACAGAAGCGCAGTTCAACAAAAGTGTTGCCTCAATCAAAAGTAAATATAGAATACATTTTAAGAGAAAGATAGAAAGGGCTTCACAAAAAATCAATGAAGCTTTAGGCTTAACAGGACTTTCACCATTTGATACTCAAAGGATGGATCAGGTTCTGTCACAATCAGGCAAGAATTATAATCCAAAATGTGTGGAGGTTGCCAAGACCATGGCAAATCGAATGGAATGTGGTGAAAATGTCAGTGAATTTATTGCTGCTACAGAGTACTTAATTCGTCGTCTAGCTGCCCAAGTCTCTGAACTGCAAAAGCAGAATCCAAATCCTGCCAGACCACCAAAAGTGAAAGCCAAAAACTTCTACTTTGAAAAAGTCGCAGATGCATTTCTGAATGATGGACAAACACAAGACAACATCGTTAAAGAATTCCAAGATCTGATGAAGACATGTGAAGTGGAAAATGAAAAAAATGGAAAAATGCAATTCAAGAGTACCATGGCAGCAGCTAATCACTATGATAAGCACTCTGACTTTACACAAATTGATCCAAACAACAATAACCTCACACCAGAGAGCTACTTTGCTATAGCTAAGGAAATGTGTTCTGGCACTGTCCAAAATCCCTTATGGGTCCAGGATGAATCCAGTCTGATGTGTACGTTTCATAGCCAGAAGTACGGTGCTGTTGCAGTCCGATATGACAACTTGGCTGATGGCACATCAGTAATTGCCACTTTGATGTCGGAAGATTTGAAGGAGATCAAGAGTGCACCCAGATATATCTGTCGGTCCTAGTTCATCTGCAGTCAATATTATATATATATATAAAAAGAAACTCATGCCTTCATCTCCAGCAGGGTTAATTACTGCAATAAGCTTTTCACAGGCCTTCCTAAAAGATCATCAAACAGCTTCATGTGATAAAAAATGCAGCAGCTAGTGTTCGTATGAAAAATTAAAGAACTGACCACAATAGTGAAGTCCCTGCACTGGCCTCCTGTAAGTCACAGAGTTCACTAAAGCATCACTGCTAATTGATAAATCACTAAACGGGACAGGACCAAATGATCTTCCAGACATGTTTCAGCAGTACACACACCTAACACATCACTGGAGAAATATTTGTTGGTAAAACCTGCTGTCAGAACTAAACATTGTGAAACATCTTGTACTGCTACGCAGTTCACCTCTAGAAACAACTTCCATCAAAGATGCGCCAACTGCCAGTTTATATTATATAGCTTATTTTAAGCTATTGTCTTGTTATGTTTTTATTTATTTATTTATTATTTACTTATCTTTACTTGTATTTATGTAAAACACATTGAATTGCCTCTGCATATAAAATGGGCTCCACAAATAAACTTACTGTGCAGTTTTTTTTTTTTTTTTTTAAGATTACTTTGACTTTGATGTTTAAATCGTGACATATTCAATCCTGATCCTATGATCAGGTGTTTGTACCTTATCTTAGCTGTTAGAAAGTTAGAAAGCATGAAAAGGTTACTATATTATCTGGGATGTAAATAACCAGTTCTCATATTCCTGTAAACACCATATCCTAAACATGATCAAATTGCATAACATTCTTGATGGCCCATATCCCCACCCGCCCACCTGTATTTACATATAAACAATGACCTTCGCCATTGTATCTGACTTGTCCGCATAATGCTTAGATTTCTGTGATTATGCTTATACTGTGTAATGAATTAAAACAATAACAACAGAGCAAGTACTGTACTATTATATTGTACATGATTGTGAAATAAAAATAAAGTCTGTGTTACACTGGAACAAATATTTTAGAAAGGTATGACATTTTCAGTGTTTTTTTTTTGTTTTTTTTCAGGGGAAGCAGTCTGCTGACAGCACACAAAGTGGTCATGGCATTTTCACTGTGGGATTTCCCATTTCCCTCTCCTAGCTTGGAAGGTTCAACAGAATCTAATGTAATTAAATCTTGGCCCTTCTATAACCGTCTGGATCTGGCTTACCTGGATGCTGGAATTTGGTTTCACTTTCTTCATATAATGGTACCTATGCATCTCTTTGTGGATGGACCCATTTACACTACGCTTTGTCCCCTTGTCATTACAAACCTCTTAGTCAGGCTGGGGAAAGAAAGAGCATTGAGATCATTTTGTTTCTGTTTTGTGTAAACAAAGTTTACTAAAAGGAAAGGTTTTGAACAACTCATTTTAGCAGTTGTTTTTCCGCTCGCCACCAATTTGCCAGTCAAGAAGTGAGTTTTTAAAACTAAAGTTTGATTCACAAAAAGACCCTAGGTTGCATTTTGGCGAGAGTTACTCTTTAAATGAAGGTGGCAGTGTGGAGGTGATCTGTCATGTAATGTCTCCAGGAGACAGCAGTCTCTCCACAGTCCATACTGATGATGCTTTACAATCAGAGCTAAATACAGATACAGTTTACAGATAGCAAAGTAGTGATACTACTTGACTGTAACCACATATTTTGATCCACAATATGATCATTCCCTTTGAAACGTTCATTCACTATATCCACAGCAATAAGTATCTGAGGTTTGCAGCATAGTTAGAGATCATTTTTGTACCTTGTTGTGTCCATTCACTTTGCCCCATGATTGCCAGTTTTTATCAACAGAACATTTTTTAAATATGTACAGCTGAAGTTGGAAGGTGTCCCAATGGCAAGCTTGTCTACAGCAAGGACACAGAGGACTCGTGGATTTCATGGTACAGAAGCTCAAATCCTGGGTAGAGGGGCTCACTGAACTCAGAATAGACTGTGCGCACATGTCTTAGGTCATGTCCATTGATTGTGTAAAAGGACAACATGCCAGCGGCCGAGTCCAGATACACTGCAACTCGCATGTTGGATGACATAAGGCTATAGAGAGAAGTATGCTTCCTGCAGGGATGGAGAGTCTGAAACTTTTCACTCCAGGAACGGTTGTTGCATCCAATCTTGCTTTCGCCAACTTTCCTGCTGATGCTTTTGCAAACCATTCCGACAGAAACTATTCCAGTTACCTCAACCTCCCAGTAGCAGCGTCCAGTTAGGCCTTCTGTGCACAATACTTGCACAAACTCTTCAAATCTGTCTTGGTGGTCAGGATAGGAACGCTTCTCTTGCAAACGGATCACCTTTCTATTTGCCTTAGAAAGGGAGATATATGGGTGTGCGGTATTTTTGTCAAATTTGAGCTTACAGGCATCTACAGGGAAGAAAGAATTATTTGATTAATTCAATTCCTTTCAATTTAGTTAGTTAGAGTAGGGTAGAGTAGGAGAGTTTTGACAACATCAAGAGATCATGGGTTGAACCTCAAGAGAGTCCACTACATGGAAACTGTAAACTACTAGTGAAACAGTAAACTATGCTTTTATTTATTATTATAATTAAATTCAAATATGAATCCTTTAGACATAAATATAGTACAGTTCTCACATTTCGATAGACCTGCCTTCAGCCAGTGTTTTTGATTGTGATCAAGTCTGTTGGGAAACAGACACACATACCACCAAGGATTACGGTTATCATTTCACATTATGGTAATAAAATTAACACAATAATACTAATAATGTGGGATCTCTATAAAACAAATAAGCCATACTCACTTCAGCTTCTCCAATTTGCAGTCTTTGTCCTCAAGAAGCCTCGAGAGTACCCCTGGATGATTGTAGCTCAAGTCGAGCTCTGTCAGGTGGGAGGGATTTGACCTGAGTGTTGAGGCCAAACTCTCACAACCCCGCTTGGAGACAAGACAGCCAGAGAGCCTGAGAGAGTCATGAATATTGAGAGAGAGAAAAATAGGAGCTCCTTTCAAAAAGGTTGAAAGGAGCTCCTTTGCTCCTTTCAACCTTTTACTGTATAGTAGCACAGTAGCTGAATTTGCATCACTCACATTTTCAGTCCAGCATTGGCAAGAGCACTGTGCCTATTATGTGAGCTCATACCTCAGTGTTTCCAGTCGGCAGTTTTGATGACTCATGGCATTTGCTAACACTATTACTCCACAATCATGCAGATCATTGTTGGTTAAGTCCAGCTGTTTAAGTCGTGAGTTTGCTGATTCCAACACAGATGCCAGAATTCTACAAGAGCCATATGTGAGATTACAATAGGCAAGCCTGCAAGGGAAGTGAGATGAGTCATGGTTATGGTACTGATGCTATGGACCAGATGCTTCAGACTATGCATTTTAGATGATCAAAATAGGGCCCTTTTACTTAAATGCAAAAGGTGCAGCAGAAAAAGGAAAGCAACAAGAACCATCAAGTTGGGATTATGTTACTTCAACTCAAACTAAACTTGAAAATTACTTTACTTTAAATTGACCAATCAATCAATCAATGAAACAATCTGTATTTAGGTAATTTCTGAAATAGCTACTCCAAACATCATCCAGTTAAAACTGCAAAATCAAGTGTTTCACAGCTGTAGGACAGCAGGATATTAAAACAAAGAAAACAAACTGGAGTATAATTAAACTCAAACAAAAACAGGTTTACAGCTAATCAGTGTGCTCCAGTCAGTTGTCTTTATTTTTCTACTTCCTATAAGAACTGTAATCTAAAGTGTTAGACAGGAGAATAAATGACATGAAAGATGCTTAAAGTCTATCCGAAATTATTAAAGATACCCCAGTTTCTCAAGTTTGCAGTTGCTGTGAATCAATGCCGTGGTCAGGTCCTTTAATCCAATGCTCTTCAGGGGGTTGTTGCTCAGGTCCAACTCCTTCAGGTGTGAGTGCTGCAAGCAAAGGGTTGAGGCCAGAGTGTTGCAGCTTGTGTGGGTAAAATGACAGCCAGAAAGCCTATAAATTCAGTGAGAGAACCAAACAAAAAATATTTTGAGTGCATTTATGATAGCTCTGGTTGGTCTGACCTTGGTTGATCAAGTTTACAAGTTTGTGGAACCCCTTATTAAAAGAATCCTATATAGGATTTTAATTTTTGGGGACCAAGCAGAATAGTTGCGTAGGTACCTATTGTGTTTCTATATTTTCTTATTACTAGGGGCCAAGCAGGGAAGCTGAGAAGGTACCCATTGTGGTTCTACCTTTTCTTACTAGGGCTCGTAGCAACGCAGCTGCGAGAACCCTATTGTTTTTGTTCTCATTATAAACCTGGTTCTGTAAAGGAGAACATGATACATTAACTAATGGGAAATCGTCACCTTCGTTGACGTCATCAACTTGAACCAGTCCCCAATCACCCGTGTCTTTAAGGGGGAGTTTGTCGGTGATGTAGGTAGCAGGAAGCTACATCAAGGCAGCATCAATAATTAAATCAGCTGTTTATATGCAGACACTATAGCATTAAGAGCTGTTCACACCAAGAACAATAACTATAAAGATGACGGCAAAAAAATATTGTTCTAGGTTTAGGACGACGTCTACACATAAGCTATAACGACATGAAGAACGATATAGTTGGGGATGACTTTCAGAGCGATTTTGAGAACGATAAAAAGCTGGCAGCCATTCAGAATCCATTCAATTTTAGTCATCACATTCATCAACACAGAGAGAGACTTTCCTTGTTGGTCAGTGAGGACGATTTCATCGTTTTAGTTATCATTATCGTTCCTGGTGTGAACGGCCCTTTACTCTCATACTTGAATCTGACCTCAGTGCCTCCAGTTTGCAGTTTTTGTGGGTCAACCCATCAAACAACAGCTGGACTCCATCTCTGTGCAGCTGATTACCACGGAGGTCCAGCTCTCTCAGGGGTGATTTTTCTGCCTGGAGCGCAGATTTTATATGTATACAAGATGCCTTTGTGAGATCACAGCAAACCAGCCTAAAAGGAGAGAAAGACATATAGCAATTGAATAAGGCAATGGTTATGTTGATTTCACATAACTTCACTTCACTAAGCCTGGCTGACAGCAAACCAACTTTCAGTCAAATTGTCAAGGGGCCTAACCAGCGGAAATTTTAAAGGGAAACTTGGCAGGATTTCCCCCTCTGCTGGAGAAATTGTGCATTATGTTATTTCAAACTGTGGAAAAAGGTAACGATAAAGCACATGGATTTGTTTACAAGCTAGCAAAATGGTTAGCATAAGTTCAGCAGACAATGTGGATGTTACAAGGTGAGAAACACGATTTAAAACTAGTTTCTTGTTTCTCACTTCTCTTTCTGGGACGGTAGTCTCAATGTTGCAAGGTTGGTTTTCCGCCTGGGGACGCTAGGGGCAGCGGGAAAAGTCACCATTTTCACCGGAACAGGTAATTTAACCATCCAAATGATTTCTAAACGGGGTTATTACGTTGAAATAGTTGCCAAGTTCCCCTTTAACTGAAGTTGGAGCATTAAACTCTCTTGAATCTTTTTGGAAGGTTTTCACAAAGGTTTTAAATTCAGTTGTGTATTCTATTTCAGAGAAATTACACGCCATTTAATACCGTCGCCATCTTGGCATTGATTGGTTGTGTAAAAAAAGCGGAGCCAACTGCCCTTTTTTGTTTATCATTGTATAAAGCCTGCCCTAAGCCAGAAAAGCAGTTGTAATTGGTTGCTGGGATTTAATTTTGAAATAATCTTGAATGGGAGAGAGGTCAGAGGGATCTCCCAGAGCAAAATTTACCTGAGCTACTTAACTCTGTATTTTCTGATTTTGGTAACAAGATTCAAACATTTATTTAAAATGGTTGCTTGCTTGATGGTAGGAGTTATTGTAAATTATCAGCCAGAGAGGTGTCCCATTATCTGGAATTAATGGACTCGTTATCCCTTACATATTTCACAGAAATACTGAATTCATATTGCCTTCACTCACCTTGCTTTCCTGTACGCCCCCAGTGCAATAATCAACCTGTTACGACCCTCGTTTGTGGTATTGTACTTCCCCAGGTCAAACTCATCCTGTATGTTCTCAGCTATCAGAAGCATGTAAGCCAACACTGAGCACTGGTCTGGTGAGAGCATCTGTCCTGATGTCACATACTGCTGAATCTCTCTTTCAAGAGAGTTGTCCCTCATTTCGAGCAGGCAGAGAAGGAGGTTCATGCATCTTTCGGCAGAATAGAACCCAGTGCTTAGTTTATCCTTGATGAACTTGATGGTCATGTCAATGCTCTCTGAGCTGCTTTCTGGGAGCATCACCAGTCCTTGAAGGAGTTTTTGATTGGACTCCATTGATATGCCCAAAAGAAAGCGGAGGAAAAGATCAAGGTGTCCGTTTTGACACCGCAAGGATTTGTCCACGACACTCCCTAGGATGTAATGCAGCTTCTCTCCATAGATATGATGGTGCTGAAGGGACTTCAGGTTCCCACAGGCCAAGGAATGCAACACAAAAACAGCAGCCAGAAACTCCTGAAAACTCAGGTGAATGAAGCAGAAAACCCGTTTCTTCTGCATCAGGACTTCCTCAATAAAAATCTCAGTGCAAATTCCAGATTTCTCTAGGTCTTCATTAAAATCAATCCCACAGTTTGTCAAATCCTCCTCAGTAAACACAATGTTACCCTTGTCCAGCTGTTTAAATCCTAACTCTGCATACTTCAGAATTACATGTTTGTTGGACTCCCAGAGCTTCTTTCGGTCTCTATCAGTCCTGTCATACTTCTGATTCTTCCTGTTCATCTGAATGATCAGAAAATGGATAAAGATTTCTGTCAGAGTTTGAGGAATTTTTCCATCACAATCCTGACTCAGCACTTTTTGAAGCACCGAGGCAAAAATCCAGCAGAAAATAGGTATTTGGCACATGACGTGGACGGGTCTGGATTTCTTAATTTGTGTGACGACTCGGTCAGCTTCTGTCGGGTTCTTGATTTTGTTCTTAAAGTACTCTTCCATCTGCTGGCTGTTGAACCCCTTTATCTCTGTCCACCGATCTACATATTCAGAGGGAATCTGACTGGCAGCTGCTGGTCGTGAGGTTATCCAAATACGGGCAGAAGGCAGGAGATTTTCCCTTATGAGGTTAGTTATCAAAATGTCCACTGATGTGGTCTCTTGCACATCAGAAAAATTCTTGTTCTCCAAAAAGTTAAGGGGCAGTTTGCTCTCATCCAGGCCATCAAAGATGAATACAATCTTAGACTCATCATACAGCTTCTCATCAACTACATCCCTTAATTCAGGATGGAAGTCGAACAGGAGTTTCAGGAGAGTGTACTGGTCATGAATGACCAAATTTAGCTCCCGAAAAGGAAGGACAAAGATAAAATCGATGTCCTGGTTGGTTCTACCCTCTGCCCAGTCCAAAATAAACTTCTGCACAGTCACTGTTTTTCCAACGCCAGCAACACCTTTAGTGATGACCGTTCTAATGTGTCTATGTCCAGGCGAACAATGAAAGATGTCATTGCATTTTATCATTAACTCATTTGACTCTCCCATTTCGGACTGTATGTGCCAGATCTCATGTTGAGTGTTCACCCTCTCACTCTCCTCATCTACAATGTACAGCTCAGTGTAGATGTCATTTAGGTATCTCTGGTTTTCTCGCTCTTCTGTGCCTTCAAACAGCTTCTCAAACTTCCTCCTCAATTTCAACTTGTTTTGTTCACTGATCTTCTGTTTGATTGTGTTCTCTGTGTGGAAGACGTAAGGTAAAGATGAAAACACTCTTTAGGAACCCCAATCTGCAATATACATGGTGGATCCGAAGAATTTCAGATTGCCTACTGTTCTATTTTTCAATGTTTTGAAAATTGTTGGTGGCCGTCATTATTGGTGGCATCTATTGACTGACCTGGAAGGGAACTCACCATGTTTAAGTGATTCATGAGTTTCTGAGCCATCCAGTTGACTGCAGACATAATGGGAAACACAACACGTTAATTACCTTGAAAATATGACATCAAGATAATAGATAATAATAAGGGTAAGGCTATGACCCCTGATACAATTAGCAGTGTATGCTATTCGTACCCTGGTGCAATAAGAAGTGAATTCTATTCGTACCCCGGTGCACACAGCAATGTGTCCTATTAGTACCCCGTCTGGTACAAATATCAATGTATGCTATTCGTATCCCGGTGCACACAGCAATGTGTTCTATTATTACCCCATCTGGTACAAATATCAATGTATGCTATTCATACCCCAGTGCACACAGCAATGTGTTCTATTAGTACCCCGTCTGGTACAAATATCAGTGTATGCTATTTGCACCCCTGTGCATTTATTTTAAAAAAAAACAAGCAACATGTTTTTGTTGTTGTTACGTAACAGGGTGTGAATAGCTCAGCTGTGTAATAGACACTCTGAATAAGGTATGCTGTTTGCATCAATGTACAGTTAGAAGTGGATGCTATTCGTACCCTGGTGTTCATAGTACTGCATGCTATTTACACCCTGGTGCATGAACTAGCTAATTGTTGCAATCAAAACTTCCGTTTGAGAACCGATTTCTTGTTTGTGACTTGTGCGCCTTCTCTCCAGAGACGTTGGTACACATGCACACTCACTCTGCCAAAACGCGTCACACGGATATCGAACCCCGGTCTCTCACATGCCAGCTCTTGTCTGTGACCACTGTACTATCTTCTTCCACAAGGAAATAGTGTTTGCATGTAAACTTATAGTTTATAGGCCTGAACGTCATATTCATGAAATTTCTGTTAACTAACAAACTGACAGTTGTATATGTTCACTGAACCAAGATTATGAAAATAAAACACAACTTTTCAATCTAAAACGTAATCTGAACAGATATAGTGCCTAAACCTTTCAGAATTCTTCACTTTCTGCTGACGAAAAACAAATGTCCGCCATGTTTTTTGTGCTCGTGAGCAACGTCTTTTTGTTGTTATGTCACAGGGTATGAATAGCTCAGCTGTGTGGCCAAGGCTATTCATACCAGGGGTGTAAATAGACACTCCGTAATAATAATAGTAGTAATATGCTACTACTGGTACATTTAAAGACTAGATGCATGCATGTGGCTTGCAGGCTATCATCAAAACACGGCAAGTATGGCCAGAGCCCCTTTACGGAAAGCCGATTCACTCCCTATTAACTCCATTGTACCTGCAATCTGTTGCAGTTCCGCTAGGGGCAATCACAAACAAATGCAAAAACAATGGAGGTCTATGGAGCTAGACGGCTAAATGTGTCTTTTTCACCTGATTGTCGTTGAACAATCAAATATTTGATTGTAGTTTCTGCAAGCTGGATTATAGGTCAAAAGTTGAATGAACAAGTACTTATGTCCTTTCGATTTCTTACAGGTTGGGTCGTTGTTGCCCATAACACACTAGCATTCTGCCAATGAATGACGTCATTTTGCACGTTTGAGAGGCTTTTTAAAACAAATAAGTGACTTAAAAAATATAATTCTCAGCAGTGTGTATGTGCCCCCCCCCCCCCTCCCCTCAAATGCAACATTCAAATTTCTAGACAAAAAATGATATCTCGAGAAAAGTGGATTTTGAAAGGTTCAGCTCCATAGACCTCCATTCATTCTGCACTTGTTTGTGAGTGCCCTCACGTGAAACCAGAAGAGGAACTGCAACCAGTTCAGAAACTGGAAGATCCAGAGAGTGGAGGTTCTTCCCTTATTAGACATTCTCTGGTATGGCTATGATTTAAGACTTGACAAGAACTCTGTCACCTCAGTAGACCCTGTGAATTTGTCTGAGTCCTCTTCAGCTCTCCCTCTAGTCTTGCAGCAAGCTCGTTGTGTTTGATTTCTCTCAGAATATGAAGTGTGATCTTTAGTGAGATGTCACCGCCATACATCTCGGTCATCCGACTGGCTATGTCTGTTGCATCACTATCCTCCTGCAGCTTCCCTCTCGGCAAGCGAGCGAAGCCCTCCAGTATCCCCTCACTCAGGTACAATCTGAACTTCTTCAGCTCTCTTGACGTCAAATCATCCAGAGTAGACAGAAGAAGTGTCAGGCAACTTGCCATGGTAGATACCTGAAGTAAATTTGAAGTAACAATTAAACCACCACATAAAATCCAAACACCAGCAACATCATGATCCTCTTCAAACATATACTTGTAGAATTATATGACCTGTCACTAGGGGCGGAAGGTTATAGATAGGAAAGGTGTTTATTGGAGTAGAGGAGAGTGTGGTTTGGCTTTGCTGAGGTGAATACGGGGCAACCGTGGCCTACTGGTTAGCTCTTTGGACTTGTAACCGGAGGGTTGCCGGTTCGAACCCCAACCAGTAGGCACAGCTGAAGTGCCCTTGAGCAAGGCACCTAACCCCTCACTGCTCCCCGAGCGCTGCCTTTGTTGCAGGCAGCTCACTGCGCCGGGATTAGTGCTTCACCTCACTGTGTGTTCACTGTGTGCTGAGTGTGTTTCACGGATTGGGATAAATGCAGAGACCAAATTTCCCTCACGGGATCAAAAGAGTATATATACTATATTAAACTGTTCGGTTTCTCATGCTTACTTCTACTCACGACCCCATGACAGGTCATATAATTCCACATCGCTTTTTAACATGGAACAAACAATACCCACCGATATGGATTAAACATCTCATAAGTCTCATCTTGCATAAGTTGTATAAGTAATAGTATTAATTTATTAGAAGTACTGTAGCAGTTAAATATATATATATATATATATATATATATATTATTTTTCTTTTTTAAAGACTGAGGAAATAGGGCAAGGGCAAGTATTTGTTATTATACTTCTTCTAACTATCCTTTTTAAAAAATGAAAAAATAAAAATACACCCTATAATCAGCTGTCCATCACTACCATTCCTAATTGTTGTGGACTTGTTTCATTCATCATGAACAAAGCAGTAATCCTACATATATCTTGATCTAAACAGAGATTCAGAATCTCACGTAAACCCATTTCCTCTGGTCCTTTATTTGGTTAAAGGAGGGTCAGATCATCTCCTTTATAATCCATGATTTAAATTAACTGTAGGCTGTCATTGCAAATGGTTTTCCCAAAGTTGTGTCCCGTCGCCACATTTGTAAAATTGCTATGCCATTTACCTTGTTGCATTGCAGTACTAGGCAATACTACGATGAAATGTAGCCTAGTGCCGTGGCAATTTTGATTGATGTATGTCCTCACCAAGCAAAGTGAGAACCTTTGAGTGTGGAGAAATCCTGAGGCTGTGAGCCAACCCTACAATCCACCAGGCAAAAGCAGAAAATAGCCATTTGATTTAGATAATCCAATCTATAAAAATGTAAACTCACCAGACTAGGATTGCTATTCACTGATGTTCCAAAAAAAAAAAATATAGTAACAATGCCTTCTGAGCTGTCCTTTCTATTTCATGTCTTTTCAGAGACATCAACCAGATACACAGGAAACTCAACCCACTTCTGTATTCTCGACATTGCATTAATTTCCTTATTTCGTCATTCATACACATAGCCTCTTTATTGTTGCGAACAAGGGCAAGAAAAGATGCACAACTTTGTCAAAGGTGAAAGTCTCACCCCCCTTGCAATCTTATCCCCTTATCCTCCTTAGGGCCTACAGTACCTACACTGAGAATCAAATAGCCTACTGTACATGCATGCTTAGCATTTTGCAATCATTAAGGTTTTGACAAACTCTTAGTCAACTGTGCATCCTCTGATTTTAACATTTACAGATATCTAGGCGATATTTGTAAGATTTGTTTTGTATTTGGCCTGTTATGAAATCATTTATTGAACAATTTAAACACATTGTGAAACTTAATGCCCAAAGTTGGAGACATGCATGTAGAAATTTGCTGCAAATTCAAAAATGTATTACTCTGGAATGGCTAACTGAATGCTTTACACCTTTTGTCTGGTGGTCTGGTGTTTATTCTGATATATGGTTTGTCATGTGTTGAGGGAAGAGTTTGTGAAGTATCCACCGTGATGAATGGGTAGGGAGATGGGCGCAGAACTGTATGTAGAATAATATAATTCAATTAGTTTCTTTCTTTCCGTGCGCTGTCACTTTCTCCACTGCGTAAAAGACTAAATTAATTTGCGCCGTGAATGCCAAGATTATTTTGATAGGCCATAGGATAAATAAAAATGGCCCATGGCCGTTGTGGCCGCCGTGAAATTCCAACCCTGTATATGGTTTTTGGGTTTTGAAGTTTAAGTGAGCTGTGAGACTCTATGGTGCGTTCGATAATTAGTTTAGGTGTTCTTTGTATTAAAACATTTTTAATTTTCAATACCCAAAAATTCAAAGTCCAACATAAACAATGTTGTCTGGCAATTGTTATGTTAATTTCTGCCTAATGTGGTGTCTATTCACCTGAGTAATTTCCAGCGATTTCCAACTAACATTACTCACTCTCATTTTGAGAAGTCAGATTGTAGCTGCAGCTATGTTACATGTGATGCTGACTTTGCAGTGATATTTGCCTCGCCAGCTCTATTTTCACCTAATAAATAAAACGTAACCTTAAGAAATAAAATACCGAGCACATGTCTTCGGTGTCCTCAATGCAGTCATGTGTTTAACTGAAAAGTGTCCGAAGTTGCACAATCTCACTGTTACTTATGAAGACATTCAGGAACATTAATGTAGCTTCTGCTACAAATGTAAAACAGAACTGAAACTGTTGATGAGGAACTAAAACTAAATTTACTGATGACTAATCATACTCTATCAGTAGATTAGATTGGTGTGTGTGAACAACATTAGCCTAGGCTACCTGTTGTGGAGAAATATGGCCAGCTCTGCGTCAGACTTGATATTCTTCATTTGACGAAGACGTCACCATCTCAGGAAGTTCCTCCGATGTCCACTTAATTTGTTTCTTGTTTTAATTTTGGAAATGTACCTGCCTCTCGTAGGCGTTCATAACTACGACTGACAGCTGTTGACAGTTGGCCTTTGCTAATTTGGCAACCCAAATAGGAGGACGCGCTAGCCCATTATTAATACACTATTCTAGAATGAATCGTTCAAAACATAAACGAAAATTCAAAGAGATTCCGCCCCGTAACTCATTTTTTTTCATGGGTTTTAGGGGTTTTACGGGTTAGAGTAGGCTAGTGTTGTCAAATAAGCCATTATTTCAATTCATCGTGTTTCCTTACTCTCTGACAACATATGGTGATCATTTTTTGAATGGTTACAGTTTATTTTCCATTATTTCCTACATACTGGACCTTTAAAGGTACCAAACGTTGAATTGACGATGAGAATCGGCAGTTTAAGGCAGAATGGACAGAAAAATGAACGTGATTGCGTAATGACAATCAAAAACTGCACGTTAAAATATGCTAGTCTACTCGCAAGAATAATTCTTCAGAGGCTGCACCATATAATTCATTTTAAAACGTAAATGTAGATCTAATTAGAAAAAAAATTATCCAAAAAGCTATTTTAAGTTAGAATAAAAAACTTAGCATGCAGTGCCTATTTTAGAGATTGGTTTAATTGTAGGCCTAGGTCTAAATCAACACGTGAACTAGGCTCTGTTTATTGATTAGCAAACTGTGTAACCGATTGGCCGAAGTAGCCTGAGCAATTAATATTTGGGAAAATATCCTTTGAACAAACATCAGGAACCGCGATCAGTGAGGAACAGGAGTTACCTCCACTTACTTTACTCCAAACAGTCATTTCAGGGTCTCCGATGGCGCGTCCATAATGCGCGCTGGCTGCGTTTTGAGGCTAGTGCAAGACGGGGCTTGGATTTAAACATGGAAATCATAGATTGCTTTCAGGAGCTTCTGGGAAATGGAGTTGCCTTAATTTATTTAGAGAGTGAATAAACTTATGAAACAGAGAAGTATCGTCATGTAATCCATTGATTTCAACAATGTAACTGTATTCTAAATACCAACTATTTAACTTGTAACTGTATCGGAATACAGTAACTCATAATTTGTATTCTGAATACGTAACGCCGGTACATGTATTCCGTTACTCCCCAACACTGCAAGAGACACTTCTCTTCAAATCATGGCTCCTTTCCTACAAACTTTCCAGACGGCTCGGAGGAACGGAGGAAACGGGTAAAAGGACTGGTAGAATCACTTAAAAACAGTCAAGTGGCTCTTGGACGCTTTTGTACAGCCCAGAAAACGGCAATGGCAGCATCACTGCAAGTGGCCTGGGGCCTCATGTACAAAGACATTGCGTGCAAACCTGAAAAGTAGCTTACGCACAAAAAAATCCTGATGTATGAAACTGTGCGTACGCAGCATTCCACGCAGCCTTTCTTTGTACATCCCAATTAACGTGAAATTAAGCGTACATGCACGAGCATTAGCCTACACTCCACCCTCTCTCCTCCCTCAATCACACTCATTTTAATATGCTAACTAGAAGGCCATTCGAGAGCGCAGACCTCCGCGAAGACAAAATGGCCTATCCCTCAATATTAATAATAATGAAAACTCATTTGTGGATCCATTCATACTCGAACCTGCTCCAAAGTTTAATAATTGAAATCATCAAATTAATAAAAAAAAGTTTATCTCCAGCGAATGCGAGGTAGAAGTGTTTATCCGACGAAATGGCATGAATCTTACGTCTTTATCATCTGTAATTAATAACAAAAAAACAGTAGTGGCAGAGCGTAGCAGTGGCTAGCTATAGGGTCAGAGACCGTGGCAGAATTATTGGTCAGTCTGCAAGTAGGTGACAGGGTTTGCATAACTGGGTTTGATGCATTTGAACCATTACAACGCAACTGCATTAATAAAAAAAAACATTAAATCAATCGTGTCCAAGTAGGCTACCACGCATCGCGCACTCGAGGTGGAATAAACGAGGTTGATCCAGGCCACATCGCCACAACATTACGATTTATAGATCATATCCCTATATTTGCACACAAGTGTGACAACAATAATGCGAATGCTTACTCGAGGAAAGTCAAAGTATCCTATGCAGTCAATCACACTAAAGAAAATATAGCTTATATCCGCGCTTATTAGTCAGCCTATCTATATGTGTAGGCAATAGGTTTCACATTCCCTTTTAATTCGTATCCTATAATAAGTCTACAGTTGTCAATTATAGATAGGTTGTTGCATAACTTAGTAGAATTTGAGCATGTTGCATGTCCATTTATATAGAAACAGGCCTACATTCGAAGTGTTATCATTTTTAATAACTCACGTTTCACAATATACTGTGCAAATAAAGGCCTAGGCTCGCGATCAACTAATGTTGTTGCGCTGCATTGCCTCTAAGTGTCGCCAACTGACGATACACATTGGAAATGTGCGTACGCCAGACACGAAGTTTGCGTGGAGGACCGCACATTCTCACGTTCAAGTCAGTCTTCGTACATCCGGACGTGAGCGTGAGAAGTGGCGTACGCAGCATTTTTGTGCGTACGCAAGCTTTGTACATGAGGCCCCTGGACCCTAAGCCGTAAAAAACGACCCTTCACTGAGTCAGAGACGGTGAGGGACTGTATGCTAGCTGTCATTGATGAGGTGATAACTGATGAAAAAATTAAAGAAAGTGTATTTTCAGCAGTCAAGAAAGTCCCTCTATCAGACACGTCGACTCTACGTAGAGTGGAGTTGCTTGCTGAAGACGTCTCCAAAAAGCTTTTGGGAAATCTTAAAAAAGCGGACTGTATGTCTATTGCTGTTGACTGATCGACTGATAACACGGATGTAGCACAACTCTGCATTTATGTGCGATTTTTTGATGGCACTCGTTTCCGCAAAGAACTCCTGGGGCTACTTCCATTGGAGGGCTGCACAACTGGAGAAATTATATTTCAAAAGATTGTATCGTTGTTTCATGAATGTGAGTTGTAGTTAGGAAAAGTTTGCTTGTTAGTAACCGATGGCGCACCAGCTATGATCGGGAGAGTGCATGGACTCATAGGTAGGCTATCAGCCATTGCCCCACAGATGCAGTTTTTACACTGTTTAATTCATCAGTCTGTGTTAGGTGCCCAACTCAGTGGCGATCTTAAAAACACCATGGATACAGCCATGAACATCATTAATTTCATACGCTCAACATCGAGCTTACAACATCGCCTCTTTCGCCTGCTTCTTGTTGATACTGATGCTGAACACTCGGATCTGCTCCTCCACAACGACGTCCGATTGCTTAGCAAAGGAAAAGCACTGAACCGGTTCTGCGAACTTCGCCAGGAGATTTTGACATTTTTTATATTAGATTATATTATATTAGAGATTATATTGACATCTCCCATGGTTGCCAGATTTTGTATGAAATACACCCTACACATACACGATTGCTTAGTTTCAATTTCAACCGTTTTGTCATAGGCTAAAACCTGGCAACCCAAAACCCAAATAAGGAAGCTGAGTCGCGTCGTAAGCAAGCAGGCTAGTTGAATGGCCTACTCCAGAACTAGCTGTTGTGAAATTGTTGGAAATGTAATTGATTAACACATCACATAAACTGTTATTGAGTGTTGTTGATACACTGAACTTGTGTCCTCGGAACCAAATCAGACAGCAAGCAGCTTTGGAGTAGGCTGGCAGGCAGCTGGTGGATACATAACTGGCATGCGTAAGGTAATGGTAAGGTAAAAGCAACAACCGAAATGCAGTGTTGAAACCATAGACTGTATATATAGAACTGGACAGTGTGGCTGCATTCTATACAGTCTATGGTTCTATAATACAGTCTATGGTTGAAACACGTGTATGAAACGTAGGCTATTACGCAAACACAGATCCGGTATAAATGTTGACAGGTATGATCAGTACCCCACAATAAGGAAAGTGGCCTTGCAAATACTTACCATGTTTGGGTCTACTTACACCTGCGAGTCTAGCTTTTCTCATTTGAATGCCATCAAAACGAAGTCACGTTATTCCCTGACCAATGAGAAGTTACATGAGTGTCTCAGGATTGCGCTCACCACTTATAAGCCTAATTATCTTGAAATAGCTAAATCCAGGCAGTGTAATTTTTCCCACTGACACAAATATGGCAGCTATCGATATGTAAGTTATGGTTAGCCTGGGTGTTTTCAAAGCTACTGTGATGTATTGTAGTTTGAGTTACATAGCCAAAAAGTTATAAGTTATTGAGTCATGTAAATACTGTATGATCTGTATAAATGTGAATGAGAGGAGTTTGTTGCTGGCTATGCTTGTGTATCAGCATCTTACCTGACTGAGAGAAGATTTGCTGATAATTTGTTGTGGATACTGTTCTTAGTTTCTTTTACAAATGAAATGTGAATACATGTGAATTGTTTTAATTGCCCGTTTTCATATTTTTCTATACAGTTCTATTTGATATGGAATAAGAGTAAAAGTAGGTAAAAGTAGGACTGAGGAGTGTACTGTACTGTACTGTGTACTGAGGACTGTACAGTCCTACCTAATAGGCCTAATCGAAGCAGATAGCGTTGTCTGACAGTCGAGTGGGTTAATGCACGTATTTCCAGAACAGGTCTGCAACTTTCAGGCAGTTCTGAGTTCGAATCTAGGCAGGAGCAGAGCCTATTATAATGAGCGCATACGGGGAGTAAAATGACTGTTACGCGCTGTTACAACTGTAGGCTGCAATGATCGCAATACAGAAATATGCGCGTGTTAGTTTAGTTAGAGATTATTAAAGTAACCTAAGGTAGCCTGGCTCTGATGGTCTGCAATTTTTGTTTTTAGATCATTTCAAACAAATCATTAGTCTAACGTGACGGCATCACCTTTGATGGACATTTATTTCCTTTCGTCTATATTTGACGATGAGGGATTAACATGAATGTCTATCTGACGGACCCCCACGTCGGATAACAACGCAGAAGGTACACCTTTCTCGTTGGAATTTGACGACAAGGACCCTTGACCATGCGTCAGACCTTTGATGAGTAGGGAGTGAGACTGGGTTGCAGTAATCATACGTATGACACATACACACACAGTAGACATACAGTAATACGCATGCATGCACATGCACACACACAGGCACACCCACAAGCACATGCACGCACACACACAAACATAAACACGTACACACACACATGCACACAATTCAAGAATTTCTCAGAATTATGAACAGGCAAGATGGAGGTGGGGTTGTATAAAATGTATTTTACATGTGAAATCTATGAACTAATCATGTTTTTGGTACTTGTTGTCTAGCAGTCTAGCTGAGAATTGAGTGTGCATAATGCAATTCAGTGAGACAGTTAGAATCCTATATGCCTTTCACCTTTTGTTTTTAGCCAGCAGCCAGACCAGCAGATACCCTAACTTTGCTGAATTACTGAAGCTAAGCATGCTTAGTTAGTACTTGGATAAGAAACCTCCTTGGAAGAGTAGGTTCCTGCTGGAAGTGGTGTTGGTGGCTGGCCAGTAGGTGGCACTCTTCCCTGTGGCCAAAAGCCACCAAACAATATCAATGCCAATGTCCTATTGCAGTGACAGGGACACTGTACTGCAGGCGATGTTTTCCTTTGCATGAATGTTAAATTGAGGTCCTAAGTCACCATGGTTGTAAAAGATCCCATGGCACTTATCGCAAAGAGTAGGTGGTTCCCTGATTTGCTTTATTTATGTACACATACATAAAGACACACACACATGCGCACACACACACACAAAAACACACACACACACATACATGCACACACACGACACGCACAAACACGCACACAAACACATAAACACACATGCATGCTAACAATGCTAACCATGTGACTTAGCTTATCATTTTTAATAGTTATGTTAACTATGCTAACTAGCATGCTAACAATGCTAACTATTCTAACCACGTGACTTAGCTAACTTAACTAATCATTTTTAATAGTTATGTTAACTATGCTAACTAGCATGCTAACAATGCTAACTATTCTAACCACGTGACTTAGCTAACTTAGCTAATCATTTTTTGTAGTTATGCTAACTATGCTAACTATGCTAACCATGTGACTTAGCTAACTTAACTAATCCTTTTTAGTAGTTATGCTAACTAGCATGCTAACTATGCTAACCATACTAACTAGCTACAGTGGGTAGGAGTCATAGTTGATGACAAGTAACAGTTACAATGGCTGAACAGTTAAAAAGTTCAGTAGTTTAAAGGGTTAAATTGTTTAACAGTGAAATATTGTAGTGAGAACTTTTATTTTGAAACAGTTTTTGGCAGAGGAAGCAGTTGAACAGGATGTGTAGTCTTAATAGAGCCAGTTTGTATGCTTAAAGCAAAGATTGTTAAGGCGGAGCAAGATACTTCATCAGGAGCCACTTCCGGGAACCCGGATCGCACGAGGGGGGGCTCAAAATCCCCCTTTATGCAGAGCAGAGGCAGCGACTGCTCCATTGAAGTCTATAGGCATAACTCAGAATTTTACCTCATATGCTAAGCTCTTAGTTCTATAGAGTTAGGAATGTGAAATTCGGGCACGTTTTCATGATCCTCAAACCCTTGTGAACATTTCAGGTACATTTGTAGCATTTTTGAGCATTCCAGTCTGGAGAAAATCGACTTTATATCAGGTGTGCGCCGGTTATTTATGCCGCTGCTCTTGGCGGTTTGCAACGTACGCTCATCAATACGTCATCGACACGCCTCTTTATGCAGACAGGATTCGATCCCCATTTCGCGCCCATAGACATGAACTACGACGAAGTATCTTGCTCCGCCTTAACAATCTTTGCTTAAAGCCTGAGACTGGCTGTTGATCCAGGTGGCCTGACCACCTGGCATAGGATTCTAATTGCCTAACGGCTCTATTGTGATGTCACAGCCCAATGTTAAGTCTATGGGGACATTTTGTAGCCTAGAAATCTAGACGCACCCTAGCGGCGGCAAATTAATTTGCTCAGCCTGTACGTCTAGTAGCAAACCATAGGGATTTCTATTGGCTTAACACCGTGGATGTTCTCCAATCACAGCGCTCTATTTCGTTAGAGAGTCTTAAGGCGGGCTTAACAGGATAACGACAGTCCTGTGACGGTGAACAACAAGGAAGGTGGCTATGGCGAACGAAGAGCGGTTGTTTGAATCGGCGTTGGCATCAACTTTGGAGGAGTTGGACTTGTGCTTTTCTTTGAAAGTTGAGCAACACAATGCACTTAAGTCATTCCTTTCGAAGAAGGATGTATTTGCCGTTTTGCCTACCGGGTACGGATATGGTCGTAGCGCTGGCCTATTGCATGCCTAGGCAGTTTGAAAGACAATTCTCTGCCCGCCCCTTGGATTAAGCGAGGTGAATGATTCGATGCCAGACTATACATTTCAATGATATAGGATGGCCCGCCAGGCTAGACATTTTGAGTAGTTTTTAATTAATAGTTTAAAAAGTATAAAAGTTACAAAGATGAAAAATACAAAGCCCACATGTCCTAAGTAAGATCTACGTAACATAGTTTGAATGAAGTTTCTACGTTAAATGGTTGAAGCTGCATTAACTGCGTTAGAAGAAGAAGAAAAAGCCTAGGAAGAACAGTACAGTGCATTTTCATGCACTGTAATTATTGCACACACACACACACACACACACACCATAGGCCAATCATTGCACACACACCCTAGGCCAATTATTGCGCACACCTCAAGGCCCAACAGGGGATAAACACACATAGAAACGCTAGGAGCTGAACTACGTAATAATTAGGCATTCCAAGTGTATCACAGCAATCATTAAATTCATGGCTTAAATAATCAACACATCCTAAAAACATCCCCAAAGAACCACCCGCGATTTCCAATAGCCTAGCCTACTCAATCATAGTAGTTGTCCCTCCCCTCCCAAAACACACACACTATACACACACACACAATTCATGAAACACGGTTAAAACAGAGCCCGTCTACGGAGAGCCTCCCCACTCTCTATTAATCCCATACAAACCGAATTTGGCTGCAGTTCACCAGAGTTCACCTAGATGGCGATCGCGGGCGAGTCCAAAATACATGGAGTCCTATGGAGCTACATGGCTACATTTATTGTTTTCACCTATTTAACAACTGAAACCCTCAGATTTTATTTTATTTTTCGCAAAATGGATATGGATTATCAATCAAAAGTGAAATAATCCGGGAGTCATGTCCTTTCGTTTTCTTACAGGTTGGGTCGTTGTTGCCCATAACACGCTAGCATTGATGCTATGCTATGCTATGATCACGCTAATGAATGACGTCATTGACACGTTTGAAAGGCTTTTTAGAACAATTAATAGACTTTAAAAAATATAATACTCAATCAAGTGTATAGTCTTTGCCTCCCCTTTCGAATACAATATTCAAATTACTTGAAAAATAATTATATCCCGAGAAAAGGATTTTGGATTTGGATTTGGATTTTGAGGGGTACAGCTCCATAGACCTCCATTCATTCTGGACTCGCCTGTGAGCGCCCCTAGATGCAGTACCACACTGGAAGAGTTCCGAGAGTGAAGGTTCTCCCCTTATTAGACATTCTCTGGTTAAAACAATCGCCACTTCCCTTGTCCGGCAGCCTTCGAGACCCTCCCGTATGGTTGTACGTTCCCAGACAGCATTTACATCTGTGCCAGATCCGTTTTTGAATCGGCAGATTCGCGCAGCAGTCGCACTCACTATGCAGATCTGCACCAACTTTGCGCCAGACTTGTCTGTAGCTTCTGACTGTGACAGTCCATCCAGCGGGTGCGGCGCCTATTCGGGGCAGCTTCGCAGACCAGACGCGCCACAACTGAATTGAGTCCGCCCGGCGGGTGTGGCCCAGATCCTCAGGAGCTGCGCAGACCTGACGCGCCACAACTAACGGAACACTTTTCCCTCACATAAACCTGCAACTGCAACTACGTTATGTGATTATGCAGAGTGGAAGACTAGGCTGCACCGTCTTTGTGATTATTGGTAAGTACATTATACAAGTATCATTTTAAATGTAAACTGGTGTAGATGTCATTTTAGTCTGCTAAATATTTAGGCCTGTTCTGTATTAAACATGAAAGTTTACAAACTTAGTTTACTCTGAAATTCTGACAACCTGAAACGTGCCAGACAAGCTGGGTAGTAGCTACGGTTAGCTTGTAGTCTAGGTTATTTTAAACATGCATCCACAACTATGTGAACATGAGCTTTAAGGCTAGCTTTAAGGTGAGCTTTGCTTAATTATTATTCACCAAAATCGCTTAATATCGTGTCCATTGTGTGTTAGCTACAAATTCGTAGCCATTTGTCTGTAGCTAGCCTTGCTGCTAGTAGCACTGCAGCTTTAGACGGCCAGCGTTTTTTAAGCCTGTTTAAAATGAATTTAGAGTGGAAAAACTTGGCTGTAAAGCCTTTTATCGAAGGTCCACAAGAATTGTCGCTGTCCTCCAGTTTATCCGGTTTGGGATGCAATGAGTTGTTGGCATACTATAACGTTACTGTTATAAAATAAATAATCTTTGGATGTTGAATCTAATATTTACTCTTTGTTTCTTTGCTTTGTGTGCTTTTTGTACGTCTCACAGGAGCAGTGAGGAAGAATCGCAGGTTGATGCCTAACGTTAACTGTAACGTTAGTCCATTGGGCTAGTTTTTACCCTGGTCCTCTGACATCCATCCGTGAACGGCGCTGCTATTCACCGTCTGCTCGAAAATATTTCTCAGGACAGCTACTAGCCTCTGCGAGAGATCTGCCGCTGCCGCGACCAAGGAACTGCTGCTGACCTGCGAGCTGCCATTATAGCAGCCTGCCCTGCAGTCTGGACTGAGTAGCCTGCAGCTAACGTCGAAGAACTTTCACGAAACAACAAACTGTCGCTGTCAAAGTCCACCGACCTGCTGATCTGCAGGATCGGCCCAACTGTTCTGTGCTTTCAGTGCTCCCCAGACTGCCAGTAATCTTCCTCCGACACAGCTGAGCGCCGTCGTCATCATCATCATCATCGGGACATCAGCCGGTTAGATGCAACGGACTATGTTAACATGACATTTTCTTTCAGTGCGTTTAGCGGAGTTTGTTTATCAACATAAGCCTTATATTTCACATATTGGTTTCTGTTATGTTGTAGGCCTAGGCCTAAGCTTAGGCTAGCGGACACAGTGTTCTCTTTTGCCTTTTTAAAATAAAAAACTATTTTGAAAATTACAAATTGTGTGGGTCTTAATTGTCTGATAGCTTAAATATGAATCACAGACCAGGGCCAGATGAGCCCCAGATGTAGAATATGAGTCTGGGCCAGATCCGCACCAAATGCCATGGCAATATTAACTGTACTGGGCCAGATCTGTCTATGATCCGTAATTCCAACCTGTTCCGGTATTAGCCCGTTGGAAGAAATGACCCCGGGGCAGGTCTGTTTAGAGCAGTGGTCGCCAACAGGTCGATCGCGATCGACCAGTAGATCTTTAGGACTTGCCCAGTAGATCCCGAGAATAACAGGACAATTAAAAACAGTACATTTCAGCGTGGGATAGGATAGCGCATGATTTATTCAAGACCTAGCCATCATAATGCGAGAAATTCCTGCATACATTTACAGTGCTGTCCGATAACGTTAATCTAATAATGGAGCAGCGTGAATGCTGGACCGGACGAACCAACTTCTGACTTGAACCGAACGTAACCCCATGCAGACACACACGCGCGCACAGCACCACTTTGCAGGTGCGCTCTCTCTCTCTCTCAACAGGACTTGTCACCGCTGAAGTCAAATTATGTTAGGTGCTTCTATAGGCTATCAACTGCTAACTGACAGAAAATAAAAAACAAAAGTTTAGCGATCAGGAATTTGTTCTCCATTTTGAAGAATGTAATCGATTGCGGACGTGCACAGACATGGAGTGCATTGTAGGCCTAGGCTTAGGTTACTTTCACTTTCTAGAGTACGCATTAAATACGTGAAAGACGCTTCATACCAAAACAGCGATCAAACATCAAATCAAAATCATAAGTAAAGACTATGTTAAAGTGTTGTTATCTCATTGACGCCTGTATTCATGGGTTTCATCTGGTCCCTTTACACAGGTGTATCAATCAAGCACCATGCAGTCTGCATTCATAATCATGGTGCTTGATTTTATACACCTGTGGAAAGGGACCTGATGAAACCCATGAATAAGGGGGTGGAGGATGTGATATTTTTGACCTGATACATTTGCCTAAATAAAAGGCCTTAAATTGGAAGTATTTTAGCTTTGATTTTCTTTTGACGCTTAGATCTTGCCTTTGTTCAGGGCGAGGTTAGGGATCTTGGGCTCAAAAAGGTTGGTGACCACTGGTTTAGAGGATCTGCGCCAAATGCTAATGAAGATCTGGACCAAATCTGGCCCAAATATATTTTGCTGTCTGGGTTCAGTCCGCGAGCACCGGCGTCCCGGATACCCACAAAAAAAGAGTCACAAAAAATATAGCGTCCCACGTTGATTCTTGCCTTCCGATTTAAGTCAATAGCATCACTTCAGATGTCCTGTCCATATAGCAACTAACTATGTCCACGCCAACACCTCATCTCTGCCCCTCTTCAGTCGTCTGCCCTTTCTTCTTTCCACCAAGCACCGTGTACTGTTTTTAAACGTCTTCCTCCACAGGTGTCTCTCATCGCTCAATCAATACACGTTCCTACCCACGTGAGCAGGCAATCAATTACATCATTACGTTCATCACAATATCAATAAAAGACTGTCCATGAACATGTCTAGTTACCGCACAACAACTCAGCCATGTCTCTTCGCATCGCAACAATTCTCTTTGCCCTGCACTGCCTGTTGACTGCATGCAATGGTAAGTTAATTTCACTGTCTGTTGACTTCATCTGTGGGTTGGCCTACGTTAATCTGTTTCTCCGGGGTTTCCGCGGGTCATTAAAAAGCATGAAAAGTAATTAAATAGATTTTGTGAAAATTCAGGCATGAAATGGCATGAAAAAGCATGAACTTCGATGTTCAGAGGCATTACGAATTATTAGGGCTGTAACCAGGCTTGGAATTTCACCATTTTAGGGGCAAGGCACTTGGTCTTCAGTTGGGCGAATTTGATGGGGGGGCACAAAGGCCACATGTCCGGGCACCAAGGCCAAAGTTAACTATACAGTAGTAGGCTATTAAAATGTTCAAAATTGTATTTAGCCTATTCACAGCAGTAGACCTGCACCACTGTATGAAACATTACAAAAACATGACGTAGGCCTATAACACAGAACTGTAAATAATCTTATCTAATATTTACAGATATCTATATTTAACATTTATTTTATATCTGGCCTGTTATGAAATCATGTATTGAACAATTCAATCACAGCTCAGCTTTAAGAAACTCAAATAGCCTAGACGCATGCTTAGCATTTTGTGATCATTAAGGCTACTTTAACAAACTCTTAGTCAGCTCCGCTGTATATCCTCTGATTTTAATATTTACCGACATTTAGGCGATATTTGTAACATTTATTTTGTATTTGGCCTGTTATGAAATCATGTAGAAAAATGTAAACACATTGTGAAACTTAAAGCCCAAATTTGGAGACATGCATGTCGAAATTTGCTGCAAATTCAAAACCGGATTACTCTGGAACGGCTAACTGTACAGGGACTGCTTTAAACCTTCGTGTTCGGTAAGGTCTGCTGTTTATTTTGATATATGGTTTGCCATGTTTTGAACGAAGGGTTCGTGTAGTATTATTTAATAAAATGTCTAGCCCCCCGAGGTCGAGGTTTGTATCGAACCTTGTCGCGACACCGGATGCAATGCAACGTGCTGTGAGGTTTATCTGCAGTTGGACATGGGCATGAAATTAGTTTAAAGTGGCATGAAAAAGCATGAAATGAGATTTGCTGATGCCTGCAGAAACCCTGTTCTCAATCCCGTGCGCCTTGTCAATTTTTCCCTGTTGTGCCCACCTGACTCACCTCCACCTGACTCACCTCCACCTGACTACCCACACTTAACCGTTTTTATTTTGTTTTCTTGCAGCATATACTTGTGAAGTTATCCCTGGTAGCCTAGTGCAGATTGACGTAGGTAATGGACAGGTGATGGGAGTGAACAAAGAAGACAATATCTTCACACTGTATGAATCGACATGGACACAAATCAATGGCAAACTGAAACACGTCACCGTGGGCCAAGCAGGAATCTGGGGAGTCAACAGTGCAAACAACATCTTCAAACTGGCTGCAGGTAGCTGGGTTCAAGTACCTGGTAAGACCAACTTCACCACTGATAATATTGTCGCTGTATGTCCAAATCCATTCGTTTTCAGGAAATTGAAAAAACCTTGTCATTTTTAAATGATTCAACAATGTGTTGTCAAAGTTCGCATGATGACTTAACATATCATATACTTACAAGTTTTATTATTTTAACAACATTTTTCCAAAATTACATTTAAATGGATTTACAAGGATTTTGACAGTTTGATGGGGGGGTAGTGTATATGTGTGTTTGGGGGGAGGGTGGTGTAGGAGGTGTGTGGGTATGGTGTGCGTGTTTGGGAGGTATAGTGTGTAAGTGTGTGTGTGTGGGGGGGGCGGGGGGTGTGTGAGGGGGGTTTCGGTGTAATGGTGTGTGTGAGTGAGGGGGGTGTACCTGTATATGTGGGTGGGGGGCAAGTGGCAAGAGAGAGAGAAACAAATATATAAATATTAAATAAATACATAATAAATAAAATGAATAATGGAGTGGAATGGAAATTTCTACGTGAACCCTAACTTTTGACTGGTAGTGTACAATAGCATTGTTTGATGTGAAGTCTGGACTTCAAATCCCATACACCTGTGTTTTGTTATTATGGACCAGGGCTCTTGAAGCAGATTGATGCTGGTGGAGACCAGTTTGTTGCAGGATGCAATGATGATGATCTCCCCTTCTGTCTTACTGTCGGCTACATGGGAGCAAACAGTCCTGTAAGCTGGACCAGGTATCCTGGCAAATTAAAGTACTACAGCTGTGGCCCCTATAGCTGCTGGGGTATTAACAGTCGGCATCAAATCTTTATGAGAAAGGTAAGGCTGATCATTTTGGGGAATGATCACTAAGCAAAATAAAAAAAATGAATTGATTTTTCTCAACCACCTTCATTGGATCCTATAGGGGGTGGATTCCCTTCATTGTCAGGGAGTCGGTGACTGGCAGCGCATTGCAGGATCCTTGTCTATGATCGAGGTGGGAGGTGATGGCTCTGTCTATGGAGTGAATTCTGCAGGAAACGTCTTCCGCAGGTTTGTCTTTACGAGTTTGTCTGTATGGAGGGTCCTTTTTTAAGGCCACAAAGTATTTTTTTTATAATTCCACAATTATGTTAAATTATTTCCCATCAACTCTAAAATATTTCGTCATCTGGTGAAATCCATTGCAGGGATTCCACATCTCCCTGTAACCCTGAGGGTGACAAGTGGACCCTAATTAATATCCACAACGGTCAAGTGAAGCATGTGTCCTACGATATGGATCATCTCTGGATCATCCTGAAGGATGACACCATCTACAACTGCAAAGTCTGAGCACTGCTCTTCGACAGAGGCAGCCCTACAGCTTCATTACTTCATTCATTACTGCAGTGCTTAAAATGTTTCATTGCTGCTTTTCATCTGCTTACAATTTAAACAGTAATACTCATGCTGTGCTTCTGTCAAATTATCCAGTTGATTTTTAAAAACACATCTATTGTGTAGATTGAAAACAGTGTGCACAGTCTAGAATATCCTGAAGTGGTGCTTCCTTTGGGTGGTTGTATGTTACGTTGTCTTTTCCAGCACTCTTTAAAAATAATCATAACGATGAATACTATCTGTCCTCTTGTGATTTTGGTGATCAATAAAGCATATCATACTAAAAATGACATTTCACTTTGAGCCATACCTCATAATGCGTTATTGGAACATGGGAATACACAGTTGGCTCATACAGTGTACTGTAGGAGCCATATTAATGTTTCAGTTAATATATAATTAGTTATTCATTTTATTTCTCTTCAATAACATTTTGATTGAGAACAGTTTAATGCTTTTTGAGTATGTAAGCCCTCTATAGGTCATGGGGGCAAAATGATAATGGTGTGTCAAGCCAAGGCCATAGAAAGGTTCCGGTGCTTGCGCATAGGCTACTATCATTGACCGTGAACCGCGTGGGCCAGACTGAACAAACTCAACTCAAGCAAACAATAGAGCCAACAGTGTACAATGTTTTGAGTTCTTTTTCATTTGTAAAGCAAATCATTTTCATCAGTTTATTCTACGTTTCCCAGACAAAAAAACAGTCACGGAACATTCAACAATTGTCAATGGGACAAACAGACAAACATCTCAGTTTTGCCACTATACAGTAATGTGAATAAGACAGCACTGCTACAGTAAAGTGTTCTCCTTTTGTTACACTAGTTTGGTTTCGTGATGTAGCTAAGCGGCTTATGGCCAAATATGTGACTCAGCTAATGTTATAGGCTATAGCCTATAATTTTCCCTCTTAAAGACAAGCTGGTGTAGCCTATTAGCCTACTATTGAAATGCATCGACAGTAGGCTACGTGTAGGCTGTCCCATGATTTCATGCACATAAGTGAAAAGTGCCTCGCACCTGTCAAGTTCGCACAGGGCCTATCACCCCCTTGACAGCGGGAGAAGACAGCGGGAGAAAAAGTTAAAATAGTATGTTTCGGTCCTGGTGATTTTTTGTGAAATTCCGATGCATTTATTTGACATTGCGCTTTGCGCCGTTAAAGGGAATGACAGATGTCATTCTCATTGGTTTAAATGATATTATGCCCCAAACACACCCATGACTGATTAAAAAACCTAGGAACACCTTGTTGCTCCATGCGCTCGATGTTTGATAACGAAAACCCTCCCAATGTGGACTGGACATCCTACTAAATTTGAATAAGCGTTTGACGAGTGACGATGCGCTTCTGATTGTCATGATAGGGCCCACAAACTTAAATGTAAACTTAACAAGTTAGATTGTCAACCAGATAAAACAATTCATCAAATATAAAGAAAATAACAAAAAAAGGAGAGAGTGAGAGAGAGAAAAGAAAGGCCAAAGAGAACAAGGCCTCCTCCAGAAACTGATTGTTTACTCTACAGTAGGCTATGTTCCCTCTCTCAGGCTGTACAGTAGGCCTATTGAAAGTAGGCTAATGAGCTCAATAGACACGTTAGTGCTTCCATTAGGAAACTTTCGTTGCAGACTTTCACAACAGATTGTTTAGCCTACTGTAGGCCTACTCTACAGTAGCCTATGCTATAGGTTATGCGCTCCACGCAGTGGCGTAAGTATAGTAGGTGCAGCAAGTGCAGTCGCACCATTGCCTGTGACCTCCCGGGGCCCGTCGCTACCCCCGCAATGCAATTGCTGGAAAATTCTATACCGGTCCTTTCTGACTACCTGCGTGCCTTTGACCAGGCCAAGGCTACAGCGCAGACACTCGCAAATAAATGGGGGTTCAGAGTACATTTGAAAATGTTAGAGCACGGAGAGTGAAGCGTCACTTTGACGAACTATCGGAAGATGAACGCTTAACCAATGCAGAGAGATAGGGGAGACCGGGGCTGGTTGGAACACTTTTCACTCTCGGTTATATTTCTCCGTCTTACAATGCGTTGAAATGGTCAAATTGTGATTAACTGAAAGCTTGGGATCTCAGCTACAAAATGTATACATTCAATGTCAACAAATGATCCCTTGTTTTGAGTTATATATGATTAAAGTGGTGTTGTGCACGTGTTCCAACCTGCCCCATGCACGGGGTTGGTTGGCACATGTAGTCGGGGTTGGTTGGAACACCTATGTTATAGTCCTTTGCAGTACTCCTTTTGCTTTTGTTTGAAGTGCTCATCTATATCACTACCTGTAGGGCTTTGCTGATTTCTTTTCTGTGTGTTTTTCTTCAGTAGGGCCCACCGTCAAGACCAATTTGGTCCCTACCGATTTTTTTTTTACTTCAAATGTTTAAAAATGTCTGAAATGCTTCCAAATGTAAAACTATGTTCAGTAATTACAATAACAATGTTAAAATAAAGATTGATGATGTTTTTATATGTAAAATACAAAGTTTATAAATTTGTCACAAAATAGCCATAGAGAATGTATGTGCCAACCAACCCCAAAATCAGTGTGCCAACCTGCCCCGCCCACATTAGGTCAAACTTTTTTGCACCAATGCTGTTAGCCTGCTAATATCGGTCACCTCAGGTTTTTAAACTTCATTTTAAATTATAGATGAGTCCCCTAGCAATCAATTATAATGAATATTTTTTATATATCCCTAACTATTACCCTTCTAGGATGTATTTAGTGGGAGGTGCATATTCTAAGTTTTGACACTACAAAATCAAAAAGTTGTTCTCACCTAAAGGGTTAATGACCTGGAGACCAGTTACATACGTGAGTTTACTCTACTCAATAAGGCCGTCAGTTTAGTGTTGGAATTTTTTTGCAGCTCCCTCTAGTAGCCTGGATATTAACAGTGTCTCAACCTGCCCTTGTTCCAACCAGCCCCGGTCTCCCCTACTTCAAAGTGCAGGTATTTAATGCAACTCTGGACATCATAATCAGTCAGCTCTCCCAAAGATGTGCAAGCATGCGGGAAACTTGTTATGTGTTTGAGTCTTTACGTCCTATGATCGATCCTTCAACTCGCAGGTGATGATGAACTGCTTGAAAAGGCAGTACGTTTGTCAGACCATTATAGCAGGGACATTGCACCGACATTCCCAACACAACTCCACTCATTTAGGTCTTGCTTTAAAGCAGAGATTTCACAGAAGTCATCTATTTTTCAACTTGCCAAAATGCTGGTGGTAGATTATGACAGTGTAACATCCACATTCGGGGAAGTGTGTACTGCTCTCATGTTGTTTCTGACATTGGCTGTGACTGTGGCAACAGCTGAGCGATCTTTTTCCAAATGTTCAACAATTGCTGGTGTACAGGCTATAATCAATTAGCTAAATCATTTGTCCAGCTGTTTAAACATTTTTTCGTGTTACATTCAAACGCAAAAGGTGCTTTGATATCTTTTTTGTTTAAACGTCGGCAAGCAGGCATGCTGCGGTTGCAATGAATGAGGATAATTGGTTTTATCTGCGGTGTTATTTTTTGCATTTTGAATAGGCTATGACTCGCTCCAGTCTCAACAGCACGTCTACTTTTTTGCACGGTGCTTTCTTAAAGGAGCTGCACCATCTTACAACAATTGCATCTACATTTTCATATTAGAATGTTTTGTCAAGTGTAAGCTTAAACTACCGTGATCAATTTAAGTTTCCGTGCCCCCGCTGAAAGTCTCTTATGCGCTTATCGTTACACTATTAAATCTATAAGTAACCGTGACAAATAGGGTATAAGATATATAAACTCACGCTATTGTATTATCATATATGTTTGGTAATGGCTCAGCTTTCTCTGATTGTTCTACTGACTTGGAAACTGCATCATGGAAGCAGTAAGTCAAGTCGCATCAAAAATAGTAGTGGCACCAAAGTGACACCTTGTGGTTGTTTGTGTCAACTGCAGTTTGTGCCATTTCTGCCGAGAAAATGGGGATCGTGATTCCTGAAGGAACCCGTCCAAACTTAACAGGGACCCACTGGAAATTACTCAGGTGAATAGACACCACATTAGGCAGAAATTAACATAACAATTGCCAGACAACATTGTTTATGTTGGACTTTGAATTTTTGGGTATTGAAAATTAAAAATGTTTTAATACAAAGAACACCTAAACTAATTATCGAACGCACCATAGTCTTACAGCTCACTTAAACTTCAAAACCCAAAAACCATATACAGGGTTGGAATTTCACGGCGGCCACAACGGCCATGGGCCATTTTTATTTATCCTATGGCCTATCAAAATAATCTTGGCATTCACGGCGCAAATTACTTTAGTCTTTTACGCAGTGGAGAAAGTGACAGCGCACGGAAAGAAAGAAACTGTAATTGAATTATATTATTCTACATACAGTTCTGCGCCCATCTCCCTACCCATTCATCACGGTGGATACTTCACAAACTCTTCCCTCAAGACATGACAAACCATATATCAGAATAAACACCAGACCACCAGACAAAAGGTGTAAAGCATTCAGTTAGTCATTCCAGAGTAATACATTTTTGAATTTGCAGCAAATTTCTACATGCATGTCTCCAACTTTGGGCATTAAGTTTCACAATGTGTTTAAATTGTTCAATACATGATTTCATAACAGGCCAAATACAAAACAAATCTTACAAATATCGCCTAGGTATCTGTAAATGTTAAAATCAGAGGATACACAGTTGACTAAGAGTTTGTCAAAACCTTAATGATCGCAAAATGCTAAGCATGCATGTAGGCTATTTGATTCTCAGTGTAGGTACTGTAGGCCCTAAGGAGGATAAGGGGATAAGATTGCAAGGGGGTGAGACTTTCACCTTTGACAAAGTTGTGCATCTTTTCTTGCCCTTGTTCGCAACAATAAAGAGGCTATGTGTATGAATGACGAAATAAGGAAATTAATGCAATGTCGAGAATACAGAAGTGGGTTGAGTTTCCTGTGTATCTGGTTGATGTCTCTGAAAAGACATGAAATAGAAAGGACAGCTCAGAAGGCATTATTACTATATTTTTTTTTTTACAACATTGGAACATCAGTGAATAGCAATCCTAGTCTGGTGAGTTTACATTTTTATAGATTGGATTATCTAAATCAAATGGCTATTTTCTGCTTTTGCCTGGTGGATTATAGGGTTGGCTCACAGCCTCAGGATTTCTCCACACTCAAAAGTTCTCACTTTGCTTGGTGAGGACATACATCAATCAAAATTGCCACGGCACTAGGCTACATTTCATCGTAGTATTGCCTAGTACTGCAATGCAACAAGGTAAATGGCATAGCAATTTTACAAATGTGGCGACGGGACACAACTTTGGGAAAACCATTTGCAATGACAGCCTACAGTTAATTTAAATCATGGATTATAAAGGAGATGATTTGACCCCCCTTTAACCAAATAAAGGACCAGAGGAAATGGGTTTACGTGAGATTCTGAATCACTGTTTAGATCAAGATATATGTAGGATTACTGCTTTGTTCATGATGAATGAAACAAGTCCACAACAATTAGGAATGGTAGTGATGGACAGCTGATTATAGGGTGTATTTTTATTTTTTCATTTTTTAAAAAGGATAGTTAGAAGAAGTATAATAACAAATACTTGGCCTTGCCCTATTCCCTCAGTCTTTAAAAAATAAAAATAATATATATATTTAACTGCTACAGTACTTCTAATAAATTAATACTATTACTTATACAACTTATGCAAGATGAGACTTATGAGATGTTTAATCCATATCGGTGGGTATTGTTTGTTCCATGTTAAAAAGCTATGTGGAATTATATGACCTGTCATGGGGTCGTGAGTAGAAGTAACACACACACAAAAACACACACACACACACTACACAAAATCACACACATACATGCACACACACGACACGCACAAACACACACACAAACACATAAACACACATACACACACACACACATGCACCCACACATACAAACACACCTACATACACAAACACACGCGCACACACACACAAAACACATCTACACAAAAACAACAACACAATCTGCACACACTCAATTACAAACACACAAAAAAGGAACAAAGTAGGAAATGAACACAATTTGACAAACATGATTTATTTTTGTGGAAAAAATGTGCTGGACTGGGCGGCGGTCATATTTTGTACCGCTCTGCAGTACATCTAGGTTAGCTAGATAAATAGAATGTTTTGCGGTGTCTCATTTTATGCGGCCCCCGAAAACCCAATGTTTTTTCCATCCGGCCCTCTTGGTACTGAGGTTGAATAGCCCTTTTATTGGATATTAAAGAATCAAGTAATACATACAGTAAATCATTAATTAAAGCAACACCAAAGCACTTTTCCTCTGTCACACGCACGCTATTTGTTTATCCAGCACTGGCTTTGCAAATAACATGTCCACAGACAAGGTAGAGTATGTTGCATGATTTTATGAAAGTATGATGTATTGCGACATCAGAAGCTCGTCAAATTTGTAGTTTCTTATGTCTCATTCCATCGAACTACAGATCCGCTACCAGATCTGGCAAACTTACATAGTGCGGTTATAGCCGATAGAGGGCCGTAAAGCGAATGCAGAAGTGCCGTTCACCCTGTTACGAATTGATGAACCACTGAAACTATTTTGGAAACATTATTTTAAGGTACAAAAAACTCTTTGGTGTTGCTTTAAATAGCATTATGTAGCCAATTTTAGTTAACACATATCTGATGCCACAGTCTCTTTCTGCTTAGTTCTCTCTCTCTCTCTCTGTTATCTGCAGAAGTCCCCCTCAGCCTCAGAGAATGTGAGAGATCTGTGAATGATAATATATTTTTGGTTGGCACATCAAACTCACTGCATACATTACAATGCAATAGGCCTATATACAGTAGTGGACACAGACACAAAACAACCCCCTGTATTCAATTGTCAAGACCTTGTGCTGCCCATTTTACATTTAAATAAAAAGTGACAAAAAGTGAAGGTTGGTTGTTCTATCTGAAAAGCATGAAAAGCAACAGGACTGGTTTGTAGCTCAGGTTTCAGTGACACTGTCCCTTGTTCTAATTTGAATGTACAGTTGTACACAATTGCAAATACATTTTTACAAATCTGTCACAAGCTTACATTTTTCCGTGTGGATATGGTGGAAAGGAATCCCCAGAAACTGTAATGTGTCAATTATGTAGCAGTCTTGGCCCTATCAGCATCATTGGCGGTGGAGGTGCAGGGATTGTAGGCAGCTGTGTGGCGAGTACTGTGGTGGCAAGTGTGGCCAGTGTTATTGTCAAGCAGTGGCACATTGTGTAGACCTAGAGGATTATTCCAGTGGTGGCTCTGTACACCACAAACTATTATACCATGGTCTAGGTTGAAAAGGGTGTCGTTTAAAAAGTGATTTACTACACCTATAAAATTATTATGACGTTGCTTGACAACGCCTGTGTTAGTCCGCTCAGCTGTGACTTATCAACATTCCACAGCGTTGCGATAAACAGCTGAAAAAACGAACGATTTTAGCCCTAAAATTCATTTAGTGTTAATAATTGATTTCATATTTATTTATTTCTTAAGTGGCCATGGTATAAACGGGATAATGCCCTTCGATGCATCCATTATCAGAAATAAATCCTCCGCTTCGCGTCGGACCGTTCACGCCTCCGCGTCGTCCATTTATTTCAGATAATGGACACCTCGTCGGGCATTATCCCTTACTTATATCACCAACATTTTCCATGGAAAACCGTTAGCTTTGAAAATCAGTGTGTGTCCAGTGCCTATACGCCAAACCCACCTATAATGTTTCTTGCCAATGTAAGGTTAGCAATTTGGATATAGTGGAAAGGTCACATGTTGACAAAAGCTTTTGTAATCAACAGCAACCCTGTTTATACATACAGTGAACTAGAAAGTCTTTGGTTTCAGCTGCCATTTGGTCTCGGTTCTCGTCACCCTGTTGAGGGCCTAACTCAGTCCCAAGCCTCTCCTGGACCACAGGAAAATACCTGAAGTCTAACTCAATTTGTCAAAGAAGAAATTATAATTTGCTCGTGTCTGATATCATTTTAAAAGTCTCCATGCGAGAAATACAGTAGGCTATTGTCAGTTGCAGAACAGTAAAGTTAATGCATATGAAGTTTCTGTAACATGGGTTATTTTTCAGATAACAGAGGTTCCCTGGTGATTCCAGATGCATGCCGTCTATATGTTAACATGTTGTTTTAGATATAAGGGGAAGAACACAGATAATTCCAACTTTTTGTCTTTTCTCTTTTCTTTTCTGCCTCTTGTCTTTGACTGGCTATAGGCTCCGCCCAGCCTGCTGACTCTTCTGGAGGAGGCCTTGCTCTCTTTGGCCTTTCTTTTCTCTCTCTCTCACTCTCTCCTTTTTTTGTTATTTTCTTTATATTTGATGAATTGTTTTATCTGGTTGACAATCTAACTTGTTAAGTTTACATTTAAGTTTGTGGGCCCCATCATGACAATCAGAAGCGCATCGTCACTCGTCAAACGCTTATTCAAATTTAGTAGGATGTCCAGTCCACATTGGGAGGGTTTTCGTTATCAAACATCGAGCGCATGGAGCAACAAGGTGTTCCTAGGTTTTTTAATCAGTCATGGGTGTGTTTGGGGCATAACATCATTTAAACCAATGAGAATGACATCTGTCATTCCCTTTAACGGCGCAAAGTCAAATAAATGCATCGGAATTTCACAAAAAATCACCAGGACCGAAACATAAACCTGGAAAAATAAGGTATCACATACTATTTTAACTTTTTCTCCCACTGTCTTCTCCCGCTGTCAAGGGGGTGCAAGGCCCTGTGCGAACTTGACAGGTGCGAGGCACTTTTCACTTATGTGCATGAAATCATGGGACAGCCTACACGTAGCCTACTGTCGATGCATTTTAATAGTAGGCCAATAGGCTACACCAGCTTGTCTTTAAGAGGGAAAATTGTAGGCTATAGCCTATAACATTAGCTGAGTCACATATTTGGCCATAAGCCGCTTAGCTACATCACAAAACCAAACTAGTGTAACAAAGGAGAACACTTTACTGTAGCAGTGCAGTCTTTCTTATTCACATTACTGTATAGTGGCAAAACTGAGATGTTTGTCTGTTTGTCTCATTGACAATTGTTGAATGTTCCGTGACTGTTTTTTTGTCCGGGAAACGTAGAATAAACTGATTAAATTATTTGCTTTACAAATGAAAAAGAACTCAAAACATTGTACACTGTTGGCTCCATTGTTTGCGTGAGTTGAGTTTGTTCAGTCTGGCCCACGCTGTTCACGGTCAATGATAGTAGCCTATGCGCAAGCACCGGAACCTTTCTATGGCCTTGGCTTGACACACCATTATCATTTTGCCCCCATGACCTATAGAGGGCTTACATACTCAAAAAGCATTAAACTGTTCTCAATCAAAATGTTATTGAAGAGAAATAAAATGAATAACTAATTATATATACAGTATTAACTGAAACTGAAATATTAATATGGCTCCTACAGTACACTGTATGAGCCAACTGTGTATTCCCATGTTCCAATAATGCATTATGAGGTATGGCTCGAAGTGAAATGTCATTTTTAGTATGATATGCTTTATTGATCACCAAAATCACAAGAGGACAGATAGTATTCATCGTTATGATTATTTTTAAAGAGTGCTGGAAAAGACAACGTAACATACAACCACCCAAAGGAAGCACCACTTCAGGATATTCTAGACTGTGCACACTGTTTTCAATCTACACAATAGATGTGTTTTTAAAAATCAACTGGATAATTTGACAGAAGCACAGCATGAGTATTACTGTTTAAGCACTGCAGTAATGAATGAAGTAATGAAGCTGTAGGGCTGCCTCTGTCGAAGAGCAGTGCTCAGACTTTGCAGTTGTAGATGGTGTCATCCTTCAGGATGATCCAGAGATGATCCATATCGTAGGACACATGCTTCACTTGACCGTTGTGGATATTAATTTGGGTCCACTCGTCACCCTCAGGTTTACAGGGAGATGTGGAATCCCTGTAATGGATTTCACCAGATGACGAAATATTTTAGAGTTGAGGGGAAATAATTTAACATAATTGTGGAATTATAAAAAAAATACTTTGTGGCCTTAAAAAAGGACCCTCCATACAGACAAACTCGTAAAGACAAACCTGCGGAAGACGTTTCCTGCAGAATTCACTCCATAGACAGAGCCATCACCTCCCACCTCTATCATAGACAAGGATCCTGCAATGCGCTGCCAGTCACCGACTCCCTGACAATGAAGGGAATCCACCCCCTATAGGATCCAATGAAGGCGGTTGAGAAAAATCTATTCATTTTTTTACATTTTGCTTAGTGATCATTCCCCAAAATGATCAGCCTTACCTTTCTAATAAAGATTTGATCCTCACTGTTAATACCCCAGCAGCTATAGGGGCCACAGCTGTAGTACTTTAATTTGCCAGGATACCTGGTCCAGCTTACAGGACCGTTTGCTCCCATGTAGCCGACAGTAAGACAGAAGGGGAGATCATCATGATTGCATCCTGCAACAAACTGGTCTCCACCAGCATCAATCTGCTTCAAGAGCCCTGGTCCATAATAACAAAACACAGGTGTATGGGATTTGAAGTCCAGACTTCACATCAAACAATGCTATTGTACACTACCAGTCAAAAGTTTGGGTTCACGTAGAAATTTCCATTCCACTCCATTATTTATTTTATTTATTATGTATTTATTTATATATGCGTTTCTCTCTCTTGCCACTTGCCCCCCACCCACATATACAGGTACACCCCCCTCGCTCACACACACCATTACACCGAAACCCCCCTCTCACACACCTCGCGCCCCCCCCCCCCCACACACACACACACTTACACACCATACCTCCCAAACACGCACACCATACCCACACACCTCCTTTCCTCCACACCAACAACAAATCCCCTCCCCACACACAGGTACACCACCCTCCCCCACACACCCTATTACCCCCCCCACACACACACACCACCATTAGCTCCATTACCCCCCACACACACACAAACATGTACACCCTCCCCCCAAACACATATACCACCCCCCCCCCCCATCAAAGTCAAAATCCTCGTAAATCCATTTAAATGTAATTTTGGAAAAATGTTGTTAAAATAACAAAAACTTGTAAGTATAGGATATGTTGAGTCATCATGCGAACTTTGACAACACAATGTTGAATCATTTAAAAATGACAAGGTTTTTTCAATTTCCTGAAAACGAATGGATTTGGACATACAGTGACAATATTATCAGTGGTGAAGTAAATCTTACCAGGTACTTGAACCCAGCTACCTGCAGCCAGTTTGAAGATGTTGTTTGCACTGTTGACTCCCCAGATTCCTGCTTGGCCCACGGTGACGTGTTTCAGTTTGCCATTGATTTGTGTCCATGTCGATTCATACAGTGTGAAGATATTGTCTTCTTTGTTCACTCCCATCACCTGTCCATTACCTACGTCAATCTGCACTAGGCTACCAGGGATAACTTCACAAGTATATGCTGCAAGAAAACAAAATAAAAACGGTTAAGTGTGGGTAGTCAGGTGGAGGCGAGTCAGGTGGGCACAACAGGGAAATTTTGACAAGGCGCACGGGATTGAGAACAGGGTTTCTGCAGGCATCAGCAAATCTCATTTCATGCTTTTTCATGCCACTTTAAACTAATTTCATGCCCATGTCCAACTGCAGATAAACCTCACAGCACGTTGCATTGCATCCGGTGTCGCGACAAGGTTCGATACAAACCTCGACCTCGGGGGGGAGGGGGGCTAGACATTTTATTAAATAATACTTCACGAACCCTTCGTTCAAAACATGGCAAACCATTTATCAAAATAAACAGCAGACCTTACCGAACACGAAGGTTTAAAGCAGTCCCTGTACAGTTAGCCGTTCCAGAGTAATCCGGTTTTGAATTTGCAGCAAATTTCGACATGCATGTCTCCAAATTTGTGCTTTAAGTTTCACAATGTGTTTACATTTTTCTACATGATTTCGTAACAGGCCAAATACAAAATAAATGTTACAAATATCGCCTAGATGTCGGTAAATATTAAAATCAGAGGATATACAGCTGCTGACTAAGAGTTTGTTAAAGTAGCCTTAATGATCACAAAATGCTATGCATGCGTCTAGGCTATTTGAGTTTCTTAAAGTTGAGCTGTGCTTGAATTGTTCAATACATGATTTCATAAGAGGCCAGATATAAAAATAAATGTTAAATATAGATATTTGTAAATATTAGATGATCAGATGATTTACAGTTCTGTTATAGGCCTATGTCATGTTTTTGTAATGTTTCATACAGTGGTGCAGGTCTACTGCTGTGAATAGGCTAAATACAATTTTGAACATTTTTATAGCCTACTACTGTAGGCTATAGTTAACTTTGGCCTTGGTGCCCGGACATGTGGCCTTTGTGCCCCCCATCAAATTCGCCCAACTGAAGACCAAGTGCCTTGCCCCTGAAATGGTGAAATTCCAAGCCTGGTTACAGCCCTAATAATTTGTAATGCCTCTGAACATCGAAGTTCATGCTTTTTCATGCCATTTCATGCATGAATTTTCACAAAATCTATTTAATTACTTTTCATGCTTTTTAATGACCCGCGGAAACCCCGGAGAAACAGATTAACGTAGGCCTACCCACAGATGAAGTCAACAGACAGTGAAATTAACTTACCATTGCATGCAGTCAACAGGCAGTGCAGGGCAAAGAGAATTGTTGCGATGCGAAGAGACATGGCTGAGTTGTTGTGCGGTAACTAGACATGTTCATGGACAGTCTTTTATATGTGATGAACGTAATGATGTAATTGATTGCCTGCTCACGTGGGTAGGAACGTGTATTGATTGAGCGATGAGAGACACCTGTGGAGGAAGAAGTTTAAAAACAGTACGTGCTTGGTGGAAAGAAGAAAGGAGAGGGCAGACGACTGAAGAGGGGCAGAGATGATGAGGTGTTGGCGTGGACATAGTTAGTTGCTATATGGACAGGACATCTGAAGTGATGCTATTGACTTAAATCGGAAGGCAAGAATCAACGTGGGACGCTATATTTTTTGTGACTCTTTTTTTGGGGTATCCGGGACGCCGGTGTTCCAGTTTAGATGGTGAGCAGTTTAACTGGTGATATTTGCATAAAATCAGTGAATATTCAACAAAACCCTGCCTAGGCTACTTCTTAACCTGCTCTGCCTCCGATAGTGCAGGTTTAGGCTACATTTTCACGGAGTGTTTGCAAGTGAGACAATATAACCGATATCGCTGAAAACATCACCAGTGTATGTCTAAAACATGTCGGTTTAAGCCTTATCCTCACCATGTCATATTTTGTACCGCTCTGCAGTAGGCCTACATCTAGGTTAGCTAGATAAAGTTGGATAGAATGTTTTGCGGTGTCTCATTTTATGCGGCCCCCGAAAACCCAGTGTTTTTTCAATCCGGCTCTCTTGGTACTGAGGTTGAATAGCCCTTTTATTGGATATTAAAGAATCAAGTAATACATACAGTAAATCATTAATTAAAGCAACACCAAAGCACTTTTCCTCTGTCACACGCACGCTATTTGTTTATCCAGCACTGGCTTTGCAAATAACATGTCCACAGACAAGGTAGAGTGTGTTGCATGATTTTATGAAAGTATGATGTATTGCTACATCAGAAGCACGTCAAATTTGTAGTTTATTATGTCTCATTCCATCGAACTACAGATCCGCTACCAGATCTGGCAAACTTACATAGTGCGGTTATAGCCGATAGAGGGCCGTAAAGCGAATGCTGAAGTGCCGTTCACCCTGTTACGAATTGATGAACCACTGAAACTATTTTGGAAACATTATTTTAAGGTACAAAAAACTCTTTGGTGTTGCTTTAAATAGCATTATGTAGGCAATTTTAGTTATCACATATCTGATGCCACAGTCTCTTTCTGCTTAGTTCTCGCTCTCTCTCTGTTATCTGCAGAAGTCCCCCTCAGCCTCAGAGAATGTGAGAGATCTGTGAATGATAATATATTTTTGGTTAGGACATCAAACTCACTGCATACATTACAATGCAATAGGCCTATACAGTAGTGGACACAGACACAAAACAACCCCCTGTATTCAATAGGGTGTGGGCGTCATGACGTAATTACTCCGCCATGTTGATTGCCTCCTTTACCGCTACTCAGACTACTGCCTATGACTACTGCGTAATGTACTCCCTCTCAGCCGTTAATAATGCTGATTTTGTCAACATACCGGTACCTGGCTTCTCTATTGAATGCGTCCCGGTAAATTCCAGATCCTTTTCGGGATTATTCCAGATCCTTTTCGGGATTTTAACATATTTCTTCTATCTATTTTTCTATCTATTCTTTCTCAACTCTACTTCTAGCTACGTCTCTTCATTCAACAACGTTATGTCAGAGTTATTTTAACGTTCGCGTAGCCATCAACATGGCCGCCACGTCCCACAATGCAACGCGGATCCCACGCCCTATTGTCAAGACCTTGTGCTGCCCTTTTTACATTTAAATAAAAAGTGACAAAAAGTGAAGTTTGGTTGTTCTATCTGAAAAGCATGAAAAGCAACAGAACTGGTTTGTAGCTCAGGTTTCAGTGACACTGTCCCTTGTTCTAATTTGAATGTACAGTTGTACACAATTGCAAATACATTTTTACAAATCTGTCACAAGCTTACATTTTTCCGTGTGGATATGGTGGAAAGGAATCCCCAGAAACTGTAATGTGTCAATTATGTAGCAGTCTTGGCCCTATCAGCATCATTGGCGGTGGAGGTGCAGGGATTGTAGGCAGCTGTGTGGCCAGTGTTATTGTGTTATAAATGTTACAAATATCGCCTAGATGTCGGTAAATATTAAAATCAGAGGATATACAGCTGCTGACTAAGAGTTTGTTAAAGTAGCCTTAATGATCACAAAATGCTATGCATGCGTCTAGGCTATTTGAGTTTCTTATAGTTGAGCTGTGCTTGAATTGTTCAATACATGATTTCATAACAGGCCAGATATAAAAATAAATGTTAAATATAGATATTTGTAAATATTAGATGATCAGATGATTTACAGTTCTATGTTATAGGCCTATGTCATGTTTTTGTAATGTTTCATACAGTGGTGCAGGTCTACTGCTGTGAATAGGCTAAATACAATTTTGATCATTTTTATAGCCTACTACTGTATAGTTAACTTTGGCCTTTGTGCCCCCCATCAAATTCGCCCAACTGAAGACCAAGTGCCTTGCCCCTGAAATGGTTAAATTCCAAGCCTGGTTACAGCCCTAATAATTTTTAATGCCTCTGAACATCGAAGTTCATGCTTTTTCATGCCATTTCATGCATGAATTTTCACAAAATCTATTTAATTACTTTTCATGCTTTTTAATGACCCGCGGAAACCCCGGAGAAACAGATTAACGTAGGCCTACCCACAGATGAAGTCAACAGACAGTGAAATTAACTTACCATTGCATGCAGTCAACAGGCAGTGCAGGGCAAAGAGAATTGTTGCGATGCGAAGAGACATGGCTGAGTTGTTGTGCGGTAACTAGACATGTTCATGGACAGTCTTTTATATGTGATGATGAACGTAATGATGTAATTGATTGCCTGCTCACGTGGGTAGGAACGTGTATTGATTGAGCGATGAGAGACACCTGTGGAGGAAGAAGTTTAAAAACAGTACACGGTGCTTGGTGGAAAGAAGAAAGGAGAGGGCAGACGACTGAAGAGGGGCAGAGATGAGGTGTTGGCGTGGACATAGTTAGTTGCTATATGGACAGGACATCTGAAGTGATGCTATTGACTTAAATCGGAAGGCAAGAATCAACGTGGGACGCTATATTTTTTGTGACTCTTTTTTTGGGTATCCGGGACGCCGGTGTTCCAGTTTAGATGGTGAGCGGTTTAACCCTTAGAACCCTAAGCTGTTTTTAGGGCATTTTCACTACCTTTATTCATAAGGCTTTATTCTGGTCATTGTAAGTGCCACACACATATATTATATATTGTTATTTTCAGGAGAGTCTAGGCTATTCAGATCAGTTCATCAGTTCATGTATTAATACTAGCATTGATTTTATTTTGATTTTTAAAGAATTAAAATATAAAAAGTGTATTATAAAAATTCTTATATTTCGACATGTATCTCACCACAGCAAGCTCACAGCTCTACATGCATTTCATGTGTGTGTAGGGCAGACTGTCCTGAATCGGGCAATATAATTGCCATGTTGGAGGGATAATCTGGGGCTGAGCAATTTACAGAAATATTTGCTGTGTGATTTACGGAAATAAATGCCATTTTTTATTTAGTGATGAAAAATGACCTTTCTGCGCTCCATATCTGTGACACGAACTGATCTGACCTGACTTGACCCGAGGTTGCGTGTTAGCCTGCGTGCCTGTGTGTATGCAGTCATAATAATTCTCAACTTTTTACTGCATTGCCATGAACAAAGTAAAAGCAAAAAAGGTGTTTATTTGTTGAACAAATTGGGATGCAATGTGAGCCTTGAATTGGATGCCATGCAGGAATTTGCTAGGATCTCAAAACCGGAATATGAACATGCTTTGCCATAGAGAAACACATGATAGCATTGGATTATAAACATGCTTTGCCACAAGAACAGACAACGTGGGGTAAGTCCAGCTATATGAAGTTATTATTTTGCTGTCACTTCGTCTGTTTTATAACCCAGAAGGATGTACTTGGTATCAAATGATAGCTCCGAGTCTCCTCTTTCATCTGACATGGGTGGCATATCTATGCGGTCCGCGAGTAATTCAAACGAGAGTAATGAGTGTGCAGCGTTAGTTTGTGTACATGACTATTATTTTGCAGTCACTTCGTCTGGTTTTATAAGCCAGAAGGGTCGATAAACATGGTACCAATGGATAGCCCTGTGCCTCCTCTTTCATCTGATATGCTTGCCATATCGATGCGATCACGGGTTCGCGAGTAATTCAAACTAAAGTAATGTGTGTGCAGGTGAACGCAGAGAAGTATAGACTGTAAATATGATGCAATTTGATTTAATGTCATGATTTTTTAAAATTTTCATACTTGATCGTACAGACAAGTGTAGTCTCGTTGGAAAGCCCCACTTCTGCTCTGTCGTGCAATAAAGGTTTCATCTCGCTGCGATGAACCGTTCCGGAGCAATGTAACAGAGAAGAAAGGGTGTGTTTTTTGACGCACTTTGCGTCAATCGGGTTCTAAGGGTTAACTGGTGATATTTGCATAAAATCAGTGAATATTCAACAAGACCCTGCCTAGGCTGCTTCTTAAAGGAACACGCCACCCAAAATCAGTAGTAATATATGTTCTTACCTTAAAGGAACACGCCACCCAAAATCAGTAGTAATATATGTTCTTACCTTAACTTTCACGTGTTGAGTCATACCTCTCGCGCGCCGGTAGGTGCACTCAAACGCTCTGTTGCGCGGCGCGAATGTGTTAGCATGTTGCTATGCTAGCGGGCTCTGCCGTGGCCGTAGAGAGAGGAACATAGCAGTAATCAAACACCTCCACATTTTCTCTACTTAAATACAGTTGCACGAGTAGTTGATAAAAATGTGTACGTCACACAACATGGAACGTGGCGATTTTCCAAGCGAATAAACAGGAGAACTACAATGTGTGGCGCAATAGCACTTGGGAGTACTTCGACCTAGCGTGGTAATATTATTAACACCTAATTGTAGATCCTATCCACCACAGAGTTTAGAATCCATGCTGGATCGACCCTCAGCCTCTCCCTCCGCTCTGAGCGAGAGAGAGGCACACACACTAGAGATGCGCTGATGGGCTATTATTATATTACCATAACTGCATAGCAAAACGTATCATCCATCCATCAGCACCAAAGTTTGTTGACCAATTTTCAAAACTGCACCCGCCCATCCGTTGGTTGTTTTAATGTAGGCTATATGGGTGATGCAGCGCTGCTGACGTGAGGCTACACTCTCAAAAATAGGGGTACGGTTGGGGTACAACTTTTGACCCTGTACCTTAAAGGGAACAAAATTGAGCCCTAAAGTACAAATATGTACCGTTCCTGGATCATTAATGTACCTTTTCGCAAAGGGACCATATTTGTACAAAAAGTACATGGCCTGTCACTCAAAAGTTGTTGGGGGAGGAGATTCGGGACGGGAGGGAGCAACCGTTATTTTTCCCCTTAAAGGCCGTGTTGCAGGGTTTATTTTCCAACGAATTTGCACAATTTGCTTGTTGATAATAAACATTTAAACTGTTATCCATTGTATTTGATGTTGTTGGGTATCACAAAACGGAATATAATACGAAAAAGCAGCTACTATTTCACAGCGTTTGAAGTGATTCTCCTTTCCCCCACAATGCATTGCATTACGTCACCTTGGGGAGACTACAGACCAAAGCCCACCTTGAGACCCTTGAGAGTAACGAGAGAGGAGTAAAGAGAGACGAGTAAGGGATTGTTCAGCAGTAGATAGCGCAGATTATAGATAGCCTAGATATGTATATAGACAGGTAGATAGATAGCTAGTTCTAGATAGATCATGTCATATGCTGGTCACAGGGGAGCTCCTCGATCAGCGGCCAAAATGTTTCGTGGAATTCCGTTCATGGGGGGCCACACAATAAATTAATTTATGTTACTATACACCAAATGGCCTGTAGGTGGCCGGAGACAGTTTTCTGTGAATATCTCGAGAACCGTAGGGCCTAGGAGGTCCACCTTTTTTATGTATGTTGGTCTTAAGGGGGCATGTCAACCCATCCCATTACCACTTATTTCATGTATAGCGCCACCTAGTGAAAAATTAAAAAGCAAAAAATTAGGTGTTTTCATCACAATATCTCTGGCTGACAAGGTCAAAACTGCACGAAATTAAAAGTGTAGGATCATTATGACACCCTCCGTATGCATGCCAAGTTTTGTGTACTTTCGTTCATGGGGGGCCTTACAATAAAATAATGTATGTGTACATTTAGTGACGTACACCAACAAGGATTCCCGGGACACTGTAAGACCGGGGTACACAAAACTTGGTGGGCATGTAACCCCACATGGATAGCATGGAACCGTCGTTTTTCGTTTTGATCTGTAGCCCCCCCGCTGGACTGGACCCCCGAAAGGAGGGTAGGGCAGACACAGTTCTCTGTGAATATCTTGAGAACTGTAGGGACTAGGATGACCATTTTTTTCCGTATGTTTGCCTCCAGGGGTCATGTTAACCCATTTCATGTACACACATGTGCACAAACAGATACACACACACACACACACACACATACATTCACAGTAATCATACGTATGACACATACTCACACAGTAGACATATGTACGCTTGCATGCACAGGCAGATACGCAGGCACACACACACACTCACACACCCATACACATAACATAAACATAACACAAACAATCAAGAATTTCTCAGAATTAGGAACAGGCAAGATGGAGGTGGGGTTGTATAAAATGAATTTTACATGTGAAATCTATGATCTAATCATGTTTTGGTACTTGTTGTCTAGCAGATACCAGTGAGAATTGAGTGTGGATAATACAATTTAGTGAGACAGTTAGAATCATATAGGCCTTTCAGCGTGATTTCTTTTTGTGGAAAAAATGTGCTGGACTGGGCGGCGGTCATATTTTGTACCGCTCTGCGGTACATCTAGTTTTGGCAATGATAGACTGTTTAACACAGAGCCTTATTTATTTCAGTGTTTCCCATACATTGACTTATTTGTGGCGGCCCACCACAACATCAACATTGACCACCACACAATGATTTTCCAGGTTGTACTAAATTGTACTGAAATCTGGTCAGCATCATAACCACGCTGCGCTAATTTGTTAAAAACTGTTGCATTCAAGTTAATTCTGCAAACCTACTGTACCACTAGAAATATAATTCAATTATGTGGGAAACACTGCATTTTAATAAGGCTACTACTTTGGATAGTCTATCTTACTTTTATTCTTAAATACTTGGTTGACCCACCTCCTGACATGACAATGTTAGAATGCTTATTATTTTCCTACAATAAATATTAGTGTGCAGACTCAGAGTGAGGATCAAACTACAGGTATAAGTTAGCTGGGAGAAAATGTCTTGGTCAAAAAGTTTAAAGAAGGATGTTTTACCGCAAAAATAGAGCCTATAAAAAGGATTGGAAAGACTATGTGCTTTCATCTTAGCCGGTTTCACAGATGCAAAGCCTGTGTGTCTGATCTGCAACAACGTCATAGATGAATGGCGATAGTTCAGTGGGTGAAATGGAGATACAGAGAACTTCAAAACCCCATCGACACCTCCTTCCTATGCAAATCTCACAATTCGAAACTCCCGCCATAAAACGGGCGAATCTCAACGAAGCTACGAGTTTATGCAAACTCGCAGGTGGTACCTTATTTGGCTCTGGCCTGTACATTTGTCACGCCTCAAAATTTACATACAGACCAGCCCACTGGTGCTCTGAGCCCGGAACATGAATGGAGAACGAAGATGAGACAAACACTAGTTTAGCTGCAAGTACAGTTCGCTGCAGCCTGCGGGAAGGCGAGGCTTGACATCAAGCCCCGCCCACATCCAACTCAGCCATGTTTTCTTTGCCTACATCACTACCCATACGCTTTGGCTTTAGGCCTACTGCCGACAGCCCGGTAGCGAATTATACAGTATATTGTTTCATATTAGATGATAGAAATTGATGATTTAGGCTAAACACAAATTACTAGGGCTGTCAATCGATTTAAAAAATTAATCTAATTAATTACATACTCTGTGATTAATTAATCTAAATTAATCGCATATATGATTTTTGCTGTGAAAGTATGTTAAATATTTAAATTCAAATGAATCATTGAATAATCAGCATTAGTGACATTAAAGTTCAAAAACTCTTTTATTATTATTTTAATAATGGCCATAATAATCTATGATATGACCTAATATGCTGAGGAAATAAATTCAAAAGTACTTCGGAAAGAAGTTTTTTTTATCACATACATTGCAGAGGACTTTATTTTAATCAACACTTTATTTTTATCAACACCATCAGGCCGTTTTTGAAAAGTAAATGTTCCAATCAATGATCTAGGCAGCACATTTTCTTCTCTCTCCTTCATTTTACAGTCTAATGGTTACTGACTACAACGGCTCAGGGTCAAAGGTCATACAGAATCGATTAATCTGCGTTATTTTTTTTAATCAGTTATTTTTTCTCAAATTAATTAATTGAAATTAATCAGTTATTTTGACAGCCCTACAAATTACATTTCATGCAACAACAGTGAATTTTTCATGTAGGCCTAGGCTAGTTACTGTAATTGGGTTCGTGTAGGCCTACTTTTTCGTTCATTTGTCATTCTGTCAGTTCCATGCCGTTTCAACAGCTATCAAAAACAAAGGTCATTTTTGGATGGATGGATTTTTTGTGAATGTTTCTTCTTCGACATAAGTCTTTAGTTCATGTGATACTTTATTGTCAATGCACAAATTAAGTAACAGTAGTCTGAAACGTTATTGTTAATGCACAAATTAAGTAACAGTAGTCTGAAACGAAATGCTGTTTTACATCTAACCAGTGGTGCAAATAACTGACATGTCCAAATGGGCCTTGATGAAATGCGTCGCTAGACTGTTCATACACATTTTAACGGGCCAAAGTTGAAGAGCTGTTGTCCGTTATTGTTCGTGCAAATATAGGCTGATTCATGTTCCCTTGCATTGTGTAACTGAGGTCCATGGCTAGTCTGGCTTTCACCAGACCAAGCTCAATCTTTTAAGAAATAAAAAAATAAATAGCGGGCAGATCAGGCTGGGTTCACCCAGCCTAGTCCATAGGCACCCGATATTGTTTAATTTTCCAATTGAGATATCCACGCTCTGGCTATTCTAAATGCAAAATGCATCAGGGAGTTATGACAAAACTGTAACAAACTAGATCCTAATAGAAAGCTGTTAGCTTCCGCTACAGGTAGGCTTATAAGGTAGGCCTATTTACAACATAAATTGTCAATAGGCTTAGCCTGACGTAGTCATACTCAATTCTAGTCAGAATTTGAGTCTGATACTGCTCCATTGAGCTGTGATTATGGGGCATGTTTCAAACGAACCAGGGAAAAAAATGCCTCTGCACTCAATTGGATAGACCTACAACCAATCAGAGCAACGGAGTGTGTGACGTATGTTAAGCGACGCATAGTTGATGTCAACAGAACTCAACTGCACGCTGGAAGAAGTAGAAGAAGAAGATGAGTGTGAGCGATTTTCGCAGGTGTTGTAAAAATAATGTAAGGATACACGGAGTTCTTCAACACACGAACCTCATTTTTGAGAGAAACAGTACGGCAACACGGCAAACAAATCGCATCGCATTGGTCGGTCCTGTCAGAACTGTATAACACGGTTGGAACGCGACATGCCCGTGTTTAAAAAATGGACAGACGACGAAGGAGACCAGCCTGAAGAACCGTGTTCATCTGAGGCATCAGAGAAAAGAGACCGGTAGCCTACTCCTTCCAAGACGCCCCGGGCTCTGAAGAAGTTCTACCCCAATCCGTCAACTCCAACCGGTACAAAAACGCGAAGAAGCATTACAGAGGTAAGCTTGTTTATACATTTCTACTTCTTATGATATGACTATGAGAATAACCTCGATTGCCACGTTTCACATGAGTTAATAGTGAGTCGTGATTATTGTCCAATGTGATAAACACTGCATTCCCACACTCCTCATTTCCGTGAAATCTATCTATGATTAAATCATCTAGTCATATTTTGACATGCCTAGTATTCTGTAAGCCAGCCCGAATTTCAGTGTAGTGTGAGCAAATGTCACCAGGATAAACTTGTACCTGATGTGTAAGTTGGCCTCTGTCACTTTGTCAATATGTAGAAACTTCATTTTGTAATGGACTACTGTAGCATGTTATCCAACCCCCACTTCTGTGCTGTGCACCTCCGTGGGGGGTGGGCAGTGTTTCTCTGACCTGCTCAGCAATTAAATCTGGTGTCACCATATTTAACAGTCTGTATTTTCCAATGTATTGTCAATGCATGTTATACTTATTAGGCTATACTGTAATTCTTCACACTGATGTGTTCACTTATATTTCAGGTTGTCACCCATTTTCCATCCACTTGACCTCCACCTGGAACACCTAAACAATTTTCTCAAATCATTTATGAGAGGATTGGGACAAAACATGTCAAATGTCAGCAGCCACAATCAGTAGGTCCATTGGCATCGTCAAAGAGCTAATGGACAAAACGGACACAGAGCTGGAGCTGACAAGGCCGACTGGCATTCATCATGTGGCCCGAGAACAGGAGGACGTTTTAACACTGGTAAACGTTTTCAGGGAGACACAACTTTCCCAACAAAAATCACCCAGGCAGGCAGTATCATGCATTCCCGAATTTCAAGAGAAACTTATTGGCAAAGCTGAATTACCAGGAGATGTGGATGAAGTCCAAAATAATGGACTGGTAAAATGTGCCTATTTAAATAATTAAGTAAATGTGAAATGTAAATGGTGATGGTAATTTGTAAATATTGTTTTCATAAATGACAATGTAAATAATTGTGTTTTCATGTAATAGTTTAGTCTCTAGTTCTTGAAGCCATTTTTGTGTGTTTTCTTATTGGTTGTATGTTCAAAGTTCAGCGTATATCTTCAAACATTACCTATTATGTGTAGATATTAAAAAATCTTTATTGACATGTCTTATTGTTTGTCTTTTAAATGCAGAAACTTCATCAACCAGTAGAGAAGTATAAACCATTTTAATTTTATTCAAAAATATTAATGTAACAGAGGTAAAAAAAAAAGGCATTTGCACAACAACAGGACCCTGAAGCTACAAATTTGAGCCTGAATTTAAAGCTAGTCTGAGATCTTCAACATTGACAAGCCTGATTCCAAGTTACTTGGTGATGATTGTATCTTATCATCCTCATCATCAAAGTAACTAGTGTAATCCAAGTCAACCTGAACACGGTCATCCTGAACAACACTCATCAAACAAATTAGTTTGACTCTATTCGATGTCATCAAAAACCTCATGCATAATTCATAGTATCTCTTTTGCATGTTCCAGTTTGTATGTAGGGAGATTATGGATAATGAAGTCCAGGTCAAATATCTGTGTGCACTGTTCTAAAACCGATCAATGAGTTCATCTCCAAAACCAGTGCAGGCTGTGTCGACTGTGTAAAGTGGTATGTTTGTATGGTCCTGAAGTAAACTACTCCTGTAAGTTTGTAACAGTTCCCTGATCAAAAGTGTGCCCTCAGGTGTGACTATTCTGTGTTGGTGGTGTGAAGTGCTCATATTTGGGGATTAGCTCCCCACAACCTTCAGGTTCACAAGAACAAACAGAATGGCAGTGAGTGCAGCACAGATGTCCTAGATCAACAAATGTGGTGTGCTCCTCAAAATGGCAGTACAAAGCTTTCCGCAGACACCTAGTGACTCCATTATAAAGTACCGTCTTAACTGCTGGGTCAAGCTTTGTACTAACATCCCTCACAATCCAGTGTAGGTACTCCAGTGTATGGCCAGGTACTTTAATCAGACCCAGTCTGATGTTTGTTCTGTTTGGGCTCAGCCAAAATGATTGGATTGTCCATCTGAAGCTGTTTCATAACCCTGGCTCTGGATTCCCGATCAGCAGAAGCGGTCAATGCCAGCACAGGTGTACCTGGAATATATAGCAGTACAAAAAGCAATAAGTAACAGTAAAAATAAGAAATTATGAGTAGTATCATTTAGTACTTTTTAATGACTGTACTGACATCTAAAAAGAATACATCACTTATAAGGGGTACAGTGACTACCGATATGGGTATGGTGCTTGAGTACATAAAGCAACACCCAAATGAATGGACGATTTGCATCTGAATGGGCAACCAGTTCCTAGGGCCACTTGCAGGGGCGTAACTATCGGTAAGCAGGGTACGCGGTTGCTTACGGGCCCGGACCAATCAGGGGCCCGCATCACACTGGAAATACATGATTGACGGCCGGGCCCCCTATCGCAAATTGCTAAATATCACCTGCTTGCCGCAGCTTTGGTCTGCACGTATTAAAACCGTGCACGTCTTTTTTTAAAACGCATCTTTTTCTCTCTCGTGGGCATTTAATCTGCTTCCGGCTTGTCACTCCACATCGCCCAAAATGCTTGATTGCATTGCATTCTCCACATTTTTAGCTAAATTTTCATGTACCACATCAACATTTTTGTTCAGTGAATCTTTTGTAAATTGCTTTACAATTACTGTCGGGCCTATAGGCCGATCGCCTGGCTTGCGCTTTGGTCACGTCCTTTTAAAACCGTCTTTTTCTCTCTCCTGAGCATTTAATCTGCTGCCAGCTTGTGACTCCACATTGCCCAAAATGCTTGATTGCATTGTATTCTCCACAGTTTAGCTAAATTTTGATGTACCACATGGCATTTTCTTTCAGTGAATCTTTTGCTTTACAATTAGGCTTATAATCGTCACTCGCGACCGGGCCTTTCACTGTAAAACGGACATTGTTCAGATCTTAACACAGCCCAGCATAGTTCATGTTAAGATTATCTTTGTTGGACCAAACCAGGTAATAAATAAACTTGTTTGAGTTTAGGAACAATGCACCTTGTCTAAAGTTATTCATTAGCCTTTAGGTTAATAGACTAATGATGTCTGCCTATTCACCTATTGCCCATCTTAATGGTTTAAAGTTCACGTAGGCCTATTCTCCATCAAATAGACTCGTTATACATTTTCGCGTGCAAAAATGCAACATACGGTTAGCTGTCTAATATTGTTCACGTTAATGACATTGAAAAAATATGCTTCTTGCTACACTAGGATACTCACCGTTTTTTCCTAACATAATTTGAATTTGAATTCTCAAAGTTTCATGTAGCTCACCTGTGACATCCATCACCTCTGCTCGGCGACTCACATCACTATTCCAGCTGATACATCGGACGCACCTATCTGCGCTCACACATAGCCTACTTTCGCTTTCTAAGAATATCAAAATTGCGTTATATATATATATATTTTTTTTTTTGTAAGGGGGGCAGCTCAGTCAAAGAGGGCAGACGGGCAGTTCCATTATGCACTAGTGCTATGTTTGTGGCTAAATGAACGATTTAGCATAACATAATGACTTATCATTAATGCAATTTCATATAGTAGCCTAACCAGCAGTGTTTTTTCATGTGTTAGGCTATAGTGCGCCGTCACCAGCAGTGTTTTTTCATGTGTTGTGCGCCTTCACCAGTATTTTTGTTTTTGTGGTGCACGTAGCCTAATCCTGATTTTGTCAGTCATCTCATGTCTTATATGCTGTGTCTCAAGGATCCTATCCTGTCCTATTCATGGTAGCCTAGGCTACTCGTGGACATTGCGTTATCACGTGCTGTAGAAAGGGGGCCCGCCTTGATAATCCTGCATATGGGCCCGGTGTTGGCTCGTTACGCCACTGGCCACTTGGCCAGTGCGAATGCAAATGGAAAACCGATTTTGGGGGAGAGTGGTTAGGGTTTAGAAGTGGACAGCAGGGCCGCGTTTGTGCATTGGGCAAAGGGGCTGCTGCCCCGGGCCCCGGCCACTAGGGGGCCCCGACGCGGGACATTTAAAAAAGAAAACAAATGTCTTACCGTCACCTGTCTTTCCCCTTATCAATGCATGATATCACAGACAACAATGGCTTCGCATGAGACAATTAGGAAATATGAAAGCGGAGCTCGAAAAAAGAGAGAGCGGCAGCCAGACGTTCTCAGTAAGGCGCGCCAAAACCACGGCCGTACCCAAGTACGCACTGTGCGTATCATCAGGCTACTCGAGATAGAATTGCCCGTGTGTGTGTGTTCACACCAAATAGGCCTAGGCTACCATAACTTCCCAACTCTGCACAGTATTCCATTAACTGCATGACAGTAGGCTATTTACAATTTTCTGTAAAGTAAGTTTGTAAACACGTTATCAAAATCAACTTAATGCAGAACTATGCACGCGCGCACCTTTTGTTTGAGCAGGAGAAGTTGTCGGCTAGCTTGTTGTTTTCTATTACTATCTATGCTGGTTATCAGCACACAATGTTATAAGCTAATTCATTAACTCGAGACTCATCATGGATATAACATGTTTTTTAAACAACGAAAACAGAAAGGATGGAGACAGCAAAGCGAGAGGAGTTATTTCAAATGGGCAAGCCGCAAGCACAAGGTAGGCAAGATTATTGTGCTTGTCAAAATGGCTAGCATTACCGCTGTTTAAAGTCATACGTGAACGTGACCTTCGCTAGAACAAAACTAAAGGTAACTTTAGCCTTTTTTCAAAACGAGGATCAAAATAGTAAAGTCCACGTCCACCCCTGTCCCTGACAACGTTACCGTTATCGGCTCCAACACCCCCCTTGTTTGTATTTGATGTGGCTGGGCTGTGTGTGTGCGCTAGACTGCGTGTTTCAATGTATTTGACGTCGTGGCTGGCTAGGGCTGTGTGTTAACAATGTCATGATGTGGCTGTGTGCGTGCGCGCCAAACTCTAGGCTACAATGTTTCATGAGTTCGGGAGTTGCACATTTTAGGCTGACCTGGGTACTGACAGTTTTTTTCAAGCCTTAGTTTAAGTAATTCATTGATGGTAATAATATAATATTTCATGGTTGATTTTTTGTGTGCATTGCGCCATGTTTGTAGGTTAGGCCTACTTGTTTTTTGTATGTTGGTACAATTGTATGTTGGTTAACAGTTCCACAATATAAATGCAAATTTCATTTTTACATTATCTGTCATAATTTAATTGCCTCTCTCTCTCTCTCTCTCTGTCTTATGTATATTGATAATAATAATAATAGTAATATATATTGAAAAAAATGGGGGGGCCTCAGGGAGGCCTCTGCCCCGGGCCCCAGATGACCTTAACCTGGCCCTGGTGGACAGGTTCCTGTAATGCAACTGATTTCAATTAAAGTGGTGAATTACATTAAGTGTAGAAAACATCGAAGACTGAACATGCAGGAAGTCTGTTTTGTACATACTTAGCAGCTAAGGATCTAAGGTCCCCCAACTTGGCGAAGCTGTCGCGAAATGGCGTCTGCCCTTTTGCAGCCTGACCACTGATAGAAATAAAACAGTAACCTACATTAGAATGTTTTAACAGCTAGTTCGCTACAATCACACTAACATTATGATTGTATCGTAACACCCCCAATTATCACCACTTTTGTTCAGAAATTCTAAAACAACGATGTTTTTTAACACTTCAAAATAACATTTGCTAAATTCACCTTACATTTTTCAGTAGCCATAGGTGTGTAGATTTGAACAAAATCTGGTTTGGTTCTTAACGGGAGCATTACTGCCTGGAATATCTGATTTTGTTTACCACGCTCAGAGTTATAGAACTAGTGCTGGCCTGATGGGTCGCCTATTTACACCGTTTCAACGGCACATGGACGGTTAGACCGAGAATTCTTATCGTGGAATTAAAATTCCACTGGAGCTCCAAGCGGTTGTGTACACGCAGCCTTACAACACTGTTTACAGCTCTTTGAGTCACGGTAAAATGTCATTTTTGGTACATAGCTAATTTAGATACACCTATGGTGTGGGTGGTTGCGTCTCTTTAGGAGTCCGCTGTCTTGGTTTGTATAGAAATGGAAATAAGTGACACATAGGCCTACACGCAAGACGGTGGAAATACGGGACCGACGGTAATAGGGGGAGTTCCGATTCCAAGTCTGAGTTAGCAAACGTACAACGATACCTACTATGTTTACAACATGGGATTCATATCACGACATTGGGAGTTATTTACTAAGTCAGACAGTTAGATTCTCTTACCATTTGTAAGTTAGATGAACTTCGTCCACGACAATACCCATTACGTTGGCTTGAAAAACATCGGAGCCTAGCATGTCCCTCCACTTGTTGTTCAGCAGCCAGGATTCCGGGCTTCAAAAAAGGATCTGGCAACGACCGCTGGCTATATCCACCTCGTCGTGCAAGCCGAGTTGCATCGCCGTGAAGCTTATTTCATTTCAGTTGCTTCGGCAAAAAACATTTTCTTATTAAATGCCTTGATCCCGTTACTCTGCTCCTTTAAAATTAATTCGCTGTCGATATCTTCTAGAACAGACCTGATAGCAGAATCTACACATCTCAATTCTCCAGCGGCAGCCATCGTTGTAAACGAATTCACATAGATATATACACTAGGTCCTATCTGTTATACCGATTATTTGAGCTTTGTGCCGACTTTTTCTGATTTTGACAGAACTAGAGATTTCGGCTTGACGTACGCGAAGTACCAACACAGTTGGGTGGATGACAAATAAGCCTGAAAAAAGGAATTTTAAAAAACTTCAAATATTATCCCTAAAAAGTGTTTATATGTGTTGCTGTATCTCTAAACTTGACTAATATACATTTTTTTTTCAAAAGAAAAATGTGAAATATATATTTATATGTGAATTTGTCATGTTAGTGCCTAAAATTGTCATATGGTGTGACGTGAAAATAATTTGAAATAAAATGAAAATTAGATACTTTTTTCTACTTTAATTTACTTTAACTGTACATTTTAATCATGTTTGCTTTGATATGCAACATTTCCTTGTGAATATTTAGAAGAAAAACCTAACATTTAACAAGTTATTTTGTCAAGGTGGAGAATGCTCCTAAGTGTAACCAGATATTTTAGCTTTATTCCTATATTTCTTGTAAGAACTCACTCAAAATTCTTGAGGTTCTTGCAGATACCATTTCCTTTGTGTGCTATTGATGTTTTAATGATTTTTCAATTATAAAGTCTTTTTTTGTGACATTATTTAATGTCACACCAAATTACATGGTGTCACGCCATACGATGAACTGCACCACTCCACCATGTGTCAGAGCAAAACAGGGTTTTTAATGACTATAAAATCATTAACAATGAATTTTGAAGTCACTGTATGAATGGTGTATAAGTGTAACAGCAAAATAGATGAAAGTTTAGTATTTATTTTTTAAACTTACATCGCATGGTAACATAAAAGAAAAAAGTATGAGAAATATGAATTGTACAGATACATTTTTTCCCAATTATCACAGATTTAACAAAAAAACATAATATCTGAATTTAAAACATGTTTTTACAAGAACTTTTATGTAAAAATGCAATTTGGTCATAGGGTGTGACAGAAATGTCATATAGTGTGACTTTTTTTTGTGAAAAAAGCTGTCACACCATATGATGCAGCGTCACACTATATGACATTTTGACAGTTAAGCTAATTTTCTAGACAGTTAAATACAGCTAACTATTATTTAGCATGCAACTGACCACATGGCAGCAGTGCTTTTTAAGAATTCATGAAGAATATTTGTGAAAAATAGCTACTTTTTAGGCAAATGATGTCACACCATAAGACACTAAAATTTGGCCACGATTGATGATGTCCAATTCAAAGCTTTTTATATAAAAATCTAAAAAGCAGAACTCCCCTCTTGACCATGCCAATTACTCCTGACATTCTATTGTTACTTCCTGGTTAAGCAGGGTCCTCTTCACAATAATAATGTCCAAATGAATGCCCGGTCAAAATATACAATATAGTGTCACGCCATATGACAACCATTTTATGGACAAAATATATTTGATTATAACTTAGTTGGACAGCATGCATAAACATCAAAACTTTCTGTGGTTGTAAAAAACATCCAATTATTTTATATGCATGGTAAAACTTTAAAGTAATTATACTTTTTATGGATATACACGCTTTTTAGGAAGTTCGCACACATGGTGGACAGTCACACCATATGACATTTTTTATGTTTGGATGATTATTTTAAGTCAAAAGTTAAATACAAATCCAATAAATTTAATATGACAGAACTTGAACCTACCAGACCTACAACATTTCCATATCAATTCTTAACAATTGCCATTTTTTATAAGTGTGTGACACATGGACAGTCTGAAAATCTGCTATTTGTCATCTACCCAGTTGCGTACAGCGCCGTTGTAATACAATTTAAACAAACATTTCACACCGTCAATGCTTTTCATGTAGTAAATAATGTTGGTACATTTGTTTGTTGTTAAATTACTTCGTCAAAGAAGAGTTTTGGTGGCTAAATACGTGGTAAGGATCATTTTAAGATTAGCTTAGATTTAGCTCCACCATAACGGCAAGTAGTTTTCATACTTACGCGTCCATAAACTGTTAACTCTGTTGCCCATGAAATAATAAATGAGAAGTCCTCAAATCATTGGTAGTGCAGTAGTGAAATATTTTATGTTACATTCAAAAGTGTATCAAGTGTTTAATCACAATCACAGGAACAGAAACTGCCACTGTACAGTGTCCAGTAGCCGACGCGGCATAACATAAATGGTTCAAAGTGTGGGATGCATCACAACAACTTAGTAGCAACTACATTAATTGTTTTACTGTTAAAAACAAACTGCAAAATGCATTATATTTGGGAACACTCTTTTTAACACCACATATAGCATTAAAACGTGTAATTTCTTGAAGGCTTTGTGTCAGAAACACAACATTTGAAGTAGGCTACTTCTGTACTTGTAAGCACCACACAACACTTAGATATTGAAGTGCAATACTACAACAAGACCTGGTAAGACCAGAAACATGACGCCTGTAATGATTAAAGTGCAATTACGAGAAGACCTTGTAAGACCAGTAATACAGCATGGCACAAGTGATTAATTGAATGCGGCCCTTGTAAGACCTGGGCATGAAGAACAGTGCAGAGGCCCTTGTAAGACCAGGACATAGAGAACAGAGCAGAGAACTAATGATAAACATTGAATGAGGCCCTTGTAAGACCAGGACATAGAGAATAGAAAATCATTTAGAATAATATTTACAAATATTCTGAAAATCACACACAAAGGAACTATATACAACTATTCTCATTTAAAATTTTATATGCGGCCCTTGTAAGACCAGGACATAGAGAATAGAAAATAATTTAGAATAATATTTACAAATATTCGGAAAATCACACACAAAGGAACTATATACAACTATTCTCATTTAAAATTTTAAATGCGGCCCTTGTAAGACATGGGCATATAGAATAGAAAATAATTTAGAATAATATTTACAAATATTTGGAAAATCACACTAAATGGAATTTAAAAATAACTATTTTTTTTATGTTTTTTTTTTTAATGTTATTTTTTTGTTGGTTTTTTTAAGGGTTTTTTCACAGTTCAAAAACGGTCGCCGCCTCCATTGCTGCGTCTGCTCGGCACACGTCACAGTACCATGTACCCTCTGGTACCATGCCGACGTTGACGCACTCGGCGTGGTACCAGAGGGTACAGGAGTCACATTGTACGAACAGTCGTTGCCCTCCCTGCCCGCAGAAGGCACACCTCACTGCCTCCCGGAGCTCCCTGTCTGCCTCCTGGGCCTCCCTGGCAGCCCGGGCCGATGCCTGTAGCGCGCCTCTCTGCTGCCGAGCTTCTTGCTGTGCTGCCTCCTTCTGCCGTTTAGCGGCCTCCCTCACAGCCCGCATGGCCGCCGATGCAGCGCGCTGTGCAGCCTCCTGCTGCTGCCGGACGACACGCCGGTTTGCCCGATCCTGCCGGGCCTGTTTTCGTCTGGCTTCCTCTGCCCGCTTCTCTGCTAGCAGCGCAGCGTGAGTGTCGCTGGTGATCACTCTCGCGGGCAGAGGCATCCTTCTTCCCCGCCCCCGGGACGGCCGGTCGAATTGAGGCGGCATTCGAATTTCGGCCAATGCCGCCGGGATGACACCGGCCCTTACCAGGGGGTTGGGGAAGCGGCGGCAGGTCGGGCACTGTCCGGTGGCGGTGGCCACAGCGGTCGTGTTGGGGTCAGCAGCAGTGGAGGCGTCATCACTGGAGGCGGCGGTGGTGGTGGTGGTGATGGTGGTGGAGGCAGCGGTGGTGGAGGCAGCGGTGATGGTGGTGGAGGCAGCGGTGGTGGTGATGGTGGCCAATGAGGAGGAGGCAGGTGGGCCCCAAGGCGTCGGGACGGCGGTGGTGGTGATGGTGGCGGGACCCCTTTGCGATGAGACGGTGGTGGTGATGGGGTCTTCGGCGACAACGCTGGTGGAAACTACGGTGGTGGACAGGGGTACGGGGTCGGGTACGGCATTGGCGGCAGCGATGTTGATGTGGCTGGTGGAGGCAGTGGGGGTATCCTCGCCGGTGCTGGGATGGGAGGTGGACGAGTCATCGTCTCTGTCCTCCGGGTCGATGTATTCATCCGTTGGGCGGGTGGTAAGGCCTTTGACAAGCTGCAACACAAGAAAAAAACAGAAAAACAGATACTATGAGTGGAGTGTTTAAACAAATGAAAATACAAATCATTTAACTTTTCATGATGGTTGTATTAGTATTATTATTATTTTTGTCAACTCACCTTGGACTCGTCCACCGCCTTCCTGTCCAGCGGGAACAGGCCTGTGTTCTTGAAACCACTCTGGATGTTGTGTGGGTTACAGGCCTGCTCCAACTAGACCTTCAGCACCGGCGTGAAGTTCTTCTTCCCGATGATAAGGTTGCCTCTCACCAGCCCCAGATGTCTCGCCAGATCTGAAAATGCCGCCTTCAGAGGGCCGTACACCGACACATCCAGCGGCTGGAGCACATGGGTGGCGTGCGATGGCAGGCACGCCACCTCGATCTGGTTCGCCCGACAGAAGTCGACCACTTTTGTCCCAACATGAGTGTCGGTCCATGAAGAGGAGGAGTGGTCGCTCCTGCCGGGCATATTTCACTAAGTGCTCCAGCCACATCAAAAACAGCTCACTGTCCATGTACCCCGTATCCGACACACCGTAGAGCGCATTCGTGGGCCCCTCCAGACCGTAGGCTGTGCTGGGGAGGCACTTTGCGAAGATGACAAATGGTGGTATGGCCTCCCCAGCAGCGTTTACGCAGCAGTGCACCGTGACGTGTTCCCTGGTTGTCACCTGCTGCGCATACACGGTCTTCTGGCCTTTACCGCAGAGAACACGCTTTCTGGAGGAGCCCTTGTCGCCGAATCCGGTCTCATCGCAGTTATAGATGAGCTCAGGGGTCAGTTATAGATGAGCTCAGGGGTCAGTTATAGATGAGCTCAGGGGTCCCGCGGAATCCGAACCGATCGTACAGGGCCTGGCAGATGTGGAATAGCTCGTCCACCCGTGCCACCGTAGCCCCGTGAATCCTCTCCGTCTCGATGTAAATCGGTCTTCTTGAGGCTACGGTGGGGTGGCGAGCTCGGAAGCGGCTCCACCACATCTGGCTCAGGCCCTTTTCCATGTTCAGGAACAGATTTGTCCGTCCCGACGCCTTGCATATTTCAAAGGCCAGCACTAACGCCACTGATTTTGTTATTGGGAAGGCGTGTGCTGCCAATCAGAAAATATACGTAGTCAGGGCCATCTCCTCACTGGGCAGCAATGCCCGGTTAGGGTGGGGGAGGTGGGAATATTTCCCCTTCCTCCAATCTTGCAGGGTGGTGTGGGGGATGCCGTATTCGGCCGCCACCTTACGGAGGCTCCCTCCCTCCTCCAGGGCCAGCAAGGCCAGCCATAATTCATTCTCTGTGTATGTCTTGGCACGTGGCATTTTCTATAAAAAGAACATACAGTGTAACAAACATTTGTTATTTTATTACTATTATTAGATTATATTAAATATATTATGAAAGAAAAAAAAAAAGTATAGTTCATTTCCTTTCACTGATTAGTGCACAAAGCAGCACAATAGACACAAAAATGTCAAACCTGCCTTTTAAAGACAGTAATGGCTCTCCCTGGTGGCACTTTTATTTATTCACAGCCTAGAAAACTTGGTCTAACACAGGGGTCGGCAACCTTTTCTTTCCAAAGGGCCATTTTTTGATGGTAAATACAACATTAAATCAGTCTGGGGTCACAAAGACATCAGAGACGTTTAAACACAGATAGTCAGTCCCTACACTTTACTAAACTACCATTCTATGCTATTATCATCATGGCTATACTGTATTTTCCATTAATTGCTATCATGAAAATATAAATATAGCCTATTAGTCCATATACTTCAAGTAAAGCTTGACAATTAAATAAAATTATATTAAAATATTTTATTCATTTTCATATTAAGAAAAAGCTGGGGCCCCTGGTCTAATAGTTAATATAGGCATACTGAAACAGAATAGTTAACTGTGTAGTTTTGGTTCACAGTTTATATTTTAAACTGAAAATATATACTTCTGTGTAACAATATATGGCTATCAAACGATGCTAGTTCAGTCTCTCGTCTCTTCTCGCGACGTATTCTGAAGGACCGTTACAAAAGTAAAAAAACCGTCCTTTAATTTTCACGCTAACATTCTAAACACAACGGAAAAAGTGAATTCAACATGTCTACTCGACTTTTCATCTGTTTGCACATTTTGCCACAAGTCGTCACTATAGTTGTTTTAACTCTTCCCCACTTTATTTCAGGACAAACGCCAAACCCGCCCCCGTGGCCATTTTGAGAAGTGTTCAATGTAGAAAAGGTATGTCGCCATACTTACTTCTCTAGTGCAGTCCGTTCTCGTCGGTAGTCCTCCAAACGAAGTCCAGCAGAAAGATGACAAATCAGGGTTTCCAACGGTATTTAAGTTTTTTGTTGACCCGGAAATGATTAATTACATTCGCTGAAAAAAGTAAACTGTACGCAACTGTGTGTTCACGTGAATATCAAAGAATGTTCAGAGACAGCTGTACGTAACACTGGTATAAATTCCTAGATGTCGCCTTGATTACTGCCATAGATATATACACTAGATGTCGCCTTGACTACTGCTGTTCATTGGAACGAATGCGTTAATCGAGACGCCATCTTGCTTCAGTGATCCACTCCTCTATAATGCATCAGCGTCAATCTGGGCAAAGATCTAGCGAAAATAAAATCACCATAAATCGTCAAAATCTCAAGCAATTATCTAGTTTTTTGGGTTGTTCCAACTGACAGGCATGTATTTGTGGTTGAGTCTAGAGAAAACTAAGCTTAAGACGATAATAAAGATACATTTTACCCGTCTAGCCCCATAGACTCCCATTCATTCTGCACTAGCTAGCGGCGGCCCCTAGAGGAACAATGAGTAAACTGCAACCAGGTTCGATACAATGAAAGTAAACAGGCTCTTCGTAGACAGGCTCTGGTTGAGGCCACATACCCCTCGTCTCGTTTACTCATGTAAATTGTAATCTCACCAGAAGTTGCTGTAGATCTGTAGAACATTTACCTCTGCTACTACATAGGCTACGCCAGTCGTTACTTTTATAATCATGGGTCAGTGCCATGGGCAAACGAGATGTAGCTGAATTCATAAATGACAAAGCCATGAGAAAGGTGATTTTCTTACGTTTCAACAAGAAGCCGATCTGCCATCATTGTGAGAAGTTCCCAAATTTGTCGATAATCGCTTAAAAGTTTTTCTATCGCTGGGGATGGCCAAACGTTGCTAAATAGGTAACGCTGACAATACAGGAGAACTAGTTTAGCGCTTCAGATCCCTGTTCCAAGATGGCGGCGGTGTTCACGCATGCTGAGAAGCAGAAGGCGACATCTAGTGTATATATCTATGCCGAATTCAACCCAAGCGCTCTTTGGTGACGTGGTTGATTACGTTACTGTTGAGCATCTGTCCATCATCTTATAAAGCCCGCCCTGATAATTTGATTGGCCCGCCAGCTTTTGGGCGAGCATACTCGCGCCACTATGGATCAATGCCAGACCGAACTTCCCGACCTCAAACGTTGTGGGCGGGACTAAGTTCGGAATGGCACCCAGGTTGTCTTAAAGTTACGAGGAAAATTGAGAAGAAATGTAAGAACTTTGTTTTCAAGAATCTCATTTGTTCTTAAGTGTTTTTCTTAGGAAACATCTTAAGAAGAAAGTTAAGAAAAATCATAAGAATGTTATTCATGAATATCAAATCTTCTTAAATTTGTTCTTAAGACAAAAGATAAGAAGAAAGCACGACTTAAGAAGTATTTTTGTCTTAAGAAAGTGTCGTGGAAAATGTCCACTTCCGAATCCAATTTTCCAATTAACAATTACCACTTGACTATTTAGTAATTTAGCACTCTGGAACAAGGCGTCCGAAGGAGACAATGTAGACAGAAGACTTTCTGAAGACTGTTGATCTTTATTCTCCATATTGCAATGATAGTACAGCCTAACCAAAGTCCAGACCAACCATCAAAGCAATAGGGAGATGTCATCAGCTGGGACCCCCGGTGAAATCTGCCTACGGAGGGCTATACACTATATTTTATACCCCTTGGCCCTCGGGAAGTGCCACCCTCTCACGTCATCCCCAAAAACACCTTTCACCAATCAGTATTAAGCAGGGTCGCTTAAATTGGTGGAAACCATCTTCCCATCATGCATAAAACTATATGCAAACCTGTCTAATGCATAGGAAACATATGTAAAATAGAGGTTTTCTGGTTCTTTCCAGTTTGGGGAAATAGGGCCTTCTTATCTGATTCTCTTCCTAGCTGGACAGGCCCTAAATCATAAGACACAGCGGCCTCCTACTCCCTGTCCTGTCCGGTGCTCACCAGCTGGATAACACCCCCTTCCCTTGACCATGTAAGGAGGAGATGCTCTCATCCTGGTACCCCCAGTACTTTTCCACTCACCTCACTCCTCTGATAGTTGGTCTGGCCTACACAAGATACAATGACCTCACCCTGCTCACAGCACATGCAGTGACGTAAAACTTATGACACTCATGACTACATTCTTCTAAAACATGAAAACTCATGCAATATTATAAACCCTTATGAAACCCATGATTACATCCCTTTAAATCATGAAAATCCACCATAAAAGCTTTGTGAATACGGCCCCTGGGATGAGAAAATGGATCTGTTATCCTTTGGCAGCCTATGACCAAGGGGGCAGGCGAATTCCCGGAATCAACTGGTGCTCTAACTCTCTGCTAACCCCATAGAACGCCCATTCATTTAGGATTTTTTTGAACTCCCATAACTTCATATACCATATATCATGTGCCGATATTTTAGCTTCTGTGTTATCTACATAAACAATAAAAGGCAAAACAAGACTCGACTACCTCGTACGTAACGTTAGGTTCCCGTAAGAAGAATGTTTAGCATGTCCGGTTGAAGGGAAGCTAACGCACTGAAGGGAGATAACCATATTGTTTGGATAAGAAGCATAGTCCAGCCAGCACGGAAACTCGTGAACAAAGCTATGTAGCCTACAATAGCATTGTATGTAAAGGTAAAGCATAGAGGCAAGTAAACCTAATGAAAAACAGTAGTTTTACCGTTAGGTAGTCTAACTATAATCATTTCAGAGGTTTTCGATGGATTGACCATAGGTCAGAAAAGTGGAAAGAAGATTAGCTTCAAGGCTATGACTTTTTTGTTTTGTTTTACCATGATGGTTTTTGAAGATGATCATGTGTGGTAGTTTCAACATTAACACGACTTGATATCACTTGTGAGGATGATATTAATAATAATACATAAATACATTTTTAACTTTGATGACTTTGAAGGCGAAGGAAGTGTGAGAAGAATTTCTGTGTATCTATCATACACAGATTCAGTTCGATGGCTAACGTCACGAAGTTAAGTGCGAGTCTGCGCAGTACTGGGGGGACCAACTGAAAAATGACTCAGTGCCCTCCCATTGAGAACGACGGAGTCTGTTCGTCCATTTCTTTTACTGTCTATGCCTATGACAGCCTGATACATGCTGACCCCCATTGCTATTTTGTCTGTTTTCTGTTTTTAAAATGTAAGTGTTTGTTTGTGTATGCACAAATGTGTGTATGTGTGTGGGCTTTTTATAATCACACATTGTTTTATGATTCTATTTTATTTTATGTTCTGATGTTTTCTAGACATATAGCTCTGGAAAAAAATAAGTGATCACTGTTCATTTGAATGTCACGCACACGTAGGATGACACGTAGGATCAGGAAAATGTGCAGGTTTTTTTTTTTTCAGAGCTGAATATTGTATGCTTTCAATGCTTACTTTCTTTCTTTTTTATGAATGGTCATGCCTTCAATTCAGTAAAACGTTTTTGAATTAAATAGAATTCTATGAGGTGTCTTGACTAATAATACTTTTTTAAAAGCATTTAAAGAGGTGTGATTGAGCTTAGCACAATTTTTTTAGTAATCATTGTTTTTGTATAAACTAATGACCACATTTTAAATGTCAAGAAACCTTTCCAAATAAAACACTGATATTAGGATGATACTCAAATAAACTTTTGTTTGTCTCTGTAACAAATGCATCCCATCCCAGTTATTTGTATGATGTATCATACCCTTAAATACGCAAACACCATGGTGAACTATTGTGTGATTTGATGTGTGATTCAGAGTGACTCTTGGGTCCCACAGAATTTGGAAAAATACACTATTTTTCCCTTTTGTCAGCAGAAACACATATTTATAACATAAACAAGCAGCGTTCCTGAAACCAGGAACTGGTTTGAATACCAGTCAGTTCGCTTTGGAGTACATAACAGGAATTTAGAGGTGAATCTATAAGCGTTCTGCTCTGATTCACAGATGACAAGCACCTGATGGTAATTTTGATACCATAGATTTAATAGAGACCCAGTCAGACCAATAGTATGAAAAATCAGGAACAGAGTTTATTTACAATGATGCACATCAAGGGAGAGACAGCATGACTTCACCTAAAGATCCATCAGCTGCTCTAACTAGACAAGGAAATAGTTAGGGTTTAAGTATCCTTCCAGGCTGACGGGAGATGGCGTTGGTCATCCCATCTCACGTGGACTACACTGAATCAGACCCTGATTAGTGGCAGCCTGGCAATCCGGAGCAGATAGCTACTGACGCAGCCATGCAGAACAGTGAAACACTGCAAAGTCATAATATTCCTGCTTATCTCTAAACACAGTCACACACAGATATACACAGGGACAGTACAGATATCATACAGTCATTACATAGAATCATACTTTTAGTATCAAAGTGACCCACTTATGAGAAATGCAGAACATTAAACCACATATTGGAATATTGGACAAAATGCAGAACATTAAACCATATATTGGACATAATGTTCTATTCCACTTTCTCTCAGAACTTACCATTCGCACTGCTCAATCTGAGGGGCGGGATAAACAGTTATCTTTCAAATTTCCTCTGCACGCAATAGGATAGCGCTACAACTCATGAGTCCCATGCATTTTCCCAACAGTGGAGCTAGTTGGCTAGTTGATCAAACTTTTGCCAATTTAAAAAAAGCTCAACTCGAATGGTGATTCAAAGACTGCTGTTCGCCAGCAGCAGCATCCATCTTCATTGTTTTCAATAGCAGGTGCTGACTCTATACACGATGTGATTGGCCTGATTGAAGTTTAATTTTTCCAGCTCGCAAGCCAACGGAGAGTTGCTAGACTACACTGGGTGCAAATAACATTTGCTGCCGCTAGGGTGTGTCCAGATTTCTAGGCTACCAAGGCCAAGTTGTTCAAAACTAATCCGATCGGATTTAACCTTGAAAATGGGTTGTTCAAAGAGAAAATAGGATCCTGAAATCGGATTGTGTCATGTAATCTAAACTTTGTGTTATTTAAAACTTTCGAGTGGGACTGGGATAAATTTGATTTAAGAAAATCAGGATTACCCTGATTCAAACAGAAGGGATGGATTCAGGATGAATTTTAGGCACAAAATGTAAATAAACATTAAAGTTGGTCAAATACCACATTTGTATTGTGTATTTGCACTTGATTGTAGGCAATGGACCTACTCTGCGAGAAATCTGCAGCTGCCACAACCACCGAGCTGCGGCTGACCTTACTAGCATCTAACGTTAGGTGCCTGGAGTCTGGAACTCTGATAACAACGTCAAGAACCATGAAACAACAAACTGTCGCTTTTTAAAACCACCGAGCCACTAAACAGCAAGATCACCCATCATGACTTCAGGCTGTTCTGTTTCAGTGCTCTCCAGACTGCCAGTTAATTCTCTGGGTTGGTCAGTTAAAAAGAACTTTATTAACGTTACATCAGTTATGTCACTGCCGTGTGCAATTTCACGAATTGGACATTTTCAGCTGGTTAGAAATTGGACTAATTTCATTTACTTTTTATTAATTATTAATTTAGTTTGTTATCTGTCTTGTATGTCTTGGTGTCACGGGTATGCTGGCAACGATGGGTAGCGAATGAGAACCAAACAGTATTTTAGTTTGCTGAAATAAAACATAAGACATGTATGTATAAATTACCATTACCACATCACAAATATGTGTTTTAGTCAATAATAGCCTACGACCTTTGAACATCACGTCACTACTGTGACTTTGATTTCTTTGATGCATTTCGCAGTTGGAGCGTTGCCACTTGCCAGCATAGGCATCAGCCTACATATAGCTAGGCCTATTGTTTGTAATGCTCATTGTATTTTTTTTTTTTAATTGCAAACATCATTGACATTACAGAAAATGCAACACTACAACGACATGCGCAAAAATACTACATCAGACAGACAGATGTACATTACACAAACACATACTGTAACTTAAAAAGACACAAGACATAACAGAAAGGCTAAGGATGATTTGCGTCCAGGATGATCACAGATATGATTATCAGGGATGAAATTGATGACCGGAACGACAAGAAGGGGGGATGGGGGGGTGCGGATGTTAGCTCTAAGAGTGTGAATGAGGTGGTGTTGGGATGGGGGTGTGGGTGGGGGGGTAAGGGGTAGTGAGTGTGTGAGGATGTATGTGTGTGTGTGTGCATATGTGTAAGGTTGGTTTGCTGTTGGGCCAGGAGGAGAGTAGCTGGAACACAGAGAGGGAGGGTTTCAAAGGAGAGGGGTTGTAATTATTCTGTTCTTGTATTTTTTCTTGTAGCCTTATATTAATAGGTCTATTTGTGTAATGTTCTGATGCAGCAAGCTGTGGGCTATGGTAGTGTTAATTTCGTCAGACGAGACGAGAGGAAATATGTTCGTCAACGACCTTTTTTTTCATGACTAAGACGAGACAATGACGAGACGGCAGTAATGTCCTTAAACACTGACTAGACTATCTTAAGATGCATTATTGTTGACGAAAAAAGACGAGACTAAAATGTTTTGCATGAAATAAAAACTAAGATAAAATCTCCCTAAAAAATCTAGACAACACGGTTTTCAACATATCGACTAGATATCATTTGAATTGATAACGTGAAGTTGTTTCCACTTCTGACGTCAAAAACTTATGTGGGTTATATTACAGCTTAGCAACCAAACTATCGTGTTACTCAGCTTGAGTTAGCTATCTTGCTGAGAACATAACCTGTCAGAGATCTCGACAAACATGCATAGTAAAATGTAGGCTAACATGACAACACAGGTTTTATCCGAATGACACACAGGAAAATTAAATAGCCTTGCCAATGAACTAAATCACACATTCTACTTGCTAGATACACGTTAGCATGGCTAATAACTGCTTAGCGACAAAATAATACTTACAGCATGTTGTGATGTGATGACCTTACAGTCGGAACAGCCACTCGTTTCAGTAACAGCAGCTTAGCAAATCCTGCTTTAAACTGTCCAAGGTTTTGAAAACTGCGTTCGGTGAAATGTTTTGCAAATTAATAACGAAGTGTCGAACTTTGCAGGGATCTTCTGGTAGAAAAACATTATCCATGCCCCTCGAACTTTTGAATCCTTGGGAAGACTATGGAAAGTCTCCGCTTTCTCTGTAGCCTAAGTTTCAGCCTGGAACACTGCATTTACGACCGTGGCTCATTTTCGATATCCTTGAAGAACTGCTAAGAAATAAAAACTAAGATAAAATCTCCCTTTATGTTCGTCTACAAAATGAGAAGACTGAATATCTAGCTGTTATGTTTTCAAAATATTCCGAATGAGTTCATACGCAACAGCTTTCCTGTAGCTAGTCTACGTGCTGCTGCTGCAACCCAGTGGCTGCAACACTAAACTACATGGAACAATTAGCAAGCTAGGTGGTCCGTGCATTTCATTTTTATTGGTTAGTTCAGTGGTCCTTTGTCTGAAAACGTTTGAGAAACACTGTCGTAGACCCAAGTATTAATGGTTTACTCCGCCACGCTAGATGGCGATATGCGCCCAAATGCAACACATTCCCCAAACTCTCCATCTAAGCTAATATGCTAGCGAACTTTCCATATTAGCTTACTTGCTAGCAAACTTTGCATCATCAGTGTAACTAGTTAAATAATTGACATTACTTGCTGAACATTTTCGTATGGACATTCTGGGGCATGTTTATTTGTATATGTATGAGAGAACTTCAACTTCTGCAGAATGCAGAATGCAGAATGCTCCATTCACTTGAATGGGCCTTCCCAACATTCGGTGGTCTGCTCAATAACAGACCGTTGCTAAGTATAACAGACCGCTGTCAAGGAAAATCGGCTTTGTGCTTCTATTTCACGTCTTTCATATTACTGCGCAAGGACTGGAACTTCATTAAAAAGTGAAAGTAGACGGTTGTGTTCTAAAGAATGTTAGATTCAAGTTCAGCGTGTACTGAACTATTTGTTTCTCACCAAAAGCCACGCCAAAATGGTAACAAATAGGCTACAGCCTAGAGCAGGGGTGGGCAACTAATTTCCCCAAGGGGCCACATGACAAACTGGGACTGTTGAGGAGGGCCGGACCCAAAATACCGAACTCAAGTCTGAACTCAATTCTGTTCAATTCTATTCTGTTCTTGTATAACATTAAGTAAATCATATGGTTTTGTTTACTAGTCGTAAGAACAGATGAAAATGTGAGAGAGACAAAGGAAAAACAGCAATATTTAATCTATGTCCAGGATTTAATCCTCATTCTCGAAAATTATTTTTTGACATTGACTTTTTTTTTCAGTTTTCAAAGACTGATATAAAAAAGTACTACAATATCTATATAATTAGGCTAGGTCATGAAAATGTGAAGGAGTCAGTACAACCGATAGGCCTGTGCCACCATTTCATCAACACTCAGCAATATTTCATCATTAAATCATTACCATCATTAAATTAACTCTATGCAGAATTAGACTACGAAAATGTGGAGCAGACAATAGTAAGCTGTCATTAGTTAATCAACATGCACAAAGAAAACTATTTTAAAAATGTAGGCTATGTTTTTGCTTTAACTTTATGCACATAACTGTGATTGGTCAACTCGCTCTGTGTGTTGAGCCGGCTGCTTCAAGCAACCTGTGGGTAGTAGCATCATACTAGTTCACTAACATAAGCTTTGCAAATAAACTCAGACATATTTTGGTTACAATTACGGGGTTATCCGATTGTAAACTGTCTATCTGCCAGTAACGTTTTGAAATGAACACTTCGTATCGTCAACGAGCAGCAGTAGGAGTTCGTTCTAACAACCTTTGCGGTGGTGAGCGACGCAGACATAAAAGACACAAAACTTTGAAAGGTTTACGCCGACGTAAAGGCAACTGCATTGTGTCGACGCAGAAGCATAAATTCACCAGCACATCAGTGAGGGTGTTTACGTCGTATGCATCCACGCACAAATGTATGTGCGTACAAATAGCAGTCGCTTTCAAAATAAAAAATACGATATTGATTTGCGTGCATTATCTCTATGCTAGGCTCTTGACTATTGTTCTTTCACGGACCTTACGCGGGCCGGTCAGGGAAAGCCCACGGGCCGGATGTGGCCCGCGGGCCGTATGTTGCCCATGTATGGCCTAGAGTCACATCGTGGGGAGTTTATTGTTTCGTTTTGGCAAGTAGCCGTGTAATAAGCGGGATAATGTATAGAAAACCGGTCATTATTGGGATAATAAGTCCCTTCAGGGCGGAACAAGACCCCTCCGCTGCGCGTCGGGGTCCGGTTCGCCCTGTCGGGACTTATTTTCCCAATAATAACCAGCGTTCTATACATTATCCCTTACATGTAGTTTCATGTTGCAGCCACAGGGTTGCAGCAACAGCACGTAGACTAGCCTACAGGAAAGCTGCTACGCATGAACTCATTCGGAATATTTTGAAAACGTAACAGCTATTCTGTCTTCTCATTTTGTATCATCAGTGCTAGGTTATCATGCGTGCTGGAGATGTCATAAAACACATTCCAATTGGTCTTGGATTGGCCGTTCCCAGTTTTAGTTCTGGGAAATATGGTCACCCTATGTAAACACCATATCCCAAACATGATAAAAACCGGGATACTGAGTGCATGTGAAGGAGAAATTTTGGATTACTAACATTTTTATGAAATAGAAGTGATTATTAATAATTTTACACATATTAGAAGTGAATACTAATCTACATTTATTACATAGAAGTGATTAACATTTAATTTTCTTATATTCTGTGTATGCTTTCTATACATTCAATACTGGGCATCAACTTTGCTTTGTCTGTCATTTGCTCTCTCCATGTCACAATGTTCTAATAAAGGTCATGCGACCCCTTTTGTCACAAGTTAAGGGTATTCTGCCTGAGGCAGTAATATTAGGAATATCCCGACAGGAACTAGACTATGGCAAGAGAATGCTGAAGGATGTAGTATTGTATTGACCAATTATCTACTTACTTGGAGTAGCCACATGACTTGCGTATGGCGCATGGATCACATGCTATGTCCAAGAAGTCTCCATGTATTGTTGTATTTCTGCATGTATGAGGATTTTTGGAAAAGACCATTGTACTTATGTGATTTGTATTACCAATGTAATTAACATGCATAAGATGGGGCTTCGCCCTAGAGAACTTTGAGTAGTGTTACTGGAACATGCTGTTGCTAGTGACCTACTCCCGGTATCGTGAATGAACCTGCAGTGGTTCCTCACACCTGAGTGTTGCCTGGATATTTTTGACCACAGCATGTAAACGCAGTCAATGACTGGAAAAAGAACAAGGGTGCCAGACTAATATTATTCTGCTTGTGTGGCCTGTAGATATTCATCTGTTTGTGTTTGTTCATCCGCATGTGTGTGTAGGATGCTCATGAGTTCCTCTCAGAGTGTCTGCTGAGGCTGAGTGCCATTGGTCAGGAGCTGGCCGTGGGGGACGTGACCTACCAGTGTCCAGTGGACACTCTGCTCTCCTTCCAGCTCCGCTATATAAGAACTTGCCAGAGGACAAATGAAAAGTCAAAGTAGAAGTATATACTCTTTTGATCCTGTGAGGGAAATTCAGTCTATGCATTTATCCCAATCTGTGAATTAGTGAAACACACTCAGCACACAGTGAGGTGAAGCACACACTAATCCCGACGCAGTGAGCAGTGAAGGGTTAGGTGCCTTGCTCAAGGGCACTTCAGCCATTCCTAGTGGTTGGGGTTTCGAACCGGCAACCCTCCGGTTACAAGTCCAAAGCCCTAACCAGTAGGCCACTAACAGTTTTCGTATTATTTTCACAGTTGCCCACAATTTGGCTAGTAGGTACTTTGTGGATCTACTGGCTTGAGCACCATGCCAGGACAGGAGGGGTCCCTAACCTCTCTCTACCCTATAAGGTGGAGTGGCTTGGTTGTAGGGAGATGGAATGGGACCAAGTGCTACCTTTGCTGGAGGCAGAGAAGGGGCAACGGGATGTGCCACAGATTCTCTTCATCCATGCCGGTTGAAATGGCTCAGAGATGATCTTGCATTGGCTATCTCTATTCCGAGGGAGCCGTGTAGTTTTTTCCTGACATCTGCGAGCACAGAGTCTGGATGAGGGGAACTTGTAACGCCCCTGGTTGCCTCAGTCTGAAGTCCATGTGGCATATCAACAAAATGGTGGGGTTGTTACATCGGCATAGGGACTGTGAGGCCTAACAACCTCCGTGTCAACATGCCTGTGTTCCTGAGGGACGGAGCCCAACCAAAAAGTATTTGGGAGCATCGTCTTCAAGTTGAATATTGTTCACTACATAAAATCACTGCTGTGAACCCAAAGGCCCTTTTAAGGGTCACCCTAGCTTGATGTCCTTCCCCCTGCAGGCTGCCCAATCTGGGGCAGACGTGCTACGTCAACGCCGTGCTGCAGTGTCTCATCCACCTGCAGTCCCTCTGCTCCCAGCTGCTGCTGCAGGAGGCGCTGTGGAGCATCAAGCCGGAGGCCCTGCTGCTCAGGTAGGAACAACTACTCTATCTCTTTCTATTTCTACAGACATGGACATCAAGGCAGCAGTGGTCTTTGAGTTCAAGGAGAACATCGCCTGGTACAACCAGAGGAACACCCAGAACTTGACAACAGACACACATATACAAAGACTTAGCAATGTCCACACAGGCTACTTTTATCCAAAACGACTCATAACACATAAAACAAGATATACATACAAACATGCATTGCCTTTTCTTATCTGTCATTCAGATGTTTTCAAAATATAACAATGTATCTTTTTCCACTTCGCTTTGTTCTCAGAATCTTTGCCTTTGCTTAATATAATGTCAAAGAGGACAACATTAATCAAAAGTATCAGAAAAAGATTGACCAAATTAGACATGAAGCTAAGAAGAAGGAGGCTAAACAGTACAAGCTAAACTGAAAGAGTTAGCAAAGCTTGGAAAAGAGTGAAAATGGAAAAGATGTATAACGGTGTGTTTCCACACACCGAAATTTCGCGTCACTCTTCTTGAGGTTGAATGCAGACTTTAGTTTTACTTTAGTTTAACTTTATTTAAATGAGGACCATTCGAGAACCAATCAGGTCCGCGTCTTTGTGTTTGGAGGATGGAGTTACAAAACAGTCTGACCAAGATGGCGGAGACTACCTGAGCTGTAACACGAAAATTTGTATGTGATTAAAATGTTTCTACACGAACATTGGCACTTGTATCAACACGAATTGTGGTTTATATGCCACACGAACTTAGTCAGAGCATATACACCACTAAATAGACCACTATATATGTTAGTGTAAGCACTCAACCTTTTTAGCTAGCTGACAGGCGAAATGCTAGTATTTTAGGACATTGGATTGAATTGTAAAGCTAGACAGCTAGGCTACATGCTGCAACACAGGTATGAAATATATTATGTCTTATTGACCTTGTTGTTTCTATGAACATGAATTGTTGTTTATAGGCAACATCAACTTAGTCGAGGCATAAAGACCCCTGGATATCTTCATTAAGTACTTAAACGTTTGAACTAGCTGATTAGCCTAATTAGCTCGCTTGCCACCACTGGCTAGACACTGCAGTCAAAAGGTTAGCGGTTTCGCCGATACGCCCTCGAGGCGAAATTTCGCTGGCCGAAAATCGTGAGGTGTTTCGCTGTGTGAGAACCCACCGTAAGGCTGAGCTGAATTAAGAAAAGGCAGCTAAAAGAAAAGAAACAGAGAGAGCACATAAACACCTGTACTTCAGCATCCTGGTTATGATTGGGGCTTTGAAGTATCCCAGGTTATCTATTAGCGCATGCAAACATCATATCCTGATTTCTCTCAGCTGCCGGCATCCGTTTTACATTATAATCCTATGGCGTAGACCGTGTTTTCAAAAAATTCGTTGCCACCGTCTTTTTCTGCAGCTCAGAAGTTGAGATATATTCAACTTCTAGCGGAAAAACGCCATACGTCATGCTGTCCTTTTTACAGCTGACCAATCACAAGCGGATTAGTTTACCGAGACCTGTGTTTTCCCATGACAACAGGTAAGAAATGAAGAAGGTGACAGAACACCGGTCGAGAGACTCATTATAGTGTCGAGCATAGGGAATTGTTTGACACGACTTCACAACTTTACCATAACATACCAAAAAAGCAATAGCCAACCCCAATTTTTTCTTCTGCGATATTTTGTATCCACACGTAACGTTAGTCACTTTGCCAATCGCTAAAAAATGCTTCTGCCTGCTTTTTTGGAACAAGAACACTGGCAGATATTTTTTTCAAACTGAAAAAATAGTCTGCAGCTTCTTTTGTCAGAAAAAGACGTTAAGTCTGAACGTAGCCTACGCCCTTATCCCCGTTTCTAATGTAAATGCGCGATTACATTAGAAACGGGTGTAAGATGTGCTATTCTAACTTCATGTCACAAGGTCGGTCCGTTTGCCGCTCACGGGCCTCGAACCCGCCACCTTGACACACACACAGGCATGTGAGACGAATGCTCTAACCACTGAGCTAAAAGCCCAGGCTTCCAACTCAGCGGTTAGAAGCGTTCTTAAGGTTAGGGCGGGCTGTGAGGATTTACACGGGCAACTAGCACGCTAGCTCAGTCTGCCTCCGTTACATTTATGACTAGTAACCGGGATACTATTCATCATGTATACTGGGATATTAATAACTACGTTTCTCTGTGTTCATGTAAACACCATATCCCAAATATGATCATAACCGGGATGATGCCTAATTATTGGATATTGTAGTGCATGTAAACGCAGTCAGTGACTGGAAAAGGAACAAGAGTGCCAGACTAATATTATTCTGCTTGTGTGGCCTGTAGATATTCATCTGTTTGTTTTTGTTCATCCGCATGTGTGTGTAGGACGCTCATGAGTTCCTCTCAGAGTGTCTGCTGAGGCTGAGTGCCATTGGTCAGAAGCTGGCCATGGGGGACGTGGCCTATCAGTGCCCAGTGGACACTCTGCTCTCCTTCCAGCTCCGCTATATAAGAACTTGCCAGAGGTCAAATGAAAAGCACTTTAAAAGTCAAGGTCATTAACAGTTTTCAGATTATTTACACCATGACAGAGGAGTTCCCCACAATTTGGCTAGTAGGTACTTCCTGGATCTACTGGCTTGAGCACCATGCCAGGACAGAGGGGTCCTTAACCTCTCTCTCCCCTGTAACTCTCTCAACCTCTGTTTCAACATTTCTGAGGGACAGCTACAGCCAGGCAGTATGGCCTGTTGGGTTGATGATGTTAGACAGTGGCCTGCAGTCACAGATGAAGGTACAATCTTACAGATTATTTATGAAAATAGCTTAGAGTAGAGAATGGGGAAATAAAGACATAATTGGGACTAGGTTGATATATCTACTTAACGTTAGCAATAACTATGCTATCTAGGCTAGCTAATGAGGAAACTAAAAATATCTGTCCATTTGGCAACAATAAATAAATGAATGGATATCAAATAAGCCAGTTCATGTTTTTCATTTGTGACCATTATTTATCTAATTTTCACATTTCAAAAGGAAAGGTACAGCTAACTGCGAACTGGGCCTAACATAGGGTGGCCAGATTTCTCGGAACTACAACTGGGACACTTAGTGCATGACTACATTTAACGTGAACAAGCAGCAGGTCAGACATTTGTTTGTTACGCCCAAAACTTAGAGTGTTCGGACGTGTCACCCCTGGGAAAATGTATTACATATTGTTATGTAAATGCACAAGTCCTGCGCGGGGGGCGGGGGGGGCAAGCACTTTTGAATTTTGGAAAACACTTTTCCATTTACATCGGGATTTTGCAAACATTCAGTGTCAGAGTCAATAAAATGAGCCCTTCAACGAAATTGACAAGCAGCTGTAAGTAGACTATCCAAACAGTATTCTAACGTTAGCTTTGAGATACTGGTATGATTTCATAACTTAACTTAGTTTAGTCTCTTCAATGTAGCCTACTATGTTGTGATAAGACCTTAGCAGAGTTCACTTCAATGCAGCAGTTTTGAACAAATTTGCGCAGCATGGTCACGATGCTAAGCAGATTTAATAGCAATTTAGCCAGACGTCTTCTATGCAATGCTTCTATGTGGCAACAACAATCCTTCAACAATCATGAATATTTTGTTAATGCACATGCAGAGGAGTGGCAGCAGGCTACGAGAGAGAGCGGAGCGGGGCAAGGAAAGGCTGCGTGCGTAAAAAGCGCAGCTCAATGGCAATGCAAGGATTTTATTTATCTGTGGCGGCAGATTTTTATTTCGTGGCGCCCCGCCACAGATTAGTCAATGTATGGGAAACACTGCTATAGCATATAGCTTAACCGTTAAAACGAGGCAGATATGAGGCATTGCAACAATGTTTGAGATACATTGTAACGCTGGCTGCAAAGATTATGCAGACTGTTACGACTGACTGACACGTGCACACACACACACTCATTATTGAAATCATATGCCGGATGCTTTAGGCTATAGTCTTTCTGCATGGGTTTAGTTAACGACCGGGCTATAATAAGACCACACTTTAATTGGTTAGTGTAAACTGGGACATTTTAGTGTTCCGACAGGCTTTTGTCGGGACTCGGGACACGCAACTCAAAATCGGGACTGTCCCGGTTAAACCGGGATGGTCACCCTAGCCTAACGCCATGCTCTCCCTCGACGTGACTGTGTGGGGATCGGTGAAAGACAGCTTCTTAGCTTTTTAGTTCTTCTTTTTGCTTACCTTAGCATATTAAGTTAGCTAGCATACTAGGAGTTATTCCATTCAATCCCCATGGTTTTGCTAGCACACTAAGCTTACTGTTAACTTATTTTAATCATCGGCAGGCCAGTCGAAGCAAGTCGCTAGCACAAAAACTACCAAATATCCCAAGGTACGCCACAGACTCCACAATGAAATCTGATTGGTATAACTGCTTTGTTCAGTCAGAATCCCAGAAAAACACAAATCATCCCAAACCTCATAGGTTATGGTTATTTATAAAGTGTTTTGCTAAATCAGACCATCAATTTAGCTCTCAGCCATCCCGTCAGAGCAAAATTATAGCCTGACGTAGCCATACTCAATTCTAGTCAGAATACGAGTATGATACTGCTCCATTGGGACGTAAAATGGGGCGTGTTTCAACCGATACAGGGGGGGAATGCCTCTGCACTCAATTGGATAGACCTAACCAATCAGAGCAACAAAATAGCTTACCGTGAGATGTAGGAAGAGCACACAAACCATCCTTCTTCTCCACAAATGCCATTGTTTTCTGGTCTTTTGTAAAAGTTATTGTGCCGTCAATATCTCCTACAACACTTATTAGCGAAATCTAAGAGATACGTAGTAGGGTGGGCTATTAGGAAAAAAACTGATAGCCTAATGATCCCCTCCATTTTAAAAAATAATTCCGTTGAACACTGATATGCTACAAACATGTTATAAACAGCTGGGAAAGGCTGTCACAAATCCCTCGAACAGGTGGTCAATCAGAGATTTCAAACGAACGAGGGAACAACATGTCACAATGCAACACGCTGTTTTCCCTCGATGAAAGTGAAACCATGAGTTTTCCTACATCTCAACTTTGGCCAAAGTTTTCAGAAATAACAATTTTCAGTGATAAAACCTCATTGAAATAATATGCTTTTTCCATATGGGGTCTTAAAAGCCATCAACGTTTTTGTTGCAAACATAGTCAATCTAAGCGTGCTCAGATGACGTGATAGACGAGGCGCTGTTGCTCACCTGTCCATCATCGTAAAGCCTGATTTGATTGGTCCGCCATCTCTGGGGCGAAATCATACTTGTGCCGATATATTTGATTTTAATAATCAACGAACACCACTAACCACTTGGTGAGTTGCAGTTTTGAAAACGAACGTTAAGGGTTGTTTTAGGACATATTCGAGTATGCCTGTGGAAATCCAGAGTTCTTGCAAGAGCACAATGGAATTGTCTCTGCGAGACACTCTGGCAAAGAGCAATGATGCACGTTACTTTTACCCCAACATTTCGGGGAACCAGCTAAATTGATGAAGACAGCGCGAGGACAGTAAACATTGGTCGTAGTGTTATCCGATTGCGTCGAAGTCCGAAATCATTCAGAGTAAACATGGTCTAGTGTTATCCAATTGCGTGCAGTGAGATTTTTAAATGCATGCTTGTTGCCGCCCCTCGAGTTGGGCCATTACATTGTTCTTTGCCAGACCCTTAATCTTTCTATATTATCAGGGTCTGGATTTTCTAGGCTAGTTGGCAGCCACTCTGAGTAGTCAAAGGCGATTCAAAACGAGTCAGAAAAGTCGAGACAGGACCAATCGTCAAAATTTCGGTGTCCACCACTCTAGTTCATCCAAAACAAACCAGAAAAGGGACTCAAAGTGCTAAATACTGGAATTTTGAATTACTGAAAACTAATTTGCCTATTGTTGAAAATGATGTCTAAATGGCAGAAGCACACACAAACATTCAGTTAACTTTAAGAGATGTAACATACCCCTGTTGTGAGTTAGCTTAATGTTACTAGCCCCAGGAACTTGAGTCAGCTGTAATTAACAAACATAGCATGTGTTCTCGTCCACAAACCTTTTTGTAAATACGCTCTTTTGTCAATTTACACAGCCCTTGGGTTGTCGCATTTAAGATAAAGACGTTTGTTCGGATATTAACTTAAGCCGAAGGTTCCTCAGAGAAAGGTTCCATAAACATTTAAGTGCAAGATCAGTACCATTCAGACACTCAGCAATGTTATTTAAAAAAATATTCATTACCCCTAGTAGACAGAGTACTTTTGATGGAGGCTTAGCCCAGGTTTGTATAATGGACAACAGCCCAGGTTGCTGCAGACAAATTAAGCTTACATTAGTAGTCTTTACTCATAATTTTTAGTTCACTTAAATTAATGTTTCAGAAGTTGCAGTTGTATAAAATAACTATAGGTTAAAATAATGTTTATTTTAAGATTAGGCTAGTCTACTGTATTAAATTAATTGTTTTAATAAAGTTGGAAGAGAAGGAATTCATCACAATGTACAGTAGGAATGCATTTTATTATTGATAAAACATGAACAAACAGCATTCAAACTCATACATATTCTATATCCACTCTATCTTGAAGATTAACCTATAAAAAAAGAACATAAGAAAACAAACTTTTAGTTCATGTTCATTAACTCAGTTGAAATAAAATGTTGCTAATTCAATGCTATACATACAGTCGGTTAAGAAGTTCGGAAAGGTTACTGCCCCCCATGAGGGGGAAAGCATGCTAACACACAATGGAAGTCAATGGGCGAACAGTTAGACTTTATACATTCGTTTTACATTCAGGAGGAGTTCTGATTGTTTCTGAACACAATAATTTGAAGGAATTGTGTTTATTTAACTGCCCAGTGTATGCTAACAACCTAATTCACCCTTGATTGCCCAATGTTGACGACACATATCTCTGGAAGCTATATTTGATGGTAGCGTACATTAGGTTGCTAACTTTATATCGTCAGTATAACATAACCAACTGGTACACATTACTTGTTAAAACTATTCCCACGGACATTGTAGGGAATGTGCATTCATGTGAGAATAAATTAAGATGCAACTTATGAGTATGTGGTGTTATGGCAAAAGGCTTAGCTTGCTAAACCAAGCTACACAGTCCGGCCATTGAAAGCAGTTCTACAATGAGTACACTCGAGACAGTTCTGGCCGTTTAACTGGAATTAGCAAAATGAGGGAACTTAATCAGACATTCTGAACCCTTAACCTCGTTGAAACACAGATAACTCTTCAAACGTGTTTGTGCCGTTTATTGATGTTTGCTAAAAGATTTAATCTTTTTCTGTACTCACGCCGGTGCACCTCCATTAGATTACATGCAATCAAAACCAACATTTTCCCATAGACAGACTCCGTCGTTTTCAATGGGAGGGCACTGAGTCAAATAGAACGATTTTTCAGTTGGTCCCCCCAGTACTGCGCAGACTCACACTTAACTTCGTGACGTTAGCCATCAAACTGAATCTTGTAACTCATATGATAGATACACAGAAATTCTTCTCACGCTTCCTTCGCCTTCAAAGTCAATAAAAAAGTTAAACATTTATTTATGTATTATTATTAATATCATCCTCACCAAGTCGTGTTAATGTTGAAGCTATACATGATCATCTTCAAAAACAGTCATGCTAAAACAAAACAAAAAAGTTATAGCCTTGAAGCTAATCTTCTTTCCACTTTTCCGACCTACGGTCAATCCATCGAAAACCTCTGAAATGATTAGTGCCGTTTAAAAAAAAAAAATAGGTTTACTTTTTTATTATTATTAGGTTGCCTCTGTGTAATGCTTTACCTTAACATACGGTCGTGTATGCTAGGTTTTGCTTATGAGTTACCGTCATAGAGAGTAAGGTGGACTGAGCTTATCCAAACAATACAGTTATCTCCCTACGGCGCGAAAGAGATTACGTCAAAGCTAGCTAACCTCCAACCGAACAAGCTAACCATTCTTCTTACGGGTAACCAACGTTAGGGACGAGGTATAGTGGAGTCTGTTTTGGCTTTGTAGTGTTTATGTGGATTACACAGAAGCTACAATATCGGCACAGGATATATGTTTTATGAAGTTATGGTATTTCAAAAAAATCCTAGAATGAATGGGCTTCTATGGGAGTTAGCAGAGAGGTGGTCCCTCCAGCCTACGTTGATTCTTCTACTTCCGGGAATTCGCCTGCCCCCTTGCATTTTCCCCCATGGGGGCGTTTCAGCCACGGCAACTGGGGGGCGGTAACCACGATTTTGACTAGATGCCGACTGTATACACGAATCCGGCGAAACTACCGGTAGTAAGCGGGCAACATTACTGAGCTGTTGCTGAGTAGGGTTGCGCCAGTGCCTCCTATTAGAATGGTTACGTCCACTGGGATAACAGCCCGCGATTTACGACTGTCTCACTACTTCTTTTATAATGTCGAGTGGGAAAACATGTTCCGTTTTCAATTGTTCCAATAGAAGCAATAAAATTACCAGTTCGAAGAAAAAACAATGTGAGATACACAAAATACCCCGGGTCGACTGCCCCTGTCTGGTAGCCTACCATACGGTTTGCACAGATAGCAGTTAGCTGTACCTTACCCTTTCTTTTTGAAATGTGAAAATTAGATAAACAATGGTCACAAATGAAAAACATGAATTTGTTTATTTGATATCCATTAATTTATTTATTGTTGCCAAATGGACAGATATTTTGATAGTTTCCTCGTTAGCTAGCCTATAGCTAGCATAGTTATTGCTAACGTTAGCTAGCTACAGTAGTTAACAGGGCTCTCAAGTGTCACGCATTGAGCGTGACAGTCACTCATTTCGGTCTTTTGTCACGCACTCCCGCCACACATTATTTCTCACGCAGAAAAACTATTTATAATATTTAATATGCCGCAGCGCCCAAAATGTCTGGCCGCGCCTCTCACTATTATATGGAACCGGGCAAGAAGCACGTCTACCCTGGAGTTCTTAGTCAAGCCTGCCACTTATCAGCCAATCAAAAATAACGAAAGGGGCTACACAATAGCCAATCAGGAAATAGCACTATTGTATCTGGGTAAGATTTAACGCAACAGCCAATGAAAAAATCGTATCCTGAATTGTTCACGTGAATCTGCTAGTTTCCAAAGTTTAGTTCATCTTCAGAGGAAACCACTGAGCTTCGAGCATCAGTTTGAGCACAGAGTAAGTCATCTTTTAATGTTACAACAAATCCAAAGAATGTTTCCCAGATAATTAGCATCAGTTGTTGTCTGTAACGTAGGCAACAGTTTTACAGCCTGTTCATTGACAACACTTGGTCAGAACAAGTAGCCTAGTCATATTTTCGTTATCACACGATGACGGACATATTGTCACATTCTAAACATCTCTCTCTCCAAATAGGCTTAATAATTTTATTAGCACTAAATAAACTGTATTGCATATTGTCATAAGTCACTTTTAAAATCATGTCATATTTGTCAAATCATGTCGTATAATTAATTATATCCTGGCCATGGATGCATTAATCATTGCATTTGTCTTTCAAAAATGTCAGGTAAAAAAACAATTAAGCATCATCTCATTCGCCCTGAGAGGAAAGCCCCCTAAAAAGGCCAGGTTAGTGGATGCTAGCTCAGAGGTGGTGAAAAGGGTAGGCCCGTTATTGAATTGTCAATGTCATGTGTCAAATATTTTCTTCTGCAAGTCTGAGCAATTATAAATTATACTTATGCCCCATTTTGAGTTTTTTGCCCAACATTGCACATCATCTACTTAGGAGGGCATTGCTCCTACATACTTTGGCCGATAATCAAATTACTTATCTCTTTGGAAAGCTGAGACACTGTAGTTTTTGGAAAACAATTAGAATAACTGTGTGATGTACTGACACAGAGTTACAGAGGCTAGAATATTATCTTTTTCTACCAGATAACAAGCATCTCTGAACTGACCACATTTCAGCCCTCTAGGTCTTGACTTGATATGACTTAGAAACACAACTGAGCCCTAGCATCAGGTCTTGTGAAGCTGTGTGCAAAAGTAGATCAATAGAATGACAATATGAGTACTTAGGACCATTATTTGCCAAGGTATGCTCATGCGTTTTGTAAAATGCCCTATAGAAATTACCCATAGGACTTTTGGTTATCTAAAATGCATACTGACAATCAGATGCTTACTGCATATGAACCCCTTAGAAGCATAATCTTGGCCTTAAAGGTAACACTCTGAAGTTGCATTTGGTGTACTTCAGGGGTTCTGATATGGAATGACTACACTAAATATGGAATAATTACAAAAAAGTATAAATCATTAAAATTTCTATTTCAATTCAATTGGTGTTTATAAGATGGACTATACATCTGCACAACTAATATTGGATCAACTGTTAACCGGCACATCTGAAGGCATATTAATAACAGCAACAACAAAAACACTAATAATACTATTATTAATGAAGCACCCCCATTCCCGCAAGCCGTCCGACCCGCCACCCCTTTGACCCCCGGCCCGGGGGGTGTCGACGGGGAATGTCACTCTTGTCTGTTCTCAAAACTTGAGAGCCCTGAGTTAAGTAGATATAATATCAACCTAGTCCCAATTATGTCTTTATTTCCCCATTCTCTACTCTAAGCTATTTTCATAAATAATCTGTATGATCGCTTGTACCTTTATCTGTGACTGGAGGCCACTGTCTAACATCATCAACCCAACAAGCCATACTGCCTGTCTGTAGCTGTCATCGAGGGTGCGTTATCACGGAGGTTTGTTTACATACCAGTAACAGCTCAGTAATGGCGTCGCCACAAGATGGCAGCCTACACAGAACGCTCGTCGGATTCGTGTAGAGCTGCACAGTCCCGCCCACAGCCAAAATGCGTTGGTGGTGGTTAGGTGCAAAATGGTTAGGTGCCGGATGTTCCCATTCATTTGTCCCATTAACGTTTGGAAAAATCCGTATCTAAAGAGTTTTACAGCATGTCTTAGGCTAACCAGCTACGGCATAACTCATAAGCATACAACATATCATTTCGAGTGAAAAAACAAAGAGAAAATCCAAAAAAAGTCAAAGGTACAAGACTGTGTACATATTTTCATTTCCGAGCAAAGGAACTACTCATCTCATAAACCACCGCGCCTCACTGAATAATATAGGCAAAATCGGCGCGATTTATTTTGCCATTTAAACCATTTTCAACCGGCGACAGCACGCACACCCTTTCCTCCAAACAGTGATTTTTATATAGTGAATGTGCAGATAATAGCAGTTATTTCAGGAGTAATCGTGTAAATAATAGTGTTTTGATATTGAATTTTATTTTTATCATTGTGTATTTTATATCGTGTGTGTGTGAAAGCGGTTAACGTTAGCAACAGTGCTTCGTACCTGACTGTCATCTTATGCTGTCATCACTGCTCAGTCGGGCTGATGCATGGACCGGTGCATGGTCTGCTCTTGGACCACCATATTCAGTTTTAATTTGCCGTGAATTATTACACAAAATGTTCATTAAATGCACGAAGTATTCCTAGGTTAATGATTGATATGAATCATACAGTATGAAGGCTACAGTAGCCTAGCTAATGTTAACTAGCAGCATTAACGTTACCAACCTCCCTGCTTAACCACAACTTTGTAGGTCTTGTCCCTCATGCTGGCCCTTACAAAACCCACAAGCTGACTCTGGGACACACAACAGTCAATAATGTGACCCGATTTAAAGTTTGGAAACATATATTTCATACCTGTGTTGCAGCATGTAGGCTAATGTTAGCTGCATTATGTAATGACATACAATGTCAGAAATGCTAAAGGTTAGCCTGTCGGCTACCTGAAAAGTTTGAGTGTTTATACTAACATTTACAGTGGTCTATTTGATAGTGTATTGGCCCTGACTAAGTTCGTGTGATGTATAAACCACAATTCTTGTTGATACAAGTACCAATATTCGTCAAGAAAGTTTTTAATCACATTAAGATTTTCACCATAGGCACTATAGGCAGTAAAATACTCCGCCATCTTTGTCAATAATTTTCACTGAGAAAGTTTCAAACTATGACCATAACGGCCTTTCCACCAATCAGAGGCATCACTGTGGGATTGTTCAGGATTGTGGGTAATGAAGTACTTTATCCAAGAGATCCGCGAATAAAAGGCATTTATCTCAAAACAAGGTTAGTGCCCCATGAACTCTTGGCGTCTATCCCAGATAGCAAAGGGGCGTTGAATCCACGTTTGTTTGAAGCGGCGGAGGTTGATTCAACGTGGATTAAACGCCCCTGTGCTATCAGGGATATGATCATATACAATCGCTTAGTACAGCCGTAGCTGGTTTTAAGTCTACCACGTGCAGTTAAGTTTTTATGGCTTATACCGCAATTGTCAATGGAGAAATTGCATTGAATTTTTACTTCCGGCATCGGCTGTGGGCGGGACTGTGCAGCTCTATACATGGATTTTTATGCAACTTCACAAAAACATGCGTGCGCAACTAAGGCATGAGCAGTGCTCTCCATGAAAAGAATAAAATGAGTTTTTGCGCTGAAACTGCACCAATTCGAAATCACGATGGTTAGAGTTCAATATCTTCAATATCCCTAATGGAATGCATGTCTTAGCCAAAAATTACAAAATACGATGTTATATTAATAATGCAAATGAACGGCAAACTCTGAAATATATAGTCTGAAATGAGATGTTATTATCTTTGAGACAACCGGGGTATAAAAAAAACGGAAAACCCGTCTATGTATGAATGTGTATTTCATTTCTTCAAGAAAATGGTTACAGAATGTCCGAATGCAACAAATGAGTAATGAGTGAATGGACATCAGCTAACATTAGCCAAAAGCTAACCAACATGTTCAATGATAAAGTCTGAATTAAACTAAATAGTACCAAGACAAGTATATTTACACGAAAACATACGTGATCTTGTTATAATCTGCCATACACACCCATTGTAATGCTAAGGTAGCTACAATGAGCTAAAGTTAGCTGTCTGGAAGACTACTAACTAGCATGCTAACAACGAAGCTGACTACCTTCGTTTTCTTAGTTTGTTAATCACGTAAACAAACATTCTTAATCACGTAAACAAACATTATTAAGTTAATCACGTAAACAAAAAATGATCTGTCAAACAACATAATTTTGGGTTATTTCATCAGAATTTTTTATTTTTCACCAAGTTCATCAGAAAGTTCACCCACCATTTAATGTAGCCTATTTGTCACAGCAGCAAGAAGCTTGATGTCATGTCTCTGTAACAGGGAGCCTAAATAAGTTAAATAATGTTTCGGGTTTACTTCCGGCCGAAAAGTAGTATCGTAACAGCCCCAATTATCACCACTTTTGTTCGGAAATTCTAAAACAACGATGTTTTTTAACACTTCAAAATAACATTTGCTAAATGAACCTTACATTTTTCAGTAACCATAGGTGTGTAGATTTGAACAAATTCTGGTTTGGTTCTTAACGGGAGCATTTACTGCCTGAAATATCCGATTTTGTTTACCACGCTCTGAGTTATAGTGCTGGCCTGATGGGTTGCCTATTTACGCCACTTCAACGGCACATGAACGGTTAGACCGAGAATTCTCGTCATGAAATTAAAATTCCACTGGAGCTCCAAGCGAGCTCTTCGAGTCACGGTAAAATGTCATAGCTAATTTAGATACACCTATGGTGTAGGTGCTTGCGTTTCTTTATGAATCCGCCGTCTTGGTTTGTATAGAAATGGATATTAAGTGACACATACACGAGTTGGGAGACGGCAGCCTAAATAAGCAAAATTATTTTTGCTCTCCGCTGTCATATTACAGATCTCCAGCCACGACAACTGATGCTTGAACTCATCAAACAACATGAAATGGAGAGGAGAGGATAGAAGGAGGGAGAGGAGGAAGAGAAAGGAGAAGAATAGAGTAGGATAGAAGAGGGGGATAAGAGAGGAGAGGGAGAGATTTACTACATTAGCTGTTTTTTGTCTATTATCATAATAGTAATCCCCTGTAATCAACCATTTCTTATAGTCATACTTGTATATATGTTTGTGTGTGCAGGTTAGATTCTTACCAGAACTCTCGCTCAGCAGGGTCGATAGAGTTCCACTCCGAGGAGCTGGCATGAAGGTGCACACACACACTCTCGTGAAGTTGTCAACTGCAAATTGTAAGACTTAAATTAGTACCACATTTTTTTAGGCAAAGAATTTGCATTTTGAAAACAATGAGCTTCTTGAGGGTGGTATTAAAGGACAAATGTCCAACAGCACAAAGTACAAGGAGGTCCGACAGTACAAGTTGGACCAGCACCAAGTTCCCTTCCATTTTTCGCTTCCATCAAGAATACAAGACTTACAACAGTATATTCTGAGCATGTGCAGTTACTGAGTAAAATCTAACAAATGGATGCATGGGAAATCTATCCACATCCATTCCAGAAGTTGGGATGTGCACACGCCAAGATCATAAACATAACAAGAAAACAAGAAGTCATACTTGGAAAGTGTTGCTAACACCACTGGACGGACAGAAGCAGACATTAAAAGCCAGATAAGCAAGGCAAGGGTGCTGTTTAACACTCTCTGGAGCAGAAAAAGTATCTTAATCAACACAAAAAAACTATGGCATTTACAATTACTATCAGAAACATGGCTGCAAACATCCATAAAGCAACGCCTGTTTAGTGGAATGCCCACTCACCACGTCAAGGTACAGGCCATGAGTGGGATGTTAGTAAGGTGAGACAAGACGGAAGACCGTGTTAATGGGAAAATGAACATTCCCTTGTTTGTTAAGACAATAACAAACACATTTTCAAGGACAAGATGGAAGACCGTGTTAATGGGAATATTAACATTCCCTTGTTTGTTAAGACAATTACTGACAACAAACACATTTTCAAGGACAAATTGGACATTCTCAGCAAATGGTGCCATTTGAGGGTGGTAAACTCGCTAAAAACAATTATCGCTCAGACCCAGTGTTTGGGGTGACGCGTTAGAAAGTAACGCATTACTGTCATTTTGTTACTTTATTGGGTTATACATTACTTTATAGCCATTACTTTGAGAGAGAGAGAGATACGGCGAGCCAGCGATTCTGGAGTGTGACAGCAGAGTAACCAGTGGCCATCAACCTGCCAAGCCGGTGGATTGCATGCTTTTGGATACATCATACAGATAAGATTTATGAGATCTCCAATGTTCTTACACACTGCCAGGGCTTGCGTTGAGATTTTCCTCTCCTGAAGAAGGCCTAAGGTCTGTCTGAGGGATTTCATGGACAACAGTGACAGGTGGGTAAGTTGTCACCAGCATTTCCCCTGGGTATTCGTAATCGACTTCCTCCTCACTCTCGTATGATTCCAGCTGTGGAATATACAAAGACTTGGTAATGCTTTTGCAAAAGGACAACTACTTGACTCAGTCTCAGACAATTTTGTAATACGGAACAAGTACACCTGCCGTGCCAAGGCCATACTGAGACCCTTCTGCATGAAAACTACAATTGTGCCCAAATCCGCACATGGGATACAGATACAGATTATGGGATACAGAACAGAACAATTGCTGGACTAACGTTAGAGGTTCTTCAGAGTTGAAGGACCACATGTTACAAACAAACAAGCCAGCCAGCTTCTCCTCTTTTCTAGTTCAGCGTGGTATATACAAAGATCTTCTTCTGCTGTTACAAAAGGACAACTACTTGGCTGCATCGCAACTAAAGACTAAGGCTGCGGAGACATGGCTGAGCAGGAAGCCAGGGGGAGAGAGGGAGCGAGGGCTGCCCGACAATACAGTTCAGACCACCACCAAGTTCGCTTTTATTTTATCACTCGCATATATTCTGAATATGTACAGAGAATTTTGGAGGACTTTGAAAAAGGTCCCCCCCATATGAACTATGTCATACTATAACAATGTTGTAACACAGGAAGTCTACTAATGTGACCTCACCTGTTGTGCACACAGTAGCCTAATCTGCAGAGACAGGTAGTTTGAAGGGATCTTGTTATAATCTGCCATACACACCCATTGTAATGCTAAGGTAGCTACAATGAGCTAAAGTTAGCTGTCTGGAAGACTACTAACTAGCATGCTAACAACGAAGCTGACTACTTTCGTTTTCTTAGTTTGTTAATCATGTAAACAAACATTCTTAAGTTAATCACGTAAACAAAAAATGATCTGTCAAACAACATAATTTTGGGTTATTTCATCAGAATTTTTTATTTTTCACCAAGTTCATCAGAAAGTTCACCCACCATTTAATGTAGCCTATTTGTCACAGCAGCAAGAAGCTTGATGTCATGTCTCTGTAACAGGGAGCCTAAATAAGTTAAATAATGTTTCGGGTTTACTTCCGGCCGAAAAGTAGTATCGTAACAGCCCCAATTATCACCACTTTTGTTCGGAAATTCTAAAACAACGATGTTTTTTAACACTTCAAAATAACATTTGCTAAATGAACCTTACATTTTTCAGTAACCATAGGTGTGTAGATTTGAACAAATTCTGGTTTGATTCTTAACGGGAGCATTTACTGCCTGAAATATCCGATTTTGTTTACCACGCTCGGAGTTATAGTGCTGGCCTGATGGGTTGCCTATTTACGCCACTTCAACGGCACATGAACGGTTAGACCGAGAATTCTCGTCATGAAATTAAAATTCCACTGGAGCTCCAAGCGAGCTCTTCGAGTCACGGTAAAATGTCATAGCTAATTTAGATACACCTATGGTGTAGGTGCTTGCGTTTCTTTATGAATCCGCCGTCTTGGTTTGTATAGAAATGGATATTAAGTGACACATACACGAGTTGGGAGACGGCAGCCTAAATAAGCAAAATTATTTTTGCTCTCCGCTGTCATATTACAGATCTCCAGCCACGACAACTGACGCTTGAACTCATCAAACAACATGAAATGGAGAGGAGAGGATAGAAGGAGGGAGAGGAGGAAGGAGAAGAATAGAGTAGGATAGAAGAGGGGTATAAGAGAGGAGAGGGAGAGATTTACTACATTAGCTGGTTTTTGTCTATTATCATAATAGTAATCCCCTGTAATCCCCCATTTCTTATAGTCATACTGTATATATGTTTGTGTGTGCAGGTTAGATTCTTACCTAGGGTTGGGCACCGAAACACGGTTCTAATATGGCACCGGTGCCGACGCAAACGGTAGTAACTGCATCGAATAATAATGTGGATTTCGGTGCTTAAATCGCGTTTTTTTTTATTTTTATACGAGGCATCACTGCATGTCATGCGCCATCTCTAACATCTTGCTCTGATAGTAGCACATCCAGATACAGTTAGCTAACATAAACACTGGATGTATAAACCAGAGGGGTGCAATACATAGGCGAGTGGACAGTGTTTGACAGCTTGCGTGAGCTCATGTAGCTTACTTTAAAGCGATATCACGAGCTCCTGTCAAAATCTAGCAGTGGGCCTTACATACAAGCAAAAGGCTATGAAACAACATCAACAGTATACGTTACACAATATCCTCGCTAATGCGCTAACTGGCATTTATTTGAAATGTTATCAGCAAGTTGTAAGGTGAAAACTTTATTTCACAGTGTGTTCTAAACAACATAATGGCATGATATTAATCTTTCATGGTCATGAGGCCCATATAGCATCACAATGAACATGAAGATCATGTTAAAAGTTAGCTGGCAAAAACATAAATATGTAGGTTACATACCTGATGTCACTAAGCTGTCAGAGGCTACGGAACCATCTCTGTACGTTATCGCTAATTAAACTCAGCTGACTGGTGTTAGCGCATAGCCATAGTTGCTGCTAAAATGCCTACTAGCGCTGGGAATCTAAACACTTTAACACCGACTTGTAGCCTAACATGTTCAAAACTATTGCGTGTTATGGGGGAAGACATGAAATTCCTTGAAGCATTTGGGAACACACTGAATTAACTGGAAAGTAGAGTCCCTGTTAGAATAGCTTGCTTGCAAATGCCGTTGTCCATGACTGGCAGTTGTATGGCAAGCAGTTTTAACATACCTTATGGCAAACCGCCTACACTGGGTAAACTTGAAAGCAGAGCTTACTTGTGTGTGCATCCATGGCAAGCTGTTTTAACATTTAAATGTATTATGCGTAGGAGCAATGAGATATTGATAGTACATTGAATATAACAGTTAAATTTCATGTTCAAATTTGTCTTATCAATAAAAAAAAGCAATTCATGTTTTAGACCATTTTATTGTAAAAACAAAGTACCGGTTCAGGCACCGTTTCGGCACCGGCACCGTTTTAAAAGTATCGATTTACCACCGGTATCGGATAAAACCCAAACGATACCCAACCCTATTCTTACCAGAACTCTCGCTCAGCAGGGTCGATAGAGTTCCACTCCGAGGAGCTGGCATGAAGGTGCACACACACACTCTCGTGAAGTTGTCAACTGCAAATAGTAAGACTTGCATAAATTAGTACCAAAAATATATTTTTTTAGGCAAAGAATTTGCATTTTGAAAACAATGAGCTTCTTGAGGGTGGTATTAAAGGACAAATGTCCAACAGCACAAAGTACAAGGAGGTCCGACAGTACAAGTCGGACCAGCACCAAGTTCCCTTCCATTTTTCGCTTCCATCAAGAATACAAGACTTACAACAGTATATTCTGAGCATGTGCAGTTACTGAGTAAATCTAACAAATGGATGCATGGGAAATCTATCCACATCCATTCCAGAAGTTGGGATGTGCACATGCCAAGATCATAAACATAACAAGAAAACAAGAAGTCATACTTGGAAAGTGTTGCTAACACCACTGGACGGACAGAAGCAGACATTAAAAGCCAGATAAGCAAGGCAAGGGTGCTGTTCAACACTCTCTGGAGCAGAAAAAGCATCTTAATCAACACAAAAAAACTATGGCATTTACAATTACTATCAGAAACCTGGCTGCAAACATCCATAAAGCAACGCCTGTTTAGTGGAATGCCCACTCACCACGTCAAGGTACAGGCCATGAGTGGGATGCTAGTAAGACGAGACAAGACGGAAGACCGTGTTAATGGGAAAATGAACATTCCCTTGTTTGTTAAGACAATAACAAACACATTTTCAAGGACAAGATGGAAGACCGTGTTAATGGGAATATTAACATTCCCTTGTTTGTTAAGACAATTACTGACAACAAACACATTTTCAAGGACAAATTGGACATTCTCAGCAAATGGTGCCATTTGAGGGTGGTAAACTCGCTAAAAACAATTATCGCTCAGACCCAGTGTTTGGGGTGACGCGTTAGAAAGTAACGCATTACTGTCATTTCGTTACTTTATTGGGTTATACATTACTTTATAGCCATTACTTTGAGAGAGAGAGAGATACGGCGAGCCAGCGATTCTGGAGTGTGACAGCAGAGTAACCAGTGGCCATCAACCTGCCAAGCCGGTGGATTGCATGCTTTTGGATACATCATACAGATAAGATTTATGAGATCTCCAATGTTCTTACACACTGCCAGGGCTTGCGTTGAGATTTTCCTCTCCTGAAGAAGGCCTAAGGTCTGTCTGAGGGATTTCATGGACAACAGTGACAGGTGGGTAAGTTGTCACCAGCATTTCCCCTGGGTATTCGTAATCGACTTCCTCCTCACTCTCGTATGATTCCAGCTGTGGAATATACAAAGACTTGGTAATGCTTTTGCAAAAGGACAACTACTTGACTCAGTCTCAGACAATTTTGTAATACGGAACAAGTACACCTGCCGTGCCAAGGCCATACTGAGACCCTTCTGCATGAAAACTACAATTGTGCCCAAATCCGCACATGGGATACAGATACAGATTATGGGATACAGAACAGAACAATTGCTGGACTAACGTTAGAGGTTCTTCAGAGTTGAAGGACCACATGTTACAAACAAACAAGCCAGCCAGCTTCTCCTCTTTTCTAGTTCAGCGTGGTATATACAAAGATCTTCTTCTGCTGTTACAAAAGGACAACTACTTGGCTGCATCGCAACTAAAGACTAAGGCTGCGGAGACATGGCTGAGCAGGAAGCCAGGGGGAGAGAGGGAGCGAGGGCTGCCCGACAATACAGTTCAGACCACCACCAAGTTCGCTTTTATTTTATCACTCGCATATATTCTGAATATGTACAGAGAATTTTGGAGGACTTTGAAAAAGGTCCCCCCCATATGAACTATGTCATACTATAACAATGTTGTAACACAGGAAGTCTACTAATGTGACCTCACCTGTTGTGCACACAGTAGCCTAATCTGCAGAGACAGGTAGCTTGAAGGAGGGCATTTAAATGTATCTAGGCTAAGCTCGCATTCAGTGACTTATTCTTAAGGGGGCCCTCTGTCTTGGGTTGTATAATTTTCACGGTCTTACTTCGTCCGATTATATATAAAAAGTTAACTTCTTGTTTATCTATCATGACTCAAGATATCTTTTTTTCATACTATTACAGTACAATACAGTATCTCACACGCATATATTCTGAATATGTAGAGAATTTTGGAGGACTTTGAAAAAGGTCCCAAACCGGATTTATTTTTAAGAGGATATCTCAAGATATCTTTTTTTCATATTACTTTATTTATATTATTTGTTTATTCAACTCCAGAATTTTGGAGGACTTTAAAAAAGGTCCCAAACCGGATTTGCTGTACAAATTGTCTATGTACATGTGAATGCTAACATGAAAGAAATGTAAACATGAAATGTAACATAAAAGAAATGTAAACATGAAAAGAGAGTAAAGAGTGTGTGCTCTTTGATGTTAAAACATCAACATCATATGGTGGTTTTTCATATAAGGATTTTCATATAAGACCATGACTGGACTACCTTCACATCTGCTTTTTATAGATATTGGGACAAAGAAACGCTAAAAATAGGGGGAAAATGCTACATTTTAGAAACCAATGAGGCTAGAGATATCAGACTGGTACCAAAAGATGCGCAATAGCCACATTTATATTCAACTTTCATTGACACTGTAGGCCTAAATGCATTATTTTGCAAGTTATTTACGAAAAACTGATTTTTCCAGAGCGGGGATACAGGCTCTGCTAAGAAGCAACTTTAGAGGCTTGGTGGACCCCTTAGATACTATTCAATCCAGCTATTATTCTACACATTTTCTTTTCATTAGTATTGTCACATTTTAAAATTGGCTACAAGTTGAATTTCCAAAATTGGGGCAAATGATGCACCCTAATATAGACAGAGAGAGAGAGAGAGAAGCAACATTTCTCAACACACACGCCATTAGACCCCGCAGCACACCTGCCGTGCCCAGTACAGGCCGTACTGAGACCCTTCTGCCTTCCCTCCGATTACATTTTAAGAGTTTTACGCACCAACAAGCCAGCCAGCTTTTTAAAACTGAAAGAAATACCGATACCAGTATATCAGTAAATACTGATACCAAAACTGAAAGACATACTGATACCATAGTGGTATTTTAATGTAGGGCGTTTTTCTTCAACATAAATTGTGTATATTGTATATATCCATTTTTGTAAATATTGTTTTAAAGTCTAGACTAAAACCAGAGTAGTTACTTTACATGATGAGCAGCAAAGGCGATGCACCTGATCCTGTCACCGGATGAGGCTATAAATCCTTCATACAGGATTTCCCCCAATAATGTCAACCCACCTCAAAGGCCAGAGGCAGACGCCTGATCTGTCAGTATATACTGTATATAGTCAGAGAGAGAGAGAGAGAAGCAACATTTGGTGAGAATGACCCAGATATAAGGAATTAGTAATTCACATTAAATCAGACATAAAATGTAGTCTTAACCCTTAAAGGTGTACCGACGGAAATGTTTACAAATGAATGTCCTAAAGTATATCTGTGTTCTTACTGTAATGGATACTTGTTTATGCTGACTATCTTTGATAAAAAAAATCTGTTAAAAAAAAAGGTTATCTGGGTTCATTGAATTCAAACACACTTGTTTATCCTTCAATTGTTGTGGAACAGAATGTTCAAAAACCCACACCTTTGAGGGTTAAAATACTGTAACAAACATGAATTAATATTTTTGGTGCGGGGTGTGAAAGACACATCAGAACATGATCTGTCAGTGAACGAAACAGTAGAACACTGCATTGAATTTTTTTTTTTTGTTTGTTTGTTTTTGTGAGGGGGGGGGGGTTGGGACCGAGACAACCACCCAGTCTATGTACTTCGGCCAGAAGGTAAGGAAGCATCCACTTGCACAGTACATAGACATAACCTTCAACCATGCCCCTTGGCGGGCCGTGCGGAAGCCTATGCTGTGAGGAGTCGTCAATGAAGGTGGTTAATATTACACTTCAAGTCACACAAAATGCAAAACCTGGGAGTCTGAGTTCCTGAGTTCAACCTGTGAGGGCTATAAATCCTTCACACAGGATTTCTCCCAAACTCAGATAATGTCAACACCCCTCAAGGGCCAGAGGCCTGATCTGTCAGTCGCTCAGGATGACTCTGGCAAGTGAAAACCATCCGTTATCCAGATGAGGGCTATAAATCCTTCACACAGGATTTCTCCCAAACTCAGATAATGTTAACACCCCTCAAGGGCCAGAGGCAGATGCCTGATCTGTCAGTCGCTCTGGATGACTCTGGCCTCAGCAGGAGGCTATCCCTATGTTTGTGGAGGATAGCTAAAACACAAGCTAAAACAGAGCTAAAACACAAGCCATGGTGGCTGAACAGGTGAGGGCTATAAATCCGATAAGAGATAGGATCCTAAGCACACAAACTTTCAGACGCAGGCTGACCTTTTCTGCTTCAATGAATGCTCTACAGCAACTTCCGCACCTTTCTCCTTTACCCTGCTAAGCTGAAAGCAACGTGTGGAGGAGCAAGCCACTTTTTCAACACTCCACAAGAGGCTAAAGATTTCATCGAGTCTCTTAGTGAGTAACACTTTTACCTTTGCCAATCACACCCCTGTAATACTCCAGTGGCTGTTTACGATCTAATACTACTGTATTCCCATATCGTTAATAATTTTTTTGCGCATTTCCTCAGAATTGCCTGTGATATTATTTGTTCTTAAAATAACTTGTTTGGCAAACAGACATACATACAATCCGCAACTACTTCCATCTCTCTGTTTAATAAACTCAATGCAGTCCATTACATCAATGTGTAGATCCACAACCCCATCTACTTGGTCTTTTTTACTAATATAAATAGCTGCACATACCCAGTGATTACCATTAACATTAATAGGAATAACAATCTATGATAACCCCACCAGTTCCTGCCACTTCTGGGTGTTGAAAGCATCCAATCATAATTGCTAACATATAAACTACCAAGACCTTGGGTAACAAATGTTGCTGGTACCCCAAGAATGTTTGCATGTCCAACTTCATTTATCAGAGAGCGTATGTAATTATCAATAATGGAGTCATTTAACCAACTGGAGCCAACAGTTAAACACCTCAAGTCCGCTGCACTTAAATTACATAAAACTCTCTGGACATCGGAATTTGCTACCATTGAATTATATTGGGTGACCTGACATGTTTGTGTACAAACATGGTTCTCTGTAAATACATTACAATCTAACACATATTCTTCTGAATTTCTATCAAAAAATTTAAAAATTGAGCTGCTACCAGCTATCAATTCCGAACGTTATTCCCATGAAATATTTTCATTTGAATCAACTCCAATATATAATCTTCCAGTCTGCCTATCCAGTCTAACTAACATCAAATGTGGCACCTTCTCTAGACACAATATCACGCCAGATAGTGTATATGTATATTTCTTAAAAATTGTGCTAACTGTAAAACTATCTTCAAAAGAACTACATGGACTATCGATTCCCACTATAAGACACTCTGGCAAATGGATAACAAATACTTCCTCACTTAATCCATTGCCGCTACATACTTTACATCTACTTTGTTCACTAATGGCAGCACTACTTAAAACAGTTTGAACATCCTGAAGATCTAGTTCTGACTAATAACAATACACTGTCTTTCACATTAGCCACTGCTCTGTCCACACACTGCACAACGGAACACATGCATCTTTTGCACCTCAAAATTATTCTAAGAAGGTTTGTGGCTTTGAATGTTTCCTGACATAACTGTTCAATAGCACAAATTCCCTCTTCAAAATGCACTGTCATGTTACACTCTTCAATAACCTGACTATTACAATTCAACAGTGCATTATATATTTCAGTCAAAGCAGCTGACACCGCCAGTTTGCTCGCTCTATCTAAGTCTTCCACTGATCTATGGTAACCTGAACAGGAAGACATTAACAGCTGAAATAGGCAACTAAGAACTGTGGTGGTCTTGACATGACTTTGAGGTGCTTCAATGCTTTCATCCCTGGTGGTCTTGACATGACTTTGAGGTGCTTCAATGCTTTCATCCCTGTCATCTGCACTACTATCAACTGCACTGTCAACTGCACTGTTGTCTTCACAAACTGAATTCTTCTCGAAAATGTACACCACTCCACTTTTCCCAACTATGGCTGAGTTCAGAGACTCAGAGATTGGTTATAGAGGTGTCATTCACCTTTGTACAGCTAGTACCATCATATACCACAGTCCAATAATGCCCACTATTACACTGGCCTCTGTGACAGATAACAGACTTCTTTGTATACACCACAGAATTATTCTCGTTTACACCTACAGTTAAATACTGTCCACATGAAAATGACTTTCTTAATACTGACTTAAGCTGAGCTCTTGGAAGAGTTATAATTAAAATGTCTGGTGTCATGCCAAGTACTACCCCGCTGCTACTACTACACACACTACAAAGCAACGCTCTCAATTGTTCTTCTAATTTATTTTGCACTAGTTCATCTATGCTTCCTGCCTCATGCATGTTTACAGTAAGAGCACAGGAAATACTTAAGTCCTTGCATAGATTGCATTCACCTGTGAATGTAAAGTCGTTCACTAGACCTAAGTCTCTACACCAGCCTACAACTGGATACACTAAGTCCATTACGTCATTTTGTTTGTAAAATTGTAGTTGCGTGAAACACTTTGATAGGTCCTCTAAGACTGGAATTATCTCTGACATTCGCACTACTCTACCTGTATTTTTTATTATTGTACTAAGAAGATTAACATATGACCAAGGTATATTACCATGTATGGGTTGCTCTGCATTTCTGAGTACTGTTTTCTGAAAGCATTGTAGATGCAAGAACGCCTGTGTTACAGCATTGAACCAACAATTACTAGCTGAATTTTCTATTTTTGACACTACGCTCACTAACTCTGTCTGCACTGTTTGAGGCAACCTGGTCTCATTAGGGAAACGTTCCCCTGGGAACGTTTTGGCAAATCCAGCCAAACGTTCCACCAGACACGTTTCTGAGGTGCAAACTAGCCAGCACAAAGTTAGCAAACCAAAGGTTTGGATTAATAGTGCCTATATCTCGCTACGTTTCACAAAATATAAGGGCACAAACCCTGAACTGCCGTCTATGGTTAGCTGCCACGTCTTGGTGGGGTGTTTTTTCCGCGAGCAACCCAGGGGATTTTAGCTCAATTGTCAACACGCTCAACTTCCGCTCCGAGGGGCAGCTGTTCGCAGGTTCGAATCCAGCTGTGTGCTGAGTCTGGTCTTCGTCGCAAGCCCAGTCTGCGCAGCCTGGTCCTCTGGTCTTCGTGCATTGGGTTGAATTGCACGGCTCGGCCCTGACCAGACCTAACTGTAGTAAACAACGTCTAAACGTCTCTCTTTAGCACCCCCGCTGGGTTGCTGGATAGTTTGCACCTCAGAAACGTGTCTGGTGGAACGTTTGGCTGGGTTTGCCAAAACGTTCCCAGGGGAACGTTTCCCTAATGAGACCAGGTTGGTTTGAGGACAATTGTTATTAGTTTTACTGTTTAAGAACATACATTTACCTTTTGGGGGGCTCTGGAACGACTTTTTTAGTTTGTCGGGCATTTGATCTTTCTTATTCCAACCTTCTGTTGGCGGAGGGATGATGGTCACTTGTGTTTTTTTTACATACATTTATTCTTAACTTATCACAAAAATCTCGCTCACGAGCCCTGTACATCACAAATAATTTCTCAACAGCTTTATCTATTCTGAACTCATTTTTAAAATATAACACCTTTGTGTTCTTAAATGATACCTCACACACAGACGTTGTGTCGGTTTTGACACATTGTGAAGATTTATATTTACATAGATTTCTTTGCAAAATATTGGACCAGATTGGTATTGAGGGGATAAAATTATCAAACATCTTCTCCAACAGAAGAGGGGGAAAATTTTGATTCTTGCACTGTTTTTCACTACGCTCTACATCATTCATGGCCTGGGTTCTAATTTTATTAAAATACGTTAAAAAGGGTGACTTTGGAACATCTGGCAGATTTTCCTGTTCTTCCAGATCTTCTTCGTCTAATAACACATCTGACTCATTTAATTTCTCGATGTTTACTTTCAGTTTTAAAACACCCTGTTACTACCGTGCTTATTTTTTCACTAGCAAGAATTACACATATCTGGTGGATTAATTCAGATGCATCATCAATATTTGTACAATTAAGTAAGGCACTGAACATATACATGCCAACATTATATCTATCACCTTTGCCATTAAATGCTTTCTTACATAGATCGCTAGCTTGTTTCATTAGATGACTTTTACAAGCCCTAATGACTGTAAATTGAAGGTCATCAGCAGTTGCTGTGCCTGTTACAATTTTCCAACAACGACCTAAATAATCTTCCATTGTCTGTCTGTTAAAAACTCTTGAGGCTGCTTGAAGTAACACTATTGACCTATCACTAATTATTTGTCAGGGTTGAGTATTTCTTGTAAATATCTTTCGTTCATACTCTTGGAGGCTTACTAACAGATGTTCTATGGCACTTTGTGTATGTTCCTCACTAATCATTAATGCCACTGGTACTGATAGGTTTGGTGTTGCTGGATCACAAGTGGTTATTTCATAATATAGGACTCTTTTCTTGGTTATCATAGACTTAATTACCTGTAGCATCCCAACATGCTGGGCATGTTCGGGTAAGCTCATGCCACAAGCGTACTCCTGCCTCACTGAAACATATCACTTTAAGAGGGACTGCCTGTATCACCTGAATGAAACCCTTTTTATTACTTTTGATTCATCTTCCTCTTCTAATTTTATTTTAAGTTTTCTAAGTGCTGTCACTTCGTCTTCATCTAATAGCTTATCACATCTCCGACGTGACTTGATTTTCCCAAGTGCTTTACTGCATGACCCTACAGCGGTTCTGTTATAGGCTGACAGCGACTTTTTGTCTGCATTGCCTAAAAGATTTAAGTACATTTCATAAGGTTTCATTGACTGCAGATGCTTAGCTAGGTTTTTACGCTGTGTGCCTCTGAATGGCCGTGCCTTCACAAATGGTACATGATTAACATTCCCTGCGTATCTCAAATTACATTTAAAGAAGCAGGAGGAACGGTTGATGGGCAGAATTTTTATTAGACCCCTCTGCATTGGAAAAACATAAACTTTATTGTTGTCTCTGCTTAACATGATCAGTGTACTCTATATTTCACTTAAATATTACAATCAACTAATTTATTTTAGTTATGACAGGGTTTTCACAAAAAACAAACAATAGTAGTGACCACCTCAAACATTTATTACAACTAAATCTGGGTTTACAGTGTAGCAATGATATATGAATTTAAACTAGATAAAAGGTACACCGCACCATAAATAGTATTCAAAAGCCTGGCCATTTCAGCTGTAAAAGGCATGTCTGAAAGATTAAACCAGAAACACCCCTACTGGATTAAGTCTTTCAGACATTCAGCGATGCTATTTAAAAAATATTCATTGCCCTTAGTAAACAGATGAACCTGGTCTCTAAAAAACAACGCAGGGTTGTCAAACACTATGTGTGGATGGCGTATGATACCCCCCATGAGACCCAATACAAAGCTGGCCATCACACTGTTCACCCATACCCAGGACCGCTCGATCTTCTTGGGGTCTGTGGATCCCCATCGACGACGCTGGGTGATTGCAGATATGATGATGGTCATCTGTGGTGCTGCCGATGGAGATCACACAGGTCCTGCTTCATCTCTGCGGCGAGATCCACACTCTTCATCTTCCCCAGATCGTTCCCACCACAGTGGATGAGCAGGACCTCCGGGACTGTTCTTCCTCGCAGGGACTGGGCAAAAAAGGGGAGGACGCCATGCACACCACCTCAGTCCACCCCACCCAAACCACTTCACCTGGGCATCTAGTCCCAGGTTAGAGCCCAGGGACCTCCTTGCCGCATCCCCTCCACGGCGAACATAGCTGTCCCCAAGGATCCACACAGTGGGAACTGCCAAAATAGAAAGGTAAACATTTCATTACAGTCATACCTGTGTAACCTATAACGTAATGCAATACAACACAATAGTGCCAACTAACAACACTTGTATCACCAGTAGTCACAACTGTGATTTTAACTGTAAAATTACATATTGTTTTTGCTGCCAGCAGTACAAATGATGCATACTAAGCTTTCAGCATTTTGCAGTGTAATGTTCAGATTTTCCATCATCAGATACTAGATTGAACCTGTATGGCAGAGAGGTAGCATTAGTAGTAGTAGGCCTATCTGTTTGAAAGTAATCCACTAATGTGATCTAAATAGTTAGTAGGTTTTGATTGATTCTGATTTCAGTGTTGAATATTGTACCTCAACATTTTAGTGGGGTTCAGTCTTCTGGAATACACATGGAATTTTCAGCGCTGCCTGGAGGCTTTCAGTCTACCCCAAAGAAGAGCGAAGACAAAAGTGCTGAACAGCCCTCAGCTTTGATGTTTTCCCTGACCAGTTGAGAACCAGCCGTGGTCAGGCAACACACAAAGCCCACGCTATCTGGCAGATACCTTGCACCAGGGTTGTGCACAATTCGAATTGCAATTCTGCTTCCTGTTTGCTACCTCAATTGAAATGCAAGTGAAATTCAAGAATTGAATTGGAATTTAAGAGCCAGTTTCAATTCAATTCTGGAATTTTGTACAAGCCTGTCCTCTACATGAGATGAGCACAAGCTTTGGTGATTTGGGACTGGACGACACAGCCGATGATAGCTTCAAGCCACTGAGTGACACCACCCCATCTAGTCCAGGATCGGGATCAGGTTCTACATCCAGTAAAGGCTCTGGGAATAGCTCGAAAGACAGGAAGTGGTTGGTTGATGAGTCTAAACTAATGGAACCAATGCGGAACGGCCATAGAAGAGAAGACAATAAAAACAAATGCCAGACAAATACGAATTAATTGGAAGTGCCTGCAAGGACACAGCGGACAATGGGAATCGTGCCAGGACCAGAGGCAGATAACAGACGCAGATAACGTGCCAGGGACGTAACAACATACTGACCTGTGCTGCCATCTTGTTTACAGGAGCCACCTTTACCGATATTAAAGCTGGGCACGACTTCTAAACTTACAACTCCCCAGTAGATCACACTATTATGCCATCCAATTAAAATACCTTATACCTGCAATAAACCATGCATACAAGGCTCATCAAGATCACAACATGGAGAATGCCAGACAACAGAGTGCTTCCGGAAAGAAAATACACTTGGGAGGAGATGGCAGGTGTGACAGGCCAGGTATGCATGATTATTAATTCAACTTGATTGTAATTTTAAACAGCATAAGGTACAGCTATATTTATGTGTATGTATCTATTGTACAAGTTTTAGCGCCAAAAACTCAACATAGAATGACGAAACAAAAAAAATTCTCCATTTTGAGTTAGTCCAGGTAAATCAGCATGCAAAGATCATGGACAAAAATATATTAGCAAGATAAAATGTACAGTTGGTTGTCAGAGAACATGTTCTGTCAAATAAGGCAACGTTATTCCATAGGTCACAGAAGCCAACAGCTCCGTAGCCATGGAGGCAAATGGATGTGGATGTTGGGGTCATAACCACACATCGAGCTCCATCGATACGGAAACTTATGAGAGAGCTTTGGCCAGATCCGCCATGAATTTGACGCATGGCATGTCAGTAAGAGTAAGTGACACATCTACAACAACCCATATTTTCACAACATGTCTTTTGTTGTTTTGCAGTTGGGAAAATCTACCCTTTTCACCATTTTTATTTTATCTAGGCCTAAAGAAAAAACTTCTATCACAAGGCAACAAAAAAGAGAACAGAGGCATACTGGCATGGCTCAAATCCATCACCAATCATCTCTATTGGTCCTGTAGCTCCAGTCATGGTGATGGAAAGGTAAGAAGGCACTTATTGTTGTATTGTCCTTGTCATTGGACAGGAGCACCTTAGTGACAAAGATTGCACAAAAACAATCAGTGAAACTGTGTAATGCAAAACATTCATTACTACTCTTTATTATTATGACTGTCAGTGCTTAACACTTTATGTCCACAGAAGTTTAAATCATTATTATTATTACCATTATTATTATTATTATTATTATTATTATTATTATTACTACTACATCATTACATTAGTACATTATAGTATTGCATTACAGATTAGGCCTACTTGTCTATTACTTTGAAAAATTCAAAGTCACCAATTATATTGCATTACGCATGTCCTGCCCATCGCCACTCATTTACCTGTACAAATTTTCTTCGCAAACAAGCACACATACAAACCGCAGCTGCTGTTATCAGATTGTTTAATAAATGTGGGGCATTCATGCTCTATGCTTGCAAGGAATGTAACCTTGACAATCTCGCTAAAAATATCTAAATATTGTACCGTGAGATACCTCTGAATTAATTGTAATCTGAGTTGAAACTCATTGTCGAATTTACCTAGAGAATCCATTACTTTTACAGGTATCTCTACTACATTGCCGTTTTTATTATGAGCATCAATCCTGATTATGACACACACCCAATGGGACAAAATATTTATGGGAACAATTATTTCATGATACTGCCACCAGTTGTTCTTTTTTCGTTTAGAGGGAAGGGGGAAGGGGTAACGACCCAGGATCAGACATGTATGACTTGTATAGACTTTGACTTACAAACGTCGCTGGCACTGTTAGGGTGTTGCCTTTAGACCTACTTTGTTTGTTTAAAAGGTCGAGGTAAGAATCAATAATTACATCATTTAACCATCGAAGACTTTTTAATATAGCAACATCGTCTGTACTAAGATGTTCGCATATCTCCTTTGAAGTTGGTGGAATATGTAAGCCTACGCCGGTTTCATTTAGACCTAACAAGCAATGTCCCTGGCAGACATGGATGTCTTCTATTATGTTGTAACTACACAACGAACGCTCTGAGCTTTGAAGAGTGGCGCTGGACACTGGTTTGAGTTCTGGGGACAAGCCATTAACTAGGTCTATGGATTGCTGAAGGCTTTCAGCAACACCGTCACCACTTGACTTTTCATAAATAAAAATGACGCCATTCTTATCGTGATGTTTATCGCGTGTTATGATCTCATTACTTACATCGTCTGCCTTTATATCCTGATCTCGATGGCAAAGAATGGTCCAATAATGCCCGTGTGTTGTTGTGCCCCTGTGACATATTATGGATTTAAGATCATAGGTCACATCTGTTGACTGATATCGCATTATATAAGACTGGGTGTATGACACGGATTTCCTAATTACTGTTTTCTTACCTGCCCTGGGGATGATTACAATTAAAATGTCAGGAATGTGTGTGAAACGTATGGTGTCTTTACTTGCAACCACATTAAAATGCTAGTTTGAATGAGGTTCTCTAGTGACCCTGAACTTAAATCTGTTGTTAGTACTGCTGGAATGCTCATCTGTTTCTCGCCGTCATACAGGATGTGATATTCGTTACACAAATCTATCTCCCTAAGGGACTGTTCGTTATTTATAAACGGGGCCACCGGAGGAAAATAGGGGAGGGTCATGTCTTTTTATTCTTTGTTGAGGGGAGGGTCACCTAACTTTTTTTTGTCTAGGAGGGGGGGTCACCCATCTTTTGTATTAATGAAAACAGAAAAAAAATCAAAGTGGCTTGTTTGATTGTTGATTTCTGTCACCATATAACGTTCTCTTTCGTTCCATAGCTCTGTCAACATTGAACAATGAAAATAAGGGAGATTTCCCGGGTTTCTCACGCAAAATACGGAAAATGTCAACATTCGTCCCCATTGACGTTGGAAGGGTTGGAGCAACAAAGTAGCCTACTTTATTCACGCCTAACAGCCTATATCCATTTGGTCAACTTTATCCAGCCCTAAAAAAGCTAAATTTAACTTTGGTTTACTTGTAGTTTACCGTGTAGCCTAACTTTAAACAGTGTGCATGCTTAACATAAAGCATACTTGTGCTTCATTCATCCACACATCCAGCTCCTAACGTTTTGACAAGCATTTCTACCAATTGACCTTGTTCCTGCCCATCTCTAGCTTTGCTGTCTCCATCCTTTCTGTTTTTGTTGTTTGCAAAAAAATATATAGTATTTATTGGTAACCAGCAACAAGTGCAATTTGTTAATCGCTGTCATTCTCTGTCCTGCCAACAAAAATGTGTTACGTTCCAAGTAGCAGTACGTAATTCTGCTTCATAAAGTTGAACAAATACTTTTGGTCATATAAATAGCCAGTTTATGGTCTACAGTGTAGAGTTGGTAAGTTATGGTAGGCCAACTTGGAGTGAATATACAGGGGGAATTCTTTGTCTACTCGTAGTTGAGTAGCCTGGCAGGTGCGCACGTAGACATAGCCTACGGCCGAACACTGCAAGCGCCAATGAATCGTGCTCTCACGACAACCACATCGTTAACTTAAATAGGCCTAGGTTAACATCACTCTGAGTTCGCATTCAAGCAAGCAAAACGATGATTTGAATACATCTGTTTCACTGGAAGGGCAAGGGGTAACAACAGGACAACACAGAGACAGGCCACAATGCATGACTAATGTTATGAGAGTATTACAGTACAATACAATATGGGATATTCTACGGGAAAATATTATAACGGCAAGACAGCGGGGAAAAGTTAAAATGATAAACCCGGAAAAAGTTGGCATGTTAGGTATTTTTCGGTGATTATTTGTGAAATTGTGCAAACGGCTTTTTCAAGTCATTTGAGAAGGAAGGAGTGTAGCAAGCTCCCAAATTGACGCTCGTCTGAGAAATTGAGTTTTGGATAATGTTCAGCTTCGGCAGCTTTACAATGACTGAGGAAGCCTAGAGACGAGTCCATAGCAACAAGTTCATGTGTTGAATTTGTTATTACCCAGTGTGCTTTGTTGAATGGTCTCAATGTTTTATTGTTTTATTTCATGTGAATACTTACTAGAGGAGTAACTTATTTCAAGTAGGCTAATGCAGTTGCAGGAAGTGTGCATTTAGTTTCCATGCTTATTGTGTTTCCACAACAATGTTAGTGAGTAAATCTACTGAAATGGCCACCATCTTGGTGAAGTGTGATGTGTAAGATCAGAAAGCAGAGGTTGATTTTAGAACGGTAGCCTAATAAGTCAATGTGTTTTCATAATGCTTAAGAGCGTGGGCGGAAGGTATCGATAATTGGCCGGGGAGGGTCATGTCTTTTTTGAAAATGCTGCTGGAGGGTCGTTGAAAAATTTCTTGCAGGCAGGGGGGGGGTCATGCAACTTTTGATTGAAGCACTCAAAATCCCTCCCGTGGCCCCGTTTATAAATAACGAACAGTCCCTAAACAATAAATTTATGGGGTACACGAGATCTGCCGGATCATTGTGGTTGCCTAGATCGATAGATGGGAACAGCCTGCTAATGTCCTCTAACACGGGCATTATGTGTGACATACTGATTGTACAATTATTTTGTTGAGCACAAACCCGTAGGAGATTTAAATAGCTCTGAGGCAGATGATGGCTCTGTGATGGGTGAGCTCTAAGGTGCTGTATAACAACACCTACATTTAAAATTGCTTGCGTTACAGCATTAAACCAACAGTTATTCATATGATTTTCAAATCTGTTACAAGATATAACAGATTTGGGGGGAAGTTTCCTTTTTCGACTAAGTCTTATATGCGCAGAGCTTTCTTGCTTCTCATTTAACCCATACATTTTTGTCTGTGGTGACGGTGATGACTGATAAGACCGTTTTAAATTTTGTGGAATACTCTGTTTTTTATTCCAGCCTGGCTCTGGGTCTACTTGTTCTGTTTTCATCTTTAACCTAACTTTATCACAAAACTCCCTTTCTCGGGCCTTATATAATGTTGCAAATTTGTCGATACACTCGTCTGCTCTCATTTTTTCATTGTTTAGGTACAATGTTTTTGTGTTTTTAAATGTCACCTCGCAAAATTAAGTTGTTTTATCGATATCAACATCAACTACCTTATCAAGGTTATACCTTTTCATGTGACCTATTAGAATGTTTGACCAAATGGGTAATGTTGGTAAGAAATTGTTAAAGATTTTATTTAGAACTGCCGACGCAAAGTACGCATTTGAAGCCCTACGTTCTCTAAGGCCCCCGAGTCAGCTTCAGCTTTTATGCCGTGACAGTAAGATGCGAAGGGGGATTTGACGTGCAGTGGCGGGTCATTAGTTAACTCTAAATAATCTGCCATGTCTACACTTTTGAAATGATTAATATTTTCAATTTTATTCTGAATTCTTTGAAGGGAGTCTGAAACGAGGTTGTTACATTTTCTGCTACCCAAAATTATGCAAAACTCGTGTAAAACATCAGCAAACTCTTCTAAAGAAAAACAGTTCACCAAAACACTAAACATATACATGCATAATTGATACTGTTGTCCCTTACCACCATATTCTGACTTAAAGATGTCAGAGGCCTGCTTCATTAAGTGGCTCTTGCATGCTCTAATTACTGTAAATTCTAAATCATCTGTCTGAGCCCATCCCGTTACTATTCGCCAGCACCTACATAAATACTTCTCCATGCTGTCATTAATAAAAACTCGCATTGATGCCTGCAACAACACAATAGACCGGTCACTGTTTATTTGAAGGGGATTTACATGCCTAGAGAACATTTTCCGCTCATGATCTCTAATTGTTTAGAGATTTAATTGCTTAATTGTTTAATTGCTCCTTGTTGGTGCCCCCCACCCAATCCCAATCCTCCCCCACCTTTTTGTATGCAGCCCTTGCCACTTAATCTACTAAACCCCTCTTCTACTGCACTTTTTACCCCCCCCCCCCACCCCCCCATTAATGCACAAATAGGCTGACACCAGACATAATTTCACTGCATTTCTTACTTCCAGTAACTATATGCATGTGACAATAAACTTCCTTGTATCCTTGTATCCTTGTATCCTTGTTTGCAAAAAATGTTCCATGCAACTTTGCGTGTGCTCTTCTGTTATCATCATTGCAATTGGAACAGAATTGGGACTACCAGTGCATGGACTACTTAAACCTACCGATATTTCGTAATATAAAACACGTTTGCTAGTGTTGGCTGATCCAACAATGCCACCTGTTGCATCCCAAAAAGCTGGATTTTTACGCGTCAATTCATGCCAGAAACGAATGCCTGCCTCTGAAAAACATATTATTCTGAGTGGAACGACATGTATCACTTGTATGAAACCTTTAATTATTTTGGAAGCATTATCCTCCTCCTCCAATTTCGCTTTAAGTTTACGCAACGCAACTATTTCGTCTTGGTCTAGGAGAAGGTTATATTTATGTTTGTGTTTTACCCTGCGCAGAACCGAGCTATTTGAACCGACGCCTGTCCGATTAAATGCAGCCAATGACTCCTGGGAGGCCTTGCTTAAAAGATGACTATACACTTCATATGGCTTTGCACTTTGCAGTTTTTGTCCAAGTTTAGTTCTTTCCACATTTCTAAATGGTCTTGCCTTTAACGATGTTGGGGTATGTAAAACTGATCCACTATACTCTACATTGAAATGTAATGATTGTGTGGAATTTAAAGTGATAATAAAGGTAATTTCACATGACTTATGAGCACATTTACCAGCTATTGTTAGATGTGGTTTATTTGTCTTCCTCTTTGAGCTACAAGAGAAATAATGCTGTTTAAAACTAAAAACACAGTATGGATTTGATTCCTTCATTTTATCGGCAAATATTGAAGCCCAACTGTGTTTCTTAAAATGCTGACCCTGTCTGTTTTTCTCTAAGTTGGACCACTGCTCAGGTGTTAAGGTGAATTGCGCATGTTTCTCTATAGATTAGGCACCATAAGTTGCTTCAGGTAAAATACTTCTTAAAGTATCTTCACTAACTTGTGGAGGTTCAGTCGTGTCATGCACAGAATGCGAGATAACCTCAGACACAGTGCTGGACATGTCATTGTCTGTGTCGTGTTGTTCATTACCTGAATGTTCTGACACCACATCACTCACAGCATCAGCACAGATATGCTCTGGTTCTGCAATAGAAGGTGAATTAGTCTGGGTTGAATTAACTAGCTGGTGGATGTTCCCTCTATTTTCAGCCCAAATTCTCTTTACATGAACACAACTACGGTGCAAGTCTACTGGCCTATAATGAGGCCACCCAAGTTGTTTGACTACACTAACCCAAAAATCCTTATCATCCTTATTCCTAACCATACATGTATTATTTATAGCATCAGCTATCCCTTGATAATCTAATGTATGCCTTTTGTTCTGCCTTGCACCACCTTTCAACGGATATCTACACTCACTATGCTGATATCCACATTTTAACAAAATGTCATCTACTCCAAAGGACACCAGACTTACACCACAGAAACCACCAGCAGGCCCATTAGGCAAACCAACAGGCACACCACGGCCAGGACAACCATCAGGAACACCTCCATGCCCA
>NW_027468674.1:13839347-13959347 GCF_046254945.1 Alosa pseudoharengus | reverse complement strand
ATACACCCATTAACAGTCCTTGCGACCAATGACATCCGGATCAACTACAAACTTTTGATTGATTTTCAACAATGAACAGTTAGTTCAGTGTTATATGTCCAGCTCTCTCCCCCATCTTAATAAGTCAACATTATATGATATGACCCTATTTTTACATTATAGCCTACATATGTTATAGCCTAACCCTTATCTATAGGTGACTGATGAGATTCATGTTAGCATATATTTATTGGCGACACAATTAATATTGGAGCTATTTCACTGTCACAGACGTGCTTGGTAGCCTAGGCTACGTAGTCATAGGCCAACATGAGACTTAAGCCCTCGTGTCGTCATGACTTAGGTTAGCCAATGTTCTTACTGTTGTTATTATCTGTAGGACATATTAATTAATTTAGTAAAACTAATTATTTAGTTTTTTTTTTTTATCTATGTAGGCTATTTCTTTAATGTTACATTAATATTTTGTTAATACATGGAATAAATCACCACAAACACACGCGACTGTAGCCTATGGGCTTCTCCTGTAGCCTACCAGGCTTGCGCAGCGTGGCTAACAACGCCCCTAAAACAAGTGTAACCGTCGGTTCCTCGAGGCTTATTACTTAAACGAAGTTACAGCAGCTATTAGGCCCGAGGTGCAGTGAAATGGCGTCATCTGGTGGTCATACAATTCACCCGCTATTAGACCCGAAGTGCAGGAGAAGTGGATATTCAACCACGCCATCCTTCAGGTCGCAGCTACACGTAGGTGTACTTTATGTGCTGTGTCATGCTGCCATCTAGTGGTTGTGGAATATTTAACACCCATTATAGGTCTGGGAATAGATGTGCCCTCGAATAAATGTTGTACTTTGTTACAAATTATTTGGGTAATCCATCTGATAAATTGTGTTTTTCTTTTTATACTTCGTACCTTTATAAATTAAAGTGTATCATTAAGGTACCTTTTTCAATGTCATTACTCTGACATTCGACATTAGTCGACCATAAATTTGGGCAATGGGCACATTGTTAGGGGTTGACACTTTGCATAAGATTTCTCCACATTACTTGATCCAAATTCTGTGATTTTTGTTGTATAAATGTTGTACAATTATGTAGTTTCGTATCAAAGTGGAATGGTGGTTTTCATAAGTCAGCGGCGTTAGTTTGAGCACATAATTGACGTTTTGTTTACATGTGTTCAATGTAAGTCAATGGGAGCCGGAAATCCATAAATAGCGGCGTCCAAAGAATCTTTTGCCGGATAGCATGACGGCGGTGTATCCAAAGGCTGCTGAAGCGCAGGGGAAGTTTTTTCCCCTCGTTTCAGTGATTGGTAGCCTACATCATCTGGGTGATGGCTTCGAATATGTGTAGCATTTTTTCCACTCACATACCCAAAAACTGCTGAACAACGCCGACACACAGTTTCATCTTATCCACCACTCTTTCGCCTGTACTAACGTTACTGTAACTGAAGTTCTTAAACTTGCGATCATAAAGAGACTATGGATCCTCTAACTCTTGTGGGTCTAACCTTAGTGCTGCTAATGACTGACGGACTCGATCGACGACCTGACAAAAAAAAACATAGGCGCCAATCAGAGCTTCAGAGCTAAGGCGAGGCTACAGATTAGCTTTAGGTGTCGCTAAAGAACTCCCGTAACTCTCGCTACTTAACAGTAATTGCGCATGACATTAATTAATCCGCACACGAGTTTTATGTATTTTTATACCGTGTATTCTCCGTGTAAATTCATGCACCGAACCGTGACGCCCGTACCGTTTTGGTTCAATACGAATACATGAACCGTTACACCCCTACTCCATACCCACCAGGCACAACTCCATACCCACCAGGCACACCTCCATGCCCACCAGACACACCTCCATGCCCACCAGACACATCAGGCACACCTCCATACCCACCAGACACATCAGGCACACTAGGCATACCTCCACCACGCCCACCAGACACACCTCCACGCCCAGGCACACCGGGCACACCTCCATGCCCACCAGACTAGGGCTGGGCGATATGGCTGAAAACTGTATCACGATATAAGTATTTCATATCAGTCGATATCGATAATTATTGATTTAAAAAAAAAAAATCTATTTCAGATAAGGACCAGAAGAGGGAAAAAGTTCAATTTAAACACTTTTATTTTAAACTTAACCTTCCTCTGATTTTATTCACCTCAGTTATCAATCAAAGCAAACAGGGAAAAGAAACACAATCATGAAAAACACTCAAATAGATAAATGTGCACATAAGTCTGAATGAAAAGCAGCACTGGTTGAAGCCTGAAAATATTGTAAACAAAGTAGCTTAATTTGCTAGTTTATCATAGTCTACTGGTTAGACTGTTCAGTTTCCCCACGTGTGTTTAAGTTTCAAATGAATACCTTTTCTTCTTGGGACAGGCCCGTTTGAGTCTTGGAAAGTATTTTTTAATTTGCATCGGGATTGAGATGATTAGAACTTAGCAGTCAATTTGAATGCAACAGTTTTGAACAAATTCGTGCAGCTTGCTAATGATGCTAACCGGATTTAATAGCACTTTAGCCAGTGGTCTTGCACGATTGTGAATGTTTAGATTACGTGCATGCTGAGGAGGGATGCGCCTGTTGGGAGGGAGAGAGAGAGAGAGTGTGCACAGAGCAAGTACTCATAGAGAGTCTGTGTTGAGGTAGGCCTACTATCGCCTACTCTGGTAGAGTTGCACATAGCTACAATGCAAGATATATTTAGCCTATTTATTTATGGACAACGTAAGGAGGTGTGTGTTGCTTTTAATTATCGAATGTTCTATCGAACGTATTCTTTATTGATATTGATTACATGTCTATTGCGATACATATCGCTATCGTTTTATCGCCCAGCCCTACACCAGACACATCAGGCACACCTCCATGCCCACCAGACATACCTCCATGCCCACCAGGCACACCTCCACGCCCACCAGACACATCAGGCACACCTCCATACCCACCAGACACACCTCCATGCCCACCAGACACACCTCCATACCCACCAGACACATCAGGCACACCTCCATACCCACCAGACACATCAGGCACACCTCCATACCCACCAGACACATCAGGCACACCTCCATGCCCACCAGACACATGAGGCACACCTCCACGCCCACCAGACACATCAGGCACACCTCCATACCCACCAGACACATCAGGCACACCTCCAGACACATCAGGCACACCTCCATACCCACCAGACACATCAGGCACACCTCCATACCCACCAGACACACCTCCATACCCACCAGACACATGAGGCACACCTCCATGCCCACCAGACACATCAGATAAAAAGAAAGAATTGCGTTCTCACGTGACATTTCGGTGCTGAGGAGAGTGCTGCTGTCTTGAAATTATTTAAAGTTTACAAACTATTCCAAAGTTTTCATAGTCTGTTATGAACTTATATTTAGGCAAACTACCTCAAACAACAAAGTATACACAGTTTTCTGGGACAAATCTTCAATGGACTGCCTCGTTTGGCATAGCATTTGATAATCGACTTGTACGGACTTTCCTTCGAGAGGAGCTGGTAGGGAGACCGTATGGTAAGTCGATCTTCTGTGATAAACTCCGGCCCAGATAGCAAAAATTCTGGCTGTAGTTTGGCATATATGTGGTGTTTTTGGCTTTGTTTTGGCATAAAAGTAAGCAAGGTAAAGCTTTCTTATTAACTTTGCCATGATTATGGTTTGCCATAAAAGATAAAAAGGCGCCAGCGGAGAAATAACTAAGCTTTTATAAGCAAAGTAATGAAACGGGCAGATTTAATAACGCTTACATATTTTATTAAGTACGGATTCGACGGTCAGTCATGCTTAATTTAAGAATGTTTAGAGTATCTCACCTATCGGTTTATGTGACTTTCAACTACTGCTGCGGTGTATATTCCTAGGGCGGCATTATCCTTTCTGTCAAGTTCAGGTCAGTTATCCATAGTGCATTGCTTTCACATGCGCATGTCATTCAAGCTTCAGCCAATTATATTCGACGTTTATCATCACTTCTCGCAAACGAGAAGTGGCTTTTGTTAAAATACGGTAAAACTCGGAGGTAGTCACTAATATACATGCATTACACAGTAAAAGTGTGCAGATATATTGACGGAGGGGAATATATGGCACTCATCAAGGTCCAACTTTCATATAAAATTAACACAAATGCCTATAGGCTATAGGCTACACTATAACCCTATTGGCTACTTTACCAATATGAGTATGGAGTGCAATAATATTAAGGCTGTCAACAGTGCACATAACCTATGGCATTGTTTATTGTGGAATTTCTTTTTGTTTATTCATTCTGCAATAGAAGTAATTATGTGTTCCATTTTTCTCTTTTATTTTCAGTGCATAATGGCTTACAGTCAGTGGAGTAACATTCACAAAAGAGCTCTTAAAAGAGTAAATGTCATGCTTAGCTCTTTGGACACTCAAATATCTGACAATTCTGAGATGGGGCTAGCTCAGGATAATGATGTGGCAAACAGTAGTGCTGACAGTTCTCAGTTCCGTGATCTCATGGCTGAAGAGGCTTTTAGCATTGAAACTTACGATGATGATGATGACAGTGATTCCCAGCCAGACTTGACATCTGTGTTATCAGACTGGGCCATTAGGTTTGATGTTTCATTACTTGCTCTTTCAGCCCTTCTTTCTATACTCAGAGTTTTCCACCCTTACCTTCCAAAGGATGGCCGGTCTTTGCTGAAAACTAAGACACATTATGTGGTGGAAAACTTAGCAGGTGGCTCTTTCTATTATTTTGGAATTCTGAATACACTCAGGACAACTTTTGAGAAATTGTCAAGCAAAGTCCAAGATAGACACTTGTTTAAAATACAGCTGAATATTGATGGTTTACCACTTTTTAAAAGTTCCTCTGTGCAGTTCTGGCCTGTCTTGGGTATGTTACAAGACATGAAAAGACCTGTATTGATTGCGTTGTTCTGTGGTAGATCCAAGCCTACATCCTTGCCAGAGTACCTTGGGGCTCTTATAAATGAGCTGAAAAAGTTGGCAGATGGAGTTGTCATAAGTGGAAAGACTGTTTTTGTTCAAGTGAGTTCAGTTATATGTGACGCTCCAGCTAAAGCTTACGTCAAAGCCATTAAGGGTCACACTGGGTATTCTGGATGTGATGAATGTGTTCAGCCAGGTGTTTACATTGAACATCGTATGACTTTCCCTGCACGCTGTTCATAGGACTGACGAGTTTTTCAAGGGATGTAGTGATGAAGATCACCATCATGGGCACTCACCTTTTTCTGAATTGAATATTGGCATGGTCAGCTGTTTTCCCCATGATTATATGCATTTGGTTTGTCTTGGTGTGGTACGCAAGCTTTTAGATTTATGGATGGGTACTGCTGGGCCTCGACGTTGTCGCATTTCTGCTGGTCAATGCAGTGTCGTATCTGACAAACTGACTAGTTTGAAAGTCTTTGTACCTACTAAGTTTGCCAGGAAACCAAGAGCGCTTAGAGAGAGACTGAGGTGGAAAGCAACTGAACTGAGACAATTTCTGTTGTATACAGGTCCAGTTGTTCTAAGGGGTGTATTATCTGAGGAGGTTTACAATAACTTCATGCTGCTTTCTGTTGCCATTCATGTTTTAGCTAGTCCTTTGTTATGTTTAGTGTGGAACGATTTTGCTAAGACATTACTGTACTCATTTGTAGACCATTTCAGTCAGTTGTATGGTGCCCAGTTTGTAGTATACAACATACATGGTGTAGTTCACCTCAATGATGACGTCAAAGTTCATGGTCACGTAGACCCCATATCGGGATTTCCTTTTGAAAATGATTTACAGACATTAAAGAAAATGGTTAGGAAACCACACAGTCTTCTGACTCAAGTAATTAGACGTGTCTCCGAAATTGACAGGATCAGTGCTGAGAGCATTACTGAAAAACCCAGAAACGTAGCCAAAAGGCAGCACAGAGATAGACCTGTGCCTCAGTCAATGGACAGCACTGTCACACAGTTTAAACACGTAATTATTGATGGTGTGACTATCAGAACGTCATATGGTGATAACTGCCTTAGAATTGACAATGATGTTGCTTTAGTGCAAAACATTCTTCTGCATGAAGGGTTTTATTATGTGATGTATAAGCAGTACACAAAAACAGAGAGTTTTTTTAATTATCCTGTGGACTCTTCTGAACTAGGCATCCTGGTTGTTTCAGGTCTATCACCACACTTTAAATGTGCAAGGCTTGACAAGAATATAAGAAAATATGTTAGAATTCCACTTGAGATTAGGGACAGCTTTGTTGTTTTACCTCTACTACACCTTAATTATTAACTTTGTTTAATCCTCAATTTTAGTATTTGTTCATTAGACCTCCCATACTGTGTTGTTGGTATTTGTTGGTAGAGGGAAATGCTCTTGGTGGCTGTTCTGGTGGTGATGTTTGTTCCTGGTTTGGTTCTTTTCTCTGGGAGATTAGGCTATAGTTTTGCGTAGAGACCATGCCTAGGTTGGTTAAGAGTATTTGGATATTTTAATGTGGTAAGATATATGGTGGCAACATGGGGTGCAAGCTAGAGTAATCTAACTGGTTCATTTGTTTTGTGTTTGTGATGGACCGTGCCTGGGTCGATGGTGGTTGTTTAGGGTTTTTATGGTTATGGTTCAGTCCGCATCAACGGGACGGACCAACCTAGCCAACCTAGACCATGCCTAGGTTGGTTAAGAGTATTTTGATATTTTATTGTGGTAATATGGGGGCAACATGGGGTGTAAGCTAAGGTAAGCAAACTGGCTCATTTGTTTTGTGTTTGTGACAAACTGTGCCTAGGTTGATGGTGGTTGGCTAGGGTTTTTATGGTTATGGTTCAATCCGCATCAACGGGACGGACCAACCTAGACCATGCCTAGGTTGGTTAAGAGTATTTGGATATTTTAATGTGGTAAGTTATATGGTGGCAATATGGGGTGCAAGGTAGAGTAATCTAACTAGCTCATTTGTTTTGTGATTGTGATGGACCGTGCCTGGGTCGATGGTGGTTGGTTAGGGTTTTTATGGTTATGGTTTAGTCCGCATCAACAGGACAGACCAACCTAACCAACCTAGACCATGCCTAGTGCTGTCTGCTTTGGTTTTTGACTGTCTGTTGCCTATTATTTGTAAAATAGTTTATTGAAAAAAGTGATTTTCATAGATTTATCTCATATTGTTCCTAAAGCTTTACTACCTTAAATACTGTTAATAGGCCTACATTTACCGATTATCTACATGTTAAATGTTCAGATTTAACACAAATGCGTTAGGCTATAGGCTATTCAGTGGAGTTCTTTACACTAACATTTTTCTGTATGTCTGTGTGAAGTTTGTCTCTGTCATTGATTTTGTCTAAAAAATACACACAAAAAACAAAAAGAAAAAAAATGTCTTAACATTGTCTTCTGTCGTGTCCCGTCCTACTAACACCCCACTCGTAGCCTGAACCTTGACGTGGTGAGTGGGCCTACAACTAAACAGGTCTTGCTTTCATCAGTGATGTTATTTTATGTGGTGTGGACTCTGCAGTGTATCACAGCACCCCTAGACCATTCATTCTACTCACAAACTTTCCATTTTCCTTTTTTAATGTGTGTTAAGTTTAGATATTAGGATGTACCATATCGTAAGTTTCGAAGATACAGCGGAGGTAGAGGTGGTGCCAGCCTTGTGGGTGAATGATGGGGTCTGCCGGTGGCCCCCATACAAGAGGGATGGTATGCAGAAGGCCATCAAAACGATGGAGGCACCAGACACCTGGGTGGTGTACAATGCCAGGGTGTTGTACACATCAAGTATGTATAAATATACTTCAATAATAAACAGATCACAGTTATAAGGTCAGAAACATACTATTAAAATTGAGCTCTGTTACAGATGATTATCATCAGTGTCGACGGAAGTTGCCCCTCGCAGAGCAGCAAGGTGATGAGTGTGACCTTGCAGGTGATGAGTGTGACCTTGCAGGTGATGAGTGTGACCTTGGAAGACCCAAAAAGAGGAAGATCAAGTAAGAATTTTGTGAATCTAAAAGTGTTTTTCTTTTCGCCCAGTTATTGTATATTGTAATGTACATATCCTTGCATCCATGTTGTTTGAACATGTTCCAACTCAGTCTTTGTTTAAACTTACGTCTTTGTCTTTACTTGTTTGTCTCCAAAGGCCAAGTAGACATATACTGGAGTCTGAGAGTGAGGATGACACTGTGGTGAAAAGAACTCTGCCAAAAGCCCCCACATTAGAGCAGCCATCGTTCAGGAGATACGTGGTATCCCAGGATACCAGGGGGTGTATTGAGATACCTGAAGATGGTTGCTTGGATATCCCAGAATATCAGGTAGTAGTGGAAAATTTGGAATTATATTCAGACCTATTCTTTACTAATAAGTCATTTGTAGTGAAGTAAAAAGTTGTCCTTTATTCAGCTGTGTTTTAGTTCACTGAATTACAAATTAAACAAGTTGATCGGTATGGTCCTTTATTAGCAGTAATTGTATAAAAGTGAAATAAATATAATTGTTAGATGTTTAAATCGGTCATATTTAGGGATTCAAATCCTGACTGTTATGTATATTTTTCATACCCATTTCTAGCATGAAATGACCTTAGGGACTTCCCTTCGCCAGGCCATTGAGGTGACAAATGGTTCAGCTCAGTTAGGGGCCGGGAGCAGCTGGACCACTGGGCAAATGGGCCAGCAGGTTTCAGGGGTAGGAAGCCAGGGACCTGTGAGGGTCAGGCTCAGGGCCAGTGCCTTACTAGGGCCAGTCTGTCAGGGAGGTAGAGGCAAGCCAGGCAGCTCCCTCCATCTGGGAGCAACCTGAGGTCTCACCAGGGCAGAGGTTACGAAACATGCCCACCTGTGGCAACGTGTGTGGATGTAAGATTAATTATGTTACACTCCAGCCTTTAATTGTTACATATGGATTTGCATAGCTAAATAGATAAACAGGTGAATGGGTAAATACTGTCCTGAAATAGCAGTGTTTCCTCTACACTGATTTTGCCATGGTGGCCCCCCACAGTAAAATTATTGACCCCACTCTATCAGAATTAGGGCAGACGCCCAATGTAGTCACAGTTGCCTTTTAAATGAACCTGCCGACGTGTCCTCCCCCATGGCTGGCGTTCACATTGCAATTTAACAATAAGTAGAACTAGTCATACGTAATTAGGGCCCGTCCAGTTTCACTTTTGTTGTGTGTATTGTTGTGTTGATTTGGTGGGGCGGAGCTGTGAGTTTGTGGACTGGCCTGTCCCCACTGCAAAAAAAGAAAAAATCTAGAGGAAACACTGAAATAGGTGGATGAATACATACATACTGGATTTTAAAAGGACTTATATGACTAACTTGTGCCTCGCTTGTTTTTTCTCAGCTCTTGTTCACAATGTTTTGGTGAAACAGGAAATGATCATGGAACAACAACGAACCATGATCAGAATGATTCAAGACCTATATTCTGCCATAAACAGCGGCAGCAATAATTTCGCCACAACTGACAGGCGTCAAGCCTATTTTCCTGTCGAAAATCTTCAGGCACTAATGGCTTTGGAGAAAGACCTCCAAACCGTTCCTGAATTAAAGAAAGAATTGGTGAGCTATCTTTGATTATTCAATAACTATTTATTCGGCTGATGCCTTCATCCAAAGCGACTTACAGATGTCAATTAATTGCAGGCCCAGACTCCCAGGAGCAACTTGGGGTTAAGTGCCTTGCTCAAGGGCACATCAGTGGTAGCCGGGAATTGAATTCAAGACTTTTCAGGCTACTGCATGCAATCTGACTCCTTATTCACAACACTTCCATCGCCTTCCCTCCCCCTCACCCCACCCCCACCCATTTAAAATCCATGTAGGTAATTTTCAGTTTCTATTTTTAGGTAATCACTCTCGGACTGTCAGGGGGTACCACAGTGAAGGAAACAGTTTGGAGGATTTTGAAGTCGGCCATCAAGAATGACCTTGCCAAAATGGTAACCTGGCGGGGAATCAACGGGAAGGTCAGCTTTGAAAAGCTGCACATAAAGGCAGTTGTAATGGGTAAGTTTTTTTCACTGTAACATAGCCTCACCAAAGGCCCCTGCAGGTACAGTATGCTTTACGTTGTTATGTGAGATCATAAATGTACTCTGAATTCCTATCTCTAAAAATGACTTTAGTGACTTAAACAGGTTTCACTAAACAGTAATTATCTTTCCTTTGTCTTTGTGTGTTGTCTGTTTTTCTTTCTTAGATGCTGTCAGAAGAAACCCTGTCTGCTCTGCCGCCACAGGCTATGTGCTATTGCTATCTGGGGGGTTCGCTAACTAGGTCGTTGGTGTTTCGTTTTATATGTAGGGACCCTGAGCAAGCTACTGACAGGGTTTGGTGCTGTTTTGAACAATATTACTGGTTAAAAAAAATGCTATTTGGAAAGCGTTTGGCATACCGCCCTATCTTCGCCACTGTTTGCGATTTGGGGCTGTAGCATATGCTGGGCCAAGCTCTGTAGTGGTTGATCGACGAAAAATACTGTCTCCACGGCTTATTTGACGTGTTTTAATGCAGAAAAACACCTTTTGGTCTATTTTTGCAGGAATTACACTTTAAGTAGTCTTGATGTGTGTGCTAGATCCAGACTGCGACCAAATTGTCGCATTTTGCGACCAAAATTTGAGTGTGTGACTGAATTTTACATCCAGACGCACATGTGCGATCAGTAAATTTGACCCTTTTTTTTTACACGTTGAACGTGGAAGGGACGCGTCAATGAATCCGGAACCTGGGGCAGGCCAATGAGTGTGAGAAGGATAGGGAATGGCCACTATAAGTGGCTAATGTGTGGAGGGGGAGGGTCCTAGAGAAAATCGAGTGCTCATAAATGTGTGGGAAGGAGACAGATATTACAACCTGCTACGTGAACAATGAGCAAGCAAACTATCGACTCGTTATTCCGACCTGCGGCTAGTGTGTTAGTGCCAGAGTCTAGCAGGGATGGGCAAACTACGGCCCGCCACGCACTTTAATCCGGCCCGCCGAGCATTTATTAGGTTATCATACATCCGGCCCACCACACACTTTAATCCGGCCTGCCGCGCATTAGGTTATCATAGGCTGCTCGCTATTTTTTTCCCCCAGCGATACACAATCCACCACTCTTTCGCCTGTACTAACGTTACTGTAACTGAAGTTCTTAAACTTGCGATCATAAAGAGACTATGGATCCTCTAACTCTTGTGGGTCTAACCTTAGTGCTGCTAATGACTGACGGACTCGATCGACGACCTGACAAAAAAAAACATAGGCGCCAATCAGAGCTTCAGAGCTAAGGCGAGGCTACAGATTAGCTTTAGGTGTCGCTAAAGAACTCCCGTAACTCTCGCTACTTAACAGTAATTGCGCATGACATTAATTAATCCGCACACGAGTTTTATGTATTTTTATACCGTGTATTCTCCGTGTAAATTCATGCACCGAACCGTGACGCCCGTACCGTTTTGGTTCAATACGAATACATGAACCGTTACACCCCTACTCCATACCCACCAGGCACAACTCCATACCCACCAGGCACACCTCCATGCCCACCAGACACATCAGGCACACCTCCATACCCACCAGACACATCAGGCACACTAGGCATACCTCCACCACGCCCACCAGACACACCTCCACGCCCAGGCACACCGGGCACACCTCCATGCCCACCAGACTAGGGCTGGGCGATATGGCTGAAAACTGTATCACGATATAAGTATTTCATATCAGTCGATATCGATAATTATTGATTTAAAAAAAAAAAATCTATTTCAGATAAGGACCAGAAGAGGGAAAAAGTTCAATTTAAACACTTTTATTTTAAACTTAACCTTCCTCTGATTTTATTCACCTCAGTTATCAATCAAAGCAAACAGGGAAAAGAAACACAATCATGAAAAACACTCAAATAGATAAATGTGCACATAAGTCTGAATGAAAAGCAGCACTGGTTGAAGCCTGAAAATATTGTAAACAAAGTAGCTTAATTTGCTAGTTTATCATAGTCTACTGGTTAGACTGTTCAGTTTCCCCACGTGTGTTTAAGTTTCAAATGAATACCTTTTCTTCTTGGGACAGGCCCGTTTGAGTCTTGGAAAGTATTTTTTAATTTGCATCGGGATTGAGATGATTAGAACTTAGCAGTCAATTTGAATGCAACAGTTTTGAACAAATTCGTGCAGCTTGCTAATGATGCTAACCGGATTTAATAGCACTTTAGCCAGTGGTCTTGCACGATTGTGAATGTTTAGATTACGTGCATGCTGAGGAGGGATGCGCCTGTTGGGAGGGAGAGAGAGAGAGAGTGTGCACAGAGCAAGTACTCATAGAGAGTCTGTGTTGAGGTAGGCCTACTATCGCCTACTCTGGTAGAGTTGCACATAGCTACAATGCAAGATATATTTAGCCTATTTATTTATGGACAACGTAAGGAGGTGTGTGTTGCTTTTAATTATCGAATGTTCTATCGAACGTATTCTTTATTGATATTGATTACATGTCTATTGCGATACATATCGCTATCGTTTTATCGCCCAGCCCTACACCAGACACATCAGGCACACCTCCATGCCCACCAGACATACCTCCATGCCCACCAGGCACACCTCCACGCCCACCAGACACATCAGGCACACCTCCATACCCACCAGACACACCTCCATGCCCACCAGACACACCTCCATACCCACCAGACACATCAGGCACACCTCCATACCCACCAGACACATCAGGCACACCTCCATACCCACCAGACACATCAGGCACACCTCCATGCCCACCAGACACATGAGGCACACCTCCACGCCCACCAGACACATCAGGCACACCTCCATACCCACCAGACACATCAGGCACACCTCCAGACACATCAGGCACACCTCCATACCCACCAGACACATCAGGCACACCTCCATACCCACCAGACACACCTCCATACCCACCAGACACATGAGGCACACCTCCATGCCCACCAGACACATCAGATAAAAAGAAAGAATTGCGTTCTCACGTGACATTTCGGTGCTGAGGAGAGTGCTGCTGTCTTGAAATTATTTAAAGTTTACAAACTATTCCAAAGTTTTCATAGTCTGTTATGAACTTATATTTAGGCAAACTACCTCAAACAACAAAGTATACACAGTTTTCTGGGACAAATCTTCAATGGACTGCCTCGTTTGGCATAGCATTTGATAATCGACTTGTACGGACTTTCCTTCGAGAGGAGCTGGTAGGGAGACCGTATGGTAAGTCGATCTTCTGTGATAAACTCCGGCCCAGATAGCAAAAATTCTGGCTGTAGTTTGGCATATATGTGGTGTTTTTGGCTTTGTTTTGGCATAAAAGTAAGCAAGGTAAAGCTTTCTTATTAACTTTGCCATGATTATGGTTTGCCATAAAAGATAAAAAGGCGCCAGCGGAGAAATAACTAAGCTTTTATAAGCAAAGTAATGAAACGGGCAGATTTAATAACGCTTACATATTTTATTAAGTACGGATTCGACGGTCAGTCATGCTTAATTTAAGAATGTTTAGAGTATCTCACCTATCGGTTTATGTGACTTTCAACTACTGCTGCGGTGTATATTCCTAGGGCGGCATTATCCTTTCTGTCAAGTTCAGGTCAGTTATCCATAGTGCATTGCTTTCACATGCGCATGTCATTCAAGCTTCAGCCAATTATATTCGACGTTTATCATCACTTCTCGCAAACGAGAAGTGGCTTTTGTTAAAATACGGTAAAACTCGGAGGTAGTCACTAATATACATGCATTACACAGTAAAAGTGTGCAGATATATTGACGGAGGGGAATATATGGCACTCATCAAGGTCCAACTTTCATATAAAATTAACACAAATGCCTATAGGCTATAGGCTACACTATAACCCTATTGGCTACTTTACCAATATGAGTATGGAGTGCAATAATATTAAGGCTGTCAACAGTGCACATAACCTATGGCATTGTTTATTGTGGAATTTCTTTTTGTTTATTCATTCTGCAATAGAAGTAATTATGTGTTCCATTTTTCTCTTTTATTTTCAGTGCATAATGGCTTACAGTCAGTGGAGTAACATTCACAAAAGAGCTCTTAAAAGAGTAAATGTCATGCTTAGCTCTTTGGACACTCAAATATCTGACAATTCTGAGATGGGGCTAGCTCAGGATAATGATGTGGCAAACAGTAGTGCTGACAGTTCTCAGTTCCGTGATCTCATGGCTGAAGAGGCTTTTAGCATTGAAACTTACGATGATGATGATGACAGTGATTCCCAGCCAGACTTGACATCTGTGTTATCAGACTGGGCCATTAGGTTTGATGTTTCATTACTTGCTCTTTCAGCCCTTCTTTCTATACTCAGAGTTTTCCACCCTTACCTTCCAAAGGATGGCCGGTCTTTGCTGAAAACTAAGACACATTATGTGGTGGAAAACTTAGCAGGTGGCTCTTTCTATTATTTTGGAATTCTGAATACACTCAGGACAACTTTTGAGAAATTGTCAAGCAAAGTCCAAGATAGACACTTGTTTAAAATACAGCTGAATATTGATGGTTTACCACTTTTTAAAAGTTCCTCTGTGCAGTTCTGGCCTGTCTTGGGTATGTTACAAGACATGAAAAGACCTGTATTGATTGCGTTGTTCTGTGGTAGATCCAAGCCTACATCCTTGCCAGAGTACCTTGGGGCTCTTATAAATGAGCTGAAAAAGTTGGCAGATGGAGTTGTCATAAGTGGAAAGACTGTTTTTGTTCAAGTGAGTTCAGTTATATGTGACGCTCCAGCTAAAGCTTACGTCAAAGCCATTAAGGGTCACACTGGGTATTCTGGATGTGATGAATGTGTTCAGCCAGGTGTTTACATTGAACATCGTATGACTTTCCCTGCACGCTGTTCATAGGACTGACGAGTTTTTCAAGGGATGTAGTGATGAAGATCACCATCATGGGCACTCACCTTTTTCTGAATTGAATATTGGCATGGTCAGCTGTTTTCCCCATGATTATATGCATTTGGTTTGTCTTGGTGTGGTACGCAAGCTTTTAGATTTATGGATGGGTACTGCTGGGCCTCGACGTTGTCGCATTTCTGCTGGTCAATGCAGTGTCGTATCTGACAAACTGACTAGTTTGAAAGTCTTTGTACCTACTAAGTTTGCCAGGAAACCAAGAGCGCTTAGAGAGAGACTGAGGTGGAAAGCAACTGAACTGAGACAATTTCTGTTGTATACAGGTCCAGTTGTTCTAAGGGGTGTATTATCTGAGGAGGTTTACAATAACTTCATGCTGCTTTCTGTTGCCATTCATGTTTTAGCTAGTCCTTTGTTATGTTTAGTGTGGAACGATTTTGCTAAGACATTACTGTACTCATTTGTAGACCATTTCAGTCAGTTGTATGGTGCCCAGTTTGTAGTATACAACATACATGGTGTAGTTCACCTCAATGATGACGTCAAAGTTCATGGTCACGTAGACCCCATATCGGGATTTCCTTTTGAAAATGATTTACAGACATTAAAGAAAATGGTTAGGAAACCACACAGTCTTCTGACTCAAGTAATTAGACGTGTCTCCGAAATTGACAGGATCAGTGCTGAGAGCATTACTGAAAAACCCAGAAACGTAGCCAAAAGGCAGCACAGAGATAGACCTGTGCCTCAGTCAATGGACAGCACTGTCACACAGTTTAAACACGTAATTATTGATGGTGTGACTATCAGAACGTCATATGGTGATAACTGCCTTAGAATTGACAATGATGTTGCTTTAGTGCAAAACATTCTTCTGCATGAAGGGTTTTATTATGTGATGTATAAGCAGTACACAAAAACAGAGAGTTTTTTTAATTATCCTGTGGACTCTTCTGAACTAGGCATCCTGGTTGTTTCAGGTCTATCACCACACTTTAAATGTGCAAGGCTTGACAAGAATATAAGAAAATATGTTAGAATTCCACTTGAGATTAGGGACAGCTTTGTTGTTTTACCTCTACTACACCTTAATTATTAACTTTGTTTAATCCTCAATTTTAGTATTTGTTCATTAGACCTCCCATACTGTGTTGTTGGTATTTGTTGGTAGAGGGAAATGCTCTTGGTGGCTGTTCTGGTGGTGATGTTTGTTCCTGGTTTGGTTCTTTTCTCTGGGAGATTAGGCTATAGTTTTGCGTAGAGACCATGCCTAGGTTGGTTAAGAGTATTTGGATATTTTAATGTGGTAAGATATATGGTGGCAACATGGGGTGCAAGCTAGAGTAATCTAACTGGTTCATTTGTTTTGTGTTTGTGATGGACCGTGCCTGGGTCGATGGTGGTTGTTTAGGGTTTTTATGGTTATGGTTCAGTCCGCATCAACGGGACGGACCAACCTAGCCAACCTAGACCATGCCTAGGTTGGTTAAGAGTATTTTGATATTTTATTGTGGTAATATGGGGGCAACATGGGGTGTAAGCTAAGGTAAGCAAACTGGCTCATTTGTTTTGTGTTTGTGACAAACTGTGCCTAGGTTGATGGTGGTTGGCTAGGGTTTTTATGGTTATGGTTCAATCCGCATCAACGGGACGGACCAACCTAGACCATGCCTAGGTTGGTTAAGAGTATTTGGATATTTTAATGTGGTAAGTTATATGGTGGCAATATGGGGTGCAAGGTAGAGTAATCTAACTAGCTCATTTGTTTTGTGATTGTGATGGACCGTGCCTGGGTCGATGGTGGTTGGTTAGGGTTTTTATGGTTATGGTTTAGTCCGCATCAACAGGACAGACCAACCTAACCAACCTAGACCATGCCTAGTGCTGTCTGCTTTGGTTTTTGACTGTCTGTTGCCTATTATTTGTAAAATAGTTTATTGAAAAAAGTGATTTTCATAGATTTATCTCATATTGTTCCTAAAGCTTTACTACCTTAAATACTGTTAATAGGCCTACATTTACCGATTATCTACATGTTAAATGTTCAGATTTAACACAAATGCGTTAGGCTATAGGCTATTCAGTGGAGTTCTTTACACTAACATTTTTCTGTATGTCTGTGTGAAGTTTGTCTCTGTCATTGATTTTGTCTAAAAAATACACACAAAAAACAAAAAGAAAAAAAATGTCTTAACATTGTCTTCTGTCGTGTCCCGTCCTACTAACACCCCACTCGTAGCCTGAACCTTGACGTGGTGAGTGGGCCTACAACTAAACAGGTCTTGCTTTCATCAGTGATGTTATTTTATGTGGTGTGGACTCTGCAGTGTATCACAGCACCCCTAGACCATTCATTCTACTCACAAACTTTCCATTTTCCTTTTTTAATGTGTGTTAAGTTTAGATATTAGGATGTACCATATCGTAAGTTTCGAAGATACAGCGGAGGTAGAGGTGGTGCCAGCCTTGTGGGTGAATGATGGGGTCTGCCGGTGGCCCCCATACAAGAGGGATGGTATGCAGAAGGCCATCAAAACGATGGAGGCACCAGACACCTGGGTGGTGTACAATGCCAGGGTGTTGTACACATCAAGTATGTATAAATATACTTCAATAATAAACAGATCACAGTTATAAGGTCAGAAACATACTATTAAAATTGAGCTCTGTTACAGATGATTATCATCAGTGTCGACGGAAGTTGCCCCTCGCAGAGCAGCAAGGTGATGAGTGTGACCTTGCAGGTGATGAGTGTGACCTTGCAGGTGATGAGTGTGACCTTGGAAGACCCAAAAAGAGGAAGATCAAGTAAGAATTTTGTGAATCTAAAAGTGTTTTTCTTTTCGCCCAGTTATTGTATATTGTAATGTACATATCCTTGCATCCATGTTGTTTGAACATGTTCCAACTCAGTCTTTGTTTAAACTTACGTCTTTGTCTTTACTTGTTTGTCTCCAAAGGCCAAGTAGACATATACTGGAGTCTGAGAGTGAGGATGACACTGTGGTGAAAAGAACTCTGCCAAAAGCCCCCACATTAGAGCAGCCATCGTTCAGGAGATACGTGGTATCCCAGGATACCAGGGGGTGTATTGAGATACCTGAAGATGGTTGCTTGGATATCCCAGAATATCAGGTAGTAGTGGAAAATTTGGAATTATATTCAGACCTATTCTTTACTAATAAGTCATTTGTAGTGAAGTAAAAAGTTGTCCTTTATTCAGCTGTGTTTTAGTTCACTGAATTACAAATTAAACAAGTTGATCGGTATGGTCCTTTATTAGCAGTAATTGTATAAAAGTGAAATAAATATAATTGTTAGATGTTTAAATCGGTCATATTTAGGGATTCAAATCCTGACTGTTATGTATATTTTTCATACCCATTTCTAGCATGAAATGACCTTAGGGACTTCCCTTCGCCAGGCCATTGAGGTGACAAATGGTTCAGCTCAGTTAGGGGCCGGGAGCAGCTGGACCACTGGGCAAATGGGCCAGCAGGTTTCAGGGGTAGGAAGCCAGGGACCTGTGAGGGTCAGGCTCAGGGCCAGTGCCTTACTAGGGCCAGTCTGTCAGGGAGGTAGAGGCAAGCCAGGCAGCTCCCTCCATCTGGGAGCAACCTGAGGTCTCACCAGGGCAGAGGTTACGAAACATGCCCACCTGTGGCAACGTGTGTGGATGTAAGATTAATTATGTTACACTCCAGCCTTTAATTGTTACATATGGATTTGCATAGCTAAATAGATAAACAGGTGAATGGGTAAATACTGTCCTGAAATAGCAGTGTTTCCTCTACACTGATTTTGCCATGGTGGCCCCCCACAGTAAAATTATTGACCCCACTCTATCAGAATTAGGGCAGACGCCCAATGTAGTCACAGTTGCCTTTTAAATGAACCTGCCGACGTGTCCTCCCCCATGGCTGGCGTTCACATTGCAATTTAACAATAAGTAGAACTAGTCATACGTAATTAGGGCCCGTCCAGTTTCACTTTTGTTGTGTGTATTGTTGTGTTGATTTGGTGGGGCGGAGCTGTGAGTTTGTGGACTGGCCTGTCCCCACTGCAAAAAAAGAAAAAATCTAGAGGAAACACTGAAATAGGTGGATGAATACATACATACTGGATTTTAAAAGGACTTATATGACTAACTTGTGCCTCGCTTGTTTTTTCTCAGCTCTTGTTCACAATGTTTTGGTGAAACAGGAAATGATCATGGAACAACAACGAACCATGATCAGAATGATTCAAGACCTATATTCTGCCATAAACAGCGGCAGCAATAATTTCGCCACAACTGACAGGCGTCAAGCCTATTTTCCTGTCGAAAATCTTCAGGCACTAATGGCTTTGGAGAAAGACCTCCAAACCGTTCCTGAATTAAAGAAAGAATTGGTGAGCTATCTTTGATTATTCAATAACTATTTATTCGGCTGATGCCTTCATCCAAAGCGACTTACAGATGTCAATTAATTGCAGGCCCAGACTCCCAGGAGCAACTTGGGGTTAAGTGCCTTGCTCAAGGGCACATCAGTGGTAGCCGGGAATTGAATTCAAGACTTTTCAGGCTACTGCATGCAATCTGACTCCTTATTCACAACACTTCCATCGCCTTCCCTCCCCCTCACCCCACCCCCACCCATTTAAAATCCATGTAGGTAATTTTCAGTTTCTATTTTTAGGTAATCACTCTCGGACTGTCAGGGGGTACCACAGTGAAGGAAACAGTTTGGAGGATTTTGAAGTCGGCCATCAAGAATGACCTTGCCAAAATGGTAACCTGGCGGGGAATCAACGGGAAGGTCAGCTTTGAAAAGCTGCACATAAAGGCAGTTGTAATGGGTAAGTTTTTTTCACTGTAACATAGCCTCACCAAAGGCCCCTGCAGGTACAGTATGCTTTACGTTGTTATGTGAGATCATAAATGTACTCTGAATTCCTATCTCTAAAAATGACTTTAGTGACTTAAACAGGTTTCACTAAACAGTAATTATCTTTCCTTTGTCTTTGTGTGTTGTCTGTTTTTCTTTCTTAGATGCTGTCAGAAGAAACCCTGTCTGCTCTGCCGCCACAGGCTATGTGCTATTGCTATCTGGGGGGTTCGCTAACTAGGTCGTTGGTGTTTCGTTTTATATGTAGGGACCCTGAGCAAGCTACTGACAGGGTTTGGTGCTGTTTTGAACAATATTACTGGTTAAAAAAAATGCTATTTGGAAAGCGTTTGGCATACCGCCCTATCTTCGCCACTGTTTGCGATTTGGGGCTGTAGCATATGCTGGGCCAAGCTCTGTAGTGGTTGATCGACGAAAAATACTGTCTCCACGGCTTATTTGACGTGTTTTAATGCAGAAAAACACCTTTTGGTCTATTTTTGCAGGAATTACACTTTAAGTAGTCTTGATGTGTGTGCTAGATCCAGACTGCGACCAAATTGTCGCATTTTGCGACCAAAATTTGAGTGTGTGACTGAATTTTACATCCAGACGCACATGTGCGATCAGTAAATTTGACCCTTTTTTTTTACACGTTGAACGTGGAAGGGACGCGTCAATGAATCCGGAACCTGGGGCAGGCCAATGAGTGTGAGAAGGATAGGGAATGGCCACTATAAGTGGCTAATGTGTGGAGGGGGAGGGTCCTAGAGAAAATCGAGTGCTCATAAATGTGTGGGAAGGAGACAGATATTACAACCTGCTACGTGAACAATGAGCAAGCAAACTATCGACTCGTTATTCCGACCTGCGGCTAGTGTGTTAGTGCCAGAGTCTAGCAGGGATGGGCAAACTACGGCCCGCCACGCACTTTAATCCGGCCCGCCGAGCATTTATTAGGTTATCATACATCCGGCCCACCACACACTTTAATCCGGCCTGCCGCGCATTAGGTTATCATAGGCTGCTCGCTATTTTTTTCCCCCAGCGATACACAATGTTGTGGTTAACTTTACTGCAAACTGCTTTACACTCTTCTTAGAAAACGTTTACAATGTCAATGTCAAAATGGCATGTTACATAGAGATGATATTCTTTGTAATCTCCATTGCAGCAGATCTCATTTACATTATGCTACTCCATTTAATTGGGAACGCGTTTGAGCGTGCACAAGAGGGAGAGAGAGCGTAGCAGGTTCCAGCTGGCTTGTGATTGTTGATAATTGATATCTACTTTTATTAAGGAACTTTTAAAAGGTAATCGCGAAGGCAACAGTAGTTCCCACTACTGACCATTTATAAACTGTGAGAGGGCACAGCCATAGGCACAGCACTAGCCATAGGCTATATTTGAGTGGAGCTGGCAAAAGAGTCTTAAAGTGACAGTGCACCATTTATACATAAATTAAACAGTATTTCTTCATTGTCATTGTGATCATTTAAATGATACAAAATGTTGTATGTTGGCCCTTGAGCCAAAAAGTTTGGCCATCCCTGGTCTACAGTGTCACAGTTGGATGATGATTCAGAGTCAGAGGTTTGTGTGGCAAAAAGGCCAGAACCCACCATTTTCGGGAAGACTGGCTGCGAGAATTCAGCTGGTTGAGGTACTATAAGGAGACGAACCCCATGAACTGTGAATGTTGCAGTCGCTACCCCAGAATTGTGGGGAACACAAAGTTTGCAGACAGTGCAGGCACTTCGCAGTTTAAACACAATACACTAGTTAAACACAATCTTAGCCTCAAGTAGAGAGTATGCCGTGCTATGTTTAAAAAGTGCACAATAAAATGTGACACTGAATTTGAAACAGCACATTGTAATTTCTGTATCTATTAATCAAAGTATTTATTAGTAATTCACCCCTTGCAGACACGTGACTTAAGTCACGTGACGGCTCCATGCTGGACGGCAAAAAGATAGGAGACGGACGGCAAATTACATTATGTCATAACGATTATGATGAACTGAATACCATTACTATAACATCTTTGTAGTTCAATGTATTGCTGTTTGAGGTCTGATAGTCAAAGAAGATGCCAGTGGTGTTGTTAGAGGAAATGGGTCATGATCGCAAATGTAAAGTTATTAAAACTGGTGGTAACAGCAAGGGGAGATAACGTTAGGTCGTATAACGTTAGGCTACTGTATGGGAAATGAACACCCATAAGTATTTCTGGACTAAAACATTGCAAAGCGATTTGGTTACTTTATTTGTCTTGCTTTTATCAGTTGAAACATAGTCAAAACGTTAAGAATGTCATATCAGAACATGAAATAATAACTCAGCTGCCACACTTAGAAGCTAGCACTAGCTATTCTAGCTAACGTTTATCGTAGCTCATAGTGCTAGGGCTAATGTAACTCGTCAGTTTGTACGTTGCCCAGTGAATAAACTTACTTCTTAGGCCTACATGTCTTAAGAATTGAAAGAAATAGGAAATAAAAAAACTTGAACTGTATTATCTGTTTACATTCAGATCTTGCCAAAGACTTTGCCTAAGTGCTATCTGCCATCCTGTTCAGAGTCTATGGTTGCTATAGCAACCGCTGCTGTGCTTCATACACTGAGGAGATAAGCATGCAATTGTGGTTGAAATACTCCCGAAACACAAAGAAAACAAACCAAAATATATCTATGCAAGAACATGGGATGTTGTTGTATTCCAAACAATAAGCCAACAGTCGTGGAAGGGCATTACTACGGTTACATCTCACTATAATCTCCTAGCTGTGCGATATGTCCCATTACAACCCATTGATTTGATTCGTGTTCTTGCCGTCCACTAGGCTATTTTGCTGTGGCGCGAACAAAACGTGACGTCACTTGCAAGGGGTCAATACAGTGGAAATTAGTAGAAATGCTAATGTTTGATTTACAACATTTTCTGGTTGCGCCCCTAAAATTTTCAGTTGGGGGCCACTGTGCTCCTAGTGAAAAAAGTTAGTCTGGAGCCCTGTAGATAACACCATCAGCCAGGACGAGATCACCAGTCAGACTGATGGATACTTTTGAACGGTGGTAGTTTTTAGGGTGTTATTTAACTAATCTTTTACATGTTCTATAAATGCTTTACATTCAAAATCGAAAGATTGTGAGCCCCTTGGAATTATTTGGTTTTCTGCTTGTGTTGCTCTTGAAATTATATTAAGTCACTAGCAGCCTATTGACAAATAAAAGTATGCTGACACAAAAGGCGCAAAATATTTTGTTAAGTAACCCCACCAAAACATGCATAGTAGTGGTGGAAATAGTAACTGAACCTCAAGTTTAATGTCCTGAATCAATCAATTTAATCAGAATCAATTAAAAAGTTAACAAAAATGGAGTTAAATTAATGAAACCATTTTAAATGTGTGTTTTAGAGCTTTCGTCAGCCCACTGGTCAAGAAATTGTCATACAAGTGTAACCCCTTCTTAACGGGTGTGTGCATAGGCACTAGTTACAATACATAACACAATGGCGCAAACAGGATCCTGAAGGTCTCAGCGGTGGAATGGTGAGCTGGCTGAGATTCCTGAATATCAGTAGGCTAACAATTAAGTACAATCAAAGAATTAAATAGCGCGGTGCCTCCACTGTAAAAATACTACACTTACCGTATAGCTCGTGTATAGTGTATTCCTACAGAATTTAAATAATCAATGTGGAAATGGTCCAGTAATCTAGTGGTGGATGCATACAAATGAATTGCCAATACACCCAAAAGTATAATGAAATGTAACAATAAAATATTTATTTCATAAAGAACTTCAATCAGAAATAGAGGGTGAACCTAATGTTCACCCTGACTGGCTGCAGGAGAAAGTAAACCGAACGTTAACAGTAGCTAATGTCGGCTAGCCTGTTAGCTTACAGAGCTAAACGTTACCAGTGTGAATAAACTTATACAATATGAACAATATACAACAAGTATATAAATCACAATAATGATCACAACAAAATAATAGTAATCATAGAATAATAAAATAACCCAACCCAAGCGCTTGCCGTTGGAGCTCGGTGGTGCACGGTGGCAGCTCTATGAGCTGAAGGCAGGGCAGCAACCGCTACAATGCCAGTCCGAGTCGCCGGTCACTCGTGGCGAAACTCGAGTGTGTGTGTGTGTCAGTGTAAATGTACTCACGAACAGTTTCACTCCACTCAGCCAACGAGCCGATGACCGTTATCCTGACGGGGACGAGAGGCAAGCAGATGCCTCGAGCTAGCCAATGAAGCCAGTGACACCAGCAGTAGCAGAGCGGTGGGCTCAGCACCGGCGGTGAAGCAGTCGTCCTGGGGAAGGTGTAGCTCCGGTGGGCCCAGCACCGGAGGTAACAGTCGTCCTTCAGAGGGTCGGGTAGCTCCGGTGGGTCCAGCACCGGAGCTAAACGAGTTCTCTCTGAAGGAAACTGCAGCAAGAGCTAGAGTAGCTAGTAGCTAACGACCAGTAGCACTAGCTAAACAGTCAGTTCTGAGGCAATTTGAACAAGACCTGATGAGAGACACGAAGCCGGTCCACACCAAACCGATAACCATAAACGTGACCCACTCGCACAGTTTACCGTTTGTGGGCCGGGGTACATAAAAGCACCCTTAAGTCGCCACAAAACAACACTGACAGGCGGAGCAGGAGAAACAGTGACCTCTCTCTTCTCAGGGCAAACTGGAACTCACGAGCCTTCTCCTCACTGAGGTGATGGAACCTTCAGTTTCACCGCAATTTCGCGGGCATAAACAAATAATGACAGATAATGATTGGCTGCTTAAACAATTCAAATAAAAGCAAAACAAACAAAGACATTTGATTAGTTCACATGTATAGAATGTTGGAAATCACAGAAGCAAGTAAATTACAAAGCATTCAGGTACATGGAGTAAATTCATACAGAAACAAAAGGCATATTAAGCATACTGAAAAACGTCAATTTTACAGGTGCTTACACAAGGAGAGTGAGTATGAGACTGAGTGGTGCATTTAGATGGAGACAGCCAAGGACACTTATGCACACTGCAGAATTGTCAATAAGATGAAAGAAAGAGATTGAATAACACCTAAACGCGTGAGGGAGTCATTGTAACAGATTTATGTCTCTGCTTGGATCAAAATTATCTATCCATTTATCTATCTATGAGATAGCTAGCTATCTATCAAGCAAGAAATGTCTGTCTGAGTGTGTCTGTGTCCCTCGCATATCTCACTGGCCATTAATCACACTGAGATGATGTAGATGTGGCTTGCGCAGGGCACAGGGATGTCCTCAATTTTACCCATGTACCAGTACCAGTATTAACACATAGAGGAATGCAATGCACTGCATTTCGACATACATAGTTTAACATTAAAGGGGTGTATCAGGATTTTGGACATAGGGTATACTTTGGAGTGGGTAAAACTGTTTTTAGTGGCAGGTACCGTTGACTTGTGCTAACCTAGCACCTGCAAACTCTGCAATTAGAAGGACTGGATGAAACATGTTGAAAACGGTCTCCACTGATAAATATCACACTTGCTTACTTGGAAATGAGGTCCTATGTCCAAAATTCTGAACCAACCCTTTAATGATATGATGGCCGTCTAAAAATTGGCAACTGTTTTCATAACCCAAACCTGCTAAATTAGCTAGACCCGCACAATCAGAACTAGCTCTAGCTAACATGAGACAACTCTGAGACAGAGTACATACTTATAACACCATAACAGACTAATTTTCACGATGCAACCGACACTGATGTAAAAAAAAAATAGTTAGGTAGGCTTATGATAGCTACTTAGTTTGCAACTTAGTTTACAATTCACATTACACAAGCTGGCAAAAGCTGGCTGTGAGACCAGGTTGTTCCTTTGTGTGCTATTAACCCATTCGTGCTGGATGCTGCATGACGCAACATTGACCCTCCTGCTGGATGCTGCGTAGCGCAACATTGACCCTCCCGCTGGATGCTGCGTAGCGCAGCATGCTTTTTATTTCATGTTTCTAGGTGCTACAGAGGCTTAGATATTAAATTTTGGTAGACGTTGACAATTTTTAGTATGTTTTCAGAAAACCCTCAGGAAATAAGGTTATTTAGTCTAGAATGCCATAGGATTCTATAGGCGTTTTTAGCAGGCATTTTAGGAGTAAATGGGTTAAGGCATGACTATTGCCTATAGTGGCAACCTGGTGATAAGTGGGATAACAGCCTTGGAGGTGTCCTGTTATAGCCTACGGAATTAATGGACTCAGGTGACCTCCACTGCACATCGGAGAGTTCTTTGCCTCCTGCCCTCGTCCAGTAATTCCGTGTAACAGGACACCTCGGCGGCCGTTATCCCTTACATAACACAACAGTAGCTTGACTGTAGTTACTTTAGGCTAACACAAACATAGAATAAACTAGCATGTGCTAGCCATACTCACCCCATCTTAACCTTACCAAAGAGTACTATACTTTTTAACCTTAAAGTTAACCTTACCTCTCAATCACAGTCTGGGATGATCCCTCATCTGCCATCCCCTCATCGCAAAGTTGTAAATTGTGTATTCCGGCTTCATTGACAGAAAGTTAGCCTACTGGTTTGCGGTTCGGACTTGTAACCGGAGAGTTGCCGGTTCGAACCCCGGCCAGTAGGAACGGCTGAAGTGACCTTGAGCAAGGCACCTAACCCCTCACTGCTCCCCGAGCGCCGCTGTAGCAGGCAGCTCACTGTGTCAGGATTAGTGTGTGCTTCACCTCTCTGTGTGTTCACTGTGTGCTGAGTGTGTTTCTCACTTATTCACGGATTGGGATAAATGCCTGAATATCCCTCATGGGATCAAAAGAGTATATATACTTAATATTTGTTCCTATTCAGCTACACAAACATCATCTTTAAACTTTAACAGACACCCCCCCCCCCATCCCCACCCCCCCACCAACATTCAAAATCAATTGTATGCACCATATTGCTATGTAGCAAAGTAATATTATACACCATGTGAAAGCTTTGACTCTTGGGAATCCAAAAATGACCATTTTTTGATGTACAGTCTGTATAGTGCTTTACATTGCCCGATTGATTAGCCTAGAAATCTAGACGCGCCCCTAGCGTCTAGTCTAGCAACTTTCCGTTGGCTTGTGAGCTCCAGAAATCGAAACTTATTCAGGCCAATGAAATTGTGAATAGAGTCGTTAGGTGGGCTTAACATAATGATTGATGGCAGAGTTGCAACGGTTTGGCTTGAATTCCCTGCTACTTGAAAACAAATAAGATGGATGTTGCTGCTGGCGAACAGTGTGACACGAGTTAAGCTTTTATTAAGTTGGCAAACATTTGAACTAGCCAACTAGCTCCGCTGGTGGGAAACGCATGGGGATCATAGCGCTGCCGCTGTCCTATTGCGTGCAGAGGGAATTTGAAAGACAACTGATTATCCCGCCCCTCGGACTGAGCACTGCAAACGGTGAGTGCCCAGACCCTACATCTTGATGTGGGTCTGGTTCGCCAGGCTACCGATTGATCATAATATGTCTTAATTAAATGTAATCCCTGCTGCCCTCCTCCCCCTCCTCCTCTTTTGGTGCTACCTTGACCTCTGGCTGCAGTGTAGCTGCAGCACAATAAGTAGATGCAACATATTGGGTACTGAAATATTCACAAGAATCCATAGAAATTGAATCTTCATGTTATTTTATCCAATATTAGTTGTGCAAATGTATAGTTTATCTTATACACAACGATTGAACCAACAAAGTAAATGCAAAAATAGAGACGTTTGTGTAATTATTCCACATTCCGTGTAGTCATTCTATATCAGAAGACCTGACATACAATCCAAATAGTCTACAAGAAACCACAGTGTGTTACCTTTCATTTGAGACCAAGATTATGCTTCTAGAGAGGTTGCTACACACTGTTCAGAGTTCAGAGATGTTTGCAATCCGGCAGGAAGAAAAAACTATATTCTAGCCTCTGAAGCCCTGTGTCAGTACATCACACAATTATTCTGATGGTCTCTACTGAAACTACTGTGTCTTTCCAAAGAGGTGAAGCATTTGATGGTGGGCCAAATTGGGTGAGAACAGTGGCTTCTAGAGTATAAGAATAGTGCGATTTCGAGGTAAAAGCCTAGAGATGGCCCGTCCGTAATAGTTAAACCACACAAAATTGTATTGTAAATGAGAGTCCTGTGTACATCATAGTAATTTATTGATATACCGCATAATATCCTGCTTTTTGGTGCTATGGAAATGGTCACCCTAAATATATAGCTAGTATATATCATAAACTGTATAAGGTAGCCGTGCTAGTCCATATGTAACGTTTTTTCCCTCCTAGTCATTTCTTTATGTGTCGCCACAGAAACTAACTCCAGCCGGAGCCTTGAGCCAAGACCGTGCCAGCAACAACATCTGCCTGGGCCTCGAGGCTGGCACCATCACAACTGGAGGTGGCTTACCTCAAGAGCGGAAATGGGGCGCAGCTTGGACTGTGCATTGGACTAGGGTCATGTCAATGGTGCATTTTGCCCATGTTCAGGGTGGAAAGTGAAAAAGAAAGATTTGCATAAGACAAGTCAAATTGGTGTTTTTGAAAAGAAAAGATCGTGGAGAATAAAGAAAAAAATATTTAAAAAATCTTTGTATATTCCCACAATATTCCCAAAATGAGAACCAAAATTATTTTTCAGACTTGTGAGGTCTGCTGTTCAGACCCTGAAGGGATTTGTTTTCTGTTCATTGCTTTTTGTGAGAGTGTTTCTACTTATCTCAGTAAGGAAAATAAATCAAGAGCCTATGTTGAGTACAAATATGTCTTCTGAAGGCTTAAACAGAGCCCAGCCAAAAACTCCAATAAAATTTGTATCAACTTTGAGGGACAGCTATGACCATGCAGGATTATCCAGACCAAACGTGATGATTTTGCTACATACTATTCCTATTTATGTACCAGCATGCAAAATTTGAGCCTCCTACATGGTTTAGTTCTTGTGCTGTGGGCTTGTGAACTTTGACAAAAAAAAGAGGCCGAACAAAATCGACACCCCCCTCCCCCTGTAAAACTGGCTGTATCTTGGAAAGTATTGATCTTACATAAGAGTAATTTTACAGTGTGTCTCCTGGGTAACATAGGTACACCTGATAATTGGACCTAAGTGCGTGGGCCCTTGTTGAATTGACGTGGAATGACCCACTATACTGTTTGAACTGTTTAAATACATATTTTTCTAATTGCATTGCTTTTTAGTTTTTGTATTAATAAATAATATATTTTTATACCGTATCTACGTATCGCCCCGGTTTATTGAAGGGTTCTGGGGGAGGGGGAACATTTATTAGTGACCCCTGGTGGTGACACTGCTGAACTGCATGAAGTGATAATACAGCTCATCCTTTAGTCTGCCCTTCAGCACCACTTTGCCAGTGTACACTGCAAATTGCCGTAACTCTGTGGCTTTCCATCTGTCAATATCCTCCAGCTTTCGAGGTTTTCTGGCAAAGCAACTGGGCATTGATTTCCTCAATGACAAAAACCTTCCGCTTACCTGATTTACTTGACCAGCTGACATGCGTGTCCTCTGTGGTCCCTTTATCCAGACTTGTAGGAGTTTCTTCATGACTCCTAGCAGCTGGTGCATGTAATCGATGGGAAACTGCTCAACCATGTCTACTGGGAGCCTCAACAACGTTGGTGGAATATCCTCGTAGCGTTTGTGGCATAGTGGTCCTCCATCCAGCGGCGGAACTTGTCATCTGTGTATAGCCTACTTCCTGTAGAAGCATCTGCCAATTGACAAAAATATAAAAACATTCAAATGACTTTATGGTTTATCACATTTGTTGTTGTTTTTTTTTTGTTTGTTCTTTTTTTTAGCTTCAGGTCTCTTTGTTTCTTTATTTTTAATCTGCATGCATATTCATCACTTCCTTTCATAATCATTATTTACTTTACCAACCTTGTAGATGTAGCATCATGGTTGAATGCTCCCCTGAATTTCCCCATTCATGTTCAACTTTACTTACTATCTGTTGTATGTTGCATGTTCCCACGCTTCTGAGGTAGGCTGTAGATGTCAAGGGTTTGTTCCCACGGTAAGGAAGGACAGACGGACCCCTTAACTTTTGATTTTGCCCCCTCCTCTGTCACTTTTGCGACGGTCCCAAAGTAGAGGTATGTATGTGTTATGTTTTTGTTTTATGCTTAAATGTGTTGTTTTATCTCTGTATGTTACCTCGTGCGCAATGTTAAAATACTCTCACGCTGCAGATGCTAACGTTAGCTAACGAGAGTAGAGTTCGTTTTTAAGTACATGGTATTGTTTTGGAGTTTAGTAATGAACCGTTTTTTAATTGTGTTGTACCTGTTTGTTGACAGTGAGATGCCTTGCTCTCTCCGAGCCTGATTTTTTTTCCATACATCAGGAATACCACCGTTTATGGATTTCATTATGTTTTGTGTCATAGCCGTCTCCGAGTTCGCAGTTCTTAGTTCTGCGAACTACGGCAGAAGAGGAGCTGTGACGCGCTTTGCTCGCTCCGAGCCTGATTTCTTTTTTGTTTTTGTTTTTTTGTTTCATACTTCAGAAAGTTAGATCAATTAAACAGCAATTGCAGCGTGGTTGTGGCATCCATTCTTCCAAAACACACAACACATAGATCAAGGGAGAGGAGAAACCACTTAGCCTAGCACACAAGAACGAGGCGCACATGCGTAGAACGCTCAATAATAAGCATGTAACCAGGGCCTGAAGTTAACTTTTTTGGCCACCAGCCACTGTGGCAGGTGAATTTTGAAATCCACCTGCCACAGTGGTTTTTTACCAGCCAAAATTATTTTGTGCCCAAAATAAAGGTGAACGACTCAGAAAATGCATAAGAAAGGTTCTTGATCTTGTACAGAATACACATTACAGTATTCAAGTAAAAGTAAAAAAGTACTTTGTTAATAAATTACTCAAGTAGGCCTAACAAGTTACTTTTTTGTAGGCCTACATTTTTATATTTTTGATGGACCTTTAAAGGGATACAAAAGTATCCTTTATGCCTATTTGCTTTTCTCCTCCTCTGTAGGCTAATCATATAGTCAAACATATTTTAAAAGCCCAATTCAAATATATTTTATTTAATATACTTTGTCATAGCCAGAATAAACATTACGTGGCTATGTATATGAAAAGCAGTCTTCCAATACATTGCAGCTGATTCTTCTGCTTTGCATTGCTAGAAGTCTGGTTATAACTTCACCATACAGACAATGTAACCTAAAAACAATGGCTATATTATGGGTAGACCTAATATTTAGGCTATAATCCACTCGGGTAGAGCGACAGAGCAGGCTTTCTGTTTTCTCAGCCGACCGTCTCATGTCATGTCCTGCAACATTGAGGCTACATAAATTAATGCTAGGCTTTTTCTAACTTGTATGCTCGATTTCCAGTGCATTTGCTTTGCTTGTAAATTAAGTTGTAGGCCTACTTTCCTTGTCCAATGTGATTGTTGAACGATGTTGGCCAGAAATTAATATACGGTATGTGGAAGTTTCCGTGTCATGCCATACCTCTAGTCTCGTTGGCACTCTGGCAGCCTCACCAGAAGATGCAGCAACTGGCAGGACGTCATTCGTTAACTGTAAGCTATGCGTTAGCTATAACGTTATAGAACATCTACTTCTGTGTAGTAGGCTACATAGGCCAGCCATCACTATTATAATCGCGGGGAAACGTAGCAATGCTTTCTGAAGATCCCACGCCATTGTGTACCGGGGGAGAGGTGCTCTTTTCTTTCTTGAGATACTTTCTCCAATAATAAACTTGTTCTCGTAACGAAAGGCAATTGAAAATGTAGCGGAGTAAAGAGTACATTTCCTACGGCAATCCCGACAGTGCATCTCCTTGCTCAGTGTTGTGTTGTCTTATTGGCTACCCGCCAACGTGGCAGGTAGATTGACAGTTTCACCCGCCAATCACAAAAGTTACCCGCATTTGGCGTGTGGGCGGGTGCCAATTTCATGCCCTGCATGTAACGTTATGTTAATGTTTCCTCGTGATTATTCTCAAACTCAGGCTAGCTGTATGGAGGCTATTTTAAACGTAGGTTATGGAAATGGTTCTGCAAAATACACAAGTTGAACCGTTTGCATTCTGGTAAGGTCTCTCCACTGTCAGCTTAATCACATTTTTTTCAAATTGAGGTCAAATGCTCGCTATAGGGAGGGAAAGTAATCTCATCGCCATCTAGTGGTTGCGTTCCTAGAGTTTAGCGGAGGGGATGGGATTTTTTTTTAGAAAAAATATATCTCGGTGCACATTGGGATCTTAATTTAATGCCTTCCATATGTTAGGCACTGGGGTCACCTCTATTGCTTCAAGTGGTCATACCTTATTTTTAGGATCAGTTGAATTGTTTTGAGTTTTTGTCATAACATGGTGATAACAAACTACAGTTGCATGTGACGTCACAGGTTTGGGCGCTTAATCTCTAACTGATCAATACGGCAATTTGCTTAACTGGCTTACATATTTTTGTAATAACGGAAGGTGATGTAAACCGCGTGGTGATAACCTTTATGTCTGGATAACTGGTGTTGTGCTTCTACTCACATGAAGAGCTGGCAGTAAGTGTTAAGTGGCAATGCTAACCAGGCTAATAAACAAACCATGCTACGTGAGTAACGTGGAAGGGTAGTCACGTGGCTTTTTTGTAGTTCGTTTATGAAACAAAAGGAGCAATTTCGATTTTTTTAAATAAGGCAAAATAGGGTCTGACATTTTCACAGTTAGAAGATTATTACTGTATAAACACTGAAAAATATTTTTGGTGGATAAGATCGCTGATTTGGCTTCACAGTATTTTTTTTAAAATAGGTCTATGGGACTTAACATTGGAGCTGCTCTTCGATAGGAACGCAACCACTTGGGGCGCTGGTTTTCACTTTCCCTCCCTATCAGATATCATAGAACTGATACCCCTTTGTGACGTTATGGTATGGCATGTGACGCAATGTTAAGTATAAAAGGCCGCTGTTATTCAATTTATTTCATTAATGGCCGAGGATCAGTCGAGTTCACTGATATTGGAACAAAGACGTAGCAGGTGCAATGTTGTGCTGCCCGTGTTTCCCCAGTGGAAAGGTAATAATGATAAGAATAGGCACTAATAATAATGCAGAGTTCCCATGGTCATGGAATTTCGGGAATATCATGGCATTTTGGAAAGTCTATTCAATGGAAAATCAGGGAATTGTTGGTACTAAGTCATGGAATATTAGGGCATTTTGTTGGATCAGTTTAAAACTTGCCAAAATACATTAATACAAATATATTTCCATTCCGTTTTACTGATTGCTTGAATAGCTCAGTAGGAGAACAGGTCTTTTTGTGCTCTGTGTTATACCCTTTTAATGCAACTGTACTGTTTATTGTTATTCTATGTTGTCCCTTATGATAAAAGTGTCTGCTAAACAAACAATTATAACCACAAATGAAATTATTTCATGATGTATTCCAGCGCGAGAAAGTCCGCCCAGAGACGGTGCAAGAGGCTGCAATCCCCAGACCTCTGAGGTATTGTCTTATATTATGTGTCATCATGTACAAGGGATAGTATTAGCTTAGTGTAAAGTTAATGATATGGTCATAATGTTTAAAAGTTTGTGAAGATTACTAGGCTAAATTTTGGTTCTATAACTATTCCCACTCTGATCTGGCTGGTAGTTTATAAATGAGTTCAGCAGACTACTGGTACAATAGATGTGTAATGACTCAATTAGAAGACAGAAAGTATCTTGCAGTGTTTATGCATCTCTTCTTTGTTCAAAATTCAAAATTGTAAGGAGCCAAAGTACAGGATACACTACGAAAGTCAGCGTTCATAAAAATAAAACTACAACTAAACATCTAGGCTGCTACATCATTTGTAAATGGCATGCCATTTATATTGAAATGTGGGCCAAACCTGCTACTTGAACCAGGCCCAAGTTACCACGGTTACAGTTCTGTTTATGCTACCTAGTTCTGTTCACCTGCATTGAGTTCTCTCTAATTATCGACCTGCTTCTGTCCCATCCAATCCCCTCTTTGATGTCTCACAAAGGAACCGCCCCCTTCTCAAGAGGCTGAGGAGATTGTTTAAAAGGGCGGAGAAGAAGACTAAAGAGTCTGTCTCCCCTCAGACGTAAGCTTTATGACACTTCATGAGTCTGACTCTCTCTCTCTCTCTCTCTCTCTCTTACAAACACACACACAAACTGTGGTCATACATTTCAGTCTTGACTAATACAGTTGTTGACTCCTACTCAGGGACACCCTTGTGGTAGAGGGGCCGATTAAAGACGAGGTTCCATCCCCAGAGTGTCAGCCTGAGGTCCCTGCCACCACCGTCACCTCTGATGCCCCTCAGGACCTCACAAAGGAGGAGGAGGAGGAGGAGAAGAGGAAGGGAAAGGTAGATTTATTTTTCCTATGAACCTGTGTGTCGTTGTAGCTAAGACCCAGTTTATACAGTTATTAATCCTGAACAAGAAGTCAGCTGAATGAATCTAAATAAAGCTTGTTCTCATGCATGTTGTTGGCTGTCTTTAGGAGATGATGACCCATGATGGGATCAATCGATCTGATCTGATGCTTAGTGGGTTTACTGATCTCATGTCTGCAAAAGCTGCATGTGTACCATTATAATTTGAAGATGAAAGCGGAAGGGAATCATGGGAATGTAAAAATTACCATGTTGTGAATGTTTGACATTGTCAGGAAAGCCCTGTTTGGGCAGGAAGAATCGGTCTCCAGGAGGAGGACATGATGGTGGAGAACCTGGAGGGAGGGGAGGACACCAGCTCCTCTCATGCCCCTGTGATGGAGACTTCATCCAGGACTACCAGCGTCTCCTCTCTGGACCGGTTCGTGCAGTTGCTACGGCATCGACACTTGAGAATACTGCAGAGCGTATATTCATACAGTATGTCAACATTTGACTTTGCTGAACTCGTTTTTTTTCACAGATTATTGGTCCAGGTGATGGGCCAGTCGGGAGGGAGGGCATCAAGGGGCAGGAGCAGAAGCCCCTGCTCGGCCCGAACGACCCCCGAGTCCCCCATGGCGTTACTCCACCAGTTCCTGCAGCTGCAGTGCAGAGGGTACGTCAACTAATGACCAAATCATCATCACAGCTTTACCCAGAGACCGTTTACACACAAATGCACACACACACATTTACCCTTGGTCATATTTGATATATTGAACTTGATACCTGGATGGTGTTCTATCTATTAGCCTAAGTGGCTTGATTTTATTGTCCATGTTTGCAGATTTTATAAGACAGTTAGTTTGAATCCTTGATTTTGATTGGCTGAGCCATGACTGAAACCACTGTGAAATACTCTTGGCCTCTTAGCTGATGTAAACTCACTGTAAAGCACTGCCTCTTGGTGCTTATGGCTTACATTTGCACTGGGTTGGGTGGGTGACGTGGCTTGGTCTCCTTCCCCCTGCAGGCTGCCCAATCTGGGGCAGACGTGCTACGTCAACGCCGTGCTGCAGTGTCTCATCCACCTGCAGTCCCTCTGCTCCCAGCTGCTGCTGCAGGAGGCGCTGTGGAGCATCAAGCCGGAGGCCCTGCTGCTCAGGTAGGAATCACTCTCTCCATTTCACGCTATCTTTATCTCTCTCACTCACTCACTCACTCACACACACACACACACACACTCAAACAAATTTACACTTGCGCACACACACACACACACACACACACACACACACTCAAACAAATTTACACTTGCACACACACACATGCACACACACACACTGCACTGTCCAGACTGCTTCATGTCCTGCTGTTAAGCGAACTTAGTGAAATAGATACAAATAACGTGATGTTGAGCAGATCAGCAACGTCTCTCAGAAGGCTTTTCCCATCTCCTCTCTGTCCTTTACTTACCTCCATCTTCTCTCTTCCCCCTTATCCATCCTTCTCCTCTCCCTCTTCATGTGTCTTCATGTTCCCTCTGTAGAACATTCGTGGGACTCGTACGCCTGCGAGGGTCCACTGACATGGACGTCAAGGCGGCAGTGGTCTTTGAATTCAAGGAGAACATTGCCCTGCACAACCAGGAGTTTGAGGGGAACTCCCAGAATGTGAGAACACACACACACATGCCCACACATGCTACATTTACCTTATGGACATCGCAAATACTTTTATCCAAAGCACAATACAAGACGTACATTTTCATCAGTATCATGCAGCCCGTGACTGTAGCTTAAGATCTTAGTGTAGTTACAGTGGAGTGGAGCTACAAGAACAAGTGTGCCGGACTTTTCTATCATTCTGCTGGTGTGGCCTGTAGATATTCATCTGTTTGTGTTTGTTCATCCGCATGTGTGCGTAGGACGCCCATGAGTTTCTCTCAGAGTGTCTGCTGAGGCTGAGTGCCATTGGCCAGAAGTTGGCCATGGGGGACGTGGCCTACCAGTGCCCAGTGGACACTCTGCTCTCCTTCCAGCTCCGCTATATAAGAACTTGCCAGAGGTCAGTGTCGCTTTGAAGGAAGAGCAGTCATTTAGATTAAAAAAAAGAAAAAGAAAATGTGTGTTATTCCTCAATAATATTTTGCTAATCTCTTCTGCAATTTGTGTTTGTGTGTGTTTATGTGTGTGTATGTCTGTCTTTGTCTGTGTGTGTGTGTGTGTGTGTGTGTGTGTGTGTGTGTTGAGCAGCTGTAGAGTTGAGAGCTCGAGGGATGAGCTTAGCACCATGCTCTCCCTCGACCTGGTTGTGCAGGGATCAGTGGAAGACAGCCTGCAGCTCTATTTCGCTGTAAGTGTTATCAACACACTTCCTATGACCACACACACACACACTCACACACACACTCCTCAAACACACACTTCACATGTGTTCTTTATGTCCACAGGAGACTGCAGTGGAGTTCCGGTGTGATTGTTGTGAGGGTCGGGACTCTTCCCTGAGATGCAATTTCAACACTCTGCCTCAGTGAGTCACTGACATCTTTACTGCTATGCCACATTCATTCACTCACATCAGTGTCAATAACAATTGTTTGCATCATTTTTGTGTCCTAGGGTGTTGATCCTCCATCTGAAGAGGTTCTGTCCTATGACCCTCACAAAGCGACATCAGGCGGTCACACTAGAACCCATCCTGAACCTGAGGGCACTGGGCGAAAGGTGAAAATGCAGATATTACACACACACAGATCCGCACACACACACACATACAGGGTGCATTTAAATGCACATGGAAACACCTAAACAAGCTAATTCATGTGTTTTCAACAGGAGTGAAGAGGCCATCAGGACTCCTTCTCCTCCAACTAGAGGTATGTCATGTCAGTTTTCGTTGGTTCACGTCCTGCTCATCACAGTTTGATCTCACAGACTCTTTATAACCCCAGTACAGTAGATGACACCTGCCACACTGAATAGCCGACATACTAGATAAAGTATTAGTCAGTATGAAGCTCATCCTTCCCTCCTTTTACCCAGCAGTGTCTAGTGTAGATGGAGAGACAGGGACAGAGACCGCGGTGAGAGACAGGGAGGGACATTGAGGCACCGAGTGGACAGTTTTTGTTAACATAGATGATAACCATTGACATGAACATGGCTGATTGTGTGGGGAGGATCATGGTGTGAATGTGTGTGTTTTCTGTTTGCCCAGTAACATAGGGAGTAGTTGTTTTGTGCTGGACTTGTTTGCATTATGTATGAATACCATGCTTCTAACTGTCCTTTCAGGAGACAAGCAGCCAGTACAAATTGATAAGTATACTGAGCCACATTGGGTCAGATGCAACCAGCGGTAAGATGCACACACACAAACACACAAACACACACACACACACACACACACTCAAACACACAGACACACACACACTCAAACACACACAGACACACACACACACACACACAAACAAACAAACGCTCTCACACACACACACACACCAGTTTCTTTGTTAATCTAGGATGTGTATCTATGTTTGCCATATATTGTATGTCATGTACTCTGTATGTAAACTTTGCATTTAAATGTTCTGCTTTGGCAATGCAAAAAATGCCATTCCAAAGAATCTCACTTGAATTGAATTGCATTTAATTGAGAGGGAAAGAGAGAGAGAGAGAGAGAGAGAGATAATAAAGAAGCACAGAGATTATTATTATTATAATGTTAAGAAAGGCCTATCTGACATCCCTGTTCTTTATGATTGGATGATGACAGGCCACTACATCGCCGACTGCCAAGAGCAACCAGGCCATTGGGTGTTATATGATGACGATGACATCTCCTTAACATCGGAGGAAGCTGTCCTCAAAGACAGGGAGAGGACGGCTTACATTCTGTTTTACATTAAACAGGTAATTTAGACCAGTGTTTCCCAGACTTTTTTTCTGGGGACCCACTTTTTAAAAATGACAGACCATCGCGACCCATTTCACTTCAGAGCAAACATGCAACCACCAATATCGTGTTAGGCCACAGTTTCTCAAACTTTTCGATGCCCCGTTAATGTTTGTGCGAAAAGCTGATTAATGTCCCTTGAATTTTGCAACTGCGAGGTCCATGGCAGGCGCCCCACAAAAATGTTTCATTTTGCAAGTGAGATGTCCACGCTGTCCCCTCTGCGACGCGTTCGCCCCCCAGTCTCAGAGCTATTCTAAATGCAAAATTGCACAGAGAGCCGTGACTGTAGTTAACAAACTAGATCCTAGAAAACAGTTAGCTTTCCTGGCTAAATGGTATAAGTTAGGCCTATTACACAACATAAATTGTGCTGATGACCCAAATAAAATCTCCTGTGACCCACCCAGTCTTTGAGAACCAATGATTTAGACCATCAACCACAGCTAATATACAGGATAGTGTCTCACACATTGGTTTGAAATGTTTTTAAAGTCTGCATAACACCAGTCTTCTTGAGTAATTGTTTCTTCATAAGAGACGCATGCTAACTTGGAAACATTCATTCGCACAGGTTTCTCAAGTTGTTTTTGCGTTTTTGTCTGTGTATCATTCTAGTGAGGCAGATCACCCACCTTCCCACATTGTCTGCCCCCTCCCCCCATATCATCACCAAGGGGGAAAGATCGGATAAAGGGAGTCCATTACATTGCTGACTGCTGACCAGGCCAGTGGGTCTTGTATAACAACCATGAAGTCACCCTAACATCGGAGGAGGTGGTCGTCCTCAAAGACAGGGAAATGACAGCCTACATTCTGTTTCATGTCAAAAAGGTGATTTACACCGTCAACCACAGCTAATCACAGTACACAATACTCTTAGACACAACGTCTCCAGTGTCTTGATTGTAAACATTGACCCTTTTTCAGATACACCCCTACCATTCAGGTTTACAGTCTCTCACACAGGTGTTTTGCTGTTGTTTGTTGCCTAAAGCCTTTGCTTTAAAAGATACAGTAACTTGGAAACAGTTTCACACTCTTCTCACAGATTGTTTTGATCTGTGTGTGTGTGTGTGTGTGTGTGTTTGTCTGAGTGTCATTTTAGTGAAGCAGATCAACACCCCATCATCATCGGGGGTAAAAGGTGTCAGGATCACTTTAGGAACCACTTCATCAGGCTGGCAACCAATGGGCGAGCCCTCCATAAAGGCTAAATCAAGTCAGATAGGACAAAGACAGGCCACTACATTGAACATGAGGTCACCCTAACATCAGAGGAGGCCGTCCTCAAAAACAGGGAGAGGATGGACCACATTCTGTTTTACATTAAAAAGGTAATCTACTCCGTCAACCACAGCTTAAAACTTACAGTATACTCTTAGACACAACATCCCCCTGTTTCAGATATGACCCTGAATGCAGGTTAACAGTTTCTCACAAACAGATGTTTTGTTGTTGTTGCCTAATGCCTGCCTCCAGCATAATTATTCCTACTTAAGAGTCTCACACATGGTTATGGTTATGGGATTTTTGACAGACGCTTTTGTTCAAAGTGACATACAAATAATAATAAAAACAATACAGTAGTTACATTTAACAGTGAACTGTTTAAAATGTTGGTCAGACTGCAGTAACTTGGAAACAGTCTGTTTCATACTCTTCTCACTGTGTTTGCTTTCATTTGTGTGTGTGTGTGTGTGTGTGTGTGTGTGTGTGTGTGTGTGTGTGTGTGTTCTGCCCTCTTCCCTACCCCTATCATCAGGTGTCAGCCCCTCTAGCAGACTGGCAACCAATGGGCGACCCCTCAATGAAGGCCAAATCAAATCACACCAACATCAATGTCCAATCAGTCAGATCGGATGATGACAGGCCACTACATCAGCGACTGCCAATAGCAGCCAGGCCAGTGCGTGTTGTATAATGACTGTGATTTCACCCTGACAGACACGGAGAGGACTGCCAACATTCTGTTTTATAGCTAAAAGGTAATTAACACCATCAGCCACAGCTCACAACTATACACAAAAATATCCACTGTCTTCATAGTAAATGTCCATATTTCAAACTTTCCCTTCTCCCATATATGTGTACAGCATAGACTCACGCCTACTGTTTTTTAAAGTGTTATATACCTCTGCATAATGGTTTCTACATAGGAGATGAGTTAGTTGGAAACAGTCTTGCTCACACTAGTGTCACATGTTTCTTTTTTATTGGTCATTTTAGTGAGGAAGATCACACCCCTAACCACCCCGCCTGCTGTCCCCAATCTCATCAGGGGTAAACGGAGTTAACACCATTGCAGCAGGCTGGTAAACATTGGATGACCCCTCCATAAAGGTCAAATAAAATCATATTACACCAACATTTTATTTCTTATGGAGAATGGACAGAATGTGTGACCTGTGAAAACGTTGTTTTATCACTCATTTTTGATAAAATACAATGTGGCGAAAAAATGCAATATGATGGAAATTGATGTCATGCGGTGTGTTGAGCTCGGCTTGATCCAAGGAGTCCAGCACGATCATTGTTGAAAAACGGGCATAACGTTCAAAAGTTATGTGCATGGATGCAACTCAAACTTTTACCAATTGGTGGGGCTAGAGCGCTCGAGGTGCAGACAAGGAACTTGGTGAAATGAATCAGGGGACTTTTACCAGACGGTTCTGTGGGCTAGGATAGACACCCCATGGACAAAGACATTGGCAACAGTTTTAAACCAACCAACAATATAAAATATTAAAAAGAGCTCTTTTATTGCATTGAGTTAAATCGAAACAATGTCTTCTAGTGCTCATGGACTACTATACTGTACTGTACCCTACTGTAGGCAATTATTACTCTTGCTTGTATTTGGGGGCGGCCTTTATTTGTCCGAATTGACCAAGTCCCCGACTATTATCCGAGGCCCGGCTATAAATGGAATCCCGGCTATAATTTGAGGATTTACTAACATTAAAACGGTCTACTGACAGAAGGCCAGAGTTATCTATATCGTTCTAGTTACACTTGGCCAGCAGAAACACCACAAGTAAAATTACAGCTTTGCAAAGTGTATTCATCTTTGAAGGATTTAGCTTCATAAATTCTGGAGGAAATTATCAATGCAAATGATTTTGCAAAAGCGTTGTTCCAAAGGCTATCACTCAAACAAACAAGAATGTGAGCTGTCAGATTATTGTGATTGATGCTTGTGAAAACCTCTGTTTTGCCTGCCAAAGGTATACTGTATGTGTCTGCAGATATTTGGAAAGCACAATCCGTCATTCAAATCAAACAGAACAAATGAAAGACATTTTACGGCATCAACATTTTTGCTCTTGACACACTCTTTCTTGAATATCCCCTTGAGGATCGATAAAGTATCTATCTATCTATCTATCTATCTATCTATCTATCTATCTATCTATCTATCTATCTATCTGCTTTTGTTCTGAGGGGCAATCCAAAGTGTTATCTTTCAGCAAACAAAAAGAATGGAATGGAATATAAGAATGACTTTTGTCAAATGTCTGCTGGGGGGTAGGTCCAAGTATGTGGTTAAAAACTAGTTATCACAGAATAACACAAGAAAAAATCCAAATGGTTTCATGTTGGTAGAAGAATGTGTCAGCCAGCCTCCGACCGGCGTAATCAGCAGTGAAATTAAACTTCAACTAGTTCATCAAACTCTTACCAAATAATTTCAGAGGTGCACATCTTGTAGACAAAGGTTTTAAATGCAGTTGTTTACTCAATTCCCAAAAAAGATAGTCATTGATGAATGAATGAAAAAAACATTAGACTGCTTGATAGAAAATCATTCACATCCTTATATTATCTCTGACAGGTCTATAGTTCACTATAGTAAAGAGCTCTCACCTGAGAGTCTGAAACAGTTGACTAAAACAACATTTATAAATCAAGACCTGAAAACGAGGAAATTATAGACACTTTCAAGAGAGTTCCATTATCAGCATCATAGTTGGCCCCACAAGGCTTCTGTTTTAACATTCCATATGTTATCTTAATGAAGCGGAAGTAGATTGGGAACCAAATAGAACGTTCAAGCATTGTTTTTGTTTTTATTGTTGAAAGGGTCTATAATGCAGACATGAAATTTGGTGAAATGAATCAGGGGACTGTTCCAATCAGTGTCCCAAATGAAATGAATCAGCTTTTTACCTGACAGTTCTATGGGCTACGGTTCTACCTTGTATGAAATGTGCTGTTTTGGAGGCAAGTCGTAGTATGACTGACTTTTGCCTACTAATTCCGTTAGTTGTGCGACATTCCCCGCTCCAGTAGGGAGACATGCTCCAGGGGTGAATCCCCCAGCTGCCCCTCATCCTTTCACTTCTCAACTTCTGTGTGTGAGACCTGCTTAGCAGCAAGCACAGGCGCCTGCAAAGTAGCCTATATAGGGCGCCGCCCACTCCCCAAACGGTAACATATGATCGATGTGCATATGTGTGATAGAAAACTGATTAGCGCAAATGAAAGCTAAAAAATACTCAGATTCTTTTTTTTTTTTGCGAGTGCTCATGCCGCCCTTGGCAAGATGCGAAAAACCGCCCCTGGCTGCCATAGACAACCCTTGGCCCCATGGTTGAAAAATAAGAAAAAGGAGAAGAAAACGTAGAAACGCTTAGGGTGCCTCTGCGGCTTCATTGCTACGCCCCCAAAATGTTTGTTAAATCACTGCTACAAGTGCAACAAAACACTCCTGAAGGGGTTACTTCACTAAGACATCAGCCAACATTAGCCAAAAGCACATGCAACACATGCCTTTTTAATATACAGTAGCTAACATTAAAACAGTCTACTGACAGAAAGGCCAGAATTATCAAATATAACGTTTTAGTTAGACTTGGCCAGCAGAAACACTAGAAGTAAAATTACAGCTTCGCAAAGTGCATTGATCTTTGGAAGGTTTGGCTTCAGAGGAAATAATCAATGTGCTTTTAACCAGTTCTTGCCATGATAAATTAAAGGCTTTTTTTTTAATACTTTTTCAACCTGAGTGCCTCTGCAAATTATTTCCCCCTTGAAATCAATGCAAATTGTTTTGCAAAGGTGGTGCTGTTTTGTTCCAAAGGCCATTACTCTAAAACAAACAAGATCATGAGGTGTCAGATTATTGTGATGCTTGTGAAAACCTCAGTTTTGCCTAACCAAGGTAAATGTGTCTGCAGATATTTGGAAAGCACAATCAGTCATTCAAACCAAACATAATAAACAAAGTATGTTTTTGCTCTGAACACACGCTCTGTTTAAATTCTGAGGGGCAATCCAAAGTTTTATCTTTCAGCAAACACTTCAGGATTCCCTGAACTGAGTGTGACTCAATTGCGAAGCAGCAGATAGTATAGTTTAGAGTAGAGTTTATTCCACAAAAAGGCAAAGTCCCAAAAAGCACAGAAGATTGTGTACAAAAATCCAAAACAAAATTACAGTTCTTAATTCTTCCAACGACGCAGAGAATGCAGGCAGAATAATCCAAAGGGGTAATCCGAAGTCAGGGTCGAACAGACAGGATAAAGTTCAGTGAAGACTCAACAAAGACAATGTGAAAAGACCAGCTTAAATACTGTGAGGGAATTGGCTAAACAAGTCACATGGCTGATAAACAGAGAACAGGTGGGTCAGTTAACAGGTTAATTAGGCTAGGTAGGAAAACCACAGCAAAGGGAATCACAAGATTTGGCGACCTCTAGAGGTAAACAGAAAAAAAAGTCCATAATCGTAACAGGAGCTGTGAGCTGCCTGCTACAGCGGCGCTTGGGGAGCAGTGAGGGGTTAGGTGCCTTGTTGAGTTGTTGCAGGCAGCTCACTGCGCTGGGATTAGTGTGTGCTTCACCTCACTGTGTGTTCACTGTGTGCTGAGTGTGTTTCACTAATTCACAGATTGGGATAAATGCAGAGACCAAATTTCCCTCACGGGATCAAAAGAGTAGATATACTTATACTTATACTTACACTTACTCTGACTTAACTTACCCAAGTTTGTCACTGAAACACAAGTTCCCACGTTAACAAAATTTTATCTATGTATTTATTTTATTTAGTTTGCTATTCTGAAGCTTTGCTGCCTACATGTCTAAGTTCCAGTTATTCAAAACCATTTGAAACAAACATTCCATCATTGTCCATTTCTGTGAAATATTGTTTTTACCCAGACATGATATTTAGATCATACTTTAAACACAAACTTCTACATTTTACATACAACCCAGTTTTTCTTTTTTAGTTGATATTGTTGTGCGGTCACATCACTGTCTGTAGTGTATACACTATACACTGTATATACTGTACACCACGGCAAAGTAAAAAGAAGTGAATCTCCTCTGAAATGTAAATAATGTCGCAGAAATATATTCAGTGCCTGGTATAGAGTAACAGGCCGTGTGATGAATAGTCATTGATGAATGAATAAAAAAAAAACATTAGACTGCTGGGAAAAAAATCATTCACACAACATCCTTATGTTATCTCTGACAGGTCTATAGTTCACTGCAGTAAAGAGCTCTCACCTGAGAGTGAAAGAGTTGACTAAAACAATATAAATCAAATTGAGACCTGAAAATTAGGAAATTATTATGCATAAAGGCACATCACCGTATGTCAATGGGGCTTTAAAGTTGGATCCACAGGGGATGATGTACATTGAAAGCAGACATACAGGTGTTTCCTCTAGATTTTGTTTTAACAGTGGCGGCAGGCCATCCGATTGAGTGCGCATCTAATGTAACAGCGGTGTCTCCGCGGACTCGAGACATCCACTCTCCATGTTTCATTTTTGCTGTTGTTGTGAACGAATATTCAACTTTCTGGTTGCGGTCCGAACACATCCGGATGTAACTCAGCGGAAGTATCCATTCACGCCTCGAAAATGTAGTTAGATTGTAGTTTCTAAGAAGACTGGAAAACGGACTCCGACTTGGCTTTGTTGCTGTTGAAATTAGTAGCCTACCCTTGGGTGAACTTTGTTTTTGTAATGTGATTTGATGGTCTCTTGAACAATGTGTTTGCTCGACCGTTTTATTGTGTATGTGTCTGTATGTGTTTAGCTTGGTTTCTTGATGGCTAGCTCGCTAGCTAGTGGGGGTTTAGCGTAGCAGTCACTTGTTACCGAAGCTGCAGGGGGGAGCTATGTCGTGAAAAATGCGAGCCCAAATCAGGCGAAAACCCAGAAACAGCGAAGGAATAACCAGACCTGCATAGGGCTTCTTTAAACTATCCCATCAACATCAATTAAACAATCTGCCTATCAACATCCATTCAACTTTCTGTCTATCAACATCCATCTACATTTAACTTTTAAACTATAGGCCTATACTCTGTCTCAGGCTTTAAGCATACAATCTGGCTCTCTTAAGACTACAGATCCTGTTCAACTATTTCCTCTGCCCACAACTGTTTCAAAATAAATGTCCTCACTACAATAATTCACTATTAAATCATTTAACTACTTAAACTACTCAACTATTTAACTGTTCAGCCATTTCAACTGTCAGTTGTTATGAACTATGACTCCTGCCAACTGTTTCCAAATAAAAGTTTGTTTTGCATTTTATGTTATACAGTATGTTTATATTTTCATGCACTGGTAATTTCCTCGAAATTACATTTTCTAGTTATATACTACTACTTCAATTATATACTACTACTGCCACTATATTGCACATATCTGTACATGTTGCTCATACATTGTTCATATTACATAGCCATATGTATTAATATCATATACTGTTCATATTACATAACCATTTGTATTAATTTATACTACTCTAAACCACCTTCTGTAAACCAACTCATATGCTACTGTCTACACTGCACTCACTATATTTCTTGTCCTGTCTATGAACTACCTGTCTACCTGTCTCACATTGCACTTTTCTGCTTTTTTTGCACTTCTGGTTAGACACAAACGGCATTTCGTTGTCTTTTTACTTGTACTCTGCACAATGACAATAAAGTTTTTTTCATAGTTGGGCTGGTCCTGCAACTTACAGTCAGGTGCGACTTATATATCAATATATATATAATTTGTTTTTAAATGTCAGTTTGAATTAACATTAACCCTACATGAAACATTGCCGTCTACAGCCGCGAGAGGTCGTGCTAGGGTGAGAATGAGATCGGGAGTTAGGTGAACTTGTGACAGGTCATTCATTTCGGTTTTTAATAGCCGCTGCTCCAAACGAAATGCATGTCTCACAGTAAAACGCACGTAAGAAATAAAGCCCTACCTCGAATACAAGCCTCCCTCAAATACAAGCCTCCCTCAAATAAAGGTCTGTGCTTTGTGCAGCCTGAGTAAATAAAAGCCATAATTTGAGGATGTATGATAGTCTCTCCTAAACATTCTTTACCTGTTATTCAGAAATGCATGAAAACATCTGAAAACAAAACTCAGCCATAGGTTATTTTGAGAATGATGGCTTTCTCTTCAGCATTGTCCTAACCGTTAAAAAGAGGCAGATATGATGAGGCATTGCAATAATGTTTACAGAGATACACTGTAAGGATGGTTGCAAAGATTATGCAGACTGAATGACACACACGCACACACATTATCGAAATCATACACCGGACGCTTCAAGCTATACTCTTTCTACATGGGTTTAGTTAATGATTGGGCTATAATAAGACCACACTTTAATAGTGGTTAGTGTAAACTGGGACATTTTAGCGTGACCGACAGGCTTTTGTCGGGACTCGGGACACACAACTCAAAATCGGGACTGTCCCGGTTAAACCAGGAGGTCTGGTTACCTTATTCTGTGTGCTAGTTGAATAACTTGCCTTTCCAAATTAAATGTTCATATGGGTTAAAGGATAATTCCGGTGTGATTTTGACCTAAAGTGTGTTAACCATGATACCGAGTGTGAACCAGGGTTTCCGTTGTCCGGTAATTACCAGACATTGGCCGGAAAAAAAACGAAATGTCCGACAAAATTAAAACTCTCCGGTCAAATTGTCCGATTGAAATTGGCTAATAATCCCGTCCCCTAACGCAATCTGAATTTGAGAATAAGCCTTAATACGTAAGCCTATATTATACATCCTCTGTCTATGTTTTTAAATGAACAGGCTCTACCGTTTGAAAAGTAAGCTATTAAACAACACGCATACCCTATGCTGCATTTCAAATAGGAAGTGCACGCTGCTTAAAGCGTCCATGCACAACGAACAAATGAGTGAGGCGGTTCAAACATGGCCAGGCCCAGGTAGACTAGCCTTAAAAGATTTTTCAGAGGCCAGACGCGATGGATGATGATAAATTGGTAACGTCTGAAGCCTCAGATGTCCGGTCAACTCCACCACCACCAGATAAAAAGCAGAAGTGTCGGGCGTATCTGTCGGAATCAGTGACATTGGAAGTGGAGTTGCGGGGGATGCGGCCGCTCCAAGACACTGTCATTCTCCGTGTAGCCTATACTGGACATGCAAAGTGTTCTTTACCCAAAGCATAGGCTACAGTAGGCCTATGCGTTCTCTATCTATGATCTGCAGGGTTAAGGGCCTCCTCGACGAGGAGATTACTGGTCCGCGGATAATTTCTGGCACAATTAAACGGTAGCCTATATTGAACCGCGGACGAAAGAAAAAAAAAACTAAACATTTCCCAGAATAGGAAACATTTCTTAATTTATTGTTATCAAATAAAGAGGCATTAGGGGGTAGTGGTGTGAGCGCTCATTCTTGTATGTGCACATCTGTGTAAGTTAAACAGTCATCACTGGAGATAACGTGGGTAGCAGCAACAAACAACGTAGCCTTTTTAAAACAACGAACGAAGCGGACTCTTGCTGTCCATGAAAAGATACTGGCTAGATCTTGTTAGGCATGTTTAAGTTAGGCTAATGAACATGTTGCCTTCTAGCTTGATTATGTCATTCTTTAAGTAGCCTGTCTCCAGTTTTCCTCAATTTGACTAATTAAGAAGCGATAATATATTTGACCGGCATATCATCAAAATGTCCGGAAAACGAAACCTCTGCCGGTCACTTTGACCGGCACCATTTTTTTCTAGCGGAAACTCTGGTGTGAACGTATATCTCATAGCTCACCTCGGCTTGTCCCCTGCACTCAGAAATCTGGCGCTAGTTAGCCAATGCTACCAACAGTTGCGGTGCCAAAAATAATTCAGTGGAAATGCATGGATTCCAACTGAATCCATGCATTTCCACATAATTATTTTTGGAATCTGATCCCTTATCATACCTTTTCGTTCGTACTCGTCGCTCGACTTATCGTTGAATTTAAAGATGGCGTCAAACGGTAAAATTCCTTAAGGTACTATTTAAATCGTCTTGTAAATAAACTACCAGTGCTTTTTCAAAGTTCTCCATGTCTCGTTTTAAATGTCAAGGCCCTCGGAAGTCTACCAATTAAGTATGGAGCCTCGTAAATAGTGTAAAACAGTGATTTATTTGCATGGCTAGGCCGATGCCCGAGGCACCGCAACGAAACACTGTTGGTAGCATTGGCTAACTAGCGCCAGATTTCTGAGTGCAGGGGACAAGCCGAGGTGAGCTATGAGACATACGTTTACACTCGGTATCATGTTTCAACACACTTTAGGTCAATATCACACTGGAATTCTCCTTTAAGAAAGGCATGTGAACAGTATCTAAAATAAGGGTAGCTTCCTTAATATAGCATGCGTCGTTGAAAGTTCACACGTTCTTTTAAACGCACATCTGTTTTTCTCTCGCTCTCTCGGAGGTAGCCTCCCGAGCATTTTGCTCTGCTGCCGGCTTGTGCCTGGACAACGCCCAAAATGCTTGATTGCATTGCATTCTCCACATTTCTATAGCTGCATTTTCATGTACCATATACAAATAAATACAAAAAATGAAGATAAAAATAAACAGATTTGAAAAAAAAATAGAATAAAGGACAAAGAGGAAGACAAAAATATACATGAACAAAATAGAAGTAATCATTGACTTAGAGAATAATAGTAGTAAATCCAACAAAAGTTTAAAATGATTAAAAGAATGTAGGCTAAAGAGGTATGTTTCCCAGTGTGACCTTAGGGTCAGAGTCAAAGTCATCTTTCAGGGCTGTAAATTATTACATCATAAATGATTATATAAATTACTACAGTATATCTATATAAAATAAGCATATCCGGTGAATATACAGGAGCTAATTAATCAGGCGATTTCAAAAAAGTTAAAGAAAAAGTCAGTTAAAAATGGACAGGGACGTGTGATGGCTCTCTCACTGTTCTTAGTCAAAGTGCCTGCAACTTATTTCTCACTTTGTCAAGAAGACCTGAAGCAATATGGGTGCACTAGTGACAAAAGCATGAACTTATTTCTCAATATCTGCCCGGGAGAGAAGTGGTAATTGGGTAATTTGCCTCATTTCCTAGCCAACTACTGGCTTACACAGTATTAAGATCATTTTGGTTTACTCATTCCTGGCACAAATCAACCTGATATCCTTTAGACATCCCAGATTCCCCAGGTAGACCAGAGGCATGACAGTGCTCCCAAAAGTTATAAACATAAAACAGGGAAACATTACGTTACAATACAACTGTATGCTCAATTTCATCAGATAGGTGAGTACAAGCATAATCATTAGAGGAAAGTAGGACACAAAGGTCGTGACCAGGCTATAAACAATGGTCTGTCGAGCTCTCTGTTTTTGTGGGTGGATGTCACTCCTTCCTGATGGATCTGGCTTTCTCAGAGCACAGATGATTGACAGATTAGAGAAGACAATGATGGGGGCTAAAAGACCTAGTGAGATTAGGGTGACTATGGGTGTATTTAGAACAAAAACTAAACACCCAACAGCCAGAGTAAGACCCCAGACCAATGCACAGGTGACCATCCTGTACCTCCCGTTCTTTATCTTCATGTATGTGATGGGGAGAACCACGGCCATGAAGCAGTCCACACACATACAGGACATAAACAAAGGCCGTCCACACCAGTTGAAAGAGTAAAATAACAAAGCTGTTTGGAAAAAGATATAGTCATGCCAGACAAAATAATTGAGTACATTAAGAATGACTAACAGGTTGAAAACTAGGTCCATGATGGTGAGGTTGAGCATGTAGACGTTGTTGGATGAGCCACTGCGCTGCCTCTGAATGAGCACCCACAAAAGCCACCCATTGGCAGGAACACCCACACATGCAGCGGACACACTGAAGATACCCCATACCAATGGACCCACCAGCAGATCAGTGCAGAAGTGGTCAAAGTTAGAGGTGTCGTTCATGATATTAGTTGAATTTAAGAGATAGCTATCTTCTTTATGTGACCTGAAACCCATTTGTGAAATCAAACAATAAGAGTGTAATTCGGTGCAAAATGCAAGTAAGAATGATGTGTGTACATACAATATCTAATGGACATCATGTTTTGAGTCTGACTTACTTGACGCTTTTCCTCTGAAGCTTCTTGGTTCTGGACCGTGATTCAGTGGAGGTTTTCTGGTAGACTAATGATCCTGGGCTGACAGTGAAAGGTCTTATCCTTCATTTTAATATGCAGGTGTGTTATCACAGCATAGACAAATGTGACCTATTCTTGTGTCACCACGATGAATGGACTTCAATTATATTATATATATATATATATATATATAAATGTTTGGTTAAAATAGAAACACTCACAAGATATATCTTCATGCCTTTATATTCTCCCATGTCTGTGAAAGTTATTATTTGAGACTGTGATACGGCTTGCCAGACTGCAGCAGCTGAAACATATTTTGGCAGGGGTTATTATTATAAAGTAATTATTCTGTGAGCTTTACCTGGTAGGACTTTCACTGTCTGAAGCCGGACTTTTTCACTTCTGGATTTGACTTTTAGCCCTGTCTCAAATCTGTGTTTTTGAACAAAATTATACAATCCTTCCTTGTTTGTGTGTCCTCTCAAGCTCTATTAACGCTAAAGTCCACTAGAATAGCCCATATGAGACTGTTAAATACATTTGAAATACAGTGGGTTTTTTTTAATCCAATAAGCTTTTGAGTGTTTCTATTATCAGTGTTATACTATAGACGACTTTGTAAATCACTGACAATGTTGTTCCATTGGCAGCCTCTGTAGCAAATTGATCTGATTAGATAGAGTCTTAGATAAGGTCCCCAGAGGGATAATCATTTCCACATGTCATTCATTCTATCTTCCACAATTAAGAATATACAACCACAAACTGTAAAATTACTGTAAAACTGAAAAGATTCTATGTAACCTTTTACATAGTGACCCCATGCTTCTGGGCAGGCCAACATTTTTTTGTAATAAACGTTTAAACTTAGTAGGTAACACTCCAAAATAAGGTGCCATAATATATAGCAAACTAGTAATTACCTAACCCTTTGTTAATATTTGTTAATTGTTACTAAAATATCTATTTGGCACAAGTTAATAGTTTTTTCATCATTAATTAAATATTAGTTGTTTGCATAAAATCTGTATGTTAATGTTTTAACAAATCTATTAACTAATATTGTATTAATATATGTTAATAATAACTAAATATATTTTTGGCACTAATTAACAGTTATTTCTTACATCATTTAAATGTTAAATGTTTATTTACAAACTATATGCTAATATAAAAGTTAATGACATATTATTATTTATCTAGCTTTTCTGATTACCTTTGTGGATAATTTATGGAATTTATGGTTTATGGCTTTATGGTCTTGTGGGGTGTATAAGGCACCCTACTGCCAGTGGTTGGTTGTGTGAGAGTTTGCGCTCCTCTTCTTCCACTTCACCCTTATTGGATACCTCTGTGGTTGGCTGTCCTGTAATTGATAACTCTCTGTCTAGTGTTTGAAAGTAGTGTACTCTTTGCCTTTGAAAGTACTATTTGGTTGCTGCTTGAATTTGGTGAAATTTAGGGGAGGGGGGTGTAACAGAGTTAGAAATGTAGTTTAGTGTTTGTATGTGATTTTCGCCGTAATTAAGCAGCTTTATTGAGATTGGTGTTTTGGAGCCCCCTTTGGAGAAACGCTATACTGCAGCTCTGCTGCGTTTTGTCCTTGTATTGTTGCCATAGCCGATCAGAAGCGGTATGCTTTGCATTGTGTAGGTTGACTATGGGGCGCCAAATGTAACATGCCTTATTTCGTGGACAGAATGACTTTCGTGTGACGAAATACATATATTCATTACGAAACCATGTTACATCGTAACGCCTTTTGTCCACGGAATGCACAAATTGGTTTGCATTGTGTCCACGAAACACTGAAGAGAGCACATCATTTCGTGGACGAAATTGACTGGTGGCCTTTTCCTTTCGTGGACATAATGCTGAATGCAGTATTCACTGTCGTAGACGAAATGTTTGGTCAAAAGTAATTCTGTCTACGTAAATACGGAATGCACCTACACGCATCATTCTGTGCATCCTATTTCAATTTCGTCCACAGAAGTATTGTGTTGTGTTACAGAAGGCATTCCGTCCACGCAATAGTAACTTAACAACTTACGAAATGCATTCAGTGACATATGCTTTCATTCTGTGGACGAAATGCATAATAGAATCACGTACAATACATTTCGTGAGTCAGCAGTTTACGAAATGACTTATGTGTCACGATAATTTCATTTCGTGGACGAAATGCATAAAAGAATCACGAAATCAGTTTTGTGACCTGCTACAATACATTTCGTGAGTCAGCAGTTTACGAAATGAATTATGTGTCAGGATAATTTCATTACGTGGACGAAATGCATAAAAGAATCACGAAATCAGTTATGTGACCTGCTGCAATACATTTCGCAAGTCAGCAGTTTACGAAATGAATTATGTGTCAGGATAATTTCATTACGTGGACGAAATGCATAACAGAATCACGAAATCAGTTTTGTGACCTGCTGCAATACATTTCGTGAGTCAGCAGTTTACGGAATGAATTATGTGTCAGGATAATTTCATTATGTGGACGAAATGCATAACAGAATCACGAAATCAGTTTTGTGACCTGCTACAATACATCTCGTGAGTCAGCAGTTTACGAAATGAATTATGTGTCAGGATAATTTCATTACGTGGACGAAATGCATAAAAGAATCACGAAATCAGTTTTGTGACCTGCTACAATACATTTCGTGAGTCAGCAGTTTACGAAATGAATTATGTGTCAGGATAATTTCATTACGTGGACGAAATGCATAAAAGAATCACGAAATCAGTTATGTGACCTGCTACAATACATTTCGTGAGTCAGCAGTTTACGAAATGAATTATGTGTCAGGATAATTTCATTACGTGGACGAAATGCATAACAGAATCACAAAATCAGCTTTGTGACCTGCTACAATTCATTTCGTGAGTCAGCAGTTTACGGAATTAATTATGTGTCACGATAATTTTATTACGTGGACGAAATGCATAAGAGAATCACGAAATCAGTTTTGTAACCTGCTAAAATACATTTCGTGAGTCAGCAGTTTGCGGAATGAATTAGTCAGTGGGTACCATTTAGAAGTGGCACTCGCGCCTCCCGTTCATAGAGCTGCGTGAAATGTATTGCAACTTTTCGCCACAAGGTGGCAGCTTAAGTCCGCTGTAGCATTGCCGGTAAACGGGACAGCTGGCTGCATTCAGAGGCTTTGCAACGGCAGTGTGATTGGCAATCCGCGAACCGGTGCCAGGCCGTGCTGGACCTAGCCTAGGTCCGCGAAAAGCAACTGCATAGGCTTTCTCTGAATTATCTATGGTCTATGATCTTCAAACTATGAGCCTCTTCTACGAGTAGATTGCTGGTCCACTGGACCACGATTTTAGGCTAGATTAGGTCTATGCCCGGTGCTTCTGTCTGTTAATTTTGCGGCACAACTGCTGGAACCGTGGACCGAAAGAAAAATAAACTAAATGTTTCCCTGATCAATGCATAGGCCTACTTCTTAATTCATTAAATATAGAGGCATAACATCAGCCTAGGTGGTAGTGGTAGGCTGTGAGTGCTCATTCAAAGTCTATACGTGTCTGTGCAAGTTGTAACAAATCGCCCTTATTCAAAAGAACTGATTGCCACTATGTATTTAAGGTTACGGGCGGATCTAACAAGCAGGAAATCATTCTAGCTCAATGCAGACGAAGACCTCAGTTTATCTTAACTTAAACTGGCAAAAGGCCTTGCCTTCCTCTTAATAAGAGTGTATATTAAAGAAAAAACTATCTTACAGAAAGAAACCCAAACATATGAGATTGATTCACTTTGTATTGTAATGAACGAACTCGCGGCCACTCGGCGCGCAACTGAAGGCCCGACACACAATTAACAACAAAGTTTCACAATGTACGAACAAATACCCCCCAAAGTTCAGTGCCCAATAGTCCCGACATCAAGCAGATGATTCAATCAGTCCAAAACACAAACGTGATCCCCGGAATAAGAAAGAGTCGTTGCGCTTACAGTCTGTTGAGAAGTCGTTCCCTAATACGGTTGCGAAACGCAATCTCACCAAAACACGCACGTTAGGAAAAATGCTCCTTTGCTTGCTGTAATCCAATGACTTTGGGGAAAAATGAGTGATCGCAGATAGCGAGAAAAAGTCACGGTTCAGCATGCAAGGCCTCTAACGCACGCTACTCCATACACCAGCGTCTTCGCACAGGTAACTCGCGGGGGCGAGCGCTCTCCCCTCGCCTCCATTTAAAGTGCAATGAAAGTCACTCCTACCCAAAACGCGCGTTCAACGGTCAGCTGACATCAAATTTACATACATGGCATATTAAACAGAGAGAAAATACTAATACATTTTCATACAAACAACCATGTAAAAAGGTGATTTTGGCAAACTTTACAAAGTGAAACTGACAAACTCGTGGGTAGGCTAAGCAACGATATTTAAAACAATCAAGAAGTGGATTCCTGTAATGTTCATGAAAACAGTATAGCGATTGGATAGCCTAATAAATCGCGACTTGTAACAGTAGGCCTAGTTTATATCATCTCGCTGGAGTGCGCGCATAATAGGCGTAATACCTACTTGCCCGTCCAAATAAAGGGCTTTCCTTTGTTTCACGGAGCTCTGACTAACGGGAGGCGCGATTGAAGTGGCCACTTCTAACTGATTAATTCATTCCGCAAACTCACGAAATGTATTGTAGCAGGTCACAAAACTGATTTCGTGATTCTGTTATGCATTTCGTCCACGTAATGGAATTATCATGACACATAATTCATTCTGTAAACTGCTGACTCACGAAATGTATTGCAGCAGGTCACAAAACTGATTTCGTGATTCTGTTATGCATTTCGTCCACGTAATGGAATTATCGTGATACATAATTCATTTCGTAAACTGCTGACTCACGAAATGTATTGCAGCAGGTCACAAAACTGATTTCGTGATTCTGTTATGCATTTCGTCCACGTAATGGAATTATCGTGACACATAATTCATTTCGTAAACTGCTGACTCACGAAATGTATTGCAGCAGGTCACAAAACTGATTTCATGATTCTGTTATGCATTTCGTCCACGTAATGAAATTATCGTGACACATAATTCATTCTGTAAACTGCTGACTCACGAAATGTATTGCAGCAGGTCACAAAACTGATTTCATGATTCTGTTATGCATTTCGTCCACATAATGAAATGACCGTGACACATAATTCATTCCGTAAACTGCTGACTCACGAAATGTATTGCATCAGGTCACAAAACTGATTTCGTGATTCTGTTATGCATTTCGTCCACATAATGAAATTATCGTGACACATAAGTCATTTCGTAAACTGCTGACTCACGAAATGTATTGTACGTGATTCTATTATGCATTTCGTCCACAGAATGAAAGCATATGTCACTGAATGCATTTCGTAAGTTGTTAAGTTACTATTGCGTGGACGGAATGCCTTCTGTAACACAACACAATACTTCTGTGGACGAAATTGAAATAGGATGCACAGAATGATGCGTGTAGGTGCATTCCGTATTTACGTAGACAGAATTACTTTTGACCAAACATTTCGTCTACGACAGTGAATACTGCATTCAGCATTATGTCCATAGCATTATGTAAATATGAAAGGAAAAGGCCACCAGTCAATTTCGTCCACGAAATGATGTGCTCTCTTCAGTGTTTCGTGGACACAATGCAAACCAATTTGTGCATTCTGTGGACAAAAGGCGTTACGATGTAACATGGTTTCGTAATGAATATATGTATTTCGTCACACGAAAGTCATTCTGTCCACGAAATAAGGCATGTTACATTTGGCGCCCCATATGACTGTATAAAGCTCTCCCCACTTTGTTTTAATTTTGTAACTGTAAAATGTTGTTTAAGTTGAAAACTTTGATATACCACCTGTATTATGTTACTTTACATGTATTGTTAAGATTTGGGTGCAATTCTAGCAGCTTAGAGAACGTTTATTAATGTTTTCATTATGACCATGAGTTCATACACACTGAGTCTAACGTGACTAGCTGTAAACTCCGCTAGCAACTTTCCATGCATTCAGTGTAGTTTAGCTTAGTGTGCATGGAAAGTGCAATTCAGTCTAGCAGGAAATGAATGTACATTTAGTTTAGCATTATGTTTATGCATTACCTCCGTATGGTCTACGTCTGTGAGTGTTTAGTGAGTCAGTTAATAAACTGTCGTTCTTTGCACTTGAACATTCCATGTCGCATGTCTCCCTTGCTAGTAGGGCTGACAGTGATGGTATAGGAATGATGCATGTAATATAGCCCATTCAACTACTTGTTGTTAGAGAGTGATAAGGGGCACCTTATGTCAAAAATGATGGATGACCCAAAGGTCAAAAAGGTCAGGTTCATGTTTGGGTCAGTGGGCGTGTCTAGCAGTGGGCGTGTCTAGTATATTCTAGAAGATTCTGGAACATTCCAATAAGGTCACATGATGTGGGTGTGTCTTATGACATCACATGAGGAGGCGTTACTTTGCAGATGATGACATCACATGAGGAGGCGTTACTTTGCAGATGATTAGATGTGATTTAACAATTTAATGGTTAATTAATTAATATATGTATAGAATCAATAAAATTCTTTGTTCATGCTTGTGGAGATAGACTGGTGAGAGTGTTTGCTGACATTTCACAAAAATCAGGCTCCCCAAAAGTCAGGCCTCCCTCTCACAGCTAGGGCTGGGGGCACACTTTCACACACGCGCGCGCACGCACCCGTACACAGACACAGAGTAAAATGGTAGAATGAGTGCTAAAATGCTAAAAAATACCTTGGTGTGTAAAAAACCACAGAGTCCTGAGGAGATTCTGTAGGCAAAGGCCTGTGAGAGACAGAGTCCCTGAGAGATACAAAGTCCTGAGGAGATTCTGAAGGCAAAAGGTCTGTGAGAGACAGAGTCCCTGAGAGAGAGAGTCCGTGAGAGACTGAGTCCCCTGAGAGAGACAGAGTCCAGAGGAGATTCTGAAGACTGCGACCGTTCCCTCCGAGCGTATGACTGGAAATGAGTCGAAAACGAGAAGCTGGGAGGGCGTGGTTGTCCCAGATTTAGACTAGTATTTCTCGTACCAATGGGATCATTGGGTGTGGCCACCCTGTTAACCAATGAGCTTCCTTGAACTAGCGGTCATGTTCGGGCCATGTTCACCCATCCCCGGGTTACTATCGGTCACCCAACCACCCACCCTCCCTGGGCACCCGCCCACCCTCCCTCTACACCCCCCATGCAGACTCATCTGTAAGACATTAAAATCAAAGAAAGTTTTTACTAACCGTAGGGGTAAACCTAACTACCCCTAAAGGTCATGAGAGAGGTCATACTCACCCATTTCATGTGGTGTGAGGTTACTTTCGCCCACCCACCCTATGTGAACAACCCCGCACCCCACCAGGTGTGAGCATCCCCTGGGACTCATCTGTAAGACGTAAAATCAAAGAAAGTTTTTTACTACCCACAGGGGAAGACCTAACTACCCCTAAAGTTCATGAGAGAGGTCATACTTACCCATTTCATGTGGTGTGAGGTTACTTTCGCCCACCCACCCACCCCATCTGAACATCCCCGCACCCACCAGGTGTGAGCATCCCCTAGGGAGTCATAGGACTCATAGGACAACATGAACATCCTGGACCACCAAGTTTTAGGGGGTTTGTAAAAAAAAGAAATAGGAGGAGTTGCTTAGAGTTGTCGAGCCAATGGTGGAAGAAGTACAAGAAGAAGAAGAAGCGTTTGCCGGAACGTCTGGAGGAATCGTCACTCCTCAAAATGCTGTTTCTGAACCTGACGAGCGTTTGCTGGGAGCTCCTAGGAGAAAAAGACTCTTAGGATATCAGGAAGAACGTCAAGAACCTCACCCCAATGAGTTAGGAGGAAAAGAGAGATGGTGTAATCTAAGTTTAGGGTACGACTTTTATTTTCATCTGGGCCAACTGGGTCTGTAGGCCTATAGACTACTGAGACCGAACTGACGGCGGGAGCTCCTCCCGACACCGTCATGACTTTGAGATCTTACGATTGGAAAATGTGTCAAGAGATCGTCAGTAACTGCATCAAAAGTAAAATGCCTGGGAATGAGAGTATTTCTGCAATGTGGTGCACGGTGCCTACCGATTTTGACAAAGTGTACATGCGGTTCTTTTGCTGCCTGAAGAATGAACCCCCTTTGTCTTTCATTACACTCTCTCGTCAAGTGGGTGAGGATGTGGAAAAGGCTACACTGTAAATTGTGATTAGTTCACTTTATTTAAAAAACTGTGGAAACCCGTTGCCTTAGAAAAAGTAAGTAAATTAACTTAAAGTTTGTTGTACTGTATATTGTACATAATATTCTGAGTTGTAAGTTCATACGAAAGTTGTTGTTACTCACACACTCACCAACACAAACACACACACACACACACACATCCATATGTATATGTATACAGACACACACGCACACACACACACACACACACACACACACATTCAACAAAATGTAGTCGTTCAAACTAACTTGAGCTTCAAACTAACTTTCTTGCTTAAAGATTATTAAGTAATTATTCCAATTGTTAATACAACTTATATTGCACATTAACTTCCACAATAACTGCTTTTTGCATTGACATAGAATGTAATGCTAAACTGTTTTCATTCAAATAATGACAAGATTTACCACAAACATTACAGAGTGTGCACACTGCATGTATGAAACTCAGGCTTTTATACACATTTGTAGTTTGTGCAGAAGGTGATGTTGGAGTTAGCCTTAAGGGGTTGCATGAGAAATGTATGGTAGATCGTGTAAAAGACCTTATAGGTCTTATAGGCATATAAAGGCCTGCATCTGCAATGTAATCTGCATAATCTAGGAGGTCAAACATCAGTCTATATGACGATTTTTCAGATTTTTCATAAAGCCAGATTGTATTTGAGTATATACTGTAGACATATCAGCCTCACCACTTTAACTAAAGCAAACATTTTATATTCAATAGTTAATATTGAGATTGGATGTCAGTTGTCAATAAAATATTGTGTCTTTACATTCCTTGTGTCACTGATTACTTGTGTCCTTGTCTTCTGCCTCACACATTCTTTATACATACATAGCACCAAACCCTCATTATAGCCCCAAAATGTGCCGTGAATTTGGTGAGGTTTCACATGTACTCTTCAGTTTTTGAGATTGAGGTGTCTGTTGCAGTGTGTTTCCGTGTGATAGTGAGGCCTTGTTGTTGCGGACAGTATTATTTGGCGAGCTTCAACATTTTATCCATACCTACTTATGATAATAAACTGTATAAATAAACTCTCTCGTTCAATCCTCTAAGCAATATAATAAGGCTCATTTCCATAATGTTACACTTTCTTCATGGAATGGTGGGCATTTCATTCATTCATCATTGCTCTGTAAGCATTCTTGCATGCGTTAATTTTTTTGTTACAATTTCCTTACACTCCAGAAGCAAATTGACAGATTCACATTGTCAGATTCAGATGTTTTTTTTTATGTTTTCACGAGTGAAGTGAACTGAGTAATACTTACTTGACTTGCCTCACTTACTTAGTATAACTTCATCTAGATAAGTTCCTTTACTCGTCTTTTCCAGGCAAGCGGTTTCCAAATTTTTGCAAGTATAGTTGTATAGTTAACACATCAGATTGTATAGTGTACATTTCTCTGTGTACATGATTCAAGTGTTATCAGATCATTTGGTGTGTTTGTGATTTGACAACAAAATAGATTTTCATTTTAAAACAAGTGTTTCATTTTGTAAAAGATCCAAGGGATTCTGTTATTTGGCCGTGGCGGCTGTGTGTTAAAAATTGAATTTGAAATGTCAAAATTCTGCTAAAGCAATGGAAGGAAAAATCTGTAACAACAGTTCTCTAACCATTGCTCCATGATCTTACGAAGCCCCCTTTAGTCAAATAAATCTCCTCAGGTTGTAATATTCTCTTTTGACAACTCAACTGTTTTTTCAACAACTTTGTTTTCTGGAGATTTTAATCATTTTACATCTCTGAATGACAATATATCTTGTTTTATACTTTGAGAACCCCCCCCCATTTTTGTTTACCTCCCTCGTTTAGGTCAGAAAACAGGATCGGAAATCAGTTTCCGTCCTTTAACAGAGCATTGTTCAATTTCTAATAACCTCATAGTGATGGAATATCTGACGCATCTGTTTTTCCGGACAAATAGCAGACTGGGGAAACGTAAGACATGATCAATCCACGATTTGAGCGTTACGTTTTTTATTTGACATAGTGATGTCCAAACCTCCTGCAAATAGCTGTACAGTACATACCGGTATCTGTCTATATGATTTTCTTATAATAATTTCTTATAATATATTCTGTTAATACGCTGCATATATCTATAGTATTCTTACTACTATTATAAAGTTACTGCTACTTCATTGCACATATCTGTAGCCTACATGTTCATACATTGTTCATATGTTATATACTGCTAATACGCTGCACATATTTACCTTCTGGGTTTACCTTCTGTAAACCAGCTATTCTTATCAATTTCTTGTCCTGTCTGTCTATGCACCACCCGTCTATACTTTGTATATCACATTGCACTTTCCTGCTTTTTTGCACTTCTGGTTAGACGCAAACTGCATTTCGCTAACTTTGTACTTGTAGTAATACCAATAAAGTTGAATCTAATAAAGACCCAGCAATTCAAGTTGAATCTAATCTAAGACCTATACGTAAGTCAAGCACCATGTATTTGAGTCCTACTGCACCCTGTGCATGGAAAATGATAAATTACTTGTATATTACTTCACAGAGCGCACAATATTTTATTTTCAAAAAGCTGACACAGAGCGCACAAACTTTCTTTTCAAAATGGCGGACATAGCATTTTTCTCATTTTATAGCGACGCAAGGGGTGATTGATGACATTTTTGGGGGGTTTTGGGGGTGTGTCTTACAGAGACATGTTAGTTTTTCACAGTGTTTCATTGGTTGATAACAGTTCAGGGAGGAGTGTTGTAACATAAAGACATAAAAAGCATCGGGTAGGTGTGTACCAAGTAACTAACTTTCAAGACAGTCAAACCAATAACTTGTCAAGAGTTTCTGGACCTGTATTTACAAGGACAGGCTAATGGATCCTGAAATAACTTTTGCACCAAAAAGAGGAAAGCCGGAAACATTCGTAAACTTTTTTCATAAACCGAGCAATGCTCTGGAATACCAATGGATGCTGAGTGATGGTAGCATAGGAGGCTACTGTATGTTTTTGACAAAGAAGAATGCAGTGTGAAGCTATATGTTTTGGCTTCACCGTATTTGGTGTTTTCAGACGGGATGCTACACATCTCATTTTGCGCTGCCGATTGGATAATGTTTAGGGACATTTGGAGTGATCTTGAACTACCTGTTTCGGATAGCACCTTCACAGCATCATGGAATAGTTCGGTCTATACCAAATGTTACCATATTTATGCTAATTGTCTTGAAATAGAACCACAGGGGTTCATTCACCTGTGTAGTGATGACTACAGAATAGCAACATATGCTGAAGCAATATATGCTGTAGAAAATGATGTAGAGAAATTTGTACGAGGTCCTAAAGTGAGGTATCTATGGAAAGACATGTTTGTTTTAAGTAATGTTTTCAAAAAGGTTGATAGATTGTTCAAATGGAGTGTTGGCTTGAATAGATACCAAAGGATCAAGAGGCGTCTTTTCCCGACGCGTCGCCTTGATCTGGCCAACGATTGTGAATCGTCAGCTCTGGAATCAACGCCCCTCGACATACAAGAAGAAGAAAATGCTGAAACACCAATGATTGTCTCATCAACAAATATCTGTGAATCCTCTGAAGCTACTGGATTTGATTGTCACTACCTTACAACATCCTAAAGGCGTGTGTGTGCAACATTCTACAGCATATTGTCGCTGAGAAGTTATGTGAGAATTTGTTCGGCTGTGAAGTCCGGATGCCTACTACTACAAGACGCACATAGGGGATATAAAAAACAGAGATTTTTTAAGCCAGAATTGTTACAAGTCATCACGAGTGTTTTCCAGACATAAGAAATTCATGTAAACCCTCAAAATTCCTGGGCTGCTGTAGAGGCCCTTGTGTATGAAACATTACAATTAAGGAAAACATTGCTGAAGCTCTGGATTAAAGCTCTGGACTGTGAAAAATACTTTTTTCAAAAGATCATTGTGTTAGAAACCGGCAATCAAAAGATTCTGCCTTTTCAAGATTCTGTTATACCATAGAATTTACAGTGCCTTAGCATCGTTTTAATGCCCTTAAAAACAAATGATGTTTGCTAGGTCATTGTCTGAAGACTGCTCTAACCTATTGTATGTAGGGGCTTCCATTAACAAACCATATCACGTAACAGTATGTGTAACTTGAGAAAACATGTCAGACAACATATAACAGCTGTATGTACATATACTGTAGATGTTTGTATCATTAAGTTGTATGAAAATGAAAATGTGTTTTTTTCTATTTATAGATAGCTTTTAAACTATTTAGATACTTTACCATTGTAAATGTGTTTGTGTGGGTGACAATAAATGTTTTCAAAATCATTATTTGGTGAAAAGGTTATAATGGCGGATCCTCTAAATGCGGCTTACTATACACCATCCAGTGAGGGGTCGGTAAAACAAGATTAAAAGAAGCTGTATTTAAAGATACAGGTGTACGTTTGTCTGACAAAGATGTCACCGACTGGTTACCTGTTGAGGATTCTTATACACTTCACAAAAATATGCATGTCAATTACAAGAGAATTACAGTTTCAAGCAGACTTGGTTGATGCCTATATACTCGAAGTAGAATGATAACTTTAAATATACAGTACGTTGACACACATAGACTTTTTTAGCAAATAAGCCTGGCTATGTGTTCTGAAAATAATAATTGTATAAATAGCTGAATTCATTTGAAAGGAATTGCATGCAAACCGACCGTGGGACAGAATTCTTCAACAAACATATGTTTTGTATTATAAAGAGACTATTACTTTAATAACTCAGCAGCACTGAAGAAACATATTGTAAGCCTGTTCATTTAAAACAAATAAAACTCCCTCTGACAGTGGTGACTTTAGAACTGACAGTGGACACTCTGACGGCTGGTGACAGTGGCCTCATTACAACATACAATTCCAAAACGTATACCACTCAAGTCAATAGCTTCTTGCTTAACAACTTTGTTATTTTTTGGACCAAAAGTTAAATTTAAGTTAAAAAGTTTTTTAAGGAATATAAGGTACAATTAAGCAATATCATTATTAAAAGTACCCATCCCTATATCATCAAATATCAAATCATCATAGTAAAGTGGAAGCCAGCTTGCACAAACATTAGCTATCATTTTCCTAACTAGCAGTGTTAGCCCATAAATATGAGCATAGACTAACATGGTAAGCCGATCATATGTGCTAATTCAAAAAAGGATGGTAACGTTATAACATTAGTGTTGGTGAAAGAAGCCTGGTATGTGGATGCATGCAGTACGCATGATCAGGGCTGTACGTTAACTTTTTTGCACAGGTGCTACAGAGGTTAAACGTTTTAGCACCAGCCACAAATTCTGTACCATCGGAATAAAACTTCTAAAATCTCTAAAAACAATCACAAGTATAGGGCAGTTCATCAAGAGCAAAATCTATCAGTATGGTATGATATGCCATGCTATTTTGTTGTTGTGTTTTTATAAAAAACAAAAAAATAATCCCTGACAGTTCCATACAGTTCGACGGGTATCAGAAAGAGAGGTCATGCTACTCCATCCTCAGTGTTCCGCTGGCGGGTCGGGTATCCCCCTCCCCCACCTCCCCCAACATTCTAAAACAATTGTATACACCATATTGCTAACATGGTAATGGTATACACCATTTGAAAGCTTGGACTCTTGGGAATACAAACATGAAAACTTTTTTCATGTAGGCTAAAATCTGTATAGTGCTTGACATTGTCAGATTAATCTTAATATGTCTCACTTAAATCTAATCGAAAATGCCCTCTTCCCCCTCTATCACCTTTGGTGCTACCCTAACTGCAGTGTATATCCTTAGCAATAAGTAAATTCACCATATTGGGTCTTGACATATTCACAGGAATCTATAGAAATGGAATCTTCATGTTGTTTTATCCAATATAAGTTGTGCAAATGTATAGTCTATCTTATACACACCCATTGAAGCAACAAAGAAAATGGAAAAAATGAGACTTTTGTGTAATTATTCCATATTTTGTGTAGCCATTCTATATCAGAACCCCTGACATACAATCCAAATAGTCTACAAGAAACTTCAGAGTGTTATCATTAATTTGAGACCAAGATTATGCTTCTGCACAAAAGGGGTTCATTTGCATGTAAGCATTTGATTGTCAGTATGCATTTTGGATAACCAATAGTCCAATGGGGAGTTTCCATAGGGTATTTTATAAAACTCATGAGCATGTCTTGCCAAATAATAGTCTAAAGTACCCATATTTTCATTCTATATTGATCTACTGTTGCACACAGCTTCACAAGACCTGGTGCTAGGGCTCAATTGTGTTTCTAAGTCATATCAAGTGAGCTAGAGGGCTGAAACGTGGTCAGTTCAGAGATGCTTGTAATCCGACAGAAAGAAAAATCTATATTCTAGCCTTTGTAACTCTGTGTCAGTACATCACACAGTTATTCTGATTATTTCCAAAGAAACTACAGTGTCTCTGCCTGACTACAGTGTCCAAAGAGGTCAAGCATTGGATAAGCCCAACTAGGTGGCCTCTGAAGCAGGCGCTGTGCAATTTCAGGCAAATTCCGATGGTACAGAATTTGTGGCTGGTGCTAAAACGTTTAACCTCTGTAGCACCTGTGCAAAAAAGTTAACGTACAGCCCTGATCATGCGTACTGCATGCATCCACATACCAGGCTTCTTTCACCAACACTAATGTTATAACGTTACCATCCTTTTTTGAATTAGCACATATGATCGGCTTACCATGTTAGTCTATGCTCATATTTATGGGCTAACACTGCTAGTTAGGAAAATGATAGCTAATGTTTGTGCAAGCTGGCTTCCACTTTACTATGATGATTTGATATTTGATGATATAGGGATGGGTACTTTTAATAATGATATTGCTTAATTGTACCTTATATTCCTTAAAAAACTTTTTAACTTAAATTTAACTTTTGGTCCAAAAAATAACAAAGTTGTTAAGAAAGAAGCTATTGACTTGAGTGGTATACGTTTTGGAATTGTATGTTGTAATGAGGCCACTGTCACCAGCCGTCAGAGTGTCCACTGTCAGTTCTAAAGTCACCACTGTCAGAGGGAGTTTTATTTGTTTTAAATGAACAGGCTTACAATATGTTTCTTCAGTGCTGCTGAGTTATTAAAGTAATAGTCTCTTTATAATACAAAACATATGTTTGTTGAAGAATTCTGTCCCACGGTCGGTTTGCATGCAATTCCTTTCAAATGAATTCAGCTATTTATACAATTATTATTTTCAGAACACATAGCCAGGCTTATTTGCTAAAAAAGTCTATGTGTGTCAACGTACTGTATATTTAAAGTTATCATTCTACTTCGAGTATATAGGCATCAACCAAGTCTGCTTGAAACTGTAATTCTCTTGTAATTGACATGCATATTTTTGTGAAGTGTATAAGAATCCTCAACAGGTAACCAGTCGGTGACATCTTTGTCAGACAAACGTACACCTGTATCTTTAAATACAGCTTCTTTTAATCTTGTTTTACCGACCCCTCACTGGATGGTGTATAGTAAGCCGCATTTAGAGGATCCGCCATTATAACCTTTTCACCAAATAATGATTTTGAAAACATTTATTGTCACCCACACAAACACATTTACAATGGTAAAGTATCTAAATAGTTTAAAAGCTATCTATAAATAGAAAAAAACACATTTTCATTTTCATACAACTTAATGATACAAACATCTACAGTATATGTACATACAGCTGTTATATGTTGTCTGACATGTTTTCTCAAGTTACACATACTGTTACGTGATATGGTTTGTCAATGGAAGCCCCTACATACAATAGGTTAGAGCAGTCTTCAGACAATGACCTAGCAAACATCATTTGTTTTTAAGGGCATTAAAACGATGCTAAGGCACTGTAAATTCTATGGTATAACAGAATCTTGAAAAGGCAGAATCTTTTGATTGCCGGTTTCTAACACAATGATCTTTTGAAAAAAGTATTTTTCACAGTCCAGAGCTTTAATCCAGAGCTTCAGCAATGTTTTCCTTAATTGTAATGTTTCATACACAAGGGCCTCTACAGCAGCCCAGGAATTTTGAGGGTTTACATGAATTTCTTATGTCTGGAAAACACTCGTGATGACTTGTAACAATTCTGGCTTAAAAAGTCTCTGTTTTTTATATCCCCTATGTGCGTCTTGTAGTAGTAGGCATCCGGACTTCACAGCCGAACAAATTCTCACATAACTTCTCAGCGACAATATGCTGTAGAATGTTGCACACACACGCCTTTAGGATGTTGTAAGGTAGTGACAATCAAATCCAGTAGCTTCAGAGGATTCACAGATATTTGTTGATGAGACAATCATTGGTGTTTCAGCATTTTCTTCTTCTTGTATGTCGAGGGGCGTTGATTCCAGAGCTGACGATTCACAATCGTTGGCCAGATCAAGGCGACGCGTCGGGAAAAGACGCCTCTTGATCCTTTGGTATCTATTCAAGCCAACACTCCATTTGAACAATCTATCAACCTTTTTGAAAACATTACTTAAAACAAACATGTCTTTCCATAGATACCTCACTTTAGGACCTCGTACAAATTTCTCTACATCATTTTCTACAGCATATATTGCTTCAGCATATGTTGCTATTCTGTAGTCATCACTACACAGGTGAATGAACCCCTGTGGTTCTATTTCAAGACAATTAGCATAAATATGGTAACATTTGGTATAGACCGAACTATTCCATGATGCTGTGAAGGAGCTATCCGAAACAGGTAGTTCAAGATCACTCCAAATGTCCCTAAACATTATCCAATCGGCAGCGCAAAATGAGATGTGTAGCATCCCGTCTGAAAACACCAAATACGGTGAAGCCAAAACATATAGCTTCACACTGCATTCTTCTTTGTCAAAAACATACAGTAGCCTCCTATGCTACCATCACTCAGCATCCATTGGTATTCCAGAGCATTGCTCGGTTTATGAAAAAAGTTTACGAATGTTTCCGGCTTTCCTCTTTTTGGTGCAAAAGTTATTTCAGGATCCATTAGCCTGTCCTTGTAAATACAGGTCCAGAAACTCTTGACAAGTTATTGGTTTGACTGTCTTGAAAGTTAGTTACTTGGTACACACCTACCCGATGCTTTTTATGTCTTTATGTTACAACACTCCTCCCTGAACTGTTATCAACCAATGAAACACTGTGAAAAACTAACATGTCTCTGTAAGACACACCCCCAAAACCCCCCAAAAATGTCATCAATCACCCCTTGCGTCGCTATAAAATGAGAAAAATGCTATGTCCGCCATTTTGAAAAGAAAGTTTGTGCGCTCTGTGTCAGCTTTTTGAAAATACAATATTGTGCGCTCTGTGAAGTAATATACAAGTAATTTATCATTTTCCATGCACAGGGTGCAGTAGGACTCAAATACATGGTGCTTGACTTACGTATAGGTCTTAGATTAGATTCAACTTGAATTGCTGGGTCTTTATTAGATTCAACTTTATTGGTATTACTACAAGTACAAAGTTAGCGAAATGCAGTTTGCGTCTAACCAGAAGTGCAAAAAAGCAGGAAAGTGCAATGTGATATACAAAGTATAGACGGGTGGTGCATAGACAGACAGGACAAGAAATTGATAAGAATAGCTGGTTTACAGAAGGTAAACCCAGAAGGTAAATATGTGCAGCGTATTAGCAGTATATAACATATGAACAATGTATGAACATGTAGGCTACAGATATGTGCAATGAAGTAGCAGTAACTTTATAATAGTAGTAAGAATACTATAGATATATGCAGCGTATTAACAGAATATATTATAAGAAATTATTATAAGAAAATCATATAGACAGATACCGGTATGTACTGTACAGCTATTTGCAGGAGGTTTGGACATCACTATGTCAAATAAAAAACGTAACGCTCAAATCGTGGATTGATCATGTCTTACGTTTCCCCAGTCTGCTATTTTTCCGGAAAAACAGATGCGTCAGATATTCCATCACTATGAGGTTATTAGAAATTGAACAATGCTCTGTTAAAGGACGGAAACTGATTTCCGATCCTGTTTTCTGACCTAAACGAGGGAGGTAAACAAAAATGGGGGGGGGTTCTCAAAGTATAAAACAAGATATATTGTCATTCAGAGATGTAAAATGATTAAAATCTCCAGAAAACAAAGTTGTTGAAAAAACAGTTGAGTTGTCAAAAGAGAATATTACAACCTGAGGAGATTTATTTGACTAAAGGGGGCTTCGTAAGATCATGGAGCAATGGTTAGAGAACTGTTGTTACAGATTTTTCCTTCCATTGCTTTAGCAGAATTTTGACATTTCAAATTCAATTTTTAACACACAGCCGCCACGGCCAAATAACAGAATCCCTTGGATCTTTTACAAAATGAAACACTTGTTTTAAAATGAAAATCTATTTTGTTGTCAAATCACAAACACACCAAATGATCTGATAACACTTGAATCATGTACACAGAGAAATGTACACTATACAATCTGATGTGTTAACTATACAACTATACTTGCAAAAATTTGGAAACCGCTTGCCTGGAAAAGACGAGTAAAGGAACTTATCTAGATGAAGTTATACTAAGTAAGTGAGGCAAGTCAAGTAAGTATTACTCAGTTCACTTCACTCGTGAAAACATAAAAAAAAACATCTGAATCTGACAATGTGAATCTGTCAATTTGCTTCTGGAGTGTAAGGAAATTGTAACAAAAAAATTAACGCATGCAAGAATGCTTACAGAGCAATGATGAATGAATGAAATGCCCACCATTCCATGAAGAAAGTGTAACATTATGGAAATGAGCCTTATTATATTGCTTAGAGGATTGAACGAGAGAGTTTATTTATACAGTTTATTATCATAAGTAGGTATGGATAAAATGTTGAAGCTCGCCAAATAATACTGTCCGCAACAACAAGGCCTCACTATCACACGGAAACACACTGCAACAGACACCTCAATCTCAAAAACTGAAGAGTACATGTGAAACCTCACCAAATTCACGGCACATTTTGGGGCTATAATGAGGGTTTGGTGCTATGTATGTATAAAGAATGTGTGAGGCAGAAGACAAGGACACAAGTAATCAGTGACACAAGGAATGTAAAGACACAATATTTTATTGACAACTGACATCCAATCTCAATATTAACTATTGAATATAAAATGTTTGCTTTAGTTAAAGTGGTGAGGCTGATATGTCTACAGTATATACTCAAATACAATCTGGCTTTATGAAAAATCTGAAAAATCGTCATATAGACTGATGTTTGACCTCCTAGATTATGCAGATTACATTGCAGATGCAGGCCTTTATATGCCTATAAGACCTATAAGGTCTTTTACACGATCTACCATACATTTCTCATGCAACCCCTTAAGGCTAACTCCAACATCACCTTCTGCACAAACTACAAATGTGTATAAAAGCCTGAGTTTCATACATGCAGTGTGCACACTCTGTATTGTTTGTGGTAAATCTTGTCATTATTTGAATGAAAACAGTTTAGCATTACATTCTATGTCAATGCAAAAAGCAGTTATTGTGGAAGTTAATGTGCAATATAAGTTGTATTAACAATTGGAATAATTACTTAATAATCTTTAAGCAAGAAAGTTAGTTTGAAGCTCAAGTTAGTTTGAACGACTACATTTTGTTGAATGTGTGTGTGTGTGTGTGTGTGTGTGTGTGTGTGTGCGTGTGTGTCTGTATACATATACATATGGATGTGTGTGTGTGTGTGTGTGTTTGTGTTGGTGAGTGTGTGAGTAACAACAACTTTCGTATGAACTTACAACTCAGAATATTATGTACAATATACAGTACAACAAACTTTAAGTTAATTTACTTACTTTTTCTAAGGCAACGGGTTTCCACAGTTTTTTAAATAAAGTGAACTAATCACAATTTACAGTGTAGCCTTTTCCACATCCTCACCCACTTGACGAGAGAGTGTAATGAAAGACAAAGGGGGTTCATTCTTCAGGCAGCAAAAGAACCGCATGTACACTTTGTCAAAATCGGTAGGCACCGTGCACCACATTGCAGAAATACTCTCATTCCCAGGCATTTTACTTTTGATGCAGTTACTGACGATCTCTTGACACATTTTCCAATCGTAAGATCTCAAAGTCATGACGGTGTCGGGAGGAGCTCCCGCCGTCAGTTCGGTCTCAGTAGTCTATAGGCCTACAGACCCAGTTGGCCCAGATGAAAATAAAAGTCGTACCCTAAACTTAGATTACACCATCTCTCTTTTCCTCCTAACTCATTGGGGTGAGGTTCTTGACGTTCTTCCTGATATCCTAAGAGTCTTTTTCTCCTAGGAGCTCCCAGCAAACGCTCGTCAGGTTCAGAAACAGCATTTTGAGGAGTGACGATTCCTCCAGACGTTCCGGCAAACGCTTCTTCTTCTTCTTGTACTTCTTCCACCATTGGCTCGACAACTCTAAGCAACTCCTCCTATTTCTTTTTTTTACAAACCCCCTAAAACTTGGTGGTCCAGGATGTTCATGTTGTCCTATGAGTCCTATGACTCCCTAGGGGATGCTCACACCTGGTGGGTGCGGGGATGTTCAGATGGGGTGGGTGGGTGGGCGAAAGTAACCTCACACCACATGAAATGGGTAAGTATGACCTCTCTCATGAACTTTAGGGGTAGTTAGGTCTTCCCCTGTGGGTAGTAAAAAACTTTCTTTGATTTTACGTCTTACAGATGAGTCCCAGGGGATGCTCACACCTGGTGGGGTGCGGGGTTGTTCACATAGGGTGGGTGGGCGAAAGTAACCTCACACCACATGAAATGGGTGAGTATGACCTCTCTCATGACCTTTAGGGGTAGTTAGGTTTACCCCTACGGTTAGTAAAAACTTTCTTTGATTTTAATGTCTTACAGATGAGTCTGCATGGGGGGTGTAGAGGGAGGGTGGGCGGGTGCCCAGGGAGGGTGGGTGGTTGGGTGACCGATAGTAACCCGGGGATGGGTGAACATGGCCCGAACATGACCGCTAGTTCAAGGAAGCTCATTGGTTAACAGGGTGGCCACACCCAATGATCCCATTGGTACGAGAAATACTAGTCTAAATCTGGGACAACCACGCCCTCCCAGCTTCTCGTTTTCGACTCATTTCCAGTCATACGCTCGGAGGGAACGGTCGCAGTCTTCAGAATCTCCTCTGGACTCTGTCTCTCTCAGGGGACTCAGTCTCTCACGGACTCTCTCTCTCAGGGACTCTGTCTCTCACAGACCTTTTGCCTTCAGAATCTCCTCAGGACTTTGTATCTCTCAGGGACTCTGTCTCTCACAGGCCTTTGCCTACAGAATCTCCTCAGGACTCTGTGGTTTTTTACACACCAAGGTATTTTTTAGCATTTTAGCACTCATTCTACCATTTTACTCTGTGTCTGTGTACGGGTGCGTGCGCGCGCGTGTGTGAAAGTGTGCCCCCAGCCCTAGCTGTGAGAGGGAGGCCTGACTTTTGGGGAGCCTGATTTTTGTGAAATGTCAGCAAACACTCTCACCAGTCTATCTCCACAAGCATGAACAAAGAATTTTATTGATTCTATACATATATTAATTAATTAACCATTAAATTGTTAAATCACATCTAATCATCTGCAAAGTAACGCCTCCTCATGTGATGTCATCATCTGCAAAGTAACGCCTCCTCATGTGATGTCATAAGACACACCCACATCATGTGACCTTATTGGAATGTTCCAGAATCTTCTAGAATATACTAGACACGCCCACTGCTAGACACGCCCACTGACCCAAACATGAACCTGACCTTTTTGACCTTTGGGTCATCCATCATTTTTGACATAAGGTGCCCCTTATCACTCTCTGTTGTTTTGTTTGAACTTTTCCTAAAGGAATAAATGTGATAAGCCAGTTTTGGTCTCAGTCCCTTCACCGTCTGACTAGTTATATATTACTAATAAAGCTTAACCAACTTTATTATAAGGGTCCCCCATACTGATAGTTATATATTACTAATATATTAATTAAGCTTAACCAACTTTATTATAAGGGGCTCCACACTGATAGCTATATACTACTAATATATTAATAAAGCTTAACCAACTTTATTATAAGGGTCCCCCATACTGATAGTTATATATTACTAATATATTAATTAAGCTTAACCAACTTTATTATAAGGGGCTCCACACTGATAGCTATATACTACTAATATATTAATTAAGCTTAACCAACTTTATTATAAGGGTCCCCCATACTGATAGTTATATATTACTAATATATTAATTAAGCTTAACCAACTTTATTATAAGGGGCCCCACGCTTATAGCTATATACTACTAATATATTAATTAAACTTAACCAACTTTATTGCAAGCGGTTTCGGCGCCGACAACAGTGGCAGCATGTCAAGGTAGCTCCGTGTTTTTTTCTTGAATTTCCCCTTGGGGATCAATAAAGTATCTATCTATCTATCTATCTATCTATCTATTGTAAGGGTCCTATGGAGAGCGGTTCATATTGGGATAGGCAGAAGCACAGTTTAATAACAATTAGTTAAATAATAAGTCATTAACTTTTCTATTAACATATAGTTTGCAAATAAACATTTAACATTTAAATGATGCCAGAAAGAACTGTTAATTAGTGCCAAAAAGACATTTAGTTAACTATTAACACATATTAATACAATATTAGTTAATAGATTTGCTAAAACATTAACATACAGATTTTATGCAAACAACTAATATTTAATTAATGATTTAAAAACTATTAACTTGTGCAAAATAGATATGTTGTAACAATTAACAAATATTAACAAAGGGTTAGGTAATTACTAGTTTACTATTTATTATGTCACCTTATTATGGAGTGTTACCAATTAGTATAATCCAGCAAATCAATTATTTTATCTGAAATTAGGTGCTCAGTTTGTTGTTTTTATTTTGCCATTGACATAAATGACACTCATGGTTCTGACCAAGGTGTGTGTGTAACCCACAGTTCAAATAGAACCATAAATAACCTTAGTGATATAAATAAATAAATATTTATATGAATAAAGAGCAATAAACATGTGTGATGTGATTTGGATTATGTTCTCTGCTTTGCGTATCTAGTTTGCTTAATGTGCTTCTGATAGACTGTTGGTGCCGGGCTGGCAGCGTACAGCCACAGCCTTAATTTGGATATGCAGGTGTGTTGTCATAACCAACACAAATGTGCATCCTCTCTCCGAGATCAATGGTCTTTGCCTGTGCCATAATTGTTTTCAGTTTAATAGATTCAACTACTGTAATAGATTGACAGCACACTTTCCTGACACTATGATGCAGACAATCTGCCCCTGAATGTGGAGCTTTTTACAGACAAGTTCAAGAAGCTGTAAGATAATACTGCAAAAAAACAGTTATACAATTTACTAAATCTAAAAAATCTTGGGGGAAAATATTTTTTTATTCTACGATCTGAACATTGAGTTATATGGAGGATATGTCAAATTATGAGAAAGAGAATGTGCCATCTCAGAATGTTTTTATGATTGAATAACACGTATTTAACCGCTAATGGCAATAAATTGGACTTTTATCTGACACCTGACAAGGCTCACACACCACACTGTGAGTGAAATTAACGTTTTCTCAAATGTGTGATTCCATAACCTCTCAAATAAAAATATTAAAAAATCAGAATTAATACAAAAAACATTTATAAGCAATTAGATCATAACAAAAAAGTAAAGAAATGTAAAAATAAATAAATAAGTATAGAATGAAAAAATAAATAGAAATCATTATGGACTAACACTAGAACTGTCAAGAATGTCAAATCTACTTACTAGAACTACCATTGTAAAAATGCAAATTTCACCAATTTGTTTTTATATATTAAAATGACCCATAACATCCTTTAGTGATAAAGAGGTAATAGTAAAAGAAAATACTATGTGTTCTGGTAACATTTTACTAGGCCACACTTTATTGTGTATTTGTATTTTTTTACAATCTACACGCTCAGATTACCAACAAAGTACCTGTTGACAATGACTATAACTACAATTTATGGTTGAGGTTAAGATTAGGGGTTGGGTCTGGTTAAGGTGATATTCAGTAATTGTTCAACATAATTTTACTGAACTTCAATCTTCACAGATAATCTGTTAAGTCTACTGTGTGCGGGCAAACTATCCAAGTTATGTGTTACTTGTGTTCTTAAAAAGTGCTCTCAGATAAAGACAGTGAATTAATTCAATTAATAAACAACATAAAAGCAATAAGATCAGAACATAGAAGTAAACCGATTAAAAAGTAATAAATACAACCCCAAAACAGAAAAAGTTTGGACGTTGTGTAAAATGCAAATCAAAACAAAATGTGATAATATACAGTACAAGTCTCGTAAACCCATATTTAGCAGCAAAAAGGACACAGAAAACATATCTACTAAAATTTGGACTATTTCATGGAAAATATATGTTAATTTTGAATTTGATGCCAGCAACATGTTTCAAAAAAAGTTGTGACAGGAGCATGTTTACCTCTTCATATAGCACAATTCTGTAAATGTTTAGAAACTGAGTAGACTATTTGCCAGAGTTTTGAGAATGAAATGTTGTCCCATTACTCCCCAATACACGTTTTCAGTTGCTCAACAGTATGGGGTATTCTTAGTGATGTTTTTCATTCCATTATTCACCTAATTCAGGCCCAGATAAGACGGTGGTATTTTCTGTATTGTGTCGCAATATAATTTTGGCTGTTTATCTGCATTAATGCAACATTCAATAAGCAAACGCATAAATAAAGTGGTTGCTGTGGTGGTTGCTAGGGTAATCATGTTGGTGCTATGATGGTTGCTAGGGTCACATTATAGTGGTTGTTGGTAGGTTGTTGCCAAGGTAATTAGCATGGTTGCAAGGGTATTGCTAGGGTAATTAGAATGGTTGCTAGGGCATTGCTAGGGTATGGTGGTTACTATGCTAAATAGTGTGGTTGCTATGCTGGTTGGTAACTTTCAGTTAGGGAAAGTTAGGTATTTATTTTGCCAATCTGCAAAAAATAGCTTTTTCACTACTTGTTCCTATAGGTGTCTAACACCTCCCAATTTATCCACGGCCAAATCCTTGGGGAAACTCCTGGAGAGCCCATCAAGTTTGGGGTGCCCAGAGAGACTGGGCGAAATTTTTTTTTAACCAATATTAGCTTTTGAGATGTCTAGGTGTTTTAAGGGTGCTGGTTTTATTGAACAAAACAAAACTTAAAGCGTAACTTTCGCCAAAATGCATCCTAAGGTGTTTTTGTGAATGTACCCGAGTCAAATTTTCATTTAAAAACATAATTATGTCCGAAGCGCCACTTTTAATCAGTTTAACAAACCTCATCCAACTCCCCTGCATCCCCCTCACTGCTGTTATCACCTGGCTGGTTGAGCTTTTGGCAGGAGTTACCATGACAGTTTCCACAAGTAGAACTACACTTGACTCCTTACTTTTTACAGCAGTACCTGAGAGTGTCACAGTAAAATATAAAATCCCTTGGATATTTCCACTTTTACTGTGTTTATAAATGGAATCTTGATCAATTTAATTTGGCCCTTTTTACGATAATTTACAAAAATCCCCTCTTTAATGCTGAAGTGAAAGCAGATTTCTACAAAATAATGTTAATTAATTAAGAATATATAATGCAAAATGAATAATGAATGAATAATATTCACCACCTTCAAGTCACCATTGAGAAGATGCACCTTTGGCTGGAATTTAAGCATCATCTGTGTTGATAGCAGATCTCAATTAGGCTTGCACATCTGGATACTGCAGTTTTACTCTGCAGTTTTGGTGTTTTGTTAGCCTGGAAAAATCCTAACTCATTCACAAAGTGAATAGAGCCTGATGACTCTCGATTGGGAAACTTTTGCAACACTTGCATTGCGACCGGCATTATATATAACTTCGAATTCACTGGTCCAGCCTTATCACATTGATCAGAGATTCCTCACGTTACTTCCTACTCTGCCTAAACTTTACAAACTGACAATAAACAGCATCAAAAGTCAGGAAACAATCTATATGGGTCTACCTTTGCAGTAAATACATTTCTGCATTTTTCCTACTGCATTTTTGATGTTTGCAGCTGTTGCTGCTTCTGTTTATCACAATTAGTTTAGGTTTCGTCTACCCTTCCGCTGATTAGCCGGACAATTAGTCTGAGGCCAAAAAGCTTAATTTTAGTGCTTTGCCACTCACCCATAGAGCTTTGACTGGTGAAGAACGCGGGCAAAAGTTGGTGTATGCATAGTTTGTCCCATCTCAGCTGCTGAAGGTTTTAACTTCTTCAGAGTTATCTTAGGTGCCTTTTTGGCCTCCCCCTCCCCATTATTCTTCTTGAACGGTCACTCAGTTTGTGGTGATGGCCTGTTATTCCTACCTTCCTTAATGATGGATTTCAATGAACTCCAGGGGATGTTCAGTGACTCGAATTTTTTTTGTATCCATCCCCTCACTTATGCTTTTCAACAACTCTTTCTTTGAGTTGTTTGGAGTGTTCTTTTGTCCTCATAGTAGAATTATAGCCAGGAATACTGACTGACCAGTGTCTGGACCTTCCAGATGCAGGTGTCTTTATATTACTTTACTATACACATTCAGTATACTCAGGCGATCTCCATTTCACTAAATGACTATTAGCACCAATTGCCTGAACCCCTGTTGATTTATGTCAGTCACTTTAAGGGGGTGAATATTTATGCAATCGTTTATTTTGCATTATATATTAAATTAATTAACATTACTTTGTAGAAATGTGCTTTCACTTTGATATTAGAGGGGATTTTTGTAAATTATTGTAAAAAAAAGGCCACATTGACAAAGATTTCATTTATTAAAACAATGAAAATAAAATAATGAATACTTTTTATAGGCACTGTATTTCCTTCACCTTTGAGACCAGGCTTTGCCTTGTGAAATGAAACAAGAGCCAGGTATGGAAGCCAGTTTCTGGGACTACATAAATGAAGAGGTAAAAAGGCAGAATTGCAAGAAAAAATGTAAAAATTCTGAGAAAAAAATCTGTATTGCAAGAAATAAACTCACGATTGCGAGAAAAAGAGTCAGAATTGCGGGAAAAAAAGTCTGAACTGCAAGAAATAAAGTCGTAATTTAGCCCATTTTTTTTGGAAACCAGCTTCCATAGCCAGGCGATGGAGAGAACACTACTCTTTTCTGGTACACCCCATCTGCCGCAGGTTGAGCAGTGGCATGATGGTGCTTCCAACTGTTGCAGCGATTACACACGGAATAACCACATGACAAATTATCTCCGTTGGGCTCAAGACTATCAGGCTGTGGACCGCAGTCATAATCATTAAAGGAAGGTAGGATACTAGGGTCATCACCAGGCTGTTGGTGATGGTCTGCAGAGCTCTCTGTTTCTGTGGGTGGATGTCGCTCCTTCTAGAAGGATCCGGCTTTCTCAGAGTGTGGAGGATGGAGAGATCACAGTAGGCAATGACAGGAGCTGTGAAGGCTAATATGACTAAGATGACATATGTCTTAAAACATAATAAATACCCATAAACCAGTGTGAAAACCCAGACCAATGCACAGATGATGATCCTGTAAATCCCATCCTTCATCTGCATATATGTGATGGGGTGAATCACAGCCATGTAGCAGTCCACACAGATACAAGACATAAACAGAGGCCGTCCGCACAGATTGAAAGCGTAAAAGAAGTCAACAACGCTGTTAAAGATGGCATCAGTAATTTAGCGCATTCGGAATGACTAACAGGTTGAAAACTAGGTCCATGATGGTGAGGTTGAGCATGTAGACGTTGTTGGATGAGCCACTGCGCTGCCTCTGAATGAGCACCCACAGAAGCCACATGCTGGCAGGAACACCCACACATGCAGCGGGCACACTGAAGATGGTCCATACCAATGGACCCACAAACAGTTCAGTGCAGAAGGGGTCAAAGGTGTCGTTCATGAGGCTGGTTGAATTATTGAAAAGCCATCCATCCCCATGATAAGACCTGGAACTCATTTCTAAAATCAACCAAGTACAATTCAATTAAAAATGCAGGAATGAGTCTAATTTAATGTACATGCAGTGTTGGGAAGTAACTCAATACATGTATTCCAGATTGCTTATTTGAAATACAAAATATGAGTAACTATTGAAATACAGTCTGGTATTTAAAGTATAGTTGCACTGATAAATATGTTGGGTTCCATTTTTAAATCATTATAACAAGTAGGCCAAAGCTTTTCAAATTCAAATTCAAATATTTTTTTAACCACATGTGGCCTATTATCACTCAGGTGGCTCCTTTCTTTTTCTGTCTTCCTTTTCTTTCTCGCTCCTTTCTCTTTTCTTTCTTTCTTTCTTTCTTTCTATATTGAAATGGAAAACTTTGTAGAAATGTGTAATGTAAAATTAGTTTTGTTGTAGGCCAATAGGGCCTACATCCAGCCAGCATGTTTTTTAGGCCAGTACAGGTTCTTGTTTCTTGACAAGATGTGGTGTTCTTCAAACAAGGCATGTGACTCCCCATGTGCTGTTGAAATTTATTACAAAGAATCTGTATAGTCCTACTTTGTTTACTGTGCATAGTCCTACCTTTTAGCATATAAAGACAAAGGGCTGTATTTTGGACACCAGCGTATGGCGTAAAACTCGTTTTTCACCCCCGCAAAGTTTAATGCGGTATTTTGCACGTTTATTTTTTAAACATTGCGCCCAGGAGTGTGGCAATTAAAGGAATTATCCGGAGTAAAATGCACTTCAATTTACGGATGATTGGGAGTACACACGTTGAGTTGACATCAAAATCATGTAATTCGGATGTGTTTTGAGAAAGTTCGATTTTACCGTTTTTAGTCAAAACTCGTTAGCGTGGAAGTGAGAAGGGCATATTATTTCACCGCTACAAAACGCTATTTTTATACCTCTTCTACAGTTCCAAACAACATTACACTTACGTGGTAGTGAGTAGAGGGTCCCTAAAGCCAAACCGAAGTATCCCGAGGTCTTTATGTGGTCAGATAGAGAGTCCAGAATGAATTTCATCAAGCCAGTACCTTTCCTGAAATGTTGCCATCTTTGCTGCCATCTTTGCTGCCATCTTTAGGGGAAAGTCCGTAGGAGTCGATTGCCAAGTGTGGAGTAACACGCTCTGGAAATTCACAATTTCGTTGCCGTTTAAAAAAAAAAAAAAAACATAGTCCAGTATTTCTTTTGAAATTGAAATGAAGTTGTATGGACTGGACTATGTTTTTGTTTTTTTTTAAACGGCGATGAAATTGTGAATTTCGGCAATCGACTCATACGGACTTTCCCCTAAAGATGGCAGCAAAGATGGCAACAATTGTTTCCACGGCTGGCATTTTTCTTTTTGGCAAAATGTAAATAAAGAAATGTCACAAAGACATATTTCTGATGTTTTGGGCTCACTCACAGAATCACGAGGTTATGAATGCATGGTGATATTTTTGCTGTGTAGTCTGTCTAACATTAGACCAAGATTACTTTGCTTCACGATACCACACTTTAGACGATGCAGCTCTTCTCTTCAGATAAGCTCTCCTCTCCCGTGCTGCTGCTAGGGCATTTGGGTTAAATGGCATCAGCACACGCAGTTCAACATCACATGTCCTTAACTCCTGTAATATTTCCTCATTTATGTCATCAACACATCCATGATTCATGGAAATGTTGTGTAAAATATAACATGCCACAAAGAATACTGTGATTTTTTGTGGACTGTACTGTAAAGTGCCTCCCGACCTATCCAAACACCTGAGCGCATCAGTATGCCAAATGTTCATTGAATTACACTGCGTGTTATAAATAGCATGCCAGGAGATGGCAGACATCTGTCGCAGCCTGATGGATCGACGTCGCTTACGCCTACATTCCTCCTCACTGAGGAAGAGATAGGTCTGTCTGGGCTGGCAGACCCTCCCCCTCTCGTGTCTAATTCTCTGTCCCAAGACGTACTCCATCTCACTATGCAATAGAAAAATTATGCAAGCGCTAGTTGTGCACAGGTTACATTATGGCCAAGCATGCGCTCTTAAAATAGCATCTGAATAACGCATCACTAACTTTAGACTAGGTATTTCCTGGTCTATGGCGGAATTGTTTTCTGAAGCTGCAAATAACACAAGGGAACATTTGCGCCGGAACACGCCTCCTCTTTTCGCTGAACCGCCCCCCTTGAGCGCAAGTTCATTCCAATTTACGTCTGTGGAGTGAAAAGTCGGATGCAAAATAGGAATGATCCATACGTCGGTATACAAAGTCAATTGCACTTGAGTGCAAGATAGGGCCCTAAGTGTTTCATCTGTCACGGCCCCGGTGGGGTTCCCGTGTCGCTGCTCCCTCATTTAAAAAGGGTTAGCCTACACCGGGCCCTTGGTGTAAGCCAATCAGCAGCTAGCTCTGCTTCCTCTCCAACCTCAGCCTGAAACTTAAACAATAGAGTTGCACAGTGCACCAGGTGTCACTCTATTGTTTAAGTTTCAGGCTGAGGTTGGAGAGGAAGCAGAGCTAGCTGCTGATCGGCTTACACCAAGGGCCCGGTGTAGGCTAACCCTTTTTAAATCTATGGAGCTGCCAGTGTTTTCTCTCTCTCGACCCTGATGCTGGTCCTCCGTTTGGTGCCTGCCTGATCGCAGGCCAGATGCTGGCTGGGGCTGTTGATTATGGTTGCGTTATTCTTTAGTTTCCTTAGTTTGTAGATCTGCAACATTTTGTATATATTCTATTATTGTAAATAAATTATGCATTGTTATACCGCAAACCCCTTGTGTGTCCTCCCATCTTTGTCCAGTTATGAGCCAGACTGTGACACATCGCACATAGGTTTATATATCAATCAATCCTCACTGTAAAGCAGGTTTTTCCATGAAATAGTCAAATTTGTCATTTTCAGCATTTGATATGTTGTCTGTGTCCTTTTTGCAACTAAATATGAGTTCAAGAGATTTGCAGATTATTATATTCTGTTTTTATTCACATGTTACACAATCTCCCAACTTTTTCTATTTTGGGGTTGTAATACAATGCGAATGTAATCCAAAGTATTAAAAATACGTACTCACTTTGAGTAATTTATCAGAATATGTTACAAAATACATTTTAGGGCATGTATTCTGTAATTTTAAGTGGAATACATTTTAAATGTAACCTTCCCAACACTGTGTACATACAATAATTAATGGATGTTTAAATTGTGAGTCTGACTTACTTGACACCTGAGGGTTTTCTCAGAAACTTCTTGGTTCAGATGCGTGACTCAGGGGTTTTCTGATAGACTGTTGATGCCAGGCTGGCAGTGTATAGCTTATCAGTGTATAGCTTATGCCTTTATTTGAATATGCAGGTGTGTTTTGACAGCCAAAGCAAATGTGACATGTTCTTCTGTCATCGAGATGAATGCTCTTTAACCGTGCCATTGTTTTCATTCTTTCATTTCATTCTTCATTCTGTTTCAACAGATTAAAAAGCACACATTCCAGTTACCATAAAGCAGAAAGTTGGTCTTTTCAAATGAAAACCCTTTTTATTAACAGACCATTTACACGTATGTACACAAGTGCAGACCATTTCAAGTCACTACGAGACAACAATAACACAATTCAACTCCACACCGGAAGTACAGTACTGGAATATACAGTGCATTATCTTATTGAGGAGTCCTAGCAAGATTGTGGAGAATAGGACATGCACTGTCTGCAAAACAAACTTACAAAGGTAAAATACAAAAAGGTAAAGTAAGGTAAAATACTTTGTTTTGTCTGCAGGGACCCTTTCCACAATAGCATAAAGGTATTTGGAGCCTAACCATTTTCTGAAAGCTGAAAGTTATAATTTACTTTTACATAGTGACCTTGCCCCCACGGCTATGCTCAATTACTTTTCCTTGCAAATGCATATTATTTCAAAAATGTATTATGTATCGTTATTAGGACTCAACCGCTTTTTTTTTCAGGGCCAATGCCAACACCGATTATTACTAATCAAGGAGACCGATAACCAATATTGTCAACTGATATATGTCTGCTGTTGAAAAATTTAAATTTTTTGTCAAATTAAGAATAAGAAATACTCTGGCACAGAACTTAAAGGGAAGTTCCAGGGTTAAAACAACCTGGGGTCAATTTGTTGTTGATAATGGGTTCAAACTTTACGCTTGGGAGCAACATTACGTTACCAACACATTGCCTTACTTCACGTTCAGCACATTCAGCCATATCTGCAAGCTGGAAAAAGTTATTTGACGCTACCGGAACAGAAGTGTTGCCTTCAGAAACCCTCCTTATTATAACCTTGCTGTATACTTTCAGTATTCACTTTTAAGTTTGCAATACTTCGGTTTATCTATAGAAACCCTATGGACACTACCACCGAAGTGTAAGGCTATTTTGAACTTTGTCAGTGGTTTTATTATATACAGTATAATTGAATATTGAATTGAATAATAATAATAATAATAATAATAATAATAATAATAATAATACGTTTATTTTATATAGCGCCTTTCTCAAACCCAAGGTCGCTTTACATAGTAGAAAGGCAGGGAAACACAATAACAAACAAACAAAACAATACAACAAAGGCAGGGAAACACAATAACAAACAAACAAAACAATACATCTGTTGACAGAGTAGACGCAACGGAATGACTGACTTCCAACACACAGCCACAGCTGCGCTCACTCAAGGTGATTTATTCCCCAAAACCAATCACATTACAGGTACACACCCACATTAACAGTCACAGGTGTCAGTGTTCAATCAATTCAATCAACTCAGGATAACGTCAAATAAACATCAATAAACAAAACATAACAAAACATACAAGTTGAGAGCACACGTTTAACACCCCCACTTGCTCTCACATTATTAATATACATCATTTTCCAAAAATAAATGCAGCAAACTTTATCAACTTATACTTGGTGGCAGGCTTTGTCAATACATCTGCTACCATCTCATCAGTTGGACAATATTCTAACATAATTGTACCATTATTTACAGTAGATCTAATAAAGTGATACTTGATGTCTACATGCTTGCATCTTTGCCTGCTTACGGGATTTTTTGCTAAGGCTATTGTACCTTGGTTATCTTCGTATACCTTAGGTGGTGAGTACTGACATTTATCAAGATTTTCTAACAGCTGTTTAAGATAGAGACACTCTTGTATGGTTGTGGCTAGGGCTATATACTCTGCCTCACAAGTGGACAGTGCGACAGTGGGCTGTTTCTTTGTCTTCCATGAAATCAAAGCACCACATTCGGTTAAACTTACACAATAGCCTGTTGTACTACGTCTGTCATTACTAGCCGCCCAATCTGCATCACTGTATGCTTTTATTCCTAGTGTCTCATTACATTTTCTGTAACACAGCTCTTTGTCAATCGTACCTTTAAGATACCTCAGTAAATGTTTAACTGTGGCCCATTGCTCAACAGTAGGCTCTGTGAAATACTGTGCCAGTTTGCTTACCACAAAACTTATATCAGGTCTAGTACAGATGGTCAGATAGATGAGGCTTCCCACTGCCTCTCTATATTTTTTCACATCAGTCATCTTTTCAGCATCATTAGTAAAGTCTAATTTCTGTTCACAGGGTGTCGATCTAGGTTTGCAATCCTGCATGTTAAACCTTTCCAATATTTTTCCCACATATTTTGTTTGTGACATTCTCACACAGTTGTCACTCTGGTTAAAATCAATACCCAAAAAATGCCTTAGTTTTCCCAAGTCCTTCATTTTGAATCTTTCTGTAAACATGTCCTTCACATCTCTGAGAACATTTTCATCACTTGCAGCAATCATCAAATCATCAACCCATATTACAATTATCACTTTTTCACTCTCGGTTTCCCGTATGTACACACAGTGGTCAGCTTGATTCTGCTCAAAATGGTTTTTGGTTAAGTACTCATGTAGCACCTTGTTCCAATTTCTGCCAGATTGCTTTAGCCCATATAATGATCTTTCTAATTTACAAACCAATTTTTCATTTGTGTCAGATTTCACCTCATAACCCTCTGGCTGTTCTATGTAAATTTCTTGGTCTATGGGTGCATTCAGGTAAGCAGTTTTAACATCCATTTGGTGCAAAATCATGTTTTCTCGGATACTCGTCAAGTTAGCTGTAGGGGAAAATGTTTCCTCATAATCTACACCCCTCTTCTGATTGTATCCTTTTGCCACAAAACGTGCTTTACACTTTTCAGATCCATCTATGTTGTTTTTGATTGCATAAACCCATCTACCCCCCACTGCTTTCTTACCCTCAGGCAAGCTACTCAAGGTAAATGTGTTATTTTCTCTAAGTGACTATCTCCTCATCCATTGCAGCACCCCACTCTTTTGATCTGTCTGAGGTTATAGCGTCTGTGAAAGTTACAGGTATGTTACATGTCACTCTATAACAGTAATCTATGTTAATCTGTACCTGATCAGTTTCCTCATCAGATGCCTGTTGAGAAACATAGTCATGGAGATAGGCTGGCCTCCTTCTCTCTCTAGAAGGGTACCTAGGCTCAGGCACTTCAATTATCTGGGTCTGAGGACTGCTACTTAGTTCCTCCTCTTTGATTGGAATCTGGTCACTTACTGGACTTGCTGTCACTTTCTGCCTAGTCCTATTGGCCATCTGCTCCAGATCATCATCATAATCATCTACAATGCTGGTCTGAGTCTGTTGCTCAACACAGGTCTTAGAAAGAAACTTGACTAACCTGTGCTTTTGCACTTTCCTGCTCTCAGGGAAATAGATAATGTATGCTGGACTACTTTTGTCATAACCAATAAAAACACCTTTTTCACATCTTGGATCCAGCTTTCTTTTATCTTGTTTATAAGCAAAACACTCTGAACCAAACCTTTGCATTCTGGATAGATTGGGCCGTTTCCCTGTTAACATCTGAACTGGTGTCTGTTTGGTGCGTCTGTTAAAACACCTGTTCCTGGTAATGGCTGCTGTCTGCACTGCGTAAGGCCACAAACCTTTAGGTAACCCACTCTCTATCAGCATGCACCGTGCCATGTCAAAAAGTGTACGCCAATTTCGCTCCGCTGTACCATTTTGATGGGGAGAATATGGTGCAGAGGTCTCGTGTCTAATACCATTCTTAACCAACAAAATTTTGTAATGCTTTGCAGTAAACTCAGTGCCATTATCAGATCTAAGACGTTGAATTTTACCATATGGGGCCGTATCTGCAAGAAACCTCTCTGTTGCTTGTAGTGTGTCACTTTTATTCTTAAGGGCATATACAAACACCGCACTGGAAAAATCATCAGTGAATGACAAGACATATTTGTACCCCTCTCTGGACTCTGGGTGAATTGGACCTGCCAAATCTGTGTGCACTAGTTCTAGAGGTCTTTTAGCCCTCACATCAGGCTTTCTATTTCTGGTTTGCGTAAACTTGCCTTGGGTGCACACTTCACAAGATGGAGGTTTGTTAATTGAACCTTCAATTTTCATGCCTTCAACAACACCTTCTAACATCTGTACATCATCAAAATTACAGTGTCCCAGTATTTCATGCCATGTCTTTAAATCATAACATCCCTTAACTCGGTCATCACATCCATCAGGTACTGTATGCAAGTAATATAGTCTATCATGTACATTAATGGGAAATTTTGTACCGTCTTTGTGCACCAGAACGTCCTCGCCTTTCTTGAAAGTCACAATCGCTCCGCTGTCAGCCGCTGCTTGCACCGAGAATATGTCCTGCGGGTAAGAGGGAATGTACAGCGCCCGTCTTAGCACTGTTTTGAGGTGGCGTCCCCGGCTGTCCACCAAGCAGACCTCTGCATCACCTCGGCGCTCTGCCACCCCCTTGCACCTTGTGCCGTCAGCCAGCTCCATGCAATGAGTCCCGGCCTGGAACTCGTCATCAAACCTCTTGAACTTGGCGATGTCTGTGACGATATGCGAGGTTGCTCCGCAGTCGACCATCAGGCCCCTCATGTAGATACCCTGGTTGCTTGGCTGGAATCCTGCCCCCCCATCGGTCACCAGGAATACGTACTCGTCTGTCACTTCCTCGGCGGCCCTCCATGTTGAGTCCTGGCGCCGTCTCCTTCTGCAGGTTGTGTCGCGGTGTGTGTTGCTTTTGCAGTGGCTGCACCACAGTTTGCGGTGGCAAGCGCGGGCAATATGACCCTTCAGGCCGCACCGATAGCACACCACGTCCGCTGCAGCCCGTTCAGCTCCACGTTCAGTTGGGCCTGCACTGGCAGGTCTCGCAGTCCTTTGTCGCGCCCGCACCGCCATAACATTGTCCTCAGCGGCTAGGGCTGGAGACATCTTTTCGAGGTCCTCGTAGCTTCGAAGCTTCGTTTTGAACTCGGCAAACGTTATTGTCTCATCTGTTTGCGTTACATGGATGGCAAACGGTTTAAAAGTCTCAGGAAGTCCCTTCAGAACCATAGCCACCAGCAGCCCATCACTCAAAGTCTCTCCAGCATTTCGTAATGCCGTGATAGCAGTTTCTGCACGAATAACATATTCAGTCACACTCTCGCTGCTTGATTTTTGAAGCGAGGTCAGCTCAGTATACAGGCTTATTACTCGTGGCTTTCCTTTACCTGCATAATAGTCTCTCAAAATCTTTAGAGCTGCGCGCCCATCATCGGCTGCCTCTCGCATCACGAGCGATAAACTTTTATCGTCCAAGAATTGTATCAATTCTGCATAGGCCTCAGCATTTGAGGCCGCTTCCTCTTCTGTCTCCACACCGTCGGGCTCTGTTGTGATAATCCCTTTCAGTCCTTGCAGCCGGAGGTGCCCCAAAAACTTAATCTCCCAGATTTCGTAATTCTTCTCATCTCCGTCAAACAGAAGCCGTGACCAGCGACCGCTATGTTCAGAGGATTTTCTGGCGTTACTCATGGTGCTACTACTTCAGCACGCTAAAAACAAATAACGCGGTGTACCTTGCTTAGGCTTACTCTGGGCCCATAACCTGTTGACAGAGTAGACGCAACGGAATGACTGACTTCCAATACACAGCCACAGCTGCGCTCACTCAAGGTGATTCATTCCCCAAAACCAATCACATTACAGGTACACACCCACATTAACAGTCACAGGTGTCAGTGTTCAATCAATTCAATCAACTCAGGATAACGTCAAATAAACATCAATAAACAAAACATAACAAAACATACAAGTTGAGAGCACACGTTTAACAACATCAAAGACAAGTTTTCTGTATGGAGCTATGTGTTGGGTGTGGAGGAGAAGTGATCATTAAACAGAAAGGTCTTGAGATGTGCTTTGAAGAAAGGAAGAGAAGGACAGGCACGAAGAGGTTGGGGGAGGGAGTTCCAGAGTTTGCCAAGTCGATCTGCAAGCTGCAGCCAGGGGCTTCTCGAGTTTGGGGGCCAAGGCACTGAAGGACCTGCCACCCAGGGTGGAGAGTCTGGAGCAGGGGATAGCCAAGAGGTTTTGGTCAGAGGATCTGAGTGAGCGGGAAGGAGTGTAAGGGGTCAGGAGGTCGCAGATATAGGGGGGAGCAAGGTTGTGGAGGGCTTTGAAGGTGAGTAGTAGTACTTTGTATTTGATCCGGGACAGAACTGGTAGCCAATGGAGTTGATGGAGAATGGGGGTGATGTGTGCTGAATATTATTATAATTTGAATGCATTTAACGCTCAGAACTCCAGCGGCAAGCCTCCGTGCTGCTGACACACCCTTGGGAAATTACTAACTTTAACAGACTTACACTCGTTGTCCAGAGGTGGCGCTGGTGTCGAATGGTGTCATGTCCGTGAGCTCCCATGTACAAGACCCAGAGTGTAGCGCTGTAGCTGCCTGGCTGCATTATCTGCTGGCTGTAGCAACTCCAGCTAGGAAAAAATGTGTTTTCGTTGTTTTCATACTGACAGTATCGGTGACCTTGAGAAATGGATTTCTCCTTTAAGTAACACCAAAGACAATGGTAACATGTACACTGAAGCACAGGTCAGGGGCCTGTACTACGAAGGGAGCTTAACCTACCCAGATGTAACCCAGGGTTACTTTGTTAAACCGGGGTTGACAAAACCTGGTTATCTTTAGTGGTGTTAATCGGTACTACGACGCTGATTATGAAGTTGATTTGTTGAGCTGGGGTTAACCTCATTGGAGTTTGTGCGCGTTCACATAAAAGGGGCGGGTTGCAGCGCAAATCACCACATTCAGTGATGAGGCGTTCACCTTATTTTACGGATGAGGAATGCACAATTATTAGGACAAGTTTGAGGAATTAAAACCCACTCTACGACAAAAATCAAATACGTCGGCAGTGAACAAAGCAAGGCAAGGCTGTTGGCAACGTATTGCAGATCGGGTAGCCTAAATGCCTAAAAGTAAAGTTTTATGTCCACATGTTCTCCAAATACGGAGGATTAATAGCTTGCGGAATGTATTTAATGAGTTTAAATAATTAAATGTTATTTTTATTTATTTTGAGTTCATAGAAATGCCTACAGATGCAACACAATTTAGAAGTGGGCATATAGATTACAGTAATAAGGATAATTGAATGTTTAAGTAGCCCCATTGACTGATTTAGTGTATGCCTAATCCTGTGAACATTTCAGATGCAACACCATTGCCAAACGCACATGGCAGCAGGTGAAAATGAAACACAAACACATTATTCAGAATAGTGGTTTATATAGTCATAGCTTGCATTAATATTTCTTAATTATGAAAACATGTAGGCCTATGCTTATAGCCTTCACTTGGCCTCTGTTTTACAGCTAACAAGAAAAAGGTGTCTTTGAACACTACTGTAAGGCACCAGAGTGTTTTACAGTAGCAGAGGAGTTGGCCATCGCAAATAATAGTGGAAGGCCGATTATGGAGGGGGTTGAGGGAGGCATTCGGTCGGATTCTGGTGCTGTGGAAATGTGTAGCCTTTATGTGCAGGGTACAGTAATATGACATTCAATTCAATATGTTTGTTAAAATGGTGATTTTAATTGATTAGGCCTACTATATGTCCGATTTATTCTTGCTCAGATGTTCAGCATACTGTAGGCCTATGTCCGATTTATTTTCGGACATACAGTAGGCTATTCTTGCTCAGATGTTCAGCATCACCAATGGAATACATGAATGTCCACGTACGGGCATTGCTATGAGACGTCTTCCTAGATCATCTGACAAAGATAACTAATTCCCTCGGCTGACAATCTATATCTTCATAGAGAATATGGTCCGGGTAGGCTATATATATTTTCTGGCGGTCTCTAAAACCCCTCGCCCTGCGAAGAGAGTCCCTCACGATTTGCGCTCCAATGTCGTATGGATCATCCAGGTACGCCGACATGTCTCGGGAGAAATTGTTAGTGGAGGGGTGGTACTTATAAAGGGTGTGGTTAACGGAAACCTCGGGTTAACCAAGAACATAACCTGGTCGGAGCAGGTTTGAGATGCAGCGTAAATTGCCATGGCAGCATACCTCGGTTAAAACCTATCCACGTTTCGTAGTACGGGTTAATCGGGAAGTTACGCCACACGTGATCAAGTTACTCTCGAAGTTACCCAGATAAGCCAGTAACCCCGCTTCGTAGTACAGGGCCCAGGACACTAGACAGCAGGCTGGTTACTTATTATTGGCAGGTAACTCAAATAAGAGGGGCTGCATCCCAAAAGAGGGCAAACCAAAGTGCTCCACACTTAACACGCCAGAAAGGGATGAGTTAACAGTAGTAAGCACAGCACGGGACACGACACGACAAGTCACCACTAAAAGGAGTTCCCCCAAACTGATAGCCCAGCACAAACAAACAAAAATAAAACAAATCAAGGACACAAACAAGTGCAACAACAAATCAAAATAGTTTACACAGAATGGACACCTAAACAACCAACATGCCATTGGCAATTGGCAAACAAAAGACAGGCCTGAACTGGTACACAAACACACACACACTCACACACACACTCAGGAACACCACAAGCAGAGAGCAGCAGGGCCAAGAGAGGAAAAACTGGAGCAGCCAAACCAGCCTCACTGGTAGCCACTGGGATATGTGACAGGAGCGTAGAGAGAACAGACAAAAACACACACACACACACACACACACACACACATACACACACACACACACACACACACACACACATACACACCAGAAAAAGAACAGCCTTGTTTGCTGGCCGCCCGATGCTCAGGCCTGATGGAGTAGAGAACATCATTATTACAACGAGCCTCTCGGTCACTTAAATAAAATAAACTCGAAAGAAAAGACATATACTGTACATGCCTAGGGTTGGATGTGAAACCATAAATTGCCCCCATTAAAGTTTGTTGCACTCCCAAATTCATGCAACCTCATGCAGTTTTATTTTCCCATGCCTCTGGCGAACAGTAGTAAGGGGCAGGAGTTTGTTTCCACTGTAGGAGACCCTTAACTTGCAATGCTAACCCTTCTCTGCCTCTTTTGCCACCTCCGTGCAGCAGGCATGTGTTGTGTTTTATAACATTGTCTTCTGTATTCATGATAGATGTTTGTGTTTTATGTGTAATATTATTATTATGACAGCAGCTTGTGAGATCATATCATACACAATTATTTCCAATCGTATTTTTATGCATAGGATTATAGCTGGACTTTTCTTGGTTCCCATTATGTGCTATGGGGAACATACTGTAGGGCCCTCTAACTGGGGAACATAGGGTCCTTTTTCATGTTCCCATTATCTGCCCTGTAAATCAGAGGACATACATGTGTAGGGCCTTGGGAACATATAGGGCTGACCCCCTCTCCGCTTAGTTTATGTTGGGGAGGGAACTGAACGTTAATGTTAATGTCCAACAGGTCTGACTTCTTTCTCTGTCGTTTCCCTTCAGTGCTCCAGTCACAATAGGTGAGACGAGGTGGGGCACAGATGATACAGTGCTGCATAGAAAGTCTTGCAGTGAGTCAACAGCCAAAAGACACACACCTCATACCTGTTAGTCAACTGTTGACACAGGTATGTCCTTGGATGAGTTTGTGTGTGTGTTTGTGTGTGTGTGTGTGTGTTTATGTGTGTGGTATGTCCAGTATGTGTATGTGTGTATGTATTAATTGTGTGTGTGTGTGTGTGTGTGTGTGTGTGTGTGTGATATGTCCAGTATTTGTGTGTGTGTGTGTGTGATTCCTCCCACCTGATTCTCACAGGAGGGTGGAGTGGAACTGTTTTTTTAAGGAAGTGTTTCTCCATTCTCTGTAGTTTTAGAGAGTTTGTAAACCAGACCTTTGCTTGCATAGACCAGTACAGCTGTGTTCAACATCATCTGCAGGTAAGCCTTCATTTAAGTACAGCTGTCTAGGTGTACAGAATCCAAATGTATGATACAGAATTCTTAAAAGATTGATATTTTTCAGCCTATAAGGGTGCAGGCCATTTTCTTAATTTGAAATGCTAATTCAGAAAGGCCATCTAACAGAACTCATAAAATATGTGTCTCAAGTCAGATTATGGTTGTTGGGTTATGGAACCTCCTGTTTTCGTTTTGATCTGTAGCCCCCCCCCCGCTGGACTGGACCCCCCGAAAGGAGGGTAGGGCAGACACAGTTTTCTGTGAATATCTTGAGAACCGTAGGGCCTAGGATGACCAATTTTTTCCGTATGTTTGCCTCCAGGGGTCATCTTAACCCATTCCATGTGCACACATGTGCATAAACAGATACACACGCACACACATACACAGTGTTGGGCAAGTTACTTCAAAATCGTAATGTACTATGCATTACTTATTACTGTCATTTCAAAGTAATTTGTTACATTATAATATTACTGTCTCTGAATTGTAAGGCATTACACTACTATTGCATTACTTTTAAGTTACTTTCACCAAAATATCTAGAAATATGGATTTGCCATTCTAAATGCAGTTTATTACGCTCAATGCAGCTTGCTCTTAATGGAGGGAGATGTGGTATAGCATAATGACTGAGCTAGGCTTAAGGCCCATTCACACCAAGAACGATAACGATAATGATAACTATAACCATAACGATAAAAGCGTTCACACTGAACAACGATAAACAAAGTCTCTCCTTGTGTTAATGAATGTGACGGCTAAAATTCGATGGGTTCTGATTGGCTATAAGCATTTTATCGTTGTGAAAATCGCTCTGAAAGTGATCCCCAACGATATCGTTCTTCATGTCGTTATCGTTATAGTTTATGTGTGAACATCGTCATTAATATTAACGAGAATGATATTTATTTATAGTTATCGTTATCGTTATCGTTCTTGGTGTGAATGGGCCTTTAAGGCAACAGTAGAATGCAATAGGCGCAGTGCTCATAATGCAATACAAGGAACAATCATAGTCAGAATGTTAAAAACTGACAAAAGGTCAAAGTCTGGTAAATTGTGATAGAAATACTGTAACTTTAAGGCCTAGGCCTACTCATTAAAATCAATAGAGAGCCTACTATATTGTAAATCAAAGCTTAAAGGAACCGTATATAAGATTGTGGCCAAAACGGGTACTACAATCACTTTCAAATTACTGTAGAGCGGTGTATCCCCTTCCCCTCCCCTCTGACTGGCAGAGTTGGCAACCGGATGACGAAACACTACTGACTTTGTGATTAGTAGATAGGTGGAGGGTGGTGCATTAGGCCAAAACACAACATGACAACATCAACATCAGTTGAGGGCTGCAACTTTTAAATGACAATATCCTGGCCAGACTGTTGTCAGTGAGTATTTGAAATGAACATGATTTCGTAATGTCTAGTGACATATCAGGGCAATTTTATGATTAATTGAAATACAATTTTTACATACGGTTCCTTTAATAAAGACATGTCAAGATGGTGGCCTGCTGGCCATTTCGGTGCCCTAAGTTAGTGGCTTTGAGTGAGTGACATTTAAATGATAACTCAAACACCTAAAGTAAAATAAAAGGCCTATTATTTACAGACCATTACTGTGTATTTTTAAACATTAATTTCTGAAGAAATGCTGTTTTACTTAGAAATGGTGCACTGTCACTGATCTTTGTCACTGAGCATTGATCTTTACGTTGTCATAATGCCCTTTTGCCAGCTCTTGTTTACAAGCCTTATTTGTTGGAGTTACATTGATAGCACAATATTAACAATAATACAATGTTAAGTTGTTTTAAGCAACCTTCATTGCTTTGGAAATGGAAGTATGCAATGACATGTTGCTTCACATTTCGTTTTGCGAATACAAGTAAATTATGAGCCTGGTATCCACCTAGCTATCTGAATGGAATGCGTTTCAGTCGACTCAGCATATCATGTGCTTCATGTAGCCTAAATGCTTGGAAAACGAATGATTGAAGACCCACCAATTCTAGTACTACGTGGTGATTGAGAACCCAAAAGGTATCAAACTTGCATGTAACATCGTGTTAGTGCATTTTGACATTGTAAACGTTATTGATGAAGAGTGAAACGCAGTTTGCAGTAAAGCTACTATTCAATGGTTACATTTGGGTGCCCCCTCTGTCCTTTGGTGCCCAACGCAAAGTGCGTGATGCGCGTGGTGGGAGCGGTGGCACTGCCAGGCTACACAATCTTTTTCTGCATTTCTAACCCTTTATTCTCTTCAATTTAAGTTCACAGCACAAAGCTGACATGCACAACAGCATAGTTTGTGTTTTATCAAGAATCAAAAAGATTAGCGTGGCACTACTTTAGATGTTTCATTCATTTACTTGTGCTATTTCGCGAGCTGAGAGATCTTTCGGTTTCGCACACAAAGTGCACTAACTATTATGTTCTCCATAGCCTTGTCTCTGACAAGCTGAAAATAATGAGCGTAGGCTTATGTCCATCCCGCAATTAGAGTCCAATAGTGCTGCAGCCACAGTCATATTCAACCAGTATCAGGAGATAACGTTCTACTATTTTGCGCGGATTTTTTCTCCTCTGTTGTTCTCACGTGGTGTTTGCGAATATGTATCAAAACAAAACAAGCGCTTAATTTTGGGTTAAACTACATTGTAACGCGCGTTACTGAAGTTTGTACCGAGTAAATATTACCTAATTTTTTTTTTGTAATGCCTTACATTACCGCGTTACCGCAAACAGCAATATATTACAGTAATTACTAGGGCTGTCAATCGATTAAAAAAATTAATCTAATTAATTACATACTCTGTGATTAATTAATCTAAATTAATCGCATATATAATTTTTGCTGTGAAAGTATTTTAAATATTTAAATTCAAATAAATAATTGAATAATCAGCATTAGTGACATTAAAGTTCAAAAACTCTTTTATTATTATTTTCACTGTTCAAATAATTGCCATAATAATCTATGATATGACCTAATATGCTGAGGAAATAAATTCAAAAGTGCTTCGGGAAGAAGTTTTTTTTTCACATACAAGGCATTTCATTGCAGATGACTTTATTTTCAACACTTTATTTTTTATCAACACCATCAGGCCGTTTTTTAAAAGTAAATGTTCCAATCAATGATCCAGGCAGCACGTTTTCTTCTCTCTCCTTCATTTTACAGTCTAATTTTTACTGACTAAAATGGCTCGGGGTCAAAGGTCATACGGAATCGATTAATCTGCACTAATTTTTTTTAATCAGTTATTTTTTCTCAAATTAATTAATCGAAATTAATCAGTTATTTTGACAGCCCTAGTAATTACATTACTTTTGTAACGCATTACTCCCAACACTGCACATACATTCACAGTAATCATACGTATGACACATACTCAGACAGTAGACATATGTACGCATGCATGCACATGCACAAACACAGGCACATACGCAGGCACACACACAAGCACGCACAGTGTTTCCCATACATTGACTAATCTGTGGCGGGGCGCCATGAAATCAAAATCGGCTGCCACAGATTAATATTCTATGTTTAATTTAATTTAATTGAAATTAAATATAACATCAAATCCTTGCATTGCCATTTTAAGCATGCAGCCTTTCCTTACCCCACCTCTCTCGTAGCCCACTGCCCCTCCTCTGCACGTGCATTTAACAAAATATTCACGATTGTTGAAGGATTGTTGTTGACACATAGAAGCATTGCATAGAAGACATCTGGCTAAATTGCTATTAAATCCGCTTAGCATCGTGACCATGCTGCGCAAATTTGTTCAAAACTGCTGCATTGAAGTTAACTCTGCTAAGGTCTTATCACAACATATTAGGCTACATTGAAGACAGGGTCGGACTGGGAACAAAATTTGGCCCTGGCAATTTTCTCCTGGACAAGCCCACTACTGGACCGACGACCCCCCCACCCCCCACAAACACACACACACAAGCCCACCGATACCAAAATCCCCCCCTGATTCCCCCCCCCATAAATAACAAACACACAGTATCATGCTGTAGCAACACTTCATAAACTGAACCCAAACATTTAGATTTGGACCTATAGGTTATTATATAATCAGTATCGTATTTTCTGTCAACTATGACGCTCTCCATGCATGTTCAGTAGCCTATATTTTTCCTTTAGTCAAGCAGTGACATGTGGTTTAATCAGTGTTGGGCAAGTTACTTCAAAATCGTAATATATTATGTATTACTTATTACTGTCATTTCAAAGTAATTCATTACATTATAATATTACTGTCTCTGAATTGTAAGGCATTACACTACTATTGTATTACTTTTAAGTTACTTTTACCAAAATATCTGGAAATATGGATTTGGAATTCTAAATGCAGTTTACTATGCTCAATGCAGCTCATTGCACTTCTAATGGAGGGTGATGTGGTACAACATAATGACTGAGCTAGGCTTAAGGCTAACAACAGTAGAATGCAATAGGTGCAGTGATGGCTCATGATGCAATACAAGGAACAATCATAGCCAGAATTGTGTTAAAAGAAGACAAAAGGTCAAAGTCTGGTCAATTGTGATAGAAATGCTGTAACTTTAGGCTTAGGCCTACTCATTAAAATCAACAGAGAGCCCACTACCTGTATATTGTAACCCAAAACTTAAAGACATGTCAAGATAGGCTACACAGTGCAGCTACTGGCAATTTTTGTGCCCTTACAGTGAAATACAGTATTAACCTAAGTATGTCATTATATGGCCAACTATAAATATGTAATCTGCCTGTTCCCAGGGATGGGTAGTATTTCTGAAACATGTAATATGTGTTTCAAATGCAAAATAGTATTTTGTCATTTGTATTTTATTGGGTTGAAGGAAATGGCTCTGTATTTTGTATCAAAATACTTGATTGGTGTATAAGTATAAGTATAAGTATATATACTCTTTTGATCCCGTGAGGGAAATTTGGTCAAATGTATTATTTTTTACAAATGTGTATTTTTGTATTTTAAAAATACTGCAAAATACTATATGTGAAAAACACAAAAAAGTAGATACTACAGACAGGTGTAATGAATAATTAGTAATTAGGCAACAATGCTTTATGTTTATCGCAATCAGCTAATGTGAGAACAGCTGTGTTCAACAACACTTACAGCTTTTCAGTGACGGCTATTGCTGAAGCATCAGCTCTGGTCTGAAGCACTAATGTGAAGTGGTACGCAAGTAAAGATGAGCAAGTTGACCTGTGCAAGTTCACATAAGGACACTGACAAAGGCAGTGTTGTGCCTGAACGCGTTCATTGAACGAAAGTTCATGAACTCGTTCATATTTTGACCGAACTTGAACTGAACGTCCTGCATTACTGCCTGATGAACGTTACTGTGAACTCGTTCATTCTGGTGTCTGTGAACGGCACGCTCTTTCAGTTTAACTTCGTTCAATAGGGTGCCAGATTTCTACACAGCCTTCCACATGAAAACCCGGCTAAAACACACCGTAAAAAGGCCTTAATATGGCAGCATGCAGGTCACCATTTCTCAAACTATGGGCCGCGGTCCGCAATGTGGACAATGCTGGTCTGCAGAGTGAAATTATTCCCGGGGCATCGTCTGATAATTTGCTGCGCAATTGATCAAGGAACCGCGGACAGAAAAAGAAAACAAACGTTTCTGCAATTAGTAGGAAATACTTGTTAATTTGGTGTCATCAAACATAGAGGCATAGAATTAAGTCGTGGTATGAGCGTTTATTCAATGCATGCGTGTGCACGTTGGTAGCAAAGCTAAGCTCAACCTATTGGAAGGCTATTTAATTATGAAACGACATTTAATAGAACGACGTGGATTTACGCAACTTCCATAAAATCAGAGCACAGACTATATAAAACACTGTCTAGCATTAAGTATTAAAGTGAGCCAAAAGCTATTAATTAGTCTTAGTTAAAGATAGCTAAAGATCTCCAGATCAGTGATTTACGCATGATCTGATCCGCCATTTACCATTCACAAAAGCTGGTTGTGTTTCCTGAATCCTTACAATCAGGCATTCAAATGAAATGTATTTAAATAGCATATAAATATTCTATCAGTGTATGATGCTTGCATGAGGGAAAGATCCCAAAACAACGGCACCCATATAATTGCTTTTGTTTTGAGAAGTATTTCTCATGCAAGCATCATCCAACAATGCAAAAACATTGCAGGCCTAATTATATTTTACAGTAGTAAAGCAGTACTCTGATGTGCATGTTTTCACAAACTTTTGTGAACAATCTTAGCACTTTAAACATTGACTGTTTTGAAGTGCATGTATAGCAATATAGTATAAAAATAATAATAATTGTGATATCATTATAATTTGATGGGGGGTGGGAGGAGGGGGTGGGTTCATGTAGGTGGGGCCTATGACCCCAAAGTATGCCTTGACTGGGCCTCAGGTCAAAGAAGTTTGAGAAAGGCTGATGTAGACGACAAAGCAGCAAGGAGGCGTCGTATGATCATTTAAACAAGTTTTATGACAAGGTCGGTGAGGATGGGAAAAATCGTACATTTCTGTGCAAACTTTGCCCGCACTTCAGTCACATCCACAGCAAACCTGAAACGGCACATTGAACTGAAGCACCTGGCTAGCCTTTCAAGGTATGTGCAAGCCAATACAAAATCAAAAGACTGTCAAGACAGATCCTCAACCCAAATTAACTGCATTCTATATGGGCTGTGGCAATAATTTTGAAAAATAATAGCTCGCAGCAACATATGAAAAAAAAAAAAGAACTATGAACTAGTTCATTTTTGGAAAGTGTGAACTTAGTTCAAAATTTTGAATTATGAACTATGAACTGAACTAGTTCATTTTAAAATTTGTGAACTGAACTTTGAACTAGTTCACGTAGAAAATGAACTTTCCCAACACTGGACAAAGGCAACCATGTCCCATTCTCCATGCCAATCTTTAACAGAAAAATGTCAGATATCTCAACCACAATGACATCAATAGATGGTAAGGTGTTGAGTGTGTTTGAATTCCCTTCCTTGTAGCATCCTTTACTGCATTCCACAGTGGGGAGAAGTTCACCTTGTTTAATTAAATAAAAATTATATTTCCTTATTAGCTGCATACTTGAGGTTGGAGATATTAAGGCACGTCAAGTCTCTCACATACTGGAACTTCAAGATACATAGCCGTATGATTTTCTTATTCAGTTCTGCACTGCACTGACTTGAATTACGAATTTTGGCACAGATACACAATTATGATTTTGGCCTATTGATTATAATGTGGTTAATTGAAAGCTCTGTCAGTCATTTGGATAAGCATCAGCTAGATGACTAAATGTAAATGTAAATTCTTGAATTATTCTTAATTCTGATCACACTACATGAACTTGCATACGGTATACGACAGGGGCCAAATTGTATTGTTTTTTACTATATAGTTTTAATAGGCTAAATGTTTGGGATAAAAAAAAGCTTTTTTTGCAGTGCTTCCATACTTCCTTGAAAAAAGTATTTTGAGTATTTTCTAAATACAAAAATACAGTATTTTATTTTGATACATACGTAATATGGTTAGGCCTACTGTATTTTGTAGTTTATTTTAATACATTAAAAATGAGGGTATTAGGTATTTTATTTAGAAATACATTCTGATGGATTTTTGCCCATCCCTGCCTGTTCCCAGCATTAGCACAACACTTTGCGATGATTAGCTTGCAGTATTTTTAAAATACAAAAATACACACCAATAAAGTATTTTGATACAAAATACAGAGCCATTTCCTTCAACCCAATAAAATACAAATGACAAAATACTATTTTGCATTTGAAACACATATTACATGTTTCAGAAATACTACCCATCCCTGGGAACAGGCAGATTACATATTTATAGTTGGCCATATAATGACATACTTAGGTTAATACTGTATTTCACTGTAAGGACACAAAAATGGCCAGTAGCTGCACTGTGTAGCCTATCTTGACATGTCTTTACGTTTTGGGTTACAATATACAGGTAGTGGGCTCTCTGTTGATTTTAATGAGTAGGCCTAAGCCTAAAGTTACAGCATTTCTATCACAATTGACCAGACTTTGACCTTTTGTCTTCTTTTAACACAATTCTGGCTATGATTGTTCCTTGTATTGCATCATGAGCCATCACTGCACCTATTGCATTCTACTGTTGTTAGCCTTAAGCCTAGCTCAGTCATTATGTTGTACCCCATCACCCTCCATTAGAAGTGCAATGAGCTGCATTGAGCATAGTAAACTGCATTTAGAATTCCAAATCCATATTTCCAGATATTTTGGTAAAAGTAACTTAAAAGTAATACAATAGTAGTGTAATGCCTTACAATTCAGAGACAGTAATATTATAATGTAATGAATTACTTTGAAATGACAGTAATAAGTAATACATAATATATTACGATTTTGAAGTAACTTGCCCAACACTGATTAAACCACATGTCACTGCTTGACTAAAGGAAAAATATAGGCTACTGAACATGCATGGAGAGCGTCATAGTTGACAGAAATTACGATACTGATTATATAATAACCTATAGGTCCAAATCTAAATGTTTGGGTTCAGTTTATGAAGTGTTGCTACAGCATGATACTGTGTGTTTGTTATTTATGGGGGGGGGAATCAGGGGGGGATTTTGGTATCGGTGGGCTTGTGTGTGTGTGTTTGTGGGGGGTGGGGGGGTCGTCGGTCCAGTAGTGGGCTTGTCCAGGAGAAAATTGCCAGGGCCGAATTTTGTTCCCAGTCCGACCCTGAACACAACCACAGTTAGGCCTATTTGGTGCAAATCTTCTACATTGGTTATAGGTTATATATAGATTCACATTAACTGTAGGCTATCACCACAAGTGTATACTAAACGTTTTTGCCCAAGTTTGTGTGCTGTCATCACATTTTGCAAAATTAGGCTACCTTCGTTACTAACCTAACAGTTGATACTTTTTACGTGCATCGACTCGCGATTGATTGTGCATCTAATGTAACACTCGGTGGAGAGACTTCCACTTTCCAAGTTCCACTTTCACTGTCATTGTGAGCTAAAAGGCTACTATATGGGAAATACTTTGAAGTTCCTTTTGAGTCCAAACATGAATAGGTTTTCTTTAACCTGTGCTACACTTTTCCACCAAGTTGTGCAAAAATTGTAGGTACCCGGAGTTTTTTTTATGTTGACAGACAAACCGCACTACAGTAGCCTACATGGTGCAGTAAATGGAAGCTCTTCGTAGCGCGTGCAACTTACGTCTATAAAAACAATATATTTATGGAATAAAATTAGACACCTCTGATTGCTGTTTACGGTTAAACTGCGATGATGTGAACACTAGCCAGCGGTGGGCACTTATATAGCCTAGGCTACCATGCATGGACGCGTAGGCTATATTTCCCCACAAACCAAGCGGCTGCTTGGACAAATCCACTTGAGGGGTGGGGCAGGGGGGCGCGATCGTAACACACACTGAACCTGTCATGAAGAGTTGAAAATGATTGACCTGTCACCCCCCAATCCAAATGGATGCAACTGCATTTATAGGCTAAGCCTAGGTCTACATGACGGGCCGCAAATAGGCTAAATAACTTTTTTTTTTTTTAAATCCGGGAGGTCACCGGCCCACATGTGGACTGGCCCACCGGGCATTTGCCCGGTTGTACAGATTACCAGTCCGAGCCTGGGCTTATTTTATTGACTCTGACACTGAATGTTTTCAAAATCCCGATGTAAATGGAAAAGTTTTTTCCAAAATTCAAAAGTGCTTGTCCCAAGGAGAAGTACAAACCTTTATTTTAACTACTATGTAGAAAACGTTAGTGATGTAGTACTCGAGTTGTGCATTTTTTATGTTCATATAAAAAAAACACACACATAACAACAATAATAATAAAATGCAATGTTGACCGGCATTATCTAAAAATGACATCCCATGGTGCAATGCAAAGATACTGCCGTCAGAGCCGTTTATTCATCTCTATGGCTCTGCTGCCGGTGAGTGTCTGTAGGTCAGCATAGTCCATATTAAGACGTTAAGACTGCTCCTCTAAACAATTCCCAATCTAGCTTAGTCTGTAGGCCTAATGGTTGATTATTAACTGGGGTGATATTAAATTATGAATATGAAAACTGACATTTTTTTATGGTCTTGGTCTCGACTCGGTCTCGACTCCTAAAGGACTCGGTCTTGACTCGGACTTGCTTCCTCAAAGACTCGGTCTTGACTCGGACTCGACTGTATTTGGAAACCAACAGACTCGGTCTCGACTCGGTCTCGACCCTTCAAAGACTCGGGTCTTGACTCGGACTCGGCATAGGCGGTCTCGTCCCCATCACTAGAAAACGTTATGAATTGCATCCACACATCAGCAGCCTTTTAACCGTGTTAGGCTACTCAGGAACGTCTTAAAGTGCCCCCCCCCCCATCCAAGTCAGCTACCGCCACAAATTGAATCCAATTCTGTGGGAAACACTGACTCACACACACACACACACACATAAACATAAACATGTACACGCACACATGCACACAAGAATTTCTCAGAATTATGAACAGGCAAGATGGGGGTGGGGTTGTATAAAATGAATTTTACATGTGAAATCTATGAACTAATCATGTTTTGGTACTTGTTGTCTAGCAGATACCAGTGAGAATTGAGTGTGGATAATGCAATTTAGTGAGACAGTTAGAATCATATAGGCCTTTCAGCGTGATTTTTTTTTGTGGAAAAAATGTGCTGGACTGGGCGGCGGTCATATTTTGTACCGCTCTGCAGTACATCTAGTTATAATAATAATAGTAATAATATATTTTAATTTACTGCACCACTGTGAGATAAATTTATCATCATTTGCTCAAACAACAAATATGACTGTGAGGGCTACGCAAACTTCTAGCTAACCGTTTGCTAACGTTTAGCATGTCTGTGTATGCCAGCACAAATCTCAATCTGCATGCATGTGCAGCCTATAAGATTAAGATTCTGTGAACTATTATATTTGGCCATGGACGTAGACAGTTGCCATGCAACTCATAGAATTCATTTTCATGCTGTTTAGGCTACATCACAAGGTCTTCCAGGGCCCCTGTTTTACAGCTATTCATTTGTCAAGTCTGACAGGATGAGACCATGTGAATAAAGGCATACAATATGACTGTGTATCTGAATATCTGCATATGCCTTATGACATTTCTAGGGGTACAACACCAATCTTAAATAGAATCTCTCACAGTCTGCCACAATATGACTTACCTATAGCGCTGTGTAAAGTGCTGTATATTAACATGGAAAATAGATTGATTTCTCCCCTTTCCACTCACTGCTTATTCTCCGCTAGGCAAATGAAAGGGCAATAGTTAAACAGTGTTTATAAATTACATAAAAGACACAAGATAGTCTCATGTTATAAAAGCTTTTCTTTTATTCTTTTTCTTGCACTGTCCTTCTCTCTATATACTAAAGGGTGGATAAATGCCCTCTTTGTCTCTCTGTGTTTAGACTGGTTTTGCAAAAATAACCCTTATCATCCTTTGTGAATAATGTATGGACAAGAGTGCAAAAATGACTGAAGCATCATCTCTCTGTGTGTTTACAAATACTGTAGAACCTTCCAGAAAAAGCCATCATGCCAGAGACAGCTGAAGCCGTGGCTGCAACCATCACCACTCGCAGGAATGTCACCGTCGAGATCACCAACCTCACAAACAACTACTGCCTGCTCAACCCCAAGTAAGAGCCCAATAGATCAGATGTTAAACAAACAGCAGTGACGGAACAACAAGAATCCCTTTGAGAAGAATATTTAATCTCATTCTTGGCATGATATGTATTTTACTATTAAAATATGCGTGGGCACATGTGTGTGTGTGTGTGTGTGTGTGTGTGTGTGTCTGTACATAACTCTCTCTTCTTCCTTAGAGTGTTCCTTGAGAGTGGCGAAACCTACAACCCGCCTCAGCCCACGGTGCGCCCACTGAAGACCGAGGTGTGCACCTTCAGCAAGACCAGCGCCAAGGCCACGGGCAGCGTAGGGGTCATGACCTACGACCTCTTCGAGCGCACCCGCAAGGGCGCCACTGAAACCCTAGCCATCATGTTCTCCGTGCCCTGGGACTACAACGTCTACAAGAACTGGTATGCCATCGGCATCTACCCCGTTGGCAAGGAGTGCGATGAAGCCCTGTACAAGGAGATGTATTACGACAAGGAGCCCAAGGGCTTCGTCCGCATGGAGGCTGACGGCTCTGGGCTGACCTTCGAGGGCTCTAGCATGGACGTCAAGGCCACCATGTGCCCCATGGGCCGGGCCATCATGAAGGTGGAGCTGTGGGATAAGCTGTTTTCGCCCGGCATGCAGCAGTCAGCCCACTAGAGGGCGGTAGAGTGTAGATGAACAAGGAGAAGGAGAGAGGTGCTGAGAAAAGAGTTGCTAGTCCCTAGCAACTAGCAACTAGTCCCTAGCAACACTCCCCTACCAACCACTCCCTAGTAAAACTTAGTATGGACTCTCCACTGCCCCAACAATAAGAATTTGATTCCACTGAAGCACACATAACAACACAAACACATACTGGTAAATTCATGATTTATCTAGCCAAATAACTGTAAGGGACCCATAGAGTCTATACTGCAAAGGTAAAGGTTCAATCTCCAAGTTTGTGTCATTTCAATTTGTATTATCTAGTGAACACATCTGTTGAATGTCTTACATAAATTAATCAAATAAAAATGTACAACTTTTACAAATGATCAAATTACATTTTAAAATGTTACTATGATGCAGAGTGTATTCTTCCGCCAGACTGACGCACAGTGTGTCAAAATTCACATCCCTCCTTCTCTGTTAAATCGCGGAACTATTCTTTGCAGCGAGATGACACTTTTATCGCGTGACAGAGCATAAGTGGGCCTTACCAACGAGGCTAGGCACTTGTCTGTACGTCTGTAATTTAAGTATTAAAAATAAAAAAATTCAAATCATGAAATTAGCATGTGCAGTAACTGGATATCAGCGCTGCAATTCTGCAGGCTGACACAGGTTGAGAAGGGTGCTCCCCTTAAAGGAGAAGTTCGGTGTGAAATTGACCTTAGCTGTACTGAAAGATGTTGCCGAGTACTTACATGTGTCCAATAGGCACCTTCGCTCACCCCCTAGCATTCCGAATTACGCCGTTTTTAGCCGAGTAGCTGTGGGGGCATAGCGTAGCCTATGCAACTAAATCACTATTTTTACACCATTAAAAAGGTTCCAAGTAACTCCACACTGCATTGGTAGACTTCTGAGGGTCTTGGAACCTTTTTAATTGTGTAAAAATAGCAATTTAGCTGCATAGGCTACGCTATGCCCCCCACAGCTACTCGGCTAAAAACGGCGTAATTCGGAATGCTAGGGGGTGAGCGAAGGTGCCTATTGGACACATGTAAGTACTCGGCAACATCTTTCAGTACAGCTAAGGTCAATTTCACACCGAACTTCTCCTTTAAGTCATCTGACCTGACTAATTATGGTCTGTTAATCAAGCTAATACTCGTCACAAACAGCAATAGTAACTTTTGGGGGTTCATAAGTCTGCTTAGAAATCATTTTGCCTATAAGAATGTACTTGTTTAGGCTTCTTACAAAAATTAATGTGAAATGTACCAAACTGACTAGCCCCATGAGAGCAATCTTATATTTACATTACATTTATACACGTATTCATTTAGCTGATGCTTTTATCCAAAACAACGTATAAGTGAGGACTAACATTCGAGCTATGTTGCCAAGGAGACTTCTTAAGACTGCTGATGTTCTTTGTGACAACAAACAACAATGTGGGCAAAGGCATTAATGACATCATCTGGTTTTTGTTTACACCTATACACACATGCACACACATCCCCCCCCCCCCCCCCCCCCCACACACACACACACAAACACTCTCACCCACAACTGCACACCCACACAGTTGTATTGACTTAAAGCAAGTGACAGAAACAGCTAAGAACTGTTTTTGCCGTTGAACCAAAGTGTGAAAGTAAATAGCTCGTAAGCCTATAATTTGACATAAAAAAAAGTGTGTGGGAAGTATAGTGTATGTATGGCATTTTAGTGAATTTGGAAACATGAGTATGCAGTTGTTTAAACTGCCATTGAACCAAAGCTGAAAAGCACAAAACATCATCATCAACACACACACACACCAGGGTTTCCGTTGTCCGGTAATTACCGGACATTGGCCGGAAAAAAAATGAAATGTCCGACAAAATTAAATCTCTCCGGTCAAATTGTCCGATTGAAATTGGCTAATAATCCCGTCCCCTAACGCAATCTGAATTTGAGAATAAGCCTTAATACGTAAGCCTATATTATACATCCTCTGTCTATGTTTTTAAATGAACAGGCTCTACCGTTTGAAAAGTAAGCTATTAAACAACACGCATAGCCTATGCTGCATTTCAAATAGGAAGTGCACGCGGCTTAAAGCGTCCATGCACAACGAACAAATGAGTGAGGCGGTTCAAACATGGCCAGGCCCAGGTAGACTAGCCTTAAAAGTTTTTTCAGAGGCCAGACGCGATGGATGATGATACATTGGTAACGTCTGAAGCCTCAGATGTCCGGTCAACTCCACCACCACCAGATAAAAAGCAGAAGTGTCGGGCGTATCTGTCGGAATCAGTGACATTGGAAGTGGAGTTGCGGGGGATGCGGCCGCTCCAAGACACTGCCATTCTCCGTGTAGCCTATACTGGACATGCAAAGTGTTCTTTACCCAAAGCATAGGCTACAGTAGGCCTATGCGTTATCTGTCTATGATCTGCAGGGTTAAGGGCCTCCTCGACGAGGAGATTACTGGTCCGCGGATAATTTCTGGCACAATTAAACGGTAGCCTATCATTGAACCGCGGACGAAAGAAAAAAAAACTAAACATTTCCCAGAATAGGAAACATTTCTTAATTTATTGTTATCAAATAAAGAGGCATTAGGGGGTAGTGGTGTGAGCGCTCATTCTTGTATGTGCACATCTGTGTAAGTTAAACAGTCATCACTGGAGATAACGTGGGTAGCAGCAACAAACAACGTAGCCTTTTTAAAACAATTAACGAACGAAGCGGACTCTTGCTGTCCATGAAAAGATACTGGCTAGATCTTGTTAGGGATGTTTAAGTTAGGCTAATGAACATGTTGCCTTCTAGCTTGATTATGTCAATCTTTAACAGTGTTGGGGAGTAACGGAATACATGTACCGGCGTTACGTATTCAGAATACAAATTATGAGTAACTGTATTCCGATACAGTTACAAGTGAAATAGTTGGTATTTAGAATACAGTTACATTGTTGAAATCAATGGATTACATGACGATACTTCTCTGTTTCATAAGTTTATTCACTCTCTAAATAATTTAAGGCAACTCCATTTCCCAGAAGCTCCTGAAAGCAATCTATGATTTCCATGTTTAAATCCAAGCCCCGCCGTCTTGCACTAGCCTCAAAACGCAGCCAGCGCGCATTATGGACGCGTCATCGGAGATCCTGAAATGACTGTTTGCACAGCAAATTAGGAGTAAAGTAAGTGGAGGTAACTCCTGTTCCTCACTGATCGCGGTTCCTGATGTCTGTTCAAAGGATATTTTCCCAAGTATTAATAGCTCAGGCTACTTCGGCCAATCGGTTACACAGTTTGCTAATCAATAAACAGAGCCTACTTCACGTGTTGATTTAGACCTACAATTAAACCAATCTCTAAAATAATTACTGCATTTTAAGTTTTTTATTCTAACTTAAAATAGCTTTATGGATTATTATTTTTTTCTGATTAGATCTACATTTACGTTTTAAAATGAATTATATGGTGCAGCCTCTGAAGAATTATTCTTGCGAGTAGGCTAGCATATTTTAACGTGCGGTTTTTGATTGTCATTACGCAATCACGTTAATTTTGAGAGCAATGATATACAGTAGCCTAGATAGTGTTTACATTTACAGGTCATTTGCGTTCCACCTGTCATATGCGCCCCTCACTTGTACTGGGTTGATGCCACCGAAAAATCTCACAGGCACTAATATATTTTCTGGCTACGCCCTTAAAGTAGCCTATTTATTTAGTTTGTTTTAATTAGCCTAGTCGCCTGCTGTACAGTAGTTTCAGTGGTCACCTTGCTATTTTAAAGTTGTATCAAGTAGCTTAGTTGACTTTACATTCTCCTATGTGGGCCTAACACTTCAGCCATTTGGAACAGAAGAACACACCAGAATAGGCCTGTTTAGTAGGCCTAAGCAGGATTTGATGTCCGCATTCCTACACTTAAAATGCAATTCAATGCGGAAGTAATCTAAGTATTCAGAATACGTTACTCAGATTGAGTAACGTAACTGAATACGTTACAGATTACATTTTTGGGCATGTATTCTGTATTCAGTAACGGAATACGTTTTGAAAGTAACCCTCCCAACACTGATCTTTAAGTAGCCTGTCTCCAGTTTTCCTCAATTTGACTAATTAAGAAGTGATAATATATTTGACCGGCATATCGTCAAAATGTCCGGAAAACGAAACCTCTGCCGGTCACTTTGACCGGCACCATTTTTTTCTAGCGGAAACTCTGACACACACACACACACACGTTTGAATAGTGGCACTGGCACAGTCAGCATAGTTTTTTTTCTTTTCTTTCGTTTTCTTACAAGTCCTCACACAGGTTTTTTTTTTTTTTTAATATCGCTCCACTGTGTTTCAGGAAACGGAAAACGGAAGTCCTGTGATGTGTTTATATTTAGTAAATTGTGATTGCTCTATGAAATGCAACACAACTGCATTTAGTGATGAAAAAAAGAAACCTCATGAACCATGAAAGAAAAAGTGAACCACATGGATAGTTGCATTTCCAATAGTTGCAAAACTATTAAGCAACAGTGTGTAACAATTTGAAACATTTTGTAGTGCATTTTTAAGAACTACTTATTATATAATCTTCAATGTGTTTAAGTGTTTTGTTTTTTTTTGGGGGGGGGGTTCACTATTTAGATAGGGCAGTGAAGAGTTACAGGAAGGCGGGTAGATACTTGCACCCACACAAAGTATTGTTTATTAAATGTCAAAGCCTTTAAAGTCATTTTGTCATTCAAAACTTCACATCACATCACGTCATTTACTTTTGTAACTGTTAATGTTATTTCTGTGAATATTTATATTATGAGGGGCCGCTTGGGAAATACTTGGTCTTACACAGACTATCATAGTCTCACATATACACCACTATACTCCTTTTACATGTAAGTGTGTGAGAGAGTACTAATGTGTGTGACTTTAAGCGCACATAGTTATGTAGTGTGTGAGAGAGTATAGTAGTGTGTGTGAAAGAGTTTGATTGAAACGAAAGCGAGTAGTCTATTCCTTTTACATGTGTGTGTAAGAGAGAGTACTAATGTGTGTGAGAGCACATAGTTGTGTGTGTGAGAGAGTATAGTAATGTGTGTGTGAGAGAGTTTGATTGAAACGGAAGGAGTTTAATTTCTCAGTTCCTGATTGGTTGATGAGGAAAAAGCAGGATTTGGCGCTGTCGTTGTGATAGTTTGACTGTAGTTGTATTGTAATGGACAGAGAGAGTTGAACTGAGAGAGAGAACTGAAGCTGTGGGTCCACAAAACATGTTTTTTTTTTTTTGCGTTGGCTATTTTCTATACAAATCCCATGAAGTTCAGCGTTCACAACGCTCAGCACCCTCTACGGAAAAAAAACCCTCGGTGCTGGCATTTGGAAATCTGTTCAACTTTTAGAACAGAGGTCAATTGGGGTCAATGCCACTTTTCTCTTGCTAGTCAATCAAAATCAAGGAAGGGGCGGGACCTACACTGTCAACAATGTTCATAGTGGCAGAGAAAAACTCAATCAGTCAAGTCCTATGTGACTAAATATTGTGAGTGTACGTATACACACATGATAAGTGGGAATTGATATTTTTCAAGAAGCATTATCACACACACACACACACAAACCCTGCAAGAGTAGGTGTTGTATCAGTATGACACCTAGTCATAAGTACTTGTCATAACTCAGAAGTTTTCTTTTGATTGTATTCAGAGGTTAAATTGGGCCGGGGCTGTCTGGGGGTGGAGCCCTGGCAGATAAGTCATCAGAAAGATAGTGCAAGCAGACATCTACTGGTGAATGGTGAGGTAAGGGCAAAAATTAAGGTGCACAGTATTTTGTGACTCACAGTATTTTGGTCGATCAACATCAATAGGCTAATATCATTGGATTTGGGCTTACATTTTCATTAGGCAGGACAAATTAACCTTAAAAATGGTGGGATAGCCTACTACTCGTGTGCCAACTGGCAAGTAAAACTAACAATGCTGCTAATTCTAAATTATTTAGCTATAGTCTATGCGATCTCTGAATCACATTTCTCATTCTTGGCTGGATGAATTTCAAACTAATTTTAACCTATGAATTGCAGTGCATTGCAGAGGCTATTTATGGTAGTATAACTGGTTGGCCCTCCTCTCAGATCTTTGAAGCCTACCAGGTTTGTCAGAAAGTGTGGCAACCAGAAGGTCAGCTGATCATTTGGCCTGTAGGAAAAGGCAAACTAATGATGTGGTATCTCCATATCAGACGATATGGGAGGTGATGAAGTAGATGTACATGCAGTGTAACTACAAAATGCAATAACAAAGGGTAACCATTGCCCATTATTTGTTCAAATGTTCGTGTTATTGTTCATCCATGTCAGTGTACCTTAAAGACATGTATTTCTTTTTGTCAAGTGAAAATAAATCAGCTCTAAATGTGATCTTATCTGTTATGAAACACCTAAGATGCATCCAAAAGTACATTCAAAAATGTATGCCACACCAGCATACTGCAGCTGCCAGACCAATCCACGCCCCTCCGGGTCAGAGCCAACCCCTCATAGAAAATCCCAATTTAACCACTGATTGTATTACAGGTGAGTATATTGCAGCTGACCTCTCTGCACGGTTTAATTCATCCAGTGGGAATTTTAATCTTGTTGTACAGGGAAAAGCAGATATGGATTAGGCAGGGAAAAAAACTCACTTTCAGTAGTCTACCATTTTTACATTGATCCTGTAGAGCCAATACCATTTCAATGACACCATTCTAGTTCAAATGTCCAAGATAATCTTGTGACTCACAAACACTGTTTGCTGAAAACAGCAATTTCTCTCCCATATCTCTCCCTCAGGTAGATCTCTAGATCTGTCAGGGGCATTGGTCTCACGTCGTACCCCACAAACTTTTTCTTTGTCCTATCAACAGGAACCATTTCCTCTGTGCTGTTGGGGTCGTTGCGGCCAATGGCGGCAAACGTGGGGAAAGTCATCCTGAGGCTTTCTGGAAGGTTCTGGCTGTACGTCGGGCAGCAGTAGGCCGACCACAGGTACTCAGGTATGGCCACGCGGTGCTCGTCCTTCAGCCAGCGGTCCACTCGGTAAGGGATGATGCCGGTGACAATATACGCAGGACCTGCACAGTACTTGTTCAGCGTCACGTTGACATGGCTCTCCAGCTCAGCCCACGGGCCGTAGTTGGAGTCCATCTTCTGGGGGACGACGTTGGTCAGGGTGAAGGTGGACCGGCGCTCGCTGCGGTTCTGGTGGTGCAGACTGGGGTTGAGATGGCCGCGGGTGTAGCTGGAGTTGATGTAGTCCTGTTGCACCGCCTGGCTCTTGACCACGGTCTGGTCCACTTTCTTAGGGGGAATGGGGAAGGGGAACATCACGCCGCTGGCGTTAGAGTTGGCCAGCTAGGAGGGAACAGTCAGATTATTAAAACAAGGCAGTGGCTGGATATTGCATTCTTGATATTAGACGCTGGATACCAAATATCACTGTTGCTGCTTTATCTTTTTGTCCTTTAGAAGCATGTACTGGTTTAAGAATGCTGTTGCTAATGTATTTGGGCACAAATAGGCTTGAAAGTACACTCTAAACCCGAACTAGTTGTCATTACTAGAAAATTGCGTGGAAACCGATTGCCTTAAACCATTCTAGTTTTTACAAAACATAAAACTAAACATGTTTAGTTGTGTCAACTAACAACCTTGTGTTGATGCTGTAGACAAATTAAGCTTACATTAGTAGTCTTTACTAAAAATCTTTAGTTCACTTAACTTATTGTTTCAGAAGTTGCAGTTGTATAAAATAACTAGGTTAAAATGCATGTTAACAAATTCATTAAAATATGAACTAAGTTCTGTAGATATGCCTATTGTTTTTTTTATTTTAAGATTAGGGTACTGTATTAATTTAATTGTTTTATTAAAAATTGAAAAGAAATTCATCACAATGTATAGGAATGCCTTTTATTATTGATAAAACATGAACAAACAACATTTAAACTCATAAATATTCCACATCCACTGTAGATGAAGAACCTATAAAAAAAAAGACGAAGAACCTATAAAAAAGAACATAAGAAAACAATTTTTTAGTCCATGTTCATTTACACAGTTGAAATATATCACCTATGATTGCAACAAATAAGTGAATGGACATCGGCTAACATTAGCCAAAAGCTAACCAACATGTGCTGCTATGGTTAGCTAAAACTGTCTACAGACAGAAACACCTATTTCAATGATAAAGTTTGAATTAAACTTAGTAGCACTAAGACAAGTATATTTACACGAAAACATATGTGATATTGTTATAATCTGGCATCCACACCCATTGGAAGGTAGCTACCATGCTAACTGTCCGAAAGACTACTAGCATGCTAACAACGGAGCTAATGTTACCTTACTTTTCTCAGGTTAATGTAAGTTAATCACGTAAACAAACATTTAGCTAACTATTGGTCAAACTGAACATAATTTTTGGTTATTTCATTAGAATTTTAATTTTTCAACAAGTTCATCAGAAAGTTCACCCACCATTTGATGTAGTAGCCTATTTGTCACAGCAGCACGAGGCATGGAGTCATTCATCTGGACTGAGAAGCAGGAGGAACGGTTGATGGGCAGAATTTTTTTAGACCCCTCCTCTGCCTTGCAAAAACATAACATTTATCGTTGTCTCTGCTTAACATGATCATTGCACTGTATATTTCACTTAAATAGTACAATCAACTCATTTCTTTTAGTTATGACATAGAGTTTTCACAAAACACACAAACATTAGTAGTGACCACCTAACATATTTATTACAATTGCAGAGTACAACTAGTCTGAGATATTAAAAATGGGCTCAGGATTATCTGTGAGCTCTGAAACACATTGACATGCCAGCACCAATGGGCCCGGGCTACACCAGGTCCGCAACTGAAGCACTTTGTTTGTGGAGTGTAAAATATATATTATATATATATATATATATATATATATATATTTAAAAAACTTTTAATTTTTCTGGTGTAGCCAGTTCGTTGAATATATTGAAAGCTAATTGTTGCACTCCACAAACAGAACACTTCAATTACTGTCTGTTCAATGTCTGATGTAGCCCCTCTGTCCGCAATCAAGTCCACTGCAGTACTTTGAGGTCAACTCTGTGCAGGTGACATCCGCACATTCGGCCTGAGACTTACATCTGCATATCATGTGGGGGCACATTGTCTTATTCTGTGTCCTGTAGAATTCTGGGGTATTCTCACTGTATTCTGATGTGTTCATATGTTACTTCTGTGTGTGTGTAGTAGCATATACAACGGGGAGAGGTCCAGTGTACATGACGTTGTTTTAGGCCTGTGTACCATCAGGAACGTCATACAGCCCTGAGCCCAGTAATATCTTAGGAACATTGTGATAACAGTGATAACATGGGCCGAGGGAGTTAGCATGCTGTTCTGTTCGGGCTAGTATATCCATCTGGTCAGAGCCGGTTTTGTACACTGGTTGGCACCTGCCACGTTGGCATGATTGACGTTTGTATGTTTAAGTATAACAGGCTTTGTCTTAGGTTCTGACTCTGAGACGGAACGAGGAAGCGACTCGAGGAGCATCTTCTGTCGGGAAGCTCAAGTAGCCGTTTCTAATAACAACCACAACTGTTAGACTATTTTACCATCTACAATAAACCATCATCTAATTGCCGATGCTGATCCAGCCGTCAAGCTTTCTTGACCATCTATTAGAACGAAAACACTTTGGCACCCTGATTGACGTGACCGAATCCCAGCTGGAAGCCTGCCAAGAGGGGAAACACTGCTGCACTGCGCACCCTGCATACAGTGAAGAAATTCTGACCAGGTGAAAGCAAAAAGTCTTTACACGAGAAAAAGAACCAAAGTAAACCTATGGAAAAGTCTTTCGTTTTCTTCATTGTATTTTGCAGTGATATGTGTGAAGCCTTGCAAATCAGTAATTTATGAGTTCTGATGTAGCCTAATGGTACACATTGAGAGGAGAGCAATTTCATTTTTATTCTCAAAGGTTCATTTAGGGTAGTCCTCATTTTCAGTGAAGCCGAGATAAATAATAAGTAATTGAAAAGTCTAGCTTTTGGACATGTCAAACTCAAACAACTCCGTCCAATAAACACCAATCAACACAGACTGGTGGTGTACACTAACCCAACTGTTGGTGTTTGTTGGGGTTGGTTGGATCAGTGTGCAAGTCCCTTATCACCGCCAAAACACCAGAGTGACTTTATTATTATTATTGATTTTATTTCATTTTTTCTTAAAACTTATTTTACTTTTGTGTTTGTTTACATGCACAGGACGGTGCTATAGTGACAGTCAAATTTCCTTCGGGATGAATAAAGTATTTCCTATCTTATCTTATCTTATCTTAAAGCCAGTAGATGCATGCTTAATCATTGACTGTAGCCACCTTTTCCAAAGGCATTGTGCTTATTCAAAGGTCTAGTGTTTGAGGAACCAAACCGATTTGCAGATATCATGAAATATATGATAACAGAAGCACTTAATATAAGTTAAATGAATGAATTAATGCACACTGATAGTACATGAATGAATGAATGAATGAATGAATGAATTAATTATTAATACTCAGGGATGGGCATATATGTCTAATACATGTATTTAAAATACGTATTTCAAATACAAAATACTATTTTGTAATTTGTATTTTATTGAGATGATGAAAATGCCTTCGTATTTTGTATCAAAATACTTCAGTGTTGTGTATTTTTGTATTTTCAAAATACTGTAAAATACTTTCTGTGAAACACTGTGATGACATCTATCTAACTATCTATACTGTAAAGCACAAAATCTCTGTCTCTGTCTGTTTGTGGCACCCTTGCATGGTCAAGCCCCTCTACTCCAGTAGAGCGTTTATTTTCCTTTGCTGGAATGATTAACAGGCCCCATAGGCGTCGTCTGAATGCAACACTGTTTGAGAAGTTAGTTGTGCTTAAAGGCATCAACTGAGGAGACACGACTAGCTAAGGTTACACACACTCCTTTGCTCACACAAGGACAGCACAAGGACTTGAGTTCACAAGTTTATATTGCAACACTTGAGTTTGCTATTTTCCTTTCTTTTTTCTGTTTTACAGTTTTTTTCTAGACTTTAAATTTGTCTATGTTCTCTGACCTGTGAAATATTTCAGTGTATGATAACTTGACAAGATACCTCAAACAAGGACATTTCCAATTTTGCACATTTTAAATAAGACATTTTTGATAATGTCATAATAATTGGCTTCTAATTGGATTTAACTGATTGGATGGTATTAATGTGACAACTTGAATTTTTTGTATTTACATTGATATTGATTTCCAGTTTCAGGTGTATACAAAATTATTCAACTGTGATGAAACTCAACATAAGTGTGGTAGTGATGGTGTTAAATAACTTAAAAGGTGAAAATGCTACCTAGTTTAAATTTCTAAATAAGTCATCTATTTGGATTGTTTGTCTTTGAGTTATTGTCACTGATTCATAGTGGGCAATCTATTACACCAACTGGCTGGGAAGTGCAACAGTTGTGGAGTCGGCATTGCATGTCGCTGCAAAACAGTGCATCTCCAAACTTAAAAACAGTAGACTAACAGTCAATAAAACTGGTTCTGTACTTTAAAGAACATTTCAAGCGATCACATAGCCCATGTTCAATGTTGCAATATTATCAGAAGGCCCTATGTGCAATTTGCTTTTGAGCAGGATCTTATAACATTTCAAAATGAATGGAAAGGCAGTGATGAGATTTTGCTCTCAGCTGTAGCCTAGGCCTGCTAGTGGTGAGTCTGTTATAGCAAAGTCCTTTTAGGCAAGTCCCTCCACTCGGCGGCCATATACCAACGTTTTATGGGCACTCATCGGGCACAGTCTTTGGGTCGAACTGCGCGTGCGCAAGGCTTCACGACACCAATCTTGCTCCAGCGGCGAGATCACAACACATGATTGGCACGATGTCTTCACAACACACCATATGATTGGCTCAATGTATTCACATCACACCACATGATTGGCTCAATGTATTCACATGTCGACGTTTTGCCGAGGAAGGGGTGGGATATGTGTAGACAACGGCGATATTGGCGTGACAAACTAGCCCTATGCATTTCTATGGAGTATTTTTTGAGTGCTGTGTCTCCACATTAGAAAGTCTCTGGTTATAGCCTATTTACTTGTATTGTAGCCAGGCTTGGAATTTCACCATTCTGGGGGCAAGGCCACTTGGCCTTCAGTTGGGCATATTTGGTGGGGGGCACAAAGGCCACATGTCAGGGCACCAAGGCCAAAGTTAACTATACAGTAGTAGGCTATAAAAATGATCAGACAGACAGACAGACAGACAGACAGACAGATAGATAGACAGATAGACAGATAGATAGATACTTTATTGATCCCCGGGGGAAATTCAAGAATTAAGTATTAAGTATATCAAGTATTTAGCCTATTCACTGCAGTAGACCTGCATCACTGTATGAAACATTACAAAAACATGAAACATGACATATTACATAGAACTGTAAATCATCTGATCATCTAATATTTGCAGATATCTAGGCTATATATAACATTTATTTTATATTTGGCCTGTTATGAAATCATGTATTGAACAATTTAAGCACAGCTCAGCTTTAAGAAACTCAAATAGCCTAGATGCATGCTTAGCATTTTGTGATCATTAAGGCTACTTTCACAAACTCTTAGTCAGCTGTCCTATGATTTACCAATATAGGCGATATTTGTAACATTTATTTTGTATTTGGCCCGTTATGAAATCATGTGGAACAATTTAAACACATTGTAAAACGTAAAGCCCAAATTTGGAGACATCCATGCATGTCGAAATTTACTGCAAATTCAAAACTAGATTACTCTGGAACGGCTAACTGTACAGGGGACTGCTTTACACTTTTGTGTTCGGTAAGGTCTGTTGTTTATTCTGATATATGGTTTGTCATGTGTTAAAAGAAGGGTTCGTGAAGTATTCCACCGAGATGAATGGGTAGTGAGATCATGGGACGCAAAACCTTCAATAGAATGTATGATTAAATTGAATTATATTATTTACTTTTCTCGCGAACCGTTCAACACAGCAATTATCGGCTAACATCGTTTAAAAGCTGAGAAAAAGCTCTTTCATGTGATACTTGTGATGTCTGTGTGATGAATAGGCTACTTCGCGAGTAGTTCAACTGAGAAGAATGGGTGAATTTGGACGCACTTTCTTTCTTGCGCGGTCACTTTCTCCACTGCGTAAAAGACTAAATTAATTTGCGCTGTGAATGCTAAGATTATTTTGACAGGCCACAGGCTAAATAAAAATCGCTATTAGTAGGACGCAAAGCAGAATATTGAAAGAACGGGGCACCAAGGCCACCGTGGCCTGTAAACCTCTGATTTTCAAAGGGGCCTCACGGCCAATGCAAGGGGCTACGGCGGCCATGGCCGTCGTGGCCGGCGTGAAATTCCTACCCTGATTGTAGCCTATGCAACTATTCTATTAAACACTATAGGCTATGACCGCTATGTTCTTGCACTTTTTCTTCCATGATATTGTTTCAGTTATCCAAAAGGTTCGAAGGATGCTCTTTATTATATGGCAATTTTGGAAAAATAACTAATAAAAGTGAGGTGAGGTGCCCCCCCACCCGTTGTTCTCTGGTGCCGACCCTGGCAGAGGTTTCAGATGTTTTTCCAGGTAGTGTACAAGTGAAGGGATAGACGAAAAAGGCTTTTAGAAAGAAGTATTTTGTAGTATTTTGTAAATACAAAAATACAGTATTTTATTTTGATACATTTTTTGGCTGCTGTATTTTGTAGCTTATTTTGATACATTTTTAAGGTGGGTATTTGGTATTTTATTTGGAAATACATTTTGATGTATTTGTGCCCATCCCTGTTAATACTGTCTTGGCAGTTGGTTGCTGGAAGTTGGTTTTTGGAAAATTATAAAGACTGCAACCAACAATGACCAACTTTAGAATGTTTGGGGTCGTTAGTCCTTGTTTTGGCAGCGTGCCCTTTAGACCTAGTAACACTAGTGATAAACACTATAGTGATAAAGACCTGTTGTAAACCACAAGTGTTGCACTGGCCAGCCATTCACTTCCTCTGTTTTTAAGCACACCAGAGAAACGGCCTCTATTGTGAAACAGGGAACATGTCCTTATGCCTAGTATAAAGAGGAAACATCACCTCTAAAACAAATTAAATTGTCTAGCACTAATAGCATACAGCCTATTTTCAACCTGCCGAATTGTTCCTGTCAGGTCAGTGTTAAGGTATGACCTTTGTCTAGATCAGTCATACTCAGTCATTCAAGAAAGGTCTACCCTTAAGTGAAACTTAAAAGTAAAACTATCCACCAATAAGATGTGGGCTACTTAGGCTACAGGGTTTACATGTTACCAAGATCAATATGCAATATATTTAAACTAATTCATATCAAGAAAGCATTATGTTTTGCCATAAAATAAAATAGTAGTAGGCTTACCTGTGGTTCATACTTCCAGACGCCCTTTGGTCTTTTTCCCGCTGGGGTTGTGTACAAGTATGCGGAGAACCAGGGAGAGCGGCGCTCACGGCTGTACAGAGTGGCAAAGTAGTACCTGTTGGTATAGTTCTGACATATGGGCGTCCCACTTAGCCCACTGGGGGGCCAGTACCGGTAGAAAAAATTCAGACAGGGCGAGAAATCACCTACGTCTCCCTGAGAAAGACAGAGGAGTGTGCTGAGAGCCGGCAGCAGAGGAAGCCAGCATTTCATTGCAAAAAATATGGCTGGTAAAGAATGGAGAGAAAAAAAAAACCAGATAAGCATTCCAGTAGAGCAGCTCTGAGGTGGTTTGAGTGTGTTTGTTTATATGCCTGAGAGAGAGAGGGAGGGCTGGAAAGGGAAAGGGGAACTTAGCGACCGTGTGCATTTGCAAGATGCGGAAAGTGGCATCATCAGCAGGACTCATGATTGATTGCCTGTAATCTCGGTTCTCTCTCTTTAATCTCTTCTCTCACGTCTTCCTCTCTCTCTTCTCTCTTTCTCTTTTTCTTTCCTTTTTTTCTTTCTCTCTCTCTCAAAAAAAAAAATTATTCACACACACAAACACATAGTTTATATATATATATATATATATATATATATATATATATAAACTATATATGTACTGTAGTATTCAAACCAGGTACAGTGACATGATGCTAACACATTTCAGTACTTCAGTATTCAGTATTACGTAACAAAAGACCTTCTCTTGTTGTAATGTAAATGAAAGTGAAACAGAATTCCACCGCATCCAGATCCAGATGATTTTTTATGACAACGGAGAAATTGGTGACCATCTACCTTGTCTGAAAATCTGAAGGAAATCAGACCAG